>NW_028136332.1:0-600000 GCF_964662115.1 Mustela nivalis
AAAAAAAAAACAGGTTTTTGGCTCTGGAAGCACATTTCTAAATTATCTTTTTTTTTTTTTAAATGAAGCAGTAGCAATTTTTGTTAAGGGACCTAAACTGAAAGTAGGTTTAGAAATTTATTTATTTATTTATTTATTTATTTATTTAAGAAAAGATTTTATTTTGTTTATTGACAGCAAGAGAGAGAAAGAGAGAGAGAGAGAGTGGAAGCGCACAAGCGGGGGGAATCACGTGCAAAGGGAGAGGAAGAAGCAAGCTCCTTGGGGTGCAAGTAGTCCCATGCAGGGCTGGAGCCCTGTACACTGGAATCATGACCTCAGCCAAAGGCAAACATCTGCTTAAACAACTGAGTCATCCAGGCACCCCTAGAAAATTTAAAAAAAAAAATACCTTTCAAAAACATTTTGTTTCTTTCTTTTTTTAAAATATTTTATTTATTTGAGAGACAGAGAGATAGGAAGAGGAACTATAAGCAGGGCAGAGGGAAAAGGAGAAGCAGGTTTCCCACTGAGCAGAGAGCCTGATGTGGGGCTCCATCCCAGGACCCTGGGATCATGACCTGAAAAGAAGGGACACTTATGGAGGAAGCCACCCAGACACCTCTTTTCTTTGTTTTTAATATATGGCAACTGATGCTTCCCAGCCACGAGGAGCATATTACCCATTGATTAAATCTTTGATAACAACCTATTTAAAAAGGTGTGTAAATATATACTTACTCAGATTTATACACTTTGTGTTTTCTTCATAGTTTGGGGCTGGACCCCATGGTCACAACACTGCTTTCAGTCTTTGCCTTCCCATCTTTTGATACCAGGTATTTGGTCAGCAAAGCAAATTAGTATCAAAATTAATAAGCCCTTGGCACCATATCTCTGGAGCAGGGGTTGCTCTTAGCCAAGGCCCACAGCAGTTGACCTCCCCTCGCTAGTGCTATAGCACCAAGGACTAGGTCCCTGCCACCAGAACTCAGACTTACATGTTATGCTAAGCAGACAAAACCAAAACAGGAAAGCTCCAACAGCTTTCACTGGCATGCCTCATCTCCCACTCCCTCAAAGTCCAGGCAGTACCAGATGCCAGGGAGGGGTCTTGGTCCAACATATGGGCGGGAAGGAAGTAGCCACAAGCAAGTACCTGCCTCTCTGTGCCTTTCTTTTATGAGCAGGTTGTAAGGAGGAGGAAGAGGAAGGGGAAGAGAGGTGAACTTCAAGGGGTGAAGGCCTCAGGTAGGCTTCTGGCTCCTGCCAGTAGGAAAGGGACAAAGGAGAAGGCAGTGAGTCTTGCAGGGAGGGTGGGGGGTAAGGGTTACAGCTTATGACGTAATCTGGACAGGAGTAATAGGGATACTAGTCATTTGAGTCCACCATTGGCAAGCTGGGCTGGGTGTCAGGGCAGATAGGCCTCCCTGGGCAACGGCACATGAGAGAAGGTGGAATTCTTCTCTGAGGAGCAGGTGGAGCTTCAGGTGTTGGGAAAGCATAGACAGTATTGTTCCAGGGCCAAGGACAGGTCCAGGTACTCCTGGTTGGAGGTCAAGGCCACAGTATGATCCAGGTCTTCTACCAGCAGCTTGAAGGAACCACATGCCAGCCACCCCTCATTATTGTGTATAACTGGTGCACTTATTGGCTTATCCATCAAATGACTCCTTCAGCAGCTTGAAAGCCACCTCCACAGGCACTCCAGGATATGGGAGGCTTCCAGATTGAAGATTTTGCACAGGATCACCCCAAAAGACCAGAAGTCACTCTGGTGGATGTAGCTCTGGTCAAACATGGCCTTAGGGACCATCCACTTCACAGGCAGTCCACTGTTGGTTGTCTTTTTATAGTAACTGATGTGGTGATATCTCTGGCAAGGCTGAAGTCAGAGATCTTCATCATGTTGTACTTTGTCACCAGCACTTCCCTGGTGGCCAGATCTTGGTGTATGCACTTCTTGGAGGCAAGGTACTCCATGCCTCAGGCTACCTGATTGGCACAGGATACCAGGTCCTTGGAGGAGAGTTGCTCTGCTGCATTGCGGCTGATATTGTAACAGTACTCCAGGTCAGGAGGCCTCTGGGCCTGCAGGTACTCCTGTATGTTGTCTTTGGAGGCATATTCCATGAGAGTGTACGAAGGACCATCCTGTGTGCAGAACCCAGCAGGTTGATGGTGTCCTTGTGCTGTCCAATCATCTTCATCATCTCCATTTCTGAGATTAGATTTAACAGGTCTTTCTCTGTTGCATCTGACTTCAACATCTTCACAGACACTTTAGTCAAATGGTTGGATTTGTCTTTGTCCAGCCCAATGGCCTCCTCCAACACCACCTGCCCAAAGTAGGCCTGTCTTAGGGGTCTGCCTAAACTGCCTACAACCAGCCTGTCTCAAGGCAGTTATGAACTCTAGATTATCCTCAAAAACATTAAACCACAAGCTAAAAATTCTATTCACTAGGTCTCTCTCGCAGTTCTAATTTTCTTATCTTTCATCATTTATCTTTTTCCTAATTCTTATTTTCAGTATAGTTTATTTTGCTTCCAGGTGTTTCCCCTGGTTTCTGTATGCTGTTTCATAGGGAAGAATTATCCTGTCATAAAATTATTTCTTGAGCATTCATTACATCTCTCAGTTAAAATGGGTTCTTTTATGGTATTGATTCATTTGAGTTTTCTCAAAATGGGAAGAATTTTCAAAATGGTGTTTTCCTCAAGGTTCAGAGTATGTCTTAGCCTCATCTTTAAGCTTTTTGAAATTCACTTTACAAATTCTTGTCCCTCTTTTTATCTTTTTAAAATAAAATGTTTTATTTTTACTATTTTTTTATTTGAGTATAGTGATATTCAGTGTTACATTGGTTTCAGGTTTTCAATATCTCCATACATTATTCTATGATTACTATAAATATAGCCACCATCTGTCACCATATAACACTATTATAATATCATTGATTATATTCTCTACACTGTCCCAGATCTCTTTTTAAAATCTCTAATTTTTATGTTTTCTGTTATTCCAATTTTCAACCATCATTTTACATGGTTACTTTAATAAAATATGCCTGATTACACACTCTTTGCTGAAAACCATAGCATTTGATTTATAGTAGTCTTCTTCTTTCTCTTTTTTTTTTAAATTAACATATAATGTATTATTAGCCCCAGGGGTACAGGTCTGTGAATCGCCAGGTTTACACACTTCACAGCACTCACCACAGCACATACCCTCCCCAATGTTCATAACCCCACCACCCTCTCCCTACCCTCCCCTCCCCCTGGCAACTCTCAGTTTGTTTTGTGAGATTAAGGGTCTCCTATGGTTTGTCTCCCTCCTGATCCCATCTCGTTTCATTTACTCTTTTCCTGTCCCCCAAGCACCCACATTGCACCTCCAGTTCCTCATATCAGAGAGATCATAAGATAGTGTCTTTCTCTTGTTGACTTATTTTGATAAGCATAATACCCTCTAGTTCCATCCATGTCATCACAAATGGCAAGATTTCATTTCTTTTGATGGCTGCATAGTATTCCATCATATATATATATATATATATATATATATATATATATATATATATATATATATCATTCATTTGTTGATGGACATCTAGGTTCTTTCCATAGTTTGGCTATTGTGGATATTGCTGCTATAAACATTTGGTGCACGTGCCCCTTTGGATCATATACTAGTCTTCTTTACCTCTATCAGAAGCCCAGGAAGCTTTATTTATTTATTTACTCACACAAACACATGATCCAACACAACGTTTTTTGTTGTTCAAATGTATTATAATGTCTTACCGCTTAACACTATGCTTACTGTTCTCTTTCACTGTCTGACTAAATCCTCATCATCACTATGCCATTTAATGACAAAGAACAATTGAACTCAGAGTTCTCTCCATATCAGGGAATGAAGACTCCACCCTTCTGTTTGTGCAGGTAAAATAAATGTTGATATTGTCTGTCCTGCACATACCCCATCCTGTTCACCGGAATATTCACCATCAAAATATATACAAAATAAAAACCATACCTCACCACTTCTATTATCACCCAGCATGCTAAAAACACCATCATATGTTCCTGAATTATTGACTTGATTGATAGCCCCACTTCCACACATACTGCACTCCTTTCTCCCTGCAAATTTATTTTGGTACAGCAACTTAACCTAAAAATCAAGTCAGATGATTTTATTCTGCTGTTGAAAGTCTTTTGGTATCTTCCCCTTTCATATTAAATAAAAACTGAAGGCATTTCAATGTACTAGAAGGTACAATACATTCTTCCTCTCTCCACCACTATGAACTCCTCATTGGCCTCCTTGCTTTTCCTCAAAAGTAACAGACAAGCTTTTCACACAAAGTCTATATACTTACTTGCTCTGCCTAGAGCAATCTTTTTCTTTAATATTTGTATAACACCCTCCTTCACTTCCTGGGTCTTTGTGCAAATAACATCTCCTAAATGAGATATAACCACCCGACACAAAATAAAATTAACTTTCATCCCAGCATTCTCCAATGGCTTTTACCTTTCTTGTATTTCTTTGTAACACTTATCGCCATCAACCATCAATCATTATTCTATTACTGGTTTATTTCCTTATTTGAGACAGAGAGAGAGAGAATTGGGAGGGTGCGCAGAGGAAGAAGAAAACACCCCACTGCCTAGAAAGCCTGCTGGGGAGTTACATCCCAGGACCCTGAGATCATGACCCAAGCCAGAGGCAGTCACTCAATGGACTGAGCCACCGAAGCGCCCCTCTATTATTGGTTTATTTCACTATTATATTTCAAAAGAATGTAAGCTCTTTGTGGTCAGCTATTTTATATGTTTTATTAATTGAAGTATTCTCAGAAAGGTAGCTGGCAGATTGTAAGGGATCACTAAACTGTATTTTGTTGTTATTATTGGGCTCCTTTATGGGCTTTACCTCTTACGCTAGAAGTCTATCCTTCAGATGTAAGCAATAAGAATAGAACCCTGCTGCCGGGTTCAAATGAGTAAAAAGCCTGTATTAAGTGGATATTTTAAAAGCTAAATGAATGGCTTAATAGTTGTATATAGGGAGAAAGGGAACATATTTTCCACAGTTTAGAAGTGGAGTTCTTTTATAGAGTTCTTGTACAAGCCTACACTATTGAACGCTAATGGGCAGTTGTACATTACAATTATACAAACACTTTGGTATTTATATCATTTTTTTGTAATTCATGACTGGATCATTTGATTCCTTAGGAGCATTACAGCATTTCAACTTTTCACGTTCAATAAACTTATTGGAGTTGCAACCTTTTTTATTCAAATGGAGAAATAGTCATGATTTAATCTAAATAAAGTGTTATTGATTGTGTTGTTTTCTAGGAATGAGTCGCACATGCTAGTTTAAAAGTTTTGTTAAATTCCCAAGTCGGTCACCGATAAAAGCCTTTTGTAGATTAGTAACTTGATCAAAACAGAAAAGTTATGTAACACTCAATTGTTATACTATCTTTGTTTCCATCTTGCATTGTAATAACGCCCATCTTAACTCTATTTAAGACAAGTCATCGACAGATGGCTTTCTGGCATTGATGGCATGATATGAAATCTAGTATAACTAAAAGTTTTTGGTTTTAGTAGCATATAAATCAATTTAGAAAAATATATGTATTTGAATATAAGGTAAAGTTTTAAATTATTTGGCAATAGTAAACTAAACTTTTTTTTGTAAATTTTTATTTTCTAAAAGTTTATTGAGCTCTTTTGCATATTGAAACAAGTTACAAAAAGTTAAGGTTTATTTACCCCAATTCAAAATTATTAGGAATATAATCATAGAGGTTGAAGTATTTAAAATATTGAACCCAAAATATTTTATTAGGTAAATTCATGAATGCTGAGCATTCACTGTTAAAATATACTAATACTATTGATAGACTGGTAGAAGCCTAAAATCAAATATTTATTAAATATTTATATCCATATCTTTTCATGGCTTGGTAATTCATTTCTCTAGCATTAAATAATATTCCATTGTTTGCATGTACTACACTTTATTTGACCTTTCACCTGTGGAATGATATCCTGGTTGCTTCCAAGCTTTTGTCAGTTATGAATAAAACTACTATAGACCTCTTTGTGGGTATAGATTTCATCTTCTTTGGATAAATACCAAGAACTGCTACTGCTGAATCATCTGGCAAGAATATGATTAGTTTTGTAAGAAACTGCCAAGTTGTTTTCCATTCTTTATTCTCAATAGACATGGAAGAACATTCCTGTTGCTCCACATCCTCACCAACATTTCGTGTTCTGTTTTCAGTGTTCTGAATTCTGGGTATGTACGGGTGTCTCTTTTTTGTTTTAATTTGCATTTTCCTGATGACATATGATGTGAAGCATCTTTTTATATGCTTATTTGCCATCTGTAATATTTTCTTTTGTGAGGTATCTGCTAAGGTCTTTGGCTCATTTTTAATCAGGTTTTTCCCCCATTGTTGAGTTTTAAGGGGTCTTTGTGTATTTTTGATTAACAGTCCTTTGCCAGATGTGTATTTTGCAAATTTTTTCTCATAGTCTGTGCTTTGCCTTTTCATTCTCTTGGCATTGTGTTTCACAGAGTAGACATTTTAAAATTCAGTGCTTGTGCTTTTGTAGCTAAAGTTATTGCCAAAACCAAGGTCATTTAAATTTTCTTCTATATTACCTTCTACATGTTTCATGTTTAGGTTTATAATCCAATCTGAGTTAATTTTTGTGAAGAGTGTATGATATCTGCCTGGATTTATTTTATTTTATTATTTTATTTTATTTTTATTTTATATTTTTACATTTAGCTTCACCATTACTCCAGAACCATTTGTTTAAAAGATTGTATTTTGCTCTCTTGTATTGCTTTTGCTTTTATATTAAATATAAAATATAATTGATAATATATATTCGGTTCCTTTAATCTAGTCTTTCTGTGGTATTACAATATCTTGCTTACAATTATCATTATGGTCAACTTTTTTAAAAAGATTTTATTTATTTATTTGACAGAGAGGGATCACAAATAGGCAGAGAGACAGACAGAGAGAGAGATGAGGAGAAGCAGGCTCCCTGCTGAGCAGAAAGCCCAATGCAGGACTCGATCCCAGGCCCCTGGGATCATGACCTGAGCCGAAGGTAGAGGCTTAACCCACTGAGCCACCCAGGCGCCCCATCGTTATGGTAAACTTTGAAGTCAGTCCTCAGTCTTTGTTCTCCTTCAACACTATGTTGACTATTGTGAGTCTTTGCCTCTTCATATAAACTTTAAAGTAAGTTTGTTAATATTAAAAAACAAAGAACTTGCTGGAATGCATTAATTGTATAGATAAACTTGGAAACCAGTGACCTCTTGAGCTTAGCAGGAGATAGACCATGGTCATCAGTTGTCACAGTGGTGCCTCTGGCAGAACCTTTTGCAAATCCCTAGGTAAAACGAGACCTCAAGAATCTGAGAGATGTCTAAGAAGTACTTGATACATCCCTTGGGTATGGTTTATTGAAGTGTCCACCTGTCTGAAAGCTGGGGAATCTAGATAAGGGAGGGAAAATTAGTTATGATAAAACATATCAACAAACATGAATAAATTTTGTAAAACTAATTGTCATGGCTCATATACAGTATGACCAACAGAGGGACAATCAAAAGGAAAGCATCAGTTATGTTTATTGTGAAATTTTTTTTATTCAAAATAAAGCAATGTGAGGGGAACACACTATGAGAAAATTACCATTTTTTAAATGGTAAATATCTTACCAAATGGAATAGGTTTTATATTCTAAGTAGTATATTGAACAGTAAAACATTGGGGTGCCTGGGTGGCTCAGTGGTTTGGGCTGCTGCCTTTGGCTCGGGTCATGATCTCAGTGTCCTGGGATCGAGCCCCGCATCGGGCTCCCTGCTCCGCAGGAAGCCTGCTTCCCTCTCTCTCTCTCTCTGCCTGCCTCTCTGCCTACTTGTGATCTCTGTCTTTCAAATAAATAAATAAAATCTTTTAAAAAAAAGAAAAGAAAATTAAAACATTAAAAAATAAAATTTTAATTTAAAAAATTATGTAATTTTTAAAAAATGTTAAAAATAGCAGAACCATTTTTCTTATAACTGGAAAATACATTGTATATATAGCTATCAAAAATAACTTGTCATGGGGGCGCCTGGGTGGCCCAGTGGGTTAAAGCCTCTGCCTTCGGCTCAGGTCATGATCCCAGGATTCTTGGATCGAGTCCCACATTGAGCTCTCAGCTCAGCAGGGTTCCTGCTTCTTCCTCTCTCTCTGCCTGACTCTGCCTACTTGTGATCTCTGTCAAATAAATAAATAAAATCTTTTATAAAAAAATTTAAAAAAATAACTTGTCATGTCTGGAATCAGGAGCATATGGAAAAAAATAATATCTGAGGACAATACTTCTGCCGTTTTGTGCCTTGTTAATATTTTTAAACAGTCAGGCAACTTTTAGCTTTATTGAAATACCTGCTAAGATACCAGCAGTGCCTTTTGGAGCCCTATGACTATAAAAATTAATTGCAAATATTCAAAATGTTTACTATGGTGTCACTATTTAGGGCCACCACCAAGTATGTTTTAGAAGTAAGCATAACTGTTACTCTTCTGTAAGGCAAAAGGGCATATTTTCAGGAGTTCCATCTGCTGTACCAGGAGGTGAATCAAGTAATGATTTTGTCTATAAAATAATTCACTTTTCAATCTAACATTCCTTATTCTAACATTATAATAATAAAAACCAGGAGGAGACTAAAACAAACAAACAACTACAACTACAACAACCAGCTTTTCCTTCAGTGGAAAAGTAAATAGAACCTTATGAGTAGCCTGAAATTTATTTTTAAATATTTTTAAGATAAACGTTTTTGTTAGAAAACCATATATTTTATATTACTAAGAAATAACAGGCAAAGTTTTATTAACTTCTAAAAAGTCTAGTTACTTCTATTTATCTATTAACTCATCTCTTTTTGAAGTAGAACATGATCACAACTATTGTATCTACCCCAGTTTGTATGCTTTGGTTATTTTATGTTTGCTATTTCCTTGCTTAATTTTTACAATATTTGATACATAATAGTATCTTTAAGTCCATCTATGGTTTCACAGAATTTGTTTGAACTTCATAAAAATGTACCATACTTTTTGCACTGCCCTTGTTTTACTTCTCTATTAACTTTCCAAGATTTATTCACTTTAGAGTGTGTAGCTATCATTTATTTTTATTCCTCCATAATGCTATGTTTACAAATTTGTATTTATCTGTACTTTTAAAATTATCTTAATTATAAACCATTTCTCATCTCACGTAACACTCATGTTACTTCTACACTTATCAGATATTATGTAACTGAAAACCACAACTCAGCAACAATATAGCACCATTTTTCAAAATTAAATGGCTTACCAGAATTCTTTAATTCTATCCTTTATTTGTATTAGATGACCCTTTATTCTGGTATTTGGCATTGTTCATATGGAGGAAAGCTTATAAGTTGATATTCCATAAATAGAAGGATTTATTATGATTGATTAATTATTTTCATTTAGAATGCATAGAATATGGTTGATTTACTATTTCTTTCTTACTCTCTGCCTGGAACATAGTGCTATCTATGTAATAGCCACTAAAATATTAAGTTAATCACCTAGACTTTAAACTGCATATTAATAGGAATAACATATAGAACTCTTCTCAGATTGGGACACCTGGGTGGCTCAGTCAGTTAAACGCCTGAGCCTTTAGCTCAGGTCATGATCTTAGGGTCCTGGGACTCAGTTCTGCAACAGAATCCCTGCTTAGCCGGGAGTTTGCTTCTCCCTCACCCTGCTGCTCCCCCTGCTTGTGCTCTCTCTCACTCACAAATAAATAAAATTAAAAAAACAAATTCTTCTCAGATAGCTAATATAGAATATCGTCTTTGTATTCATCAAAGGGAAAGTGCCATATAATAATGAAATTCAGACTACTTCAAATTCATTTTTTAACCAGTAAGAAAGTACTGGAAACAAGCCAAAAATGTCTTTAATGAATCAAAGAAATAGATTGATTTTCAATATCTTAATGTTTCTAAAATAAATTGCAAGATTTTTATACTAGATATCAGTGTAAATATTCATTATACAAGGATATTCTAAAAACAAACGTGAGAAAACTACTTGTCATATATGATGACAAAAACGAGTTTGACAAAAGTCAGTTTGGGTAAAACTTACAACACCTACCACCTGAAACTCTTGTTCTATAATTTAATTATTTTAATTTACAAAAATACAAAAATAATATATCAGAGTAAGTCTATTAATAGCTTTGAAGGTATGCTCTGGTTGTGCACTGTTTACTATTGAAAGGGGAATCAAATATGTGATGCTTATGGTGTGACTATATTAAAATTCAACAAGTTCAGAAGCATGCGAGGAATAGAATAAAGACAAAAGATGACCCTTACTTATCCTAAAGATAGACAATGGTATATATGTGCTAGTTGGGGAGAGAATCCAGTCAGTAGATGGAGGATGTGGTAGTGGAAAAAAAAAAAAAGACACAACGTTTTGGTTGAACGTTTAGCACTATATTTAACAGAGTGAAATTGTGAGTTAATAGCCTTGAATAAAATCCAAAAAATATTTTCAATTCATTGAAGATTATTTAGGAAAAACTTGAAAAATACAACTTGATAAGGATTCCAATAAAAGATTCATAAGCAATACAAGTTTCAGAAATTTTAGTATATTTTCCCTAAAAAGCCATTTGATTTAAATTAAAAAGAATTCTATTTACCTGCCACTTAAATAAGAGGAAATTATTTGGTTTTGTAATAAGTCCATAAAATAAATTAACATATCTTTAGAAAACAGATATGCACACTAATTTAAAAATAATAGTGCTTAAGCTGTTCAGCAAACATTTGTAAAATTCCTTGCCATCAGCTAGCTCTGGAGTTCTGCTAGGTGAGTAAGGCCATGTATGTTACTGCTCAGAGTACTGACGCAAAGCAATTGTCCCCTTCACATCCATTTTTTGCTGTTGATAGGTCATGCTATGTTGTTTAGAGATACATAGATGGCCCTACATGAAGGCCTTTTTTTGTGTGTATACGGGTGACTGTGATTTAACTTTCAAATAAGATGGCTCCTGATTTACAATGATTCAACTTACAATATATTTGGCAAAGATGTGAAAGTGAAAGTGATTCAGTAGAAACTGTACTTTGAATTTTGAATTTGGGTCTTTATAAAAAGGGCCAGTGACATGTGGTATGGTGCCGTCTTGTGATGCTGGGCAGGGGCAGTGAGCCACAGCTCCCAGTCAGCTAAAAGATTACAGGGATGAACACCTGATATTCTTACAACCATTCTATATATAACCATTCTTCTTTTTTTTAGTGTAATATTTAATAAATTGCATGTGATATTTGATACCTTGTTATAAAATAGGCTTTGCTTAAGATGATTTTGCCCAAATGCAGGCAAATGTAAGTGTTCTGAGTATGTTGAAATAAGCTTAAGGTAAGCTATGATATTTGATAGTTTAGGGGTATTAAATGCATTTTCAGTTTTTTATGTGTTTCTCTGTACATAGCCCCCTTGTAAGCTGAGGAACATCTCTATATGTATATGTAGCCTTGGTATGGCTTACATATTATTGGCATGAAACATCTAGAACAGTACGTGTGCCATATAATTGTCTACAACATCCAACAAGTTTCTTGAAAACTTGTGCCAAAGGGGTTATGTCTTTAAGGATTCTTATTTCAGAAGGGTTCTCTCAAACGTAAGATTTTTCAGAAGTTAAGTGAAATTCTGACCAAACTAAACATTTTTCCATTTTCCCTACTGAGCAAAGATAGCTAAAATCTATCTGCCATTTTCAACACTGTACTCAACGATTGTAATTCTAATTTAAGAACAGATGATTTATATCAAAACCACATGTTGGCCTAATCTTATACAATATTCATAAATCTCACTCAGAGCCTTGGACATTTTTATTTGTTGAGTCTATATGGTACTACGGACATTCATCTTTTTTGACCTCATAGCTTCATGTATGTCTATACTTTTGAAAATACATGCATCATAGTTCCATTGTAAAATGTCTGGGTTATAAAATGTGCTATGCTATCAAAATGGTAATAAGAACATACAAATGACCTGATGCAATGAACTGGACCAGATTGCCAGATATCACATTTCATACCAGAAAGATTCAGTGGTAAGTTTTAAAATGGCCAGCTATACTTCGACTGAATTATAACTCATTTAACTTCTTTCTTTGTGTACAGTATTATACATTAGTCAGTATGATAGTAAATAAGTACTTTGGACAGATGTAAATATGCTGTAATAAAAAATGTTTTTCTTCTTTCTTTTAGTCCTTTTTACTTGTAAGACTAGCCACAAATACCATGCCTCCTCCCAAATAATTTGCAATCTAAATTTATCTCTAAATGAATTTATTGCACAGAAAAAAAAAATATATATATACACTTACAGTAGACATGTTCAAAAATAGTTACACAACAGCAGGGCCCTAAATGTAAGCAGTATAGTTGTTTTGTTTTGTTTTTTTTTTTTCTTTTAAAAAAGAGGTTATGTGAAATATTGGAATTTTATTTCGAGGCCTAGTATTTCAAGACAGTTAACCACACTTACGATGTCAACAGCCTCTTGTTGGCAGTATGATTTTATTGGCTCCATGGAATAACAGCAAGAATTTACTATTGCTTCTTTCTTTTTATTACACACACAGAAAAAAAATTGACACATTTGCTCAAGACCATCCAGAATCATTTAACCTATCAAAATTGATGGGAGGCCTTCACTGCCAAAGTCACTGCTGGGTTTTCACAATTCATTGCAGACAATCTGCTACTCCCATTATGATAAAGGAGAGAAGAGTCATAATCAGGGAAGAAAGCTAGATTAATACTTGTAATTATCATTGAATTATTTAGCCTGCTATAGGATTATTATTATTAGTGTCATTTGATAATTTTCTCTCATTTTATTAAACACAACTGTGAGTAATGACCCTACCTAATATTTCTCTGTATTGGCTGACTAGCTAGCAAACATTTATGAAAATATCCATTAGCCACACATATAAAATGCTGCATTATGATGCTGTTGAATCAGAACATACCACTACCTGATCCTGTAGCTCTTTGAGGATTTGCAAATCAATTAATTCTATGTTTCTTTGATTCTTCCCATACAATTAGAAAATTTATAATAGAGTCCATGAACATTATTAGTTTTACCATTTTAAACCAGCAATCACACTTTGATTTTTACAACAAAAGCAGAAATATAAACACACACATTTGGGTCAGTTTTCTGTTAGTCTGTCTGGACTTCAAAATTCTATTCCTCAAGATAATGCACACCAAAGTTCTGGATTAAACAAGAAATTAGATGGCACCTGAACACTTGGTTTCATATTCTCAAAAGGACTATGCAACCTATTTCTTACATTATGACATTGTTTTACAAAGATCCACACTTTTATAATGTATTAACATTATTTTTAATCATGATTAAAAATCAAACATAAAAATTTCTACTTTTTGCTTTTGCCCCCTCCATTTAGAACTTATTTATAGCCTGATAATTCAAAGGTCCCTATGTTTATGAATATCTGGACAGAAATAGCTCTAAGATCCCATTCAGAACTTGATATTAATCTAAGTCTTTTGGCTCCATTTATCCTGAGAGCAAAGAGTAGGACAAAGGATTTGAGTACTGTTAGTTTATCTGGGAGATTATCCAAGGTAGAAAAGAATGGGAAAGTGATACAGTGAAGAAACAACTTTGTCAAAGAGGTACATTGTTGATATAATTGTTGTGGATAGAAAATGAAGGCTTGCATTTACTGAAAGGTCCTGAGAAACTTCTTTAAGTTGTCCTCATGAAGACCTGAAAACTGACAATTTTATCTATGGCTCTTATTTCCACTTCACTGAGAGCTGTCCTCAGAGGACATTAACTCTCCTACACTTTTGGGTTGTGTTGGAGACATTCTAAAATGAGAGAGAGAACATGAGATGCTATCAGTGTTAAGTAACTGCAATTTCCCATGGAACTATCCACCACAGGTTTGGCTATAATCAAGTGTTGGGCCTTGATATCAGAGGGATTTGAGGCAGTATCATTTTAGGTTAATCATTATATCTGAAATTTCCAAAAACTTCAACTGATGAAACTTTGATTATAAATCTATAAATATAACAATAAATCTACAGTATTCAAATTATTATCATAGAAATACACAGACAAAGCATCAATTGATTAATATTTAAATGTTACAAAATACTGAACTGAAAGGATTTGGTCATAGAACAACGTGTAAGAAGTAGAACTTAGGTTTAGGTTAGAACTCAGGATGCATTTGAGACTCAGTTAAGAAATTGAATGGAGGGACGCCTGGGTGGCTCAGTGGGTTAAGCCACTGTCTTCGGCTCAGGTCATGATCCCAGGGTCCTGGGACCGAGCCCCAAGTCGGGCTCTCTACTCAGCAGGGAGCCTGCTTCCTCCTCTCTCTCTGCCTGCCTCTCTGCCTGCTTGTCATCTCTCTCTGTCAAATAAATAAATAAAATCTTAACAAAAAAGAAATTGAATGGATGTCTGACTATCTTATAGGTTTGCTAAAAATCAGTGACTTTGTGTTCACGTGTGGCTATGCAGGAATTTTTAACTTTCTCTAAGAAGTCATTAGATTTGATTATATAATGGCAGTAAAGGATGGGGAAAAGCAAAGTACAAACCCCATAAAGACAAAGACACTGAGTATGAGAAAAGAGTAATAGATAAGAAGAATCAATGCATTTGAGGAAAATGGGAATTGAAATACACAATGATTGTTGATTTTTTTAGATGGAGAAAACAAAACTAGCTTGCAAGAAGGAAATAACAGAAGACATGTTGTGATGTGAGACAGAATCCCGGACAAGGCAGTAACGTGGAATAAAGGAGTAGGGAGAGCATATCAGGTAATTTGGATAGGAAGGAGTTAGGAGATAATTGCTTGATAAATTTTATATGGCCCACTTAAATGCACAGATTTCTCTTCTTTAATTTATATGGAGAACAGGGTGTCCTTTCTCTTCCCTTTCTGAGCACCAGAGGTGTACTCTTTCAGACTGAAAACCTGAAAAGCTCAGGACTCAGTTGCTTAAGCACAGCTGAGAGGACATATTTCAATTAAGATTTACATTTTGCTGTAGGTAGTAGACTTTCAAAAGTGGTTTAACCATATTTTTTCATTTAACAAGAAGACTACAGAGAGTGTTTTCTGGTGTTGGTTCAGCGTCTTAAGAAAGTGAAGTGAACTATCTTAGAGGTTTTCATGGCTTTTTATTCACAGTTGCAAAAATTGCTGTTGGAGTTCTCACTATTAAGCCCACATTTCTGGCAGAAAGATAGAGGTAAAGAGAATGATATATTGTACGACTGATACTTTGTCATGTGGTTACAATATAAATAGAAAAGAGACAATAAAATATTTGATGTTGTTTTAAGTTTCCTTGTTGTCAATCCCTCAGTGCTTTCTGAGATTCAAGGAAAAAGTAAATGGATATTGACCTGGCAACTATCAACACCTGTCAGTCTCTCTTGGATAACCAATATCTCTATAATCTCTTCTTCCCAGTAAAAAAAAATAAAATATATTCATAACCCACACTGTGCCATATCAAGTTACTGCACCAAGATAAAATTACAATGATTTTCAGTTGTTCCAAATGGACAGAATACCCTTCCTTATGATATCATGTCTTATAAGATAGATAATTGGCTTGCTACCAATATACCCAGATGTGACTGTGGAAGAGACAGGAAAAAAATAATATTTATTTATTCCTTGGGTTGACTCTGTTTACACAGATGCATTAGTATTAGAAAAGGTTGGTTTCGGACATTGGAATGAATTTACTTAATGGGTCTGATGTAATTGTGTTGCAGGAAATTTTTAATTTCTACAAAAATTATTAGAATTCTATCTTATTATCTTTTGTTAATTTTCACATGTTAACAAAGCCAATGTTTTTTCTAGAAGACAAGATCTTAAATCCTAACAAAACTCAATTTTTTCCTTTTTTTTTTTTTTAAGTTTGAGAGCCTCATGTTCTCTCATGCTGCTTTAAATACCACTCAAAAAAAAGGAGCTAAATGGGGCAGTAAGACCAGACTTTTTATTTTATTTTATTTATCTTATTTTTAATTAAAAAATTAAAGATTGTATTTATTTATTTATTTGAGAGAGAGAGAGAGCATGAGTGGGGCAGGGGGAGGTAGCTGCAGAGAGAGACTGAGAAGTATACTTCCTAATGAGCAAAAAGCCCGATATGGAGCTCGATCCCAGGATCCTGACTGAGATCATGACCAGAGACAAAGGCAGATACATGTGCAAAATCCCTTTTTTTCTGGGAAACAATACTTTACAAGAGATGTTTGAAAAAGTACTGGGAAATCCACTTTAATAGGAGATACAAAAATTTTATTGACTTTTGTAAAGCTACAGGGATCCAAATGATGGAAATCCCAGCCCGTTTAGGTTGTGGACCACAGAGTATTCCTCTCTGTAATATTTTATTTTCTTCCATGTCTACTAACTCCAGTCCAAGTTCACTGATCTCTTTTTAGATAGTGCAAAACATGGCAAAGAATACCAAACGAGTGCCCAATATTCTACATTTCTTATATCATTTCTAACATATAGAAGTGTGTTATCAAGGCTGGTTCTGTGAACAAACATAGTTACGTTAAAGTGTGTTTTGTTCTCCAAGAAATTAAATGCATGATTATCACACAATTATAAAATACTTGTGTCAAGAATTTTTATTCAAAAATTAATAAGAAGCAGATATTAAAACTAGTTCACATGGTTATTTGGGATATAAGCAGAGTTGTGCAGCAGAAGTGCTCTGGGCCCATCATTTGGGTTATAGAATTTATGTTTTCTAATGAAATATCACTAACTTGCATTATTGTTAACAAGAATCTTGTGCATTACCATCAGTTTTCTACATTATAACCTCTTGCTCTACAGTTTGTAAATAACTTTGTCAATAGCAAGCTAGTAAACAGGGTGACTCCAATGGATTGAGATAATCTCCAGAGTTTCTGCTACATAATTCCCAGGACTCCATTGAAAGGACACCTAAGAATTTATTTTGCCCAAAAATTTGATCATTTTTTTCACTGTCCTTACCTATTTTCCAAACCTAGTCCTTTTGCTTCACCTTTCAGTCTACGGACAACCCTGTATCTGACTGACTTGTTAATTCTGGGAATGTCTTGCAGATTAGTTTGCTTGCCACAGGTGGTTCCTCTAATTGATGTCTAAGAACCTTAATTAGTTAAGAAAACTTTTTTTAAATTTTCATTGCTATTTATTATTATTATTATTATTATTATTATTATTGCTAATATCTCTATTATAAATAATTCACAAGGGCATCTTTCTGACAAAAGACAAAGAGCTGGCTACTAGTAGAAAAAGTACTTTTGACTCTGTCAGTGAAAGTGGTAAAGGGATTTGAGAAAATAAGGCAAAGCACTGGAATTATGTGTTAAAACTTTAAATATTATAGACACATTTACTTAACTTCTAATACTGTTGTTGCTTATAATTAAATAAGATGTTTTCCATGAACCACGCATACAGCAAATATATTGTTTATACAGATTAAATTTTCATCAAAAGGGACACCTGGGCGGCTCAGTTGGTTAAGCAGCTGCCTTTGGCTCAGGTCATGATCCCAGCATCCTGAGATCGAGTCCCACATTGGGCTCCTTGCTCGGCCGGGAGCCTGCTTCTCCCTCTGCCTCTGCCTGCCATTCTGTCTGCCTGTGCTTGCTCTCTCGCCCACTCTCTCTGATAAATAAATAAAATCTTAAAATAAATAAATAAATTTTCATCAAAAAATTGTAAGTGTATTTTATTGTAGGATCATGATCAGCACTTTGCAGATGAGAAAAGTGAAATTTAGAAAAGTATGTCTCTTCAAATCCCTCATACAATATCTGGCCTAGATAGAAGGATATACTATCACAATTGAGGAAGATAATTGAGATTACTTAAAATGATAAACTTTATAGGGTTTTTAAAAGTTTGCCACAGATTCAGATTCTTTTAAAATATATATCTATTTTGTGTAAAGAGAATGCACTGAGAAGTAAAAAGAAAGTGATATATCAGTGCTACCAACTAATGGCTATATATCATCACCTTATTTATGAACAATGAAACAGTGTGCAATATTTAAATAAATTTAAATAAATTCCTATTTATTTTATATATTTATAAATTTAAATAAATTCCTATTTATTTATTATGGAAGAAATTCCTCTAACAAACAGTATGTTTTGAAGGTTGCTAGCAGGAAAGTGTTGTACTTCATGGAAGTAATCAGAAAATATGATCTAAATTTCTGCTTTCAAGGGCGCCTGGGTGGCTCAGTGGGTTAAAATTCTGCTTTCAAGAAGCTATAACAGTAAGTACTGAGCATTAGCTATTATATGCTATGGATGAATAACTGAAATCTACATTTGAAACTAATGGTACACTATATGATAACTAATTGAATTTTAAAAAGTTAATAAAAAACCACTATTTTATAAAACAATATTCCCAACAGGCTCTTTTGCTTTAAAATACTCACTCTGTAATGAGAGTCATTACTTTTGTCCAGCAAATTCTTACATCACTGTTTATCCCTTCCCTGCTTTATCCCTTCCCAGTATCAAGAAAGGCTCACTTGGATTACCTAGAAGCCATGAGAAAGCTTGTAATAGATCTGGCTGGTTTTCACCAGCAATTTGACCACCATGTGCACAGGGAAGTCTATTGATAAAGGCTTTATTGCAATAAGTTGCAAATACATGGATGATTTTGAATTCTCTTTCTTGAGGTCTTGTTTCATGATAATAAATGTAGGGTGGCTTTTTGGAATGGATGTTATTAACATATCTTCATAGTTCTAAGTACATGGAATTGTAAAATAGATAAATGAATGTGGCATTACTGACAACCGTCCTCATTTTGAAATCAAATTACAGTGTACTGAGCTGAGGAGGCAAAGCAGATTTGGGATTATGAGTGAAATAATTTTAAAAAGTCTTAGGGGTATGATCAGACTATTGGGTAATTCAGTAGAAAAATATCAACTGATTGAGATTCTGTGTTCCCTGATTTCAGAGAGACGTTAAGATAAATAAGTAACACGAGGAGACTAGGAAGCCAAACATAAGTGATACTTTTGTGCCAGGGTGTGTATACATCTGTTTATCTTCTTGCTTTACCACTAAGGTTGCTCCTAGAGGAGAGTTTAAATATGTGTTGGAGCTAATCTCTGTGGATTACACAAGAAACCACATCCTACAGCTCTCCCTGAAACACCGCTTATGATTTCAATGTAATTTGGTTTTTGCATTTTTAGAAATAACAAAATACTTTGCAAACTCATCTACTTTATTACCACCACAAGTGAGTCAGCTGACTCCACATTTTAACACAGTGACAGTCACAGAGGAATGGAGGAGTGAGTAGAGTTATCAATATATGTGCTTTAAAGAAGTATGACAGGGTAGCAGCTATTTCCAGGAACCAAAACATGGGTCAGCAGCTGTGCAGGAAAAGTGATGGAATAAATGACTCATTTCAGAGGAGTTCTATAACATATTAGTTCTATAATGGATCTTCAGCACCCAATTACCTGCTTTGATCTAAAGATAAGGATTTACAGTTAAGATCCCATTTATGATTTGTCTGGTAGGGTCTGAATCATGTTTACTATTGTTTTGACTATTACTTGAAACCTATAGTAGTACTTGGGATATGTGTTGTGTATTCTGTGAACATGTGCTATTTTTAGATTAGATAATTCCTGTCTCGAACCCCTGTTAATTTGTTTGCTTTTGTTTATTTGATAGTGCTTTCAGTAAATGGATATATCTGAAAAATTGCAAAGCCACTATTAAAATAAGTTATTATGATATATAGCATGGAATTGCACATTCCTCCTTTGAATCCGACAGAGCTTCACCATATCCTTGACAATTTGGGAAAAACACGCTATTATTTTTCTTCATAAAATTTCACCTGTTAGGCTGTGATGGTTGTCATCAGCAGTAACTCCTCTGAAGGCTTTGTCAAAAGAGTTGAAAAAATTGGAAAGGTGTGAATGAAGCTGTTTGCTGAATATAAAGAAAAGAGCATTGAAGTACAATTCACACTCTTACTTCTCCTTCTATGCTTTCAGATGTTTGACATTTGAAAATTTTGCTTCTAGAAGAGATGCCCTATATAATTCTTACTTAAAGGAGCAAGTTGCTTTAATAATTTTTTTTATTATTCTACCATTCAAGTATTTCCATTTAAATTAAATTCAATACCATTTAAAAAAAATCAAAAGTGCAGCCAGTATTCAATTCCTGGGCTAAATAATTTTAGAAAGCTTTGTGTTATTGAACCTACGGGGTTTTTCTGTAGTTTTAACTCTTTCTTTCTGTGATTTTTCCCATTAGTCACATAAGTGACTGCAATATAACAGATAAAGGACTGAATAGAACAATCCTTGGCCTCATGAAGTTGAGAATCTAGCAAGGGAGTCAAACAATTCAATTATTCAGAGACAATTTATTGAGTCTGGCCCAAGATGAGCACAACAAAACCCCAGCCCAGAGGAATCATTTTAATGGGAGAGATAGATAATAGGTAAGCCAACTTTAAAAAGAAAAAAATCGTACTGGTTTTTCTTTAATAGTGATGCATATTTGAACTAAATAAGCACATTTTAATAAGAGCAGTGATTGAGAAGAGGTTTTGTAACTGAGTGGTCCGAAAGGGCCTCCCTGAAAAAGTCTGTTTTGAACAGATTTCTGAATAATATCAGCCAGGAAGCTGCGTAAAAATCTCAGGGATGGGTGATTTTTCCAGTCAAAAAACTGTAAAGCCTCCAAAGTCACAATAGAGCCATACATTTCTCTATTAAAGTAACTTCTGACAAAGAATGAGAAGAAATAACTAACCCAGGTTTGAAAGAAAAGGGACAGACTTTCTATGGAATTCATATTTAATTAAAGCTCTAAAGGACAAAAATACAATAGAGCAAAATTCTGGTCCCGCTGATATACCTAATGAAAGTTCATAAACAAGGTGTGGGTAGCAAAGAGTGTGTGGGAATGTTGGTAAGGATAGTGGGCAAGAGTCATCCCTGAACATGTTCTTAAATGAAGCAATTCTTGTGTTGTTTTAAAGGGTAATTTGGAGTTTGCCTAAGTGATTAGAGAAGGATGCCTCGGCTTATGGAAGTTCAAAGCCATAAAGATGTGATAAACTACTGCAGATATTTTCATGTATATTTGTTGTTGCTTCTAGTAATGGTGATCTAAAAACTCCTACTTAAGACAACTTAAAAATCCAGACAAAATAGCTTTTAAAGTTAAAAATATCAGAATGATTATAAAAATAAGTGAGGGATTACTGGGCCAATACGAAACACAATGAGAGCCTAGAGATATATGCCATGAAGCCATTTTAGCTATGAGAGCATTAGAAACTGCTAAAACACACTGAGCTGTGTTTTTAATAGACACTTGATACTAGAGAAAAAAAATTCAAAATCCAGCAGCAATCAAATTTGAGGACTTTGGTACAACCCAAATTTAAGTTGAGATCCCCAAAGCACAAGGAGAAGCAGAAATAAGAATAGAGCCTACCTTGCCTTCTGTGTAAACTGAGAAAGTCAACCACTGAATTTGGAGTATGATTGTCTTGTAAAGTCTCAGATATAAGAGAAAATCCTGCCAAGGAGGACCATACCATTATTATAGCTCTTAATTATTCCTACTCAATAAGAGTTTCAAATATAATGTCTTGAACATAACAAAATGTAACAAAGCACACAAAGAAAAACCATTAACAAGATTTGATAGACAAAATGGGATTAAGTATGATATTAAAATGATCAATAAAGATTGTAAAATGGCTTGATTACTCTGCTCAAAGAAATGAGAGGGGAAGCAAATTGAACAAAAAACTGAAACTAAAAAATGATATTGAGAAAGATTTTATAAGTGAACCAAATGGATACTCTAGAACTTTAAAGATATGACAGCCAATTTAAGATACCACAGGGGTGCCTGGGTGGCTCACTTAATTAAACCTCCAATTCTTTTTCCTTTTTTTTAACACCTTAATTTTATTTTATTTCTTTCATTTTGGCTCAGGTCATGATGTCAGGCTTGTGAAATAGAGCCCAGAGTTGGGCTCTGTGCTGAGCCTGGAGCCTGCTTAAGATTCTTTTCACTTCTTTTTCTATCCCTCCCTGCGCTCTTACTCGCTCGCTCTCTCTTGCTTGCAAATAAATAAATAAATAGACAGATAATAGACAAAGCAAAATAAAAGCAGATTATGAAAATAAATATAAAGTTTTTGAAATGAAAACAAGTCCTAAATAAAATAGAGAAGACCTACACAGCTAAAAGTTCATTCAGGAAATCTATTATTAAAGAAGTCAGTATGACACAATGTTAAGATATCAAAAGATTGGAGCATGTACTTTACAGAAAGGGTAATCCAAATGGCCACTCATAGGTAAAAACTGTTTATCTTTATTATGAATCTGGAATTAAATTAAATTAAATTAAAAATAAATTAAAACCTAGAATGGCATACTATTACACACTTACCATATTGGGAAACAGTAAAAATGTCTTGCAAGAATGTGAAAGAATGACAGTGCCCATAATAAAAACATTTGAGGTAGGTTGGACAATATTTAGAAAACTTAAAAATTAAAAAAAAATTTGGTCCATTCCTGGAAATACAACATTGAATTAAATGAATATTTTCACAAGGATATGAAAACAGATGATTATAGTTATTTCATTCATAACGGCAGATCAGCAGTGGTCTATTTGCACAATGTTACATTAAATAAGAGAGAATATTAACAAACTGGGAGAAGGGGCTAGGTTGTTATCATAAACAGATCTTCTACGATGCTGATTATGTTCTATTTCTCAAAATCTTTAAGTTAAAAAATTTTCAAATTTATATCTAAATAGATAGATAGATAGATAGATGATAGATTGACAGATATCCCAGAAGCTGCAATGCTAGGCTAAGACCAGGCTTTAAAGGGCTTTTCTATATTCTACTAAATACTTTAAACCATTCATTATATTATAGCTCAGAGTTCGAATCTCCATTTGTTTCCTCTGTTTTCTAATATTTATCTTAAGGTGACCTGATGCAGACTTTTGATGACCTTTGTCTAAATATTTCTATTTTAACAAAGTCCTTTTTAATACTCAGAGACTAAAACTTAGAAAAACACTCTGATTTTTATCTCACTAGAGTGGAAAATATATGGTTACCCATTAACTAATGATATCCATGTCTACATTAGCTCCATGACATTTTTCATTCTTGGGAGCTTTTGGTTAAATGAATTTTTTTAAGCTTCCTTTAAATGAAGCTTTAAGCCATCACCACATGAATAAAATTAAAGAACTAAATGAAAACAAGCCAAGTAATAGAGTAATAGAATGTGCAGTGGAAAGAGTACAATTCTGAAATCATAAAGCCTAAATTAGTGTGATGCATCTTTACTAGCCATGTAATCATAAACCAGTTATCTAAATGTGTTAGCCTCAGATTTTTCACCCATGAAATGGTGATGATAATACTTATTATGCAGAATTGTTGTGTGGATGTAATGAAGCATGGAGCATGAGAGTCTCATATTCCATGCTAAAATAATAGCTATTTTTTACTTATAATAATTCTAATAATAGTAATTAAATTGTTCAAAATGATAATATTCATTTATATTGAGGCATTGTATTGACTATTCATAGACACATTTACCAAAATAAATTTCATTTTACTTTACCCCCTCTGAGGCTATATATTCCTTAATTCAATATGAATCTTATTATGAATAATAATTATCATGATAAATATGCTGATTTTTCTTCTATTTATTTTTAGGAAAGTATCCTTTACTGTTGAACATAAAGAAACTTAAGCAAGTCTGTCTTATTCAAAATTTGCATGCTGCTTTCTTATGAAACTAGATTATAGAGTTGTATGAAATAAATTCATGCAGTTAAGACATTTATGTTTGGAAAACTGGGTGGTCAGTTTAGTATTTCAAAAGAAGATTTTAAATTTAAACCTTAAAACTGAGCTCTTTCAGCCTTATTTATAGACCATCCTTCATGCTTCATAAGTATTCCTTCATTGTAAACTAACTAATAGTGTTTGTCACAGTGTGTATATAACTAAAATGGATTTTGTATTCTATTATTTCAGATTTAGTTGCAGTTTCTACTTCCTTACTTCCTCTTTTGAAAAATAGATTAATTCTACAAAAGGTTATTTCCAGCTTTATTGAAAAATAATTGACATATTATAATTCGTAAATTTAAGAAATGATTTCTTATAACACTGCAAACTTTTAACATTGTATAAATTTTGTACCATTTGATAAATTGGTATACATCTGCATTGCAATATAATCTACGTAAAAATGTTAATACATCTACTATCTCATATAGTTGCCTCTGTTTTTATGCATGTATTGTAAGGAATTTTAAGATCTACTCTCTTAGCAACTTTTATGTATATAGTACAGTAGAGATAAACTTCAGAGGTCTTGTGGGTTTTGTTCCAGACCGCCTCAATAAAGTAATTATTTCAATAAACTAAGTCAAATCATTATTATTATTTTTTGGTTTCCCAGTGCAAATAAAAAATTATGTTTCCCAGTGCATATTAAAAATAAACACTATACTGTACTGTTCAAAAGCATTATGTCTTTAAAGAAAAACAATGTATATACCTTAAGTAAACTAGTTCTGAGTTTTCAGTGGGTCATAAATACTGATCACAGATCACCATAACAAATACAATAATAATGAAAAAACTTGAAATATTGCAAGAATTACCAACATGTGACAGAGAGACACAAAATGAACAAATGGTGTTAGAAAAATGGTGGCAGCAGACCTATTTTATACAAGATTGCTATAAACTTTCAACTTGTAAGAATGTGATATATGCAAAATTTAATAAAGGGAAGCACAATTAAAAAAGTATGTATATATTATTAACTATGACCATCATGCTGTACATTAGATCCCCAGAACTTTTTCCTATTATAGTTGCAAGTTTGTACCCTTTGACCACCTTATTCCACCCCAGGTTCACCCCTTGTCAACTCAACTCTAAGTTTCCATTAGTTTGCTTTTTCTTCAGGTTCTGTATGTAAGGGATATCGTAATACATAAATTAAAAAATATATAAAATCTTTGAAATATTTCACTTAGTATAATACCTTCAAGATCCATCCATGGTATTGTAAATGGCAGTATTTCTTAATTTTTCATGGTTAAGTAGTATTCCATAGTATATATTTACCATACTTATTTTATTCATTCATCCATTAATGGATACTGAAGTTATTTCCATCTCTTGCTTAGAGTTAATAATTTTATAATGAATATAAGAGTGCAGAGATGTCTTCGAATAGTGACTTCGTTTCCTTTAGCTATATCCCTAGAAGTGGGATTACTGAATCATATGGTAATTTTACTTTTAATAATATGAATAGTCTCCATACTGTTTTCCATACAAATTTATATCCCTATCACAGTGCATAAGTTCCCCATTTTCCCCAATATTTACCAAAATTTGTTAGTTTTAATTTTTTGGTAGTATTATATTCTAATAGGTAGTAATATCTTGCTGTGTTTTTCAGAGGTAAACAAAAACAACAACATAATGACTTTGCCCTGAGTTTTTTACGTTGAGCACTTTTTAATGCTCCTGTTGGTCATTTATATAACTTTTTTGAAAAAAAAGTCTATTGAGATCCTTTTGCTATTTTTTTAATTATATATTTTTTTCTTTTTGTATCTGTTAGTTATTAACCTCTTTTCAGATATAAGTTTTGTAAGTATTTTCTTCCATTCTGTGGATTGTGTTTTCATTCCCTCTTTTATTTGGCAATGCAGAAAATTTAGTTTGATGTAATAGCATTTATTTATTTTTGCTTGTGTTTTTGGTCTGGTATCCAAAAAACTATTGGCAAGACCAATGTCAAGGAGAATTTTTCCTATGTTTTCCTTTAGGAAATTTAGTTTCATGCATCACATTTAAGTCTTTAATCTATTTCAAGTTAAGATTTATGAGTGATATAAGGTTCCAGTTTCATACTGTTTATGTGACTATTCAGTTTTAAATATCATTTACTGAACAGACTATCTTTACCCATTACATATGTTGGCCCCTGTCAAATATTAGGTGACTGTATGAAAGGATTTATTTCTGGACTCTCAATTCTGTTCTACTTGTTTATTGGTCTGTTTTTATGCCAGTATACTTTATTGTTTTGAGCGTGAGGGCTTTGTAGTATAGTTTCAAATCAAAAGTGTAATTTCGCTTCTTCATTCTTTCTCAGAACTGCTTTGATTATTTGTTGTCTTTTATGGTCTCATATAAATTTTAGGATTCTTTACTTACTTCTGTAAAAACACAATATTGGATTTTTTTAAAGATTATTTATTAATTTATTTGAGAGAGAGAGATGACAAGCAGGCAGAGAGGCAGGCAGAGAGAGAAGAGGTAGCAGCTTCCTGCTGAGCAGAGAGGCTGATGCGGGGCTCGATCCCAGGACCCTGGGATCATGACCTGAGCCGTAGGCAGCAGCTTAACCCACTGAGCCACCCAGGTGCCCCTAACATTGGATTTTTGATAGGAATTGAATTTACAGATGGTTTTCGGTAGTATGGACATTTTAACAATGTTAATTCTTACCATTCATAAATATGAGCTATCTTTCCATTTGTGTCTCCTTCAATTTCTTTATCAATGTCATAGATTATGGGGTACAGATCTTTCATAGTCTTAGTTAAATCTTATCCTAAGTATTATATTAGTTTTGATGCTAGTGTGAATTAGATTGTTTTCTTTATTTTTTCAGATAGTTCATCATTAGAGTGTTAAAATGCTCCTGTCTTGTGCTTACTTTGTCAGCACATATACTAAAATTGGAATGATGCAGAGAAGATTAGCGTGATCACTGAGCAAGGATGACATGAAAAACTATTAAAAAAACGAAACAAAACAAAATTCTTGTCTTCTATATATTGATCTTGTATTTGGCAGCTTTACTAAATTTGTTTATTCAAAAATTTTTATGAAGTTTTTAGGAATTTTTTACATGTAAGTTCATGTTATCCAAAAAAATAAAATTTTACTTCTTCCTTTTTTTTTTTTATTTGGAGTCTCTTATTTCTTTGTGTTCCTTGTTTCTCTGGCTAGGACATCCAGTATTATGTCAAATGAGAGTAGTGAAAGTGGACACACTTGTCTTTTTTCTGATCTTTAAGGGGAAAACTTTCAAACTTTTTTGATTGAATATGAGATGAGCTCTGGGCTTGCAATATGTGGTTTTTCTTTAATGGATTTTTTAAATTATTTTTTTAAAAATTTTTATAAACATATAATGTGTTTTTATCCCTAGGGGTACAGGTCTGTGAATCACCAGGTTTACACATTTCACAGCACTCACCATCACTCACCATAGCACCTGCCCTCCCCAATGTCCATACCCCCACCATCCTCTCCCAACACACCTCCCCCCAGCAACCCTCAGTCTGTTTTGTGAGATTCAGTCTTTTATGGTTTGTCTCCCTCCCAATCCCATCTTCTTTTATTTTTCTTTTCGTATGCCCGAAACCGCCTATGTTGAATCTCCACTTCATCATATCAGGGAGATCATAGGATAGCTGTCTTTCTCAGATTGATTTATTTCGCCAAGCATAATACCCTCTAGTTCCATCCATGTCATCACAAATAGCAGGATTTCATTTCTTTTGATGGCTGCATAGTATCCCATTGTACATATATACCACATCTTATTTATTAATTCATCTATTGAAGGACATTTAGGTTCTTTCCATAGTTTAACTATTGTGGACATTGCTGCTATAAACATTTGGGTGCATGTGCCCCTTCAGAATGCCACGTTTGTATCTTTAGGGTATATACTCAGTACTGCAATCACTGGGTCATAAACTAGTTCTATTTTCAGCTTTTTGAGGCACCTCCACGCTGTTTTCCAGAGTGGTTGCACCAGCTTGCATTCCCACGTACAGTGTAGGAGGGTTGCCCTTTCTCCACATCCTCGCCAGCATCTGTCATTGACTGTCTTGTTCATTTTAGCCATTCTGAAAGGTGTGAGGTGGTATCTCATTCTGGTTTTGATTTGTATTTCCCTGATGCCGAGTGATGTGGAGCATTTTTTCATGTGTCTGTTGGCCATTTGGATGTATTCTTTGCAGAAAGAATACATGTCCTCTGCCCATTTCTTCATTCGATTATTTGTTCTTAGGGTGTTGAGTTTGATAAGCTCTTTATAGATTTTGGATAGATACTGGCCCTTTATCTGGTATGTCATTTGCAAATATCTTCTCCCAGATAACTTCTGACAGTCATCTTTTGGCTTTGTTAACTGTTTCCTTTGCTGGGCAAAACTTTTTGATCTGATGAAATCGCAAGAGTTCATTCTTGCCCTTGCTTCCCTTGCCTTTGGCGATGTTCCTAGGAAGAAGTTGCTGCTGGTGAGGTCAAAGAGTTTGCTGCCTGTTCTCTCCTCAAGGATTTTGATGGATTCCTTTCTCACATTATGCTTCTTCATCCATTTCCAGTCTATTTTCATGTATGGTGTAAGGAAATGGTCCAACTTCATTTTTCTGCATGTGGCTGTTCAATTTTCCCAACACCATTTGTTGAAGAGGCTGTCTCTTTTCCATAGGACATTCCTTCCTGCTTTGTTGACGATTAGTTGACCATAGAGTGGAGGGTGTATTTCTGGGCTCTCTATTCTGTTCCATTGATCTATGTCTGTTTTGGGGACAGTTCCCTACCATCTTGATGATGACAACTTTGTAATAGTGCTTGAAGTCTGGAATTGTGATGCCAACAACTTTGGCTTTCTCTTTCAATATTCCTCTGGCTATTCGAGGTATTTTCTGGTTCCATATATATTTTAGGATGATTTGTCCCATTTCTTTGAAAAAAATGGACGAGATTTTGATAGGGATTGCATTAAATGTGTAGATTGCTTTAGGTAGCATAGACATTTTCACAATATTTGTTCTTCCAATACAGGAGCATGGAACATTTTTCCATTTCTTTGTGTCTTTTTCAATTTCTTTCATGAGTACTCACTTTGGAGTTTTCTGAGTATAGATTCTTTGTCTCTTTGGTTAGGTTTATTCCTAGGTATCTTAGGGTTTTGAGTGCAATTGTAAATGGGATTCACTTCTTAATTTCTATTTCTTCAGTCTTGTTGGTTTAAAAAAATGCAACCAATTTCTGTGCATTGATTTTATATTCTGACACTTTATAGAATTCCTATACAAGTTATAGCAGATTTGGAGTGGAGTCCTTTAAGTTTTCCACATACAGTGTCATATCGTCTGCAAGCAGGGATAGTTTGACTTCTCTTTTGCCAATTTGGCAAAATTTGGATGCCCTTAATTTCTTTTTGTTGTCTGATTGCTGAGGCTAGGACTTCTAGTACGATGTTGAATAGCAGTGGTGATAACGGACATCCCTGCCATGTTCCTGACCTCAGCGGAAAAGTATTCCATTTTTCTCCATTGAGAATGATATTTGCAGTGGGTTTTTCATAGATGGCTTTGATAACATTGATAATATGTGCCCTCTATCCCTACACTTTGAAGAGTTTTATTCAGGAAGGGACACTGCACTTTGCCAAATGCTTTTTCAGCATCTATGGAGAGTATCATGTGGTTCTTGTTCTTTTTATTATTAATGTGTTGTATCACATTGATTGATTTGCATATGTTGAACCAACCTTGTAGCCCTGGAATAAATCCCACTTGGTCGTGGTGAGTAATCCTTTTAATGTACTGTTGAATCCTATTGGCTAGTATTTTGGTGAGAATTTTCGCATCTGTGTTCATCAAGGATATTGGTTTGCTGTTCTCTTTTTTGATGGGATCCTTGTCTGGTTTTGGGATCAAGGTGATGCTGGCCTCATAAAATGAGTTTGGAAGTTTTCCTTCCATTTCTATTTTTTGGAACAGTATCATGAGAATAAGAATTAATTCTTCTTTAAATGTTTGGTAGAATTTCCCTGGGAAGCCATCTGGCCCGGGGCTTTTGTTTGTTTGGAGATTTTTGATGACTGTTTCAATCTCCGTACTGGTTATGGGTCTGTTCAGGTTTCCTATTTCTTCCTGGTTCAGTTGTGGTAGTTTATATGTCTCTAGGAATGTATCCATTTCTTCCAGATTGTTGAATTTGTTGGCGTAGAGTTGCTCATAGTATGTTCTTATAATTGTTAGTATTTCTTTGGTGTTGGTTGTGATCTCTCCTCTTTCATTCATTACTTTATTTATTTGGGTTCTTTCTCTTTTCTTTTTGATAAGTCTGGAAAGGGTTTTATCAATCTTATTAATTCTTTAAAGGACCAGCTCCTAGTTTCGTTGATTTGTTCTATTGTTTTTTGTTGTTGTTGTTGGTTTTTTGTGGTTTTTATTTGTTTGTTTATTTGTTTATATTTCATTGATTTCTGCTCTGATCTTTATTATTTCTCTTCTGCTGGGTTTAGGCTTTCTTTGTTGTTCTTTCTCCATCTCCTTTAGGTGTAGGGTTATGTTGGGTATTTGAGATCTGAGAGAGAAGCGTGGTTGCACACGTGTGTCACTGCGCTCCCCAAGAGCACGTCTGGGGAAGGTGCAGCACGCCACCCCAGGAGAAGAGAAGAATACGTTGGCCTTGTGGTTGGGAAAGGTCGCAAGCAGTATAGCCTGCCATGGCAGGAACAGCAGGCCGTTGGCAAGACAAGTGTCACCCGCTCCCTGTGCAGAGAGACAAAGCCTGGTTCCTAAGGAGACATGAGGGGATGACTAGGGCAGGGATGCATGCTCCACTCTGAGGAAGGAGTCTGGGCAGAAGGCAGGCCTGTCCTGTGCCTCTGGTCCCAAGGGGACAGCATCTCCTTGACCACTTGTCCGTAGGGCTGACTTGGGCTAGCTACCAGGCCCCATACCCGGAACTCGCAGAAATAGCTCCCTCGAGAAACGGGCAGTCAGATGCCATCTTCCTCCAAGATGTGACAGCGTTTTCGGTGGCAGGGGGTTTGCCGGGGAAGTAGTGGGGACAATCTCCCAAAGCTCCCCATTCCAGTGAACGGGCGGTGTTCAGGGATCCTGTCGCCTCTCCTCTCCTGTGGGGAAGGCACTGGCCTTGTCCGCGAGTCCGCCTGAGGGCCTGTGCAAAAGGCCAAGCGTTGCCTACACTGGGAGAATGTAGTGTGCATTGAGTGCCATCCTAGGCCACGCACGCTGCTGCAGCGTTGTGGCTGTGTCTGCTTAGTTCGGACTGGCAGGGTGAACCCAGGGTGCCAACATAGAGCCCGGGAAAGCAAGGCCCAAGAGGGACCAGCTCTCCCGCAGCTCTTCTTCCCTGATGCGACAGAGCGAACACCCAAAGCCTTGCTGAGGAAGCAGCAGCGAAGTGCCGTTCGTGCCAAGCTGAAAACCTCTGTGAAAGCATAGCAGTCGCTGGGAAATCAGAGTTTTTGTGGGCTGCTGTTGCTGCTTGCCTTAGCCTAGTATTCGCAGCACGGCGGGAGAAACCCTCATACAGCGAAAGGGTCTTTGCCTGGGCATCTCCTCTGGGAAAGCACAGCATTCTTTGGGAAATGAGAGTCGGGTCTGTGGGATGCTGCTGCTGCTTGCCTGAGCAAGACCCAACAGCACGGTGTAATAAACCCGCATGGAGCGAAATCCTCTTTGCCTGGGCATCCCCACTGCCTGAGAGATAACCGTGGTTGCGCCTGTGGAAAGAGCCTTAAGGAATTGGACATGTCTGTCACTGGGCTCCCCAGGAGCCTGTCTGGGGAAAGTGCAGCAAGCTGCACAGGAGAAGAGAAGGAGCCGTTGGCCTTGTGGTCGGGAAATGGTCGCGAAGCTGGAGAGCTGGCCCTGGCAGGAACAGCGGGCCGGTGGCAAGACAAGTGTCACCCACTCCCTGTGCAGAGAGACGAAGCCTGGCTGCTAAGGAGACATGAGGGGGCGATTGGGCCGGGGAACGTGCTCCAATCTGAGGAAGGAGTCTGGGCAGAAGGCAGACCTTTCCTGTGCCTCTGGTCCCAAGGGGACAGCATCTCCTAGGCCACCTGTCCCAATGGCAGACTTGAGCTTGCCACCAGGTGCGATAACCGAAACTCGTTGAAACAACCCCATGGAGAAACGGACAGTCAGATGCCGTCTTCCACCAAGATGTGGCAGCGATATGGGTGGCAGCGGGTGTGCAGGGGAAGGAGTGGAGACTGTCCCCCACAGTTCCCGATCCAATTTCACGAGCCGTGTGCAGGGATTCTGTCGCCTCCTCCCTCCTGTGCTGAAGGCACAGGCCTAGACCCCGAGTCTGCCTGATCGCCGGAGCAAAGGGCAAAGTCTTACCTACCACTGGAGATGGTAATAGGCATAGAGTGCCATGCTAGGCCACGCAAGCTGCTGCAGGGCTGTGACTGTGTCTGCTTAGTTCGGCATAGCAAGTTGAAACCCGGGTGTGAACTTGGAGACCGGGAAAGCAAGGCCCAAGAGGCACCAGCTCTCCCGCGGTTCTTCTTCCCTGCCGCGACAGAGCGAACGATCAAAGCCTTGCTGAGGAAGCCGCAGCGTAGTGCGGTTCGCGCCAAGTTGAAAACCTCTGGGAAAGCAGAGCAGTCGCTGGGAAATCAGAGTCGTTTCTGCGGTCACTTCTGCTGCTTGCCTGAGCCCAGTCTCGCGGAGGGAGAAACCCGCATACAGCGAAAACCCGTTGCCCGGGCATCCCCTCTGGGAAAGCACAGCTTTTGTTGGGAAATCAGAATCGGATGTGTGTGATGCTGCGGCGTAATGCCTGAGCTAGTCTCCGCAGCACGGTGGAAGATACCCGCTTGGAGCGAAATCCTCTTTGCCCTATCACCCCTCTGCCTGAGAGAAGCGCGGTTGCGCCTGTGGAAAGAGCCTTAAGGAAAGGGACACGTCTATCACTGTGCTCCCCAGGAACATGTCTGTGGAAGGTGCAGCACGGTGCCCAGGGAGAAGAGCAGGAGCCGTTGGCTTTGTGGTCTGGAATCAGTTGTAAAACAGGAGAGCCGGCCCAGGCAGGCACAGCGGCCGGTGGCAATACAAGTGTCACCCGCTCCCTGTGCAGAGAGACGGAAGCCTGTCTGCTACAGAAGAGTGGATGAATAGGGCAGGGCGCGTGCTCCACTCTTAGAAAGGAGTCTGGGCAGAAAGCATGCCTGTCCTGAGCCTCTGGGCCCAAGGAGACAGCAGCTCCTTGGCCACCTGTCCCTGGGGCAGACATGCGCAAGCCACCAGGAGCCTACGCTGAACTCGCAGAAACAGCTCCCTGAAATAGGGAGTCAGATGCCGTCTTCCTTCAGGATGTGGATGCTTGGAGGTGGCATGAGGTTTAGGTGATGGTGTGAGGACAGTCCCCGAAAGCTCCCTATTCAGTGCACGGGGGTGTGCAGGGATCCTGTCACGTCTCTTTTCCTGTGGGGAAGGCACTGGGCTAGTCCGCGAGAACGCCTGAGCGCCAGAGTAAAAGGCCAAGCGATGCCTACACCGGGAGATGGTAGTGTGCATAGGGTGCCATCCTAGGCTCCACACGCTACTGCAGGGTTGTGGCTGTGTCTGCTTGATTCGGCCTGGCAGGGCGAATCCAGGAGGCGAACATGGAGCCCGGGAAAGCAAGGCCCAAAAGGCACCAGCTCTCCACCAGCTCTGCTTCCCTGACACGACTGAAGCCTTGCTGAGGAAGCAGCGGCGAAGTGCTGTTCGCTCCAAGCCAAAGCCTCTGAGAAAGCACAGCATTCGCTGAGAAATGTTCTGCGGTCTACTGCTGCTTGCCTGAGCCCAGTCTCGCGGCTGGAGATACCCGCATACAGCGAAAGCCTCTTTGCCTTGTCATCTACCCTGGAAAATGACAGCATTTGTTGGGAAATCTGAGTTGGGTTTGGGGATGCTGCTGCTGCATGCCTGAGCTAGTCCCCGCAGCACGGTGGAAAATACCCGCATGGAGCGAAATACTCTTTGCCCTAGCATCCCTTCAGCCTGAGAGAGAAGCATGGTTGCACATGTCTGTCACCGCGCTCCCCAGGAGCAAGTGTGGGGAAGGCGCAGCAAGCCGCCCCCGGAGAAGAGAAGGAGCCCTTGGCCTTGGGGTCGGGAAACGCTCGGGAAGCAGGATAGCCTGCCGTGGCACGAACAGCAGGCCGGTGGCAAGACAAGTGTCACCCGCTCCCTGTGCGGAGAGATGGAAGCCTGGCTGCTAAGGAGACATGAGGGGACGACTAGGGCAGGGGCACGTGCTATCCTCTGAAGTAGGAGACTTGGCAGAAGGCAGGCCAGTCTTGTACCTCTAGTTCCAAGGGGACAGCATCTCCTTGGCCACCTGTCCCAAGGGCAGATTTGGGCTTGACACCAGGTGCCATACCCACAACTCGCAGAAACAACCCCAGGGAGAAATGGGCAGTCAGATGCCGTCTTCCACCAAGATGTGGCAGCGATGTGGGTGGCAGGGGGTGTGCCGGGGAAGGAGTGGAGACTGTCCCCCACAGTTCCCCATCCAAGGCACGGGCCGTTTGCAGGGATCCTGTCGCAACCTCTCTCCTGTTCTGAAGGCACTGGCCTAGACCCCGCGTCTTCCTGAGCGCCGGAGTAAAATGCAAAGCCTTACCTACCCCAAAAGGTGGTAATAGGCATAGAGTGCCATGCTAGGCCACGCAAGCTGCTGCAGGGCTGTGACTGTGTCTGCTTAGTTCGGCTTAGCAAGATGAACCCCGGGTTCGATCTTGGAGCTCGGGAAAGCAAGGCCCAAGAGGCACCAGCTCTCCCGCAGCTCTTCTTCCCTGACGCGACTGAAGCCTTGCTGAGGAAGCAGCGGCGAAGTGCTGTTAGCTCCAAGCCAAAGCCTCTGCAAAAGCACAGCATTCGCTGAGAAATGATCTGCGGGCTGCTGCTGCTTGCCTGAGCCCAGTCTCGCGGTGGGAGAAACCCGCATACAGCGAAAGCCTCTTTGCCTGGGCATCTCCCCTGGGAAAGCACAGCATTCGTTGGGAAATCAGAATTGGGTTTGTGGATGCTGCTGCTGCTTGCCTGAGCTAGTCTCCGCAGCACGGTGGAAGATACCCGCATGGAACAAAATACTCTTTTCCCTAGCATCCCCTCTGTCTGAGAGAGAAGCATGGTCGCACACAACTGTCACCGCGTTCCCCAGGAGTACATGGGAGAAGGCACAGCAGTAGAGAAGGAGCCTCTGGCCTTAGGGTCGGGAAAACTGAACAGCCACATGCAGAAAAATGAAATTGGACCATTTCCTTACACCATACATGAAAATAGACTGGAAATGGATGAAGAAGCATAATGTGAGGAAGGAATCCATCAAAATCTTTGAGGAGAGAACAGGTAGCAACCTCTTTGACCTCAGCAGCAGCAACTTCTTCCTAGGAACATCGCCAAAGGCAAGGGAAGCAAGGGCAAGAATGAACTCTTGGGATTACATCAGATCAAAAAGCTTTTGCCCAGCAAAGGAAACAGTTAACAAAGCCAAAAGATGACTGTCAGAAGTTATCTGGGAGAAGATATTTGCAAATGACATACCAGATAAAGGGCCAGTATCTATCCAAAATCTATAAAGAGCTTATCAAACTCAACACCCTAAGAACAAATAATCCAATGAAGAAATGGACAGAGGACATGAACAGACATTTCTGCAAAGAATACATCCAAATGGCCAACAGACACATGAAAAAATGCTCCACATCACTCGGCATCAGGGAACTACAAATCAAAACCAGAATGAGATACCACCTCACACCTTTCAGAATGGCTAAAATGAACAAGTCAGTCAATGACAGATGCTGGCGAGGATGTGGAGAAAGGGCAACCCTCCTACACTGTACGTGGGAATGCAAGCTGGTGCAACCACTCTGGAAAACAGCGTGGAGGTGCCTCAAAAAGCTGAAAATAGAACTACCCTATGACCCAGTGATTGTAGTACTGGGTATATACCGTACAGATACAAACGTGGCATTCTGAAGGGGTACATGCACCTAAATGTTTATAGCAGCAATGTCCACAATAGTTAAACTATGGAAAGAACCTAAATGTCCTTCAATAGATAAATCAATAAAAAAGATGTGGTATATATGTACAATGGGATACTATGCAGCCATCAAAAGAAATGAAATCCTGCTATTTGTGATGACGTGGATGGAACTAGAGGGTATTGTGCTTGGCGAAATAAATCAATCTGAGAAAGACAACTATCTTATGATCTCCCTGATATGATGAAGTAGAATTGCAACATAGGCGGTTTCGGGAGTACAAAAAGAAAAATAAAAGAAGATGGGATTGGGAGGGAGACAAACCATAAAAGACTGAATCTCACAAAACAGACTGAGGGTTGCTGGGGGGAGGTGTGTTGGGAGAGGATGGTGGGGGTATAGACATTGGGGAGGGCAGGTGCTATGGTGAGTGATGGTGAGTGCTGTGAAATGTGTAAACCTGGTGATTCACAGACCTGTACCCCTAGGGATAAAAACACATTATATGTTTATAAAAATTTTTAAAAAAATAATTTAAAAAATCCATTAAAGAAAAACCACATATTGCAAGCCCAGAGCTCATCTCATATTCAATCAAAAAAGTTTGAAAGTTTTCCCCTTAAAGATCAGAAAAAAGACAAGTGTGTCCACTTTCACTACTCTCATTTGACATAGTATGGGATGTCCTAGCCAGAGAAACAAGGAACACAAAGAAATAAGAGACTCCAAAAAAAAAAGGAAGAAGTAAAATTTTCTTTTTTTTTTTGGATAACATGAACTTACATGTTAAAAAATCCTAAAAACGTCACAAAAAAATTTGAATAAACAAATTTAGTAAAGCCGCCAAATACAAGAACAATATATAAAAGACAAGAACTTTGTTTCGTTTCATTTTTTTAAATATGGAATGCTTCCCTGTTTTTCATGTCATCCAAAGTAAGCCAAAGTAAGCACAAGACAGGAGCATTTTAACACTCTAATGATGAACTATCTGAAAAAATAAAGAAAACAATCTAATTCACAATAGCATCAAAAATAATAAAATACTTAGGAATAGATTTAACTAAGAAGATGAAACTATGACATTGATAAAGAAATTGAAGGAGACACAAATGGAAAGATAGCTCATATTTATGAATGGTAAGAATTAACATTGTTAAAATATCCATACTACAGAAAACCATCTGTAAATCCAATTCTTATCAAAAATCCAATGTTAGGGGCGCCTGGGTGGCTCAGTGGGTTAAGCTGCTGCCTTCGGCTCAGGTCATGATTCCAGGGTCCTGGGATCGAGCCCCGCATCAGGCTCTCTGCTCAGCAGGAAGCCTGCTTCCTCTTCTCTGTCTGCCTGCCTCTCTGCCTGCTTGTCATCTCTCTCTGTCAAATAAATAAATTAAAAATCTTTAAAAAATCCAATATTATTTTTTTACAGAAGTAAGTAAAAAATCCTAAAATTTATATGAGACCATAAAAGACAACAAATAATCAAAGCAGTTCTGAGAAAGAATGAAGAAGAGAAATTACACTTCTTGATTTGAAACTATACTACAAAGCCCTCATGCTCAAAACAATAAAGTATACTGGCATAAAAACAGACCAATAAACAAGTAGAACAGAAATAAATCCTTTTATACAGTCACCTAATATTTGACAGGGGCCAACATATGTAATGGGTAAAGATAGTCTGTTCAATAAACGATATTTAAAACTGAACAGTCACATAAACAGTATGAAACTGGAACCTTATATCACTCATAAGTCTTAACTTGAAATAGATTAAAGACTTAAAGGTGATGCATGAAACTACATTTCCTAAAGGAAAACATAGGAAAAATTCTCCTTGACATTGGTCTTGCCAATAGTTTTTTGGATACCAGACCAAAAACACAAGCAAAAAAAGCAAAAATAAATAAATCGTATTACATCAAACTAAAGTTTCTGCATTGCCAAAAAAAGAGAGAGAGAGAGAATGAAAACACAATCCACAGAATGGAAGAAAATACTTACAAATCTTATATCTGAAAAGAGGTTAATAACCAACAGATACAAATAGAAAAAATATATAATTAAAAAAATAGCAAAAGGATCTCAATAGACTTTTTTTTTTCAAAAAAGTTATATAAATGACCAACAGGAGCATTAAAAAGTGCTCAACGTAAAAAACTCAGGGCAAAGTCATTATGATGTTGTTGTTGTTGTTTACCTCTGAAAAACATAGCAAGATATTACTACCTATTAGAATATATAGTACCAGAAATGGAAACTAACAAATTTTGGTAAATATTGGGGAAAATGGGGAACTTGTGCACTGTGATAGGGATATAAATTTGTATGGAAAACAGTATGGAGATTATTCATATTATTAAAAGTAAAATTACCATATGATTCAGTAATCCCACTTCTAGGGATATATCTAAAGGAAACGAAGTCACTGTTCAAAGACATATCTGCACTCTTATGTTTATTATAAAATTATTAACTCTAAGCAAGAGATGGAAATAACTTCAGTATCCATTAATGGATGAATGAATAAAATAAGTATGGTAAATATATACTATGGAATACTACTTACCCATGAAAAATTAAGAAATACTGCCATTTACAACAGCATGGATGGATCTTGAAGGTGTTATACTAAGTGAAATATTTCAAAGATTTTATATATTTTTTAAATTTATGTATTATGATATCCCTTACATACAGAATCTGAGGAAAAGGCAAACTAATGGAAACTTAGAGTTGAGTTGACAAGGGGTGAACCTGGGGTGGAGTAAGGTGGTCAAAGGGTGCAAACTTGCAACTATAATACCAAAAAGTTCTGGGGATCATGATGATCATAGTTAATAAAATATACATACTTTTTTTTATTGTGCTTCCCTTTATTAAACTTTGCATATATCACATTCTTACTAGTTGAAAGTTTATATCAATTTGTATAAAAGAGGTCTGCTGCCACCATTTTTCTAACAACATTTGTTCATTTTGTGTCTCTCTGTCACATGTTGGTAATTCTTGCAATATTTCAAGTTTTTTCATTATTATTGTATTTGTTATGGTGATCTGTGATCAGTAATTATGACCCACTGAAAACTCAGAACAAGTTTACTTAAGGTATATACACTGTTTTTCTTTAAAAACATAATGCTTTTGAACAGTACAGTATAGTGTTTATTTTTTATATGCACTGGGAAACATAATTTTTTATATGCACTGGGAAACCAAAAAAAAAATAATAATTTGACTTAGTATATTGAGATAATCACTTTATTGAGGCGGTCTGGAACAAAACCCACAAGACCTCTGAAGTTTATCTCTACTATATTATATACATAGAAGTTGCTAAGAGAGTAGATCTTAAAATTCCTTACGATACATGCATAAAAAACAGTGGCAACTATATGAGATAGTAGATGTATTAACATTTTTATGTAGATTATATTGCAATAAAGATGTATACCGATTTATCAAATTGTACAAAGTTTACACAATGTTAAAAGTTTGCAGTGTTATAAGAAATCATTTCTTAAATTTACAAATTATAATATGTCGATTTTTTTTCAATAAAGCTGGCAAAAACTTTTTGTAGAATTAATCTATTTTTCAAAAAAGGAAGTAAGGAAGTAGAAACTGCAACTAACTCTGAAATAATAGAATATAAAATCCATTTTCGTTATATACACTGTGACAAAAACTATTACTTAGTTTACAATAAAGGAGTACTTATGAAGCATGAAGGATGGTCTATAAATAAGGCTGAAAGAGCTCAGTTTTAAGGTTTAAATTTAAAATCTTTTTTTGAAATACTAAACTGACCACCCAGTTTTCCAAACATAAATGTCTTAACTGCATGAATTTATTTCATACAACTCTATAATCTAGTTTCATAAGAAAGCAGCAAGCAAATTTTGAATAAGACAGACTTGCTTAAGTTTCTTTATGTTCAACAGTAAAGGATACTTCCCTAAAAATAAATAGAAGAAAAATCAGCATATTTATTATGATAATTATTATTCATAATGAGATTCATATTGAATTAGGGAATACATATCCTCAGAGGGGGTAACGTAAAATGAAATTTATTTTGGTAAATGTGTCTATGAATAGTCAATACAATGCCTCAATATCAATGAATATTACCATTTTGAACAATTTAATTACTATTATTAGAATTATTATAAGTATAAAAATAGCTATCATTTTAGCATGGAATATGAGACTCTCATGCTCCATGCTTCATCACATCCACACAACAACTCTGCATAATAAGTATTATCATCACCATTTCATGGGTGAAAAAACTGAGGCTAACACATTTAGATAACTGGTTTATGATTACATGACTAGTAAAGATGCATCACACTAATTTAGGCTTTATGATTTCAGAATTGTACTGTTTCCACTGCACATTCTATTACTCTGTAAATACTTGGCTTGTTTTCATTTAGTTCTTTAATTTTATTCATGTGGTGATGGCTTAAAGCTTCATTTAAAGAAGCTTAAAAAATTCATTGAACCAAAAGCTCCCAAGAATTAAAAATGTCATGGATCTAATGTAGACATGGATATCATTAGTTAATGGGTAACCATATATTTTCCACTCTAGTGAGATAACAATCAGAGTATTTTTCTAAGTTTTAGTCTCTGAGTATTAAAAAGGACTTTGTTAAAATAGAAATATTTAGACAAAGGTGATCAAAAGTCTGGATCAGGTCACCTTAAAATAAATATTAGGAAACTGAGGAAACAAATGGAGATTTGAACACTGAGCTATGATATAATGAATGGTTTCAAGTATTTAGTAGAGTATAGAAAAGCCCTTTAAAGCCTGGTCTTAGACTAGCATTGCAGCTTCTGGGATATCTGTCCATCTATCATCTATCTATCTAGATATAAATTTGAAAACTTTTTTAACTTAAAGATTTTGAGAAATAGAACATAATCAGCACCATAGAAGATCTGTTTATGATAACAACCTAGCCCCTCCTCCTAGTTTGTTAATATTCTCTCTTATTTAATGTAACATTGTGCAAATATACCACTGCTGATATGCCGTTATGAATGAAATAGCTATAATCATCTGTTTGCATATCCTGGTGAAAATATTCATTAAGTTCCATGTTGTATTTCTAGGAATGGACCAAATCTTTATTTTTATTTTTAAGTTTTCTAAATATTGTCCAACTTACCTCAAATGTTTTTATTATGGGCACTTTCATTCTTTCACATTCTTGCAAGACAATTTTACTGTTGCCCAATATGGTAAGTGTGTAATAGTATGTCATTTTAGGTTTTAATTCATTTTTAATTTAATTTAATTCCAGATTCATAATAAAGATAAACAGTTTTTATATATGAGTGGCCATTTGGATTACCCTTTCTGTAAAGTACATGCTCCAATCTTTTGATATCTTAACATGTGTCATACTGACTTCTTTAATAGTAGATTTTCTGAATGAACTTTTAGCTGTGTAGGTCTTCTCTATTTTATTTAGGACTTGTTTTCATTTCAAAATCTTTATATTTATTTTCATAATCTGCTTTTATTTTGCTTTGTCTATTATCTATCTATCTATTTATTTGCAAGCAAGAGAGAGCGAGCAAGTGAAAGCGCAGGGAGGGATAGAAAAAGAAGGGAAAAGAATCTTAAGCAGGCTCCAGGCTCAGCACAGAGCCCAACTCTGGGCTCTATTTCACAAGCCTGACATCATGACCTGAGCCAAAATGAAAGAAATAAAATAAAATTATGGTGTAAAAAAAAAAAAAAAGGAAAAAGAATTGGAGGTTTAATTAAGTGAGCCACCCAGGCACCCCTGTGGTATCTTAAATTAGCTGTCATATCTTTAAAGTTCTAGAGTATCCATTTGGTTCATTTATAAAACCTTTCTCAATATCATTTTTAGTTTCAGTTTTTTGTTCAATTTGCATCCCCTCTCATTTCTTTGAGCAGAGTACTCAAGCCATTTTACAATCTTTATTGATCATTTTAACATCATACTTAATCCCATTTTGTCTATCAAATTTTGTTAATGGTTTTTCTTTGTGCGCTTTGTTACATTTTGCTATGTTCAAGACATTATATTTGAAACTCTTATTGAGTAGGGATAATTAAGAGCTATAATAATGGTATGGTCCTCCTTGGCAGGATTTTCTGTTATATATGAGACTCTACAAGACAATCATACTCCAAATTCAGTGACTGACTTTCTCAGTTTACACAGAAGGCAAGGTAGGCTATAGTCTTATATCTGCTTCTCCTTGTGCTTTGGGGATCTCAACTTAAATTTGGGTTGTACCAAAGTCCTCAAATTTGATTGCTGCTGGATTATGAATTTTGTTTCTCTAGTATCAAGAGTCTATTAACAACACAGCTCAGTGTGTTTTAGCAGTTTCAAATGCTCTCATAGCTAAAATGGCTTCAGGTCATATATCTCTAGGCTCTCATTGTATTTCGTATTTTGGCCCAGTAATCCCACACTTAATTTTTATAATCATTCTGATATTTTTAATTTTAAAAGCTATTTTGTCTGGATTTTTAGTTGTCTTAAGTAGGAGTTTTTAGATCACCATTACTAGAAGCAACAACAAATATACATGAAAATATCTGCAGTAGTTTATCACATTTTTATGGCTTTGAACTTCCATAAGCTGAGGCATCCTTCTCTAATCACTTAGGCAAACTCCAATTTACCCTTTAAAACAACACAAGAATTGCTTTATTTAAGAACATGTTCAGGGATGACTCTTCCCCACTGTTCTTACCAACATTCCCACACACTCTTTGCTACCCACACCTTGTTTATGAACTTTCATTAGGTATATCAGCGGGACCAGAATTTTGTTCTATTGTATTTTTGACCTTTAGAGCTTTAATTAAATATGAATTCCATAGAAAGTCTGTCCCTTTTCTTTCAAACCTGGGTTAGTTATTTCTTCTCATTCTTTGTCAGAAGTTACTTTAATAGAGAAACATACAGCTGTATTGTGACTTTGGAGCCTTTACAGTTTTTTGACTGGAAAAATCACCCATTCCTGAGATTTTTACGCAGCTTCCTGGCTGATATTATTCAGAAATGTGTTCAAAACAGACTTTTTCAGGGAGGCCCTTTCGGACCACTCAGTTACAAAACCTCTTCTCAATCACTGCTCTTATTAAAATGTGCTTATTTAGTTCAAATATGCATCACTATGAAAGAAAAACCAGTACGATTTTTTTCTTTTTAAAGTTGGCTTACCTATTATCTATCTCTCCCATTAAAATGATTCCTCTGGGCTGGGGTTTTGTTGTGCTCATCTTAGGCCAGGCACTCAATAAATTGTCTCTGAATGATTGAATTGTTTGACTCCCTTGCTAGATTCTCAACTTCATGAGGCCAAGGATTGTTCTATTCAGTCCTTCTTTATCCTCAATGTCTGTTATATTGCAGTCACTTACGTGACTAATGGGAAAAATCACAGAAAGAAAGAGTTAAAACTACAGAAAAACCCCGTAGGTTCAATAACACAAAGCTTTCTAAAATTATTTAGCCAAGGAATTGAATACTGGCTGCACTTTTGATTGTTTTTAAATGGTATAGAATGTAATTTAAATGGAAATACTTGAATGGTAGAATAATAAAAAAATTATAAAAGCAACTTGCTCCTTAAAGTAAGAATTATATAGGGCATCTCTTCTAGAAGCAAAATTTTCAAATGTCAAACATCTGAAAGCATAGAAGGAGAAGTAAGAGTGTGAATTGTACTTCAATGCTCTTTTCTTTATATTCAGCAAACAGCTTCATTCACACCTTTCCAATTTTTTCAACTCTTTTGACAAAGCCTTCAGAGGAGTTACTGCTGATGACAACCATCACAGCCTAACAGGAGAAATTCTATAAAGAAAAATAATAGCATGTTTTTCCCAAGTTGTTAAGGATATGGTGAAGCTCTGTCGGATTCAAAGGACGAATGTGCAATTCCATGCTATATATCATAATAACTTATTTTAATAGTGGCTTTGCAATTTTTCAGATATATCCATTTACTGAAAGCACTATCAAATAAACAAAAGCAAACAAATTAACAGGGGTTCGAGACAGGAATTATCTAATCTAAAAATAGCACATGTTCACAGAATACACAACACATATCCCAAGTACTACTATAGGTTTCAAGTAATAGTCAAAACAATAGTAAACATGATTCAGACCCTACCAGACAAATCATAAATGGGATCTTAACTGTAAATCCTTATCTTTAGATCAAAGCGTGTAATTGGGTGCTGAAGATCCATTATAGAACTAATATGTTATAGAACTCCTCTGAAATGAGTCATTTATTCCATCACTTTTCCTGCACAGCTGCTGACCCATGTTTTGGTTCCTGGAAATAGCTGCTACCCTGTCATACTTCTTTAAAGCACATATATTGATAACTCTACTCATTCCTCCATTCCTCTGTGACTGTCATTGTGATAAAATGTGGAGTCAGCTGACTCACTTGTGGTGGTAATAAAGTAGATGAGTTTGCAAAGTATTTTGTTATTTCTAAAAATGCAAAAACCAAATTACATTGAAATCATAAAGGGTGTTTCAGGGAGAGCTGTAGGATGTGGTTTCTTGTGTAATCCACAGAGATTAGCTCCAACACATATTTCACCTCTCCTCTAGGAGCAACCTTAGTGGTAAAGCAAGAAGATAAACAGATGTATACACACCCTGGCACAAAAGTATCACTTATGTTTGGCTTCCTAGTCTCCTCGTGTTATTTATCTTAACTTCTCTCTGAAATCAGGGAACACAGAATCTCAATCAGTTGACATTTTTCTACTGAAATACCCAATAGTCTGATCATACCCCTAAGACTTTTTAAAATTATTTCACTCATAATCCCAAATCTGCTTTGCCTCCTCAGCTCAGTACACTGTAATTTGATTTCAAAATGAGGACGGTTGTCAGTAATGCCACATTCATTAATCTATTTTACAATTCCATGTACTTAGAACTATGAAAATATGTTAATAACATCCATTTCAATAAGCCACCCTAAATTTATTATCATGAAACAAGACCTCAAGAAAGAGAATTCAAAATCATCCATGTATTTGCAATTTATTGCAATAAAGCCTTTATCAATAGACTTCCCTGTGCACATGGTGGTCAAATTGCTGGTTAAAACCAGCCAGATCTATTACAAGCTTTCTCATGGCTTCTAGGTAACCCAAGTGAGCCTTTATTGATACTGGGAAGGGATAAAGAAGGGAAGGGATAAACAGTGGTGTAAGAATTGGCTAGACAAAAGTAATGACTCTCATTACAAAGTGAGTATTTTAAAGCATAAGAGCCTGTTGGGAATATTGTTTTATAAAATAGTGGTTTTTTTAAATTAATTTTTTAAAATTCAATTAGTTAACATATAGTGTACCATTAGTTTCAAATGTAGATTTCAGTTATTCATCCATAGCATATAATAGCTAAAGCTCAGTACTTACTGTTATAGCTTCTTGAAAGCAGAATTTTTACCCACTGAGCCACCCAGGCGCCCTTGAAAGCAGACTTTTAGATCACATTTTCTGATTACTTCCATGTAGTACAACACTTTCCTGCTAGCAACCTTCAAAACATACTGTTCGTTAGAGGAATTTCTTTAATAATAAATAAATAGGAATTTATTTAAATTTATAAATATATAAAATAAATAGGAATTTATTTAAATTTATTTAAATATTGCACACTGTTTCATTGTTCATAAATAAGGTGATGATATATAGCCATTAGTTGGTAGCACTGATATATCACTTTCTTTTTACATTCTCTTTACACAAAATAGATATATATTTTAAAAGAATCTGAATCTGTGGCAAACTTTTAAAAACCCTATACAGTAAAGTTTATCATTTTAAGTAATCTCAATTATCTTCCTCAATTGTGATAGTATATCCTTCTATCTAGGCCAGATATTGTATGAGGGATTTGAAGAGACATACTTTTCTAAATTTCACTTTTCTCATCTGCAAAATGCTGATCATGATCCTACAATAAAATACACTTACTATTTTTTGATGAAAATTTATTTATTTATTTTAAGATTTTATTTATTTATCAGAGAGAGTGGGCGAGAGAGCAAGCACAGGCAGACAGAATGGCAGGCAGAGGCAGAGGGAGAAGCAGGCTCCTGGCCGAGCAAGGAGCCCAATGTGGGACTCGATCCCAGGATGCTGGGATCATGACCTGAGCCAAAGGCAGCTGCTTAACCAACTGAGCCGCCCAGGCGTCCCTTTTGATGAAAATTTAATCTGTATAAACAATATATTTGCTGTAATGCGTGGTTCATGGAAAACATCTTATTTAATTATAAGCAACAACAGTATTAGAAATTAAGTAAATGTGTCTATAATATTTAAAGTTTTAACACAAAATTCCAGTACTTTGCCTTATTTTCTCAAATCCCTTTACCACTTTCACTGACAGAGTCAAATGTACTTTTTCTACTAGTAGACAGCTCTTTGTCTTTTGTCAGAAAGATGCCCTTGTGAATTATTTATAATAGAGATATTAGCAATAATAATAATAATAATAAATAGCAATGAAAATGTTAAAAAGTTTTCTTAACTAATTAGGGTTCTTAGACATCAATTAGAGGAACCACCTCTGGCAAGCAAATTAATCTGCAAGACATTCCCAGAATTAACAAGTCAGTCAGATACAGGGTTGTCCGTAGACTGAAAGGTGAAGCAAAAGGACTAGGTTTGGAAAATAGGTAAGGAAAGTGAAAAAAATGATCAAATTTTTGGGCAAAATAAATTCTTAGGTGTCCTTTCAATGGAGTCCTGGGTATTATGTAGCAGAAACTCTGGAGATTATCTCAATCCATTGGAGTCACCCTGATTACTAGCTTGCTATTGACAAAGTTAGTTACAAACTGTAGAGCAAGAGGTTATAATGTAAAAAACTGATGGTAATGCACAAGATTCTTGTTAACAATAGTGCAAGTTAGTGATATTTCATTAGAAAACATAAATTCTATAACCCAAATGATGGGCCCAGAACACTTCTGCTGCACAACTCTGCTTATATCCCAAATAACCATGTGAACTAGTTTTAATATCTGCTTCTTATTAATTTTTGAATAAAAATTCTTGACACAAGTATTTTATAATTGTGTGATAATCATGCATTTAATTTCTTGGAGAACAAAACACACTTTAGCGTAACTATGTTCGTTCACAGAATCAGCCTTGATAACACACTTCTACATGTTAGAAATGATATAATAAATGTAGAATATTGGGCACTCGTTTGGTATTCTTTGCCATGTTTTGCACTATCTAAAAAGAGATCAGTGAACTTGGACTGGAGTTAGTAGACATGGAAGAAAATAAAATATTACAGAGAGGAATACTCTGTGGTCCACAACCTAAACGGGCTGGGATTCCCATCATTTGGATCCCTGTAGCTTTACAAAAGTCAATTAAATGTTTGTATCTCCTATTAAAGTGGATTTCCCAGTACTTTTTCAAACATCTCTTGTAAAGTATTGTTTCCAGAAAAAAAGGGATTTTGCACATGTATCTGCCTTTGTCTCTGGTCATGATCTCAGTCAGGATCCTGGGATCGAGCTCCATATCGGGCTTTTTGCTCATTAGGGAGTATACTTCTCAGTCTCTCTCTGCATCTACCTCCCCCTGCCCCACTCATGCTCTCTCTCTCAAATAAATAAACACAATCTTTAATTTTTTAATTAAAAATAAGATAAATAAAATAAAATAAAAAGTCTGGTCTTACTGCCCCATTTAGCTCCTTTTTTTTTTTGAGTTGTATTTAAAGCAGCATGAGAGAACATGAGGCTCTCAAACTTAAAAAAAAAAAGGAAAAAATTGAGTTTTGTTAGGATTTAAGATCTTGTCTGCTAGAAAAAACGTTGGCTTTGTTAACATGTGAAAATTAACAAAAGAGAATAAGATAGAATTCTAATAATTTTTGTAGAAATTAAAAATTTCCTCCAACAGAATTACATACAGACCCATTAAGTAAATTCATTCCAATGTCCGAAACCAACCTTTTCTAATACTAATGCATCTGTGTAAACAGAGTCAACCCAAGGAATAAATAAATATTATTATTTTTTTCCTGTCTCTTCCACAGTCACATCTGGGTATATTGGTAGCAAGCCAATTATCTATCTTATAAGACATGATATCATAAGGAAGGGTATTCTGTCCATTTGGAACAACTGAAAATCATTGTAATTTTATCTTGGTGCAGTAACTTGATATGGCACAGTGTGGGTTATGAATATATTTTATTTTTTTTTACTGGGAAGAAGAGATTATAGAGATATTGGTTATCCAAGAGAGACTGACAGGTGTTGATAGTTGCCAGGTCAATATCCATTTACTTTTTCCTTGAATCTCAGAAAGCACTGAGGGATTGACAACAAGGAAACTTAAAACAACATCAAATATTTTATTGTCTCTTTTCTATTTATATTGTAACCACATGACAAAGTATCAGTCGTACAATATATCATTCTCTTTACCTCTATCTTTCTGCCAGAAATGTGGGCTTAATAGTGAGAACTCCAACAGCAATTTTTGCAACTGTGAATAAAAAGCCATGAAAACCTCTAAGATAGTTCACTTCACTTTCTTAAGACGCTGAACCAACACCAGAAAACACTCTCTGTAGTCTTCTTGTTAAATGAAAAAATATGGTTAAACCACTTTTGAAAGTCTACTACCTACAGCAAAATGTAAATCTTAATTGAAATATGTCCTCTCAGCTGTGCTTAAGCAACTGAGTCCTGAGCTTTTCAGGTTTTCAGTCTGAAAGAGTACACCTCTGGTGCTCAGAAAGGGAAGAGAAAGGACACCCTGTTCTCCATATAAATTAAAGAAGAGAAATCTGTGCATTTAAGTGGGCCATATAAAATTTATCAAGCAATTATCTCCTAACTCCTTCCTATCCAAATTACCTGATATGCTCTCCCTACTCCTTTATTCCACGTTACTGCCTTGTCCAGGATTCTGTCTCACATCACAACATGTCTTCTGTTATTTCCTTCTTGCAAGCTAGTTTTGTTTTCTCCATCTAAAAAAATCAACAATCATTGTGTATTTCAATTCCCATTTTCCTCAAATGCATTGATTCTTCTTATCTATTACTCTTTTCTCATACTCAGTGTCTTTGTCTTTATGGGGTTTGTACTTTGCTTTTCCCCATCCTTTACTGCCATTATATAATCAAATCTAATGACTTCTTAGAGAAAGTTAAAAATTCCTGCATAGCCACACGTGAACACAAAGTCACTGATTTTTAGCAAACCTATAAGATAGTCAGACATCCATTCAATTTCTTTTTTGTTAAGATTTTATTTATTTATTTGACAGAGAGAGATGACAAGCAGGCAGAGAGGCAGGCAGAGAGAGAGGAGGAAGCAGGCTCCCTGCTGAGTAGAGAGCCCGACTTGGGGCTCGGTCCCAGGACCCTGGGATCATGACCTGAGCCGAAGACAGTGGCTTAACCCACTGAGCCACCCAGGCGTCCCTCCATTCAATTTCTTAACTGAGTCTCAAATGCATCCTGAGTTCTAACCTAAACCTAAGTTCTACTTCTTACACGTTGTTCTATGACCAAATCCTTTCAGTTCAGTATTTTGTAACATTTAAATATTAATCAATTGATGCTTTGTCTGTGTATTTCTATGATAATAATTTGAATACTGTAGATTTATTGTTATATTTATAGATTTATAATCAAAGTTTCATCAGTTGAAGTTTTTGGAAATTTCAGATATAATGATTAACCTAAAATGATACTGCCTCAAATCCCTCTGATATCAAGGCCCAACACTTGATTATAGCCAAACCTGTGGTGGATAGTTCCATGGGAAATTGCAGTTACTTAACACTGATAGCATCTCATGTTCTCTCTCTCATTTTAGAATGTCTCCAACACAACCCAAAAGTGTAGGAGAGTTAATGTCCTCTGAGGACAGCTCTCAGTGAAGTGGAAATAAGAGCCATAGATAAAATTGTCAGTTTTCAGGTCTTCATGAGGACAACTTAAAGAAGTTTCTCAGGACCTTTCAGTAAAAGCAAGTCTTCATTTTCTATCCACAACAATTATATCAACAATGTACCTCTTTGACAAAGTTGTTTCTTCACTGTATCACTTTCCCATTCTTTTCTACCTTGGATAATCTCCCAGATAAACTAACAGTACTCAAATCCTTTGTCCTACTCTTTGCTCTCAGGATAAATGGAGCCAAAAGACTTAGATTAATATCAAGTTCTGAATGGGATCTTAGAGCTATTTCTGTCCAGATTTTCATAAACATAGGGACCTTTGAATTATCAGGCTATAAATAAGTTCTAAATGGAGGGGGCAAAAGCAAAAAGTAGAAATTTTTATGTTTGATTTTTAATCATGATTAAAAATAATGTTAGTACATTATAAAAGTGTGGATCTTTGTAAAACAATGTCATAATGTAAGAAATAGGTTGCATAGTCCTTTTGAGAATATGAAACCAAGTGTTCAGGTGCCATCTAATTTCTTGTTTAATCCAGAACTTTGGTGTGCATTATCTTGAGGAATAGAATTTTGAAGTCCAGACAGACTAACAGAAAACTGACCCAAATGTGTGTGTTTATATTTCTGCTTTTGTTGTAAAAATCAAAGTGTGATTGCTGGTTTAAAATGGTAAAACTAATAATGTTCATGGACTCTATTATAAATTTTCTATTTGTATGGGAAGAATCCAAGAAACATAGAATTAATTGATTTGCAAATCCTCAAAGAGCTACAGGATCAGGTAGTGGTATGTTCTGATTCAACAGCATCATAATGCAGCATTTTATGTGTGTGGCTAATGGATATTTTCATGAATGTTTGCTAGCTAGTCAGCCAATACAGAGAAATATTAGGTAGGGTAATTACTCACAGTTGTGTTTAATAAAATGAGAGAAAATTATCAAATGACACTAATAATAATCCTATAGCAGGCTAAATAATTCAATGATAATTACAAGTATTAATCTAGCTTTCTTCCCTGATTATGACTCTTCTCTCCTTTATCATAATGGGAGTAGCAGATTGTCTGCAATGAATTGTGAAAACCCAGCAGTGACTTTGGCAGTGAAGGCCTCCCATCAATTTTGATAGGTTAAAATGATTCTGGATGGTCTTGAGCAAATGTGTCAATTTTTTTTTCTGTGTGTGTAATAAAAGAAAGGAGCAATAGTAAATTCTTGCTGTTATTCCATGGAGCCAATAAAATCATACTGCCAACAAGAGGCTGTTGACACTGTAAGTGTGGTTAACTGTCTTGAAATACTAGGCCTGGAAATAAAATTCCAGTATTTCACATAACCTCTTTTTTTTTTTTTTTAAGAAAAAAACAAAACAGGGACGCCTGGGTGGCTCAGTTGGTTGGACGACTGCCTTCGGCTCAGGTCATGATCCTGGAGTCCTGGGATCGAGTCCCGCATCAGGCTCCCAGCTCCATGGGGAGTCTGCTTCTCTCTCTGACCTTCTCGTTCATGCTCTCTCTCACTGTCTCTCTCTCAAGTAAATAAATAAAATATTAAATAAAAAAAAAAATAAAAGAGTCACTTATAAAAAAAAAAAAGAAAAAAACAAAACAAAACAAAGAAACTATACTGCTTACATTTAGGGCCCTGCTGTTGTGTAACTATTTTTAAACATGTCTACTGTAAGTGTATATATATATATATATTTTTCTTTGCAATAAATTTATTTAGAGATAAATTTGGATTGCAAATTATTTGGGGGGAGGCATGGTATTTGTGGCTAGTCTTACAAGTAAAAAGGACTAAAAGAAAGAAGAAAAACATTTTTTATTACAGCATATTTACATCTGTCCAAAGTACTTATTTACTATAATACTGACTAATGTATAATACTGTACACAAAGAAAGAAGTTAAATGAGTTATAATTCAGTCGAAGTATAGCTGGCCATTTTAAAACTTACCACTGAATCTTTCTGGTATGAAATGTGATATCTGGCAATCTGGTCCAGTTCATTACATCAGGTCATTTGTATGTTCTTATTACCATTTTGATAGCATAGCACATTTTATAACCCAGACATTTAACAATGGAACTATGATGCATGTATTTTCAAAAGTATAGACATACATGAAGCTATGAGGTCAAAAAAGATGAATGTCCATAGTACCATATAGACTCAACAAATAAAAATGTCCACGGCGGGGCGTCAGGGTGGCTCAGTGGGTTAAGCCGCTGCCTTCGGCTCAGGTCATGATCTCAGGGTCATGGGATCGAGTCCCACATCGGGCTCTCTGTTCGGCAGGGAGCCTGCTTCGCTCTCTCTCTCTCTCTCTGCCTGCCTCTCCATCTACTTCTGATCTCTCTCTATCAAATAAATAAATAAAATCTTTAAAAAAAATGTCCAAGGATCTGAGTGAGATTTATGAATATTGTATAAGATTAGGCCAACGTGTGGTTTTGATATAAATCATCTGTTCTTAAATTAGAATTACAATCGTTGAGTACAGTGTTGAAAATGGCAGATAGATTTTAGCTATCTTTGCTCACTAGGGAAAATGGAAAAATGTTTAGTTTGGTCAGATTTTCACTTAACTTCTGAAAAATCTTACGTTTGAGAGAACCCTTCTGAAATAAGAATCCTTAAAGACATAACCCCTTTGGCACAAGTTTTCAAGAAACTTGTTGGATGTTGTAGACAATTATATGGCACACATACTGTTCTAGATGTTTCATGCCAATAATATGTAAGCCATACCAAGGTTACATATACATATAGAGATGTTCCTCAGCTTACAAGGGGGCTATGTACAGAGAAACACATAAAAAACTGAAAATGCATTTAATACCCCTAAACTATCAAATATCATAGCTTACCTTAAGCTTATTTAAACATACTCAGAACACTTACATTTGCCTGCATTTGGGCAAAATCATCTTAAGCAAAGCCTATTTTATAACAAAGTATCAAATATCACATGCAATTTATTAAATATTACACTACAAAAAAGAAGAATGGTTATATATAGAATGGTTGTAAGAATATCAGGTGTTCACCCCTGTAATCTTCTAGCTGACTGGGAGCTGTGGCTCACTGCCCCTGCCCAGCATCACAAGACGGCACCATACCACATGTCACTGGCCCTTTTTATAAAGACCCAAATTCAAAATTCAAAGTACAGTTTCTACTGAATCACTTTCACTTTCACATCATTGCCAAATATATTGTAAGTTGAATCATTGTAAATCAGGAGCCATCTTATTTGAAAGTTAAATCACAGTCACCCGTATACACACAAAAAAAGGCCTTCATGTAGGGCCATCTATGTATCTCTAAACAACATAGCATGACCTATCAACAGCAAAAAATGGATGTGAAGGGGACAATTGCTTTGCGTCAGTACTCTGAGCAGTAACATACATGGCCTTACTCACCTAGCAGAACTCCAGAGCTAGCTGATGGCAAGGAATTTTACAAATGTTTGCTGAACAGCTTAAGCACTATTATTTTTAAATTAGTGTGCATATCTGTTTTCTAAAGATATGTTAATTTATTTTATGGACTTATTACAAAACCAAATAATTTCCTCTTATTTAAGTGGCAGGTAAATAGAATTCTTTTTAATTTAAATCAAATGGCTTTTTAGGGAAAATATACTAAAAATTCTGAAACTTGTATTGCTTATGAATCTTTTATTGGAATCCTTATCAAGTTGTATTTTTCAAGTTTTTCCTAAATAATCTTCAATGAATTGAAAATATTTTTTGGATTTTATTCAAGGCTATTAACTCACAATTTCACTTTGTTAAATATAGTGCTAAACGTTCAACCAAAACGTTGTGTCTTTTTTTTTTTTTCCACTACCACATCCTCCATCTACTGACTGGATTCTCTCCCCAACTAGCACATATATACCATTGTCTATCTTTAGGATAAGTAAGGGTCATCTTTTGTCTTTATTCTATTCCTCGCATGCTTCTGAACTTGTTGAATTTTAATATAGTCACACCATAAGCATCACATATTTGATTCCCCTTTCAATAGTAAACAGTGCACAACCAGAGCATACCTTCAAAGCTATCAATAGACTTACTCTGATATATTATTTTTGTATTTTTGTAAATTAAAATAATTAAATTATAGAACAAGAGTTTCAGGTGGTAGGTGTTGTAAGTTTTACCCAAACTGACTTTTGTCAAACTCGTTTTTGTCATCATATATGACAAGTAGTTTTCTCACGTTTATTTTTAGAATATCCTTGTATAATGAATATTTACAGTGATATCTAGTATAAAAATCTTGCAATTTATTTTAGAAACATTAAGATATTGAAAATCAATCTATTTCTTTGATTCATTAAAGACATTTTTGGCTTGTTTCCAGTACTTTCTTACTGGTTAAAAAATGAATTTGAAGTAGTCTGAATTTCATTATTATATGGCACTTTCCCTTTGATGAATAGAAAGAAGATATTCTATATTAGCTATCTGAGAAGAATTTGTTTTTTTAATTTTATTTATTTGTGAGTGAGAGAGAGCACAAGCAGGGGGAGCAGCAGGGTGAGGGAGAAGCAAACTCCCGGCTAAGCAGGGATTCTGTTGCAGAACTGAGTCCCAGGACCCAAAGAGCTAAAGGCTCAGGCGTTTAACTGACTGAGCCACCCAGGTGTCCCAATCTGAGAAGAGTTCTGTATGTTATTCCTATTAATATGCAGTTTAAAGTCTAGGTGATTAACTTAATATTTTAGTGGCTATTACATAGATAGCACTATGTTCCAGGCAGAGAGTAAGAAAGAAATAGTAAATCAACCATATTCTATGCATTCTAAATGAAAATAATTAATCAATCATAATAAATCCTTCTATTTATGGAATATCAACTTATAAGCTTTCCTCCATATGAACAATGCCAAATACCAGAATAAAGGGTCATCTAATACAAATAAAGGATAGAATTAAAGAATTCTGGTAAGCCATTTAATTTTGAAAAATGGTGCTATATTGTTGCTGAGTTGTGGTTTTCAGTTACATAATATCTGATAAGTGTAGAAGTAACATGAGTGTTACGTGAGATGAGAAATGGTTTATAATTAAGATAATTTTAAAAGTACAGATAAATACAAATTTGTAAACATAGCATTATGGAGGAATAAAAATAAATGATAGCTACACACTCTAAAGTGAATAAATCTTGGAAAGTTAATAGAGAAGTAAAACAAGGGCAGTGCAAAAAGTATGGTACATTTTTATGAAGTTCAAACAAATTCTGTGAAAGCATCGATGGACTTAAAGATACTATTATGTATCAAATATTGTAAAAATTAAGCAAGGAAATAGCAAACATAAAATAACCAAAGGTGTGATCATGTTCTACTTCAAAAAGAGATGAGTTAATAGATAAATAGAAGTAACTAGACTTTTTAGAAGTTAATAAAACTTTGCCTGTTATTTCTTAGTAATATAAAATATATGGTTTTCTAACAAAAACGTTTATCTTAAAAATATTTAAAAATAAATTTCAGGCTACTCATAAGGTTCTATTTACTTTTCCACTGAAGGAAAAGCTGGTTGTTGTAGTTGTAGTTGTTTGTTTGTTTTAGTCTCCTCCTAGTTTTTATTATTATAATGTGGAATAAGGAATGTTAGATTGAAAAGTGAATTATTTTATAGACAAAATCATTACTTGATTCACCTCCTGGTACAGCAGATGGAACTCCTGAAAATATGCCTTTTGCCTTACGGAAAAGTAACAGTTATGCTTACTTCTGAAACATACTTGGTGGTGGCCCTAAATAGTGACACCATAGTAAACATTTTGAATATTTGCAATTAATTTTTATAGTCATAGGGCTCCAAAAGGCACTGCTGGTATCTTAGCAGGTATTTCAATAAAGCTAAAAGTTGCATGACTGTTTAAAAATATTAACAAGGCACAAAACGGCAGAAGTATTGTCCTCAGATATTATTTTTTTCCATATGCTCCTGATTCCAGACATGACAAGTTATTTTTTTTAAATTTTTTTTATAAAAGATTTTATTTATTTATGTGACAGAGATCACAAGTAGGCAGAGTCAGGCAGAGAGAGAGGAAGAAGCAGGAACCCTGCTGAGCTGAGAGCTCAATGTGGGACTCGATCCAAGGATCCTGGGATCATGACCTGGGCTGAAGGCAGAGGCTTTAACCCACTGGGCCACCCAGGCGCCCCCATGACAAGTTATTTTTGATAGATATATATACAATGTATTTTCCAGTTATAAGAAAAATGGTTCTGCTATTTGTAAACTTTTTTAAAAATTACATAATTTTTTAAATTAAAATTTTATGTTTTAATGTTTTAATTTTCTTTTCTTTTTTTTTAAAAGATTTTATTTATTTATTTGAAAGACGGAGATCACAAGTAGGCAGAGAGGCAGGCAGAGAGAGAGAGAGAGGGAAGCAGGCTTCTTGCGGAGCAGGGAGCCCAATGCGGGGCTCGATCCCAGGACCCTGAGATCATGACCCGAGCCAAAGGCAGCAGCCCAAACCACTGAGCCACCCAGGCGCCCCAATGTTTTACTGTTCAATATACTACTTAGAATATAAAACCTATTCCATTTGGTAAGATATTTACCATTTAAAAAATGGTAATTTTCTCATAGTGTGTTCCCCTCACATTGCTTTATTTTGAATAAAAAAATTTCACAATAAACATAACTGATGCTTTCCTTTTGATTGTCCCTCTGTTGGTCATACTGTATATGAGCCATGACAATTAGTTTTACAAAATTTATTCATGTTTGTTGATATGTTTTATCATAACTAATTTTCCCTCCCTTATCTAGATTCCCCAGCTTTCAGACAGGTGTACACTTCAATAAACCATACCCAAGGGATGTATCAAGTACTTCTTAGACATCTCTCAGATCCTTGAGGTCTCATTTTACCTAGGGATTTGCAAAAGGTTCTGCCAGAGGCACAACTGTGACAACTGATGACCATGGTCTATCTCCTGCTAAGCTCAAGAGGTCACTGGTTTCCAAATTTATCTATACAATTAATGCATTCCAGCAAGTTCTTTGTTTTTTAATATTAACAAACTTACTTTAAAGTTTATATGAAGAGGCAAAGACTCACAATAGTCAACATAGTGTTGAAGGAGAACAAAGACTGAGGACTGACTTCAAAGTTTACCATAACGATGGGGCGCCTGGGTGGCTCAGTGGGTTAAGCCTCTACCTTCGGCTCAGGTCATGATCCCAGGGGCCTGGGATCGAGTCCTGCATTGGGCTCTCTGCTCAGCAGGGAGCCTGCTTCTCCTCATCTCTCTCTCTGTCTGTCTCTCTGCCTATTTGTGATCCCTCTCTGTCAAATAAATAAATAAAATCTTTTTTAAAAAAAAGTTGACCATAATGATAATTGTAAGCAAGATATTGTAATACCACAGAAAGACTAGATTAAAGGAACAGAATATATATTATCAATTATATTTTATATTTAATATAAAAGCAAAAGCAATACAAGAGAGCAAAATACAATCTTTTAAACAAATGGTTCTGGAGTAATGGTGAAGCTAAATGTAAAAATATAAAATAAAATAAAATAAAATAATAAAATAAAATAAATCCAGGCAGATATCATACACTCTTCACAAAAATTAACTCAGATTGGATTATAAACCTAAACATGAAACATGTAGAAGGTAATATAGAAGAAAATTTAAATGACCTTGGTTTTGGCAATAATTTTAGCTACAAAAGCACAAGCACTGAATTTTAAAATGTCTACTCTGTGAAACACAATGCCAAGAGAATGAAAAGGCAAAGCACAGACTATGAGAAAAAATTTGCAAAATACACATCTGGCAAAGGACTGTTAATCAAAAATACACAAAGACCCCTTAAAACTCAACAAGGGGGGAAAAACCTGATTAAAAATGAGCCAAAGACCTTAGCAGATACCTCACAAAAGAAAATATTACAGATGGCAAATAAGCATATAAAAAGTTGCTTCACATTATATGTCATCAGGAAAATGCAAATTAAAACAAAAAAGAGACACCCGTACATACCCAGAATTCAGAACACTGAAAACAGAACACGAAATGTTGGTGAGGATGTGGAGCAACAGGAATGTTCTTCCATGTCTATTGAGAATAAAGAATGGAAAAAACTTGGCAGTTTCTTACAAAACTAAACATATTCTTGCCAGATGATTCAGCAGTAGCAGTTCTTGGTATTTATCCAAAGAAGATGAAATCTATACCCACAAAGAGGTCTATAGTAGTTTTATTCATAACTGACAAAAGCTTGGAAGCAACCAGGATATCATTCCACAGGTGAAAGGTCAAATAAAGTGTAGTACATGCAAACAATGGAATATTATTTAATGCTAGAGAAATGAATTACCAAGCCATAAAAAGATATGGATATAAATATTTAATAAATATTTGATTTTAGGCTTCTACCAGCCTATCAATAGTATTAGTATATTTTAACAGTGAATGCTCAGCATTCATGAATTTACCTAATAAAATATTTTGGGCTCAATATTTTAAATACTTCAACCTCTATGATTATATTCCTAATAATTTTGAATTGGGGTAAATAAACCTTAACTTTTTGTAACTTGTTTCAATATGCAAAAGAGCTCAATGAAATTTTAGAAAATAAAAATTTACCAAAAAAAAGTTTAGTTTACTATTGCCAAATAATTTAAAACTTTATCTTATATTCAAATATATATATTTTTCTAAATTGATTTATATGCTACTAAAACCAAAAACTTTTAGTTATACTAGATTTCATATCATGCCATCAATGCCAGAAAGCCATCTGTCGATGACTTGTCTTAGAGTTAAGATGGGCGTTATTACAATGCAAGATGGAAACAAAGATAGTATAACAATTGAGTGTTACATAACTTTTCTGTTTTGATCAAGTTACTAATCTACAAAAGGCTTTTATCGGTGACAGACTTGGGAATTTAACAAAACTTTTAAACTAGCATGTGCAACTCATTCCTAGAAAACAACACAATCAATAACACTTTATTTAGATTAAATCATGACTATTTCTCCATTTGAATAAAAAAGGTAGCAACCCCAATAAGTTTATTGAACGTGAAAAGTTGAAATGCTGTAATGCTCCTAAGGAATCAAATAATCCAGTCATGAATTACAAAAAAATGATATAAATACCAAAGTGTTTGTATAATTGTAATGTACAACTGCCCATTATCGTTCAATAGTGTAGGCTTGTACAAGAACTCTATAAAAGAACTCCACTTCTAAACTGTGGAAAATATGTTCCCTTTCTCCCTATATACAACTATTAAGCCATTCATTTAGCTTTTAAAATATCCACTTAATACAGGCCTTTTACTCATTTGAACCCGGCAGCAGGGTTCTATTCTTATTGCTTACATCTGAAGGATAGACTTCTAGCGTAAGAGGTAAAGCCCATAAAGGAGCCCAATAATAACAACAAAATACAGTTTAGTGATCCCTTACAATCTTCCAGCTACCTTTCTGAGAATACTTCAATTAATAAAACATATAAAATAGCTGACCACAAAGAGCTTACATTCTTTTGAAATATAATAGTGAAATAAACCAATAATAGAGGGGCGCTTCGGTGGCTCAGTCCATTGAGTGACTGCCTCTGGCTTGGGTCATGATCTCAGGGTCCTGAGATGTAACTCCGCAGCAGGCTTTCTAGGCAGTGGGGTGTTTTCTTCTTCCTCTGCGCACCCTCCCAATTCTCTCTCTCTCTGTCTCAAATAAGGAAATAAACCAGTAATAGAATAATGATTGATGGTTGATGGCGATAAGTGTTACAAAGAAATACAAGAAAGGTAAAAGCCATTGGAGAATGCTGGGATGAAAGTTAATTTTATTTTGTGTCGGGTGGTTATATCTCATTTAGGAGATGTTATTTGCACAAAGACCCAGGAAGTGAAGGAGGGTGTTATACAAATATCAAAGGAAAAGATTGCTCTAGGCAGAGCAAGTAAGTATATAGACTTTGTGTGAAAAGCTTGTCTGTTACTTTTGAGGAAAAGCAAGGAGGCCAATGAGGAGTTCATAGTGGTGGAGAGAGGAAGAACGTATTGTACCTTCTAGTACATTGAAACGCCTTCAGTTTTTATTTAATGTGAAAGGGGAAGATACCAAAAGACTTTCAACAGCAGAATAAAATCATCTGACTTGATTTTTAGGTTAAGTTGCTGTACCAAAATAAATTTGCAGGGAGAAAGGAGTGCAGTATGTGTGGAAGTGGGGCTATCAATCAAGTCAATAATTCAGGAACATATGATGGTGTTTTTAGCATGCTGGGTGGTAATAGAAGTGGTGAGGTATGGTTTTTATTTTGTATATATTTTGATGGTGAATATTCCGGTGAACAGGATGGGGTATGTGCAGGACAGACAATATCAACATTTATTTTACCTGCACAAACAGAAGGGTGGAGTCTTCATTCCCTGATATGGAGAGAACTCTGAGTTCAATTGTTCTTTGTCATTAAATGGCATAGTGATGATGAGGATTTAGTCAGACAGTGAAAGAGAACAGTAAGCATAGTGTTAGGCGGTAAGACATTATAATACATTTGAACAACAAAAAACGTTGTGTTGGATCATGTGTTTATGTGAGTAAATAAATAAATAAAGCTTCCTGGGCTTCTGATAGAGGTAAAGAAGACTAGTATATGATCCAAAGGGGCACGTGCACCAAATATTTATAGCAGCAATATCCACAATAGCCAAACTATGGAAAGAACCTAGATGTCCATCAACAAATGGATGGTATATATATATATATACGATGGAATACTATGCAGCCATCAAAAGAAATGAAATCTTGCCATTTGCGATGACATGGATGGAACTAGAGGGTATTATGCTTAGCAAAATAAGTCAACCAGAGAAAGACACTATCATATGATCTCTCTGATATGAGGAAATGGAGGTGCAATGTGGGTGCTTGGGGGACAGGAAAAGAGTAAATGAAACAAGATGGGATCAGGAGGTTGACAAACCATAAGAGACTCTTAATCTCACAAAACAAACTGAGAGTTGCCAGGGGGTGGGGAGGGTAGGGAGAGGGTGGTGGGGTTATGAACATTGGGGAGGGTATGTGCTGTGGTGAGTGCTGTGAAGTGTGTAAACCTGGCGATTCACAGACCTGTACCCCTGGGGCTAATAATACATTATATGTTAATTTTAAAAAAAGAGGTTTTCAGCAAAGAGTGTGTAATCAGGCATATTTTATTAAAGTAACCATGTAAAATGATGGTTGAAAATTGGAATAACAGAAAACATAAAAATTAGAGATTTTAAAAAGAGATCTGGGACAGTGTAGAGAATATAATCAATGATATTATAATAGTGTTATATGGTGACAGATGGTGGCTATATTTGTAGTGATCATAGAATAATGTATGGAGATATTGAAAACCTGAAACCAATGTAACACTGACTATCACTATACTCAAATAAAAAAATAGTAAAAATAAAACATTTTATTTTAAAAAGATAAAAAGAGGGACAAGAATTTGTAAAGTGAATTTCAAAAAGCTTAAAGATGAGGCTAAGACATACTCTGAACCTTGAGGAAAACACCATTTTGCAAATTCTTCCCATTTTGAGAAAACTCAAATGAATCAATACCATAAAAGAACCCATTTTAACTGAGAGATGTAATGAATGCTCAAGAAATAATTTTATGACAGGATAATTCTTCCCTATGAAACAGCATACAGAAACCAGTGGAAACACCTGGAAGCAAAATAAACTATACTGAAAATAAGAATTAGGAAAAAGATAAATGATGAAAGATAAGAAAATTAGAACTGCGAGAGAGACCTAGTGAATAGAATTTTTAGCTTGTGGTTTAATGTTTTTGAGGATAATCTAGAGTTCATAACTGCCTTGAGACAGGCTGGTTGTAGGCAGTTTAGGCAGACCCCTAAGACAGGCCTACTTTGGGCAGGTGGTGTTGGAGGAGGCCATTGGGCTGGACAAAGACAAATCCAACCATTTGACTAAAGTGTCTGTGAAGATGTTGAAGTCAGATGCAACAGAGAAAGACCTGTTAAATCTAATCTCAGAAATGGAGATGATGAAGATGATTGGACAGCACAAGGACACCATCATCCTGCTGGGTCCTGCACACAGGATGGTCCTTCGTACACTCTCATGGAATATGCCTCCAAAGACAACATACAGGAGTACCTGCAGGCCCAGAGGCCTCCTGACCTGGAGTACTGTTACAATATCAGCCACAATGCAGCAGAGCAACTCTCCTCCAAGGACCTGGTATCCTGTGCCAATCAGGTAGCCTGAGGCATGGAGTACCTTGCCTCCAAGAAGTGCATACACCAAGACCTGGCCACCAGCAAGTGCTGGTGACAAAGGACAACATGATAAAGATCTCAGACTTCAGCCTTGCCAGAGATATCACCACATCAGTTACTATAAAAAGACAACCAACAGTGGACTGCCTGTGAAGTGGATGGTCCCTAAGGCCATGTTTGACCAGAGCTACATCCACCAGAGTGACTTCTGGTCTTTTGGGGTGATCCTGTGCAAAATCTTCAATCTGGAAGCCTCCCATATCCTGGAGTGCCTGTGGAGGTGGCTTTCAAGCTGCTGAAGGAGTCATTTGATGGATAAGCCAATAAGTGCACCAGAGAGTTATACACAATAATGAGGGGTGGCTGGCATGTGGATCCTTCAAGCTGCTGGTAGAAGACCTGGATCGTACTGTGGCCTTGACCTCCAACCAGGAGTACCTGGACCTGTCCTTGGCCCTGGAACAATACTGTCTATGCTTTCCCAACACCTGAAGCTCAACCTGCTCCTCAGAGAAGAATTCCACCTTCTCTCATGTGCCGTTGCCCAGGGAGGCCTATCTGCCCTGACACCCAGCCCAGCTTGCCAATGGTGGACTCAAATGACTAGTATCCCTATTACTCCTGTCCAGATTCCGTCATAAGCTGTAACCCTTACCCCCCACCCTCCCTGAAAGACTCACTGCCTTCTCCTTTGTCCCTTTCCTACTGGCAGGAGCCAGCTGCCTACCTGAGGCCTTCACCCCTTGAAGTTCACCTCTCTTCCCCTTCCTCTTCCTCCTCCTTACAACCTGCTCATGAAAGAAAGGCACAGAGAGGCAGGTACTTGCTCGTGGCTACTTCCTTCCCGCCCATATGTTGGACCAAGACCCCTCCCTGGCATCTGGTACTGCCTGGACGTCGAGGGAGTGGGAGATGAGGCATGCCAGTGAAAGCTGTTGGAGCTTTCCTGTTTTGGTTTTGTCTGCTTAGCATAACATGTAAGACTGAGTTCTGGTGGCAGGGACCTAGTCCTTGGGGCTATAGCACTCGCGAGGGGAGGTCAACTGCTGTGGGCCTTGGCTAAGAGCAACCTCTTCTCCAGAGATATGGTGCCAAGGGCTTATGAATTTTGATACTAATTTGCTTTGCTGACCAAATATCTGGTATCAAAAGATGGGAAGGCAAAGACTGAAAGCAGTGTTGTGACCATGGGGTCCAGCCCCAAACTATGAAGAAAACACAAAGTGTATAAATCTGAGTAAGTATATATTTTCACACCTTTTTAAATAGGTTGTTATCAAAGACTTAATCAATGGGTAATATGCTCCTCGTGGCTGGGAAGCATCAGTTGCCATATATTAAAAACAAAGAAAAGAGGTGTCTGGGTGGCTTCCTCCATAAGTGTCCCTTCTTTTCAGGTCATGATCCCAGGGTCCTGGGATGGAGCCCCACATCAGGCTCTCTGCTCAGTGGGAAACCTGCTTCTCCTTTTCCCTCTGCCCTGCTTATAGTTCCTCTTCCTATCTCTCTGTCTCTCAAATAAATAAAATATTTTAAAAAAAGGAAGAAACAAAATGTTTTTAAAAGTTCTTTTTTTAAAAAAATTTTCTAGGGGTGCCTGGATGACTCAGTTGTTTAAGCAGATGTTTGCCTTTGGCTGAGGTCATGATTCCAGTGTACAGGGCTCCAGCCCTGCATGGGACTACTTGCACCCCAAGGAGCTTGCTTCTTCCTCTCCCTTTGCACGTGATTCCCCCCACTTGTGCGCTTCCACTCTCTCTCTCTCTCTTTCTCTCTCTTGCTGTCAATAAACAAAATAAAATCTTTTCTTAAATAAATAAATAAATAAATAAATAAATTTCTAAACCTACTTTCAGTTTAGGTCCCTTAACAAAAATTGCTACTGCTTCATTTCAAAAAAAAAGATAATTTAGAAATGTGCTTCCAGAGCTAAAAAGCTGTTTTGTTTTTTTTTGTCAGGATTAAATATAGAAGTGCTTTAAAAAGTAAAAGAAAAAATATGCTATATTAACACTAATCACACTATAACTTTGGTGGTTATATCAAGATAATGAAAAGTGATTTTAAAGCAAATTTCATTATCAGACATAAAGATCAAGTCAAAATTACAGAATAATAAAAGGATGAATTCCTCAGGGAGTATAATAATTCTTGACTTTTAATACTTAATAACAGATTTGGGGATATATAGGGAAAAACTAAGAACAAAAATCATAACTTCTACCTTAGAAGAGAAATGGAAAAAAATTTCAACACCTTTATTTTAAGATTATATAGACAAATGGTCATCAAATTGGTAAGATATGTAAGACTTGGACAAAATTATCAACTAACTAGATATGCTTGATATTACAGAACACTCCCAACAACCGCAGACTACATATATCTTAAGCCATGATTTTCTTTGCAAAGGTCAACATTGATAATGTTCTAGTCATTCCTCCGTGTACCAGGAAAGAAGTAGCACTTTCTTGAAAGACACAGCTATCAAAGCTCCATTGAGAAACCGTAAAGATGGAGAAGGGATTTGCAAATTATATATCTGATTTTGGACATCTACTCTGATTATTAAAAAAATGAATAAAAATAAAAAACCTTACTAATAACCAAACAGAGTATCCAATTTTACATGTGAAGAAAATTATTGCAGAGACATGTCACCAAAAGGATATGGATGGCTTATAAGCACATGACAAATTTCTCAACATTTAGACATTAAAGAAATACGAATTAAAATCATAATGAGACATGCTTACATATCTATTAGAATGGCTAAAATTATAAAGGCTAATTGTACTTCGTCTGAGCTAGATTGAGAAGCAACAAAAAATCTAAACTGTTGTTGGCATATATCATGATACCACCACTTTGGAAAATATCTGCCATATAATAGGTTCAGTAGACAATTTGTAAATTTCAGAAAAAAATAATGTTGAGAGTATACTGAATTTCATAAGTCATTTCAATATTTTTTTCCAAAAAATAAACTATGTAAAACATGCCTTAAATTTACTTTCAAAATATTTTATAGCATATAATGGACAATATACATAAGCCTTAAAGAAACAATCATATAAATAACCATTTCATACCTACTTAAAAATTGCATAATACCACACCCCTAGATCCTCTCTGAATGCTCTAAAATAACCCTTCAAAGGAAATACATTTTTAAAAATAACAGATTTTTGTTGGCAAATAATTTAATAAATAAAAGTTTCATTCATCTACGTAGATCATAATAAATGTTTTTAATAAGCATGAAATTATAACTCTGAAGTGTGCTAAAATGAAACCACCTGCTAAGGGTGAGAGAACAAAAATAAACATCATTTTTCCAAATAAGAGGAATTTATTACCTTTGAATCAAAGCATGTGGATTTGTTCAAACTGGCAATAAAGGAATATGGAAACACAAACCATAGAAAGTCATATTTTAGATTTCTAAAAGACTTCAAAGTGAAGAGTATACATTTTTTAAATGTTACCTAATGCTACATAATGACAAGATGACAGGTTGTGACAAATAGCTTTTTAAAAGCTCTACTCATAATGGAACGGAAGGTGTCATTTCCCTATAATTTTATATATGTCATTAATTTACTGTATCTGGATACAACATATTACCAAACAGATGTTCATCAAATACTAAATCATTTTTAATGGAACATAATAATTTGAACCTACATCTATTAATCATTTTTTTCGATCAAACATTTATAGTCTCGCTAAACATTTTATCAGTTGTCAACAAAATTAAAAAACAATAGGATAAAAAGTCGTGTTTGGAAAAGTAGATTTTCGTTGAAATTTGCATTTAAATGAAAATATTTGCTAATATTTTTAAAACTTTAAATGTAATTTTATATATATCTGACCTATCAAATGATATAAAATTTTTGGAGACTTAATATAGTTTGGGGCACATGGTAAGCAATAATCAATTTTTTTGTTGATCCAAGTGTTCTTGTAACATTTTTTTAATTAATCTAGGACCATAATTTATAGTTCTAAGATTTTTCCACCCCCCATTTTAATATCTCTTAAGGTGGCACTCACCTTGCACTTGATGACATATCCTAGTTTAACTGACAGCATTTCTCTTTCTTAGTCGAACATAAACTATAGTGCATCTTATCCTTGATGAAAGCTAGGATGCAATTAAATACACTATTATGGTTATGATTCTGATATATGAAATCCCCCGGTAGCTCCCTGTGCCCCCTCAGTGTAGTACCTCACCTCCTCGCCATAGTATACAAACCATGTCATTCCCAGTGTTAACCCCGGGGATCAGCCTCCATCCCCAGGTGATGCTGCCAGATCAGCTGTCAGTTGTCATGAACTTGCTGTAGTTTCCCGAATGCACTGTGCTGCCTCCTGGCACTTTGAAACTTGACACACTCATCCTCATTCTTCGCTTTGCCCTTGTCTATCACCTCCCCTGAAAATCTGTTCCTAAGTGGCTCTTCCCAGCTCCAACCTACCCTTGGCAGTCTTTTATCTCCCTGTGGTAAAGCCTGTCACACTGCACCATGGACATGCCCGTTGTCCCCCTGAGAAGAGAAAAGGGACAGTGAGGGCCCCCAAGCATTTGCAGCTCTAGTGCAGAGCCCCATGCCTGGCTTGCAGGAAATGCCAGATCATGAAGACAAACGGAGATCATCCTCTGGCTAAAACCAGCTCTTCTTTGCCTACCGCAGGATCTGGATCAATAAAGAACAGCCAGTTATTATAGCTGTTTTTCTAGGGATATTTCCCCCATATATTTCAGGGGTTTCTGGTTAGCCCCAGAGGGCAATGTTTTTTCTTCTGGAGGGCGGGCAGAGGGCTGCATTGTAGTTCTGGAATTGCCAAACTGGAGGGCTTGTGGGCCAGGAGTTGAGGACAGAAGTCTGAGAACACAAGCAACCTTAGGGTCTGGGCAAGGGCATGGCAGGTACGCTCTGCAGATGAAACAAGATCTCGTGCATTTGAAATCAGGTGAGGATCTGAGAAACACTCAGGTTGGAGTATTTGTCCCTTATGGCCCTCTTCATGAAGAGGTGGTGGATCACGAGGCCATGGAATTTTTCCCACGATGGGAGTTGTGAGATGCTCCAAACCGTAAAGATTCTTCTGCAGAGCGATTGAGACCTGTTGGTTGGCTCCAGGACTTCCCATACGGATCGATTCTGAGTAGGTTTCTAAGGATGGATGGCTGGGAAGCCCGACTCTCATTCCTCTTGTGTCCTAGTGACAAGACAGGTTAGATCTGCTGGATCTGGGGGAGAAACTGAGAGGGTTGAGTTGAAATGGACTCTCCTGTGGATGGGTCCTAATGTGGGTTTGTGTCCATGGAGAACTTGGAATGAGGCAGTGGCACAGGGTCCCTGAAGGGTTCTCCTAACCAGAGGCTTTGACTCAGCTCCAACGTGCAAGATTCCCACGTGGAGACGAGATTTCTTCTGATGGGTGCCTCAAGAAACAGCCATATGCTGCTATTGGAATCCAGGCCTCTGAGGAGAGAGGCCTGGACAACAAAGCAATGGATCCGATTAGGATCTAGGGGCCTGCTCACTGCAATTTACCTCTGGGGACATCTGTCCACGGGTCTAAGTGCAGGTAGATGCTCAGCTGGTGTCAGACCGCCCTTGTTTTCCTGGGCAGTCAACACTATTGGGATGGCCCCGGGCACTTTGGAGGTTTATCATCCTATTTCTAGGTTTGTGGCCAATGGAATGGGCAGAATTCCCAGGTACAGTCCTCAGGTTTGGCTCCAAGAACCTGTGCCTGTAGGTTTTGTGGGCCAGGGCTGTGGGGACAGTTGTCTGAAAACACAAACTCGGCTTAGGTTTCGGGTCGTAGGTATTGCAGGACTGATCTACAGACAGTGAGGAGAACTCTTCACGATATGAACAAGGGGGCAAGTGTGAGACGCTTGCTCAAGATTTTGTCTCTGGATATTGTTTCACTGATGGCCGTGGAATGTCCGGGTGGCCTCATGGGCCATGGACGAGTCTTCCTCTCTGGGCATTTGGCCCGATCTGAAGAGTTTGGGGTTATTCTTTGAGATGGGAGGAGTTGGTTTTGTTTTGTTTTTACCTCAGGTGTCCCACCAAAAGAGAGTTTCCAGAGCAGAGCCCTGGGGAGGGGCGAGGGGACAACCAGAAAGCTGGTTAAAACTTGGGGCCTAGGGGCATGGCAAGCCCATTATGACGTCTAATGGTCCAGCCACTGAGAGGACTTACTAGAGGACAGGACTCACGCTGAGGGTCACAATGCGAGTTTGTGCCCTCTTCGTACTTAAGCATTGGCGGGGCATAATGTGTCAGGGTAAGGGTCAGTGTCAGCGTTTGCGTTAGGGTTTGGGGCAGGCTCACAGTCAGTGTCAGGGTCAGGGTTAGTGGTTACTGTTAGGGTTAGCCCCGCTCCTGGGTCATGGACCCATCCGTTCAGGGTCTCAGGATAAACCCTGTGCAGAAGGGTGTAGACCCTCCACCCGATCCCACTTAACCAGCCTTAAACTGGTGTGTGAACATAACTTGCCCACCAGACATCTAAACCCTCATCAGCCTGATCCTGCTTGGGGCATCTCCTCCCACGATGGCATCCAAGGTCCTCTTTACACACAGACACACAGACACCCAGAGGCACACACACACACACAGAAATGGGGAAGAGACCTAGGGCTACACCCGTGGATCAGAAGGTGTGGGACTCTCTGACTCTGAGCCCCCTGGTGTCACCTTTTGATTTTATTAGCCAAAGGGTCTGAGGCATTGGGGAAACATGATATGACCTGAAGGGAGGTGACGTGTCTGGCGGGCGAGCTCTCTTCTCCCTGCATCCTCTCGGCTTCAGTACAGCAGAAGAACATGTCGCTTCCTTTAGAAATGAGCTGGGCAGGGGGTTTTTCTCTGTAATGGGTTGCCTGGATACGTGGGTTCCAATTCCGTTGGGCTCTGTCGTCAGGGAAGTGAGGTCACCACTGCCTGGGGGCTCCTTACCGAACTTCCTGCTGTACCAGAGCTCCCTGAGCCACCGGTGCGCAAGCTGCTCAGGCTCACACTCCACTCAATGCAGTGCCCATCCAGTGACCCCCATTCAGACTCCACCCAGCCCTTGGGAGGCCTGGGTGCAGCTGTTGTCCCCGCTGGAGGCAACAGAGCTGGGTTTATACTAGGTTAGTGTTAGGGTTAGGGTTAACAAAGACTTAGGATCAGGGTTAGGTTTAGACGTCGTTGGGGTCAGCGTTAGCTTAAGGCTTAGGGTAGGGGTCAGGGTTAGGGTTAGGTTCATGGTTAGGTTTAGGGTCAGGCTCACAGTAGGGTCACGGTTAGCGTAACGGTCAGAGTCAGGGTCAGGGTCAGTGTTAGGGTGACAGTTAGGTTTAGGGTCAGGTTCAGGGTCATGGTCAGATTTAGGGTCAGGTTCAAGTTTTGGTTTGGGGGCAAGGTTCATGTCAGGGTGAGGGTTAGGTTTGGGACAGGTTTAGTGTCAGGGTTAGGGTCAGGGTCAGGGTTGGGTTCATGGTTATGGTAAGGTCAGCTTTATGTTTAGGATCTGTTTTATGAGTAGGTTCAGAATCAGGGTTAGCTTTAGGGTTACGATTATGTTCAGGATCTTGGATTGGGTCAGAGTTAGGTGTACATTCAGGGTTAGGGTCAGTGTTAAGGTCAAGGCCAGGGTAAGGTTTAAGGTTAAGGTCTGACATAGGCAAAGTTCAGAGATAGGGTTATGATCAGGGTCAGGTAGAGGGTCAGGATTATTGTTAAAGTGGGGTTAGGGTTAGGGCTAGGTAGGTTGAGGGTTAGGGTTAGACCAGGTTAGGGTCAGTGTCAGTGATAATGTTAGGGGTTAGTTTTAGGGTTAGGTTCAGCATTAGGTTTCGGGTCAGGGCCCGTGTTAGTGTCAGGGTCAGGGTTACGTTTAGGGTTAGAGTTAGGGTCAGGCTCACATTCAGTGTCAGGGTTATGGTTAGGGTCAGGGTCAGGGTCACTGTTAGGGTCAGGGTTACGTTTCTGGTGTTTGCCTGGGTCAGGGTCAGGGGCAAGTCTAGGGCAGTGTCAGGTTTACGGTCAGGATCAGGTATTGTTTTAATGTCCACATTCGGGTCAGCGACAGGGTTATATCGTTGTCAGTGTTAGGGTCATGGTTAAGTTTCGGCTCAGGGCCAGGATCAGGTATAGGGTCAGGGTCTGGTATAGGCAAAGTTCAGAGATAGGGTTATGATCATAGTCAAGTATAGGGTCAAAGTTAAAGTTAAAGTTTAGGGTTAGTGCTAGGGTTAGCGTTTGGTTGACGGTTCGGGTTAGAACTTGTTAGGATCAGGGTCCGTGGTAGGGTTAGGGATAGTGTTAGGGTTGGGTTCAGCGATAGGATTCTGGGGAGGGCCCGTGTTAGTGTCAGGGTCAGGGTTGCATTTAGGGTTAGAGTTAGGGTCAGGCTGACAGTCAGGGTCAGGTTTAGCGTTCAGGTCAGGGTCAGGGTCACTGCCAGGGTCAGGGTTAGATTTATGGTCATGGTCTGGTTCAGGGTCAGGGTGAAGTCTTGGGCCAGTGTCAGGTTTACGGTCTGGATCAGGTATTGGTTTAAAGTCCACATTCAGGTCAGCGACAGGGTTATGTAGTGGTCAGTGTTAGGGTCATGGTTAGGTTTAGGCTCAGGGCCAGGGTCACGTATAGGGTCAGGGTCTGGTATAGGCAAAGTTCAGGGTTAGGGTTATGATCATAGTCAGGTATAGGGTCAGGGTTATTGTTAAAGTTAGGGTTAGTGTTAGGGTTAGCGTTTGGTTGACGTTTAGGGTTAGAGCTTGTTAGGATCAGGGTCTGTGGTAGGGTTAGTGGTTAGTGTTAGGGTTGGGACCAGCGATAGGATTCGGGGGAGGGCCCGTGTTAGTGTCAGGGTCAGGGTTACATTTAGGGTTAGTGTTAGGGTCAGACTCACAGTCAGGGTCAGGTTTAGTGTTCAGGTCAGGGTTGGCGTCACTGTTAGCGTCAGGGTTAGATTTATGGTCATGGTCTGGGTGAGGGTCATGGTGAAGTTTAGCGCCAGTGTCAGGTTTAGGGTCAGGTATAGGTATTGGTTTAAAGTCCACATTCGGGTCAGGGACAGGATTGTGTAGTGGTCAGTGTTAGTGTCATGGTTAGGATAAGGGTCAGGGTCAGGATCAGGTGAAGGTCAGGGCCAGGGTCAGGTTTAGGGTCAGGCTTTGGTATAGGGTCAATGTTTGGTTCAGTGTCACAGTTAGGTTTGTCGGTAGCTTTTGGGATTGGGGTTAGAGTTAGAGTTAGAAGTAGGGTTATGGTTAGGGTTAGCATTAGACAACGTAAGGTCAGGGTTAGGATTTGGTTTAGGGTAGGGGTTAGTGTTAGGGTCAGGGTCAGCGTTAGGTTTAGGTTCAGGGTACGTATTAGGGTCATGGTTAGAGATACATTTAGGTTTAGGGTTAGGGTCAGGCTCACAGTCACGGTCATGGGTAGGGTTAGGGTCAGGGTTATGTCCGCGTCAGGGTTAGGATTTGGGTCATGGTCAGGGTCATGGTTAGTTATGAGTCTTGGTTAGAGTAATATCAATGTTAGGTTTAGGTTCAGGGACCACATCAGGGCCAGTGTCAGGCTTAGGTTTAGGTTTAGGGTTCCGGTCAGGATCACAGATAGGGTCAGGGTCAGGGTCAAGGTTTGGGTTAGGGTTTGGGGAAGGCTCATAGTCAGTGTCAGGGTCAGGATTAGTGGTTACTGTTAGGGTTAGCCCCGCTCCTGGGTCATGGACCCATCCGTTCAGGGTCTCAGGATAAACCCTGGGCAGAAGGGTGTAGACCCTCCCCCGATCCCCCTTAACCAGCCTTAAACCGGGGTGTGAACATAACTTGCCCACCAGACATCTAAACCCTCATCAGCCTGATCCTGCTTTTGGCATCTCCACCCACGATGGCATGGCCAGGTCCTCTTTACACACAGACACACGGACACCCAGAGGCACACACACACACACACACACACACACACATCTGGAGGAGACCTAGGTCTACACTGGTTGATCATAAGGTGTGGGACTCTCTGTCTCTGAGCCCCCTGGTGTCACCTTTTGATTTTTTTAGCCAAAGGGCCTTGGGCGTTGGGGAAACCTGATATGAACTGCCATGGAGGGGATGTAACTGGCGGACGAGCTCTCTTCTCCCTGCATCCTCTCGGCTTCAGTACAGCAGAAGAACATGTCGCTTCCTTTAGGATTTGCTTTGAAATGAGCTTGGATGGGGGATTTTCTCTGTAATGGCGTGCCTGGATACAAAGGTTCCAATTCTGTTGGGTTCTGTCGTCAGGTGAGTTCAACACTGCCTGGGGGCTCCTTACCAAACTTCCTGCTTCACCAGAGCTCCCTGAGCCACCGTTCCCAAGCTGCTCAAGGCTCACCCGCCACTTAATGCAGTGCCAATCCAATGACCCCCATACAGCCTCCCCCAAGCTTCTGGGAGACCTGGGTGCAGCTGTTCTCCCCGCTGGAGGCAACAGAGCTGGGTATAGATTAGGTTAGTGTTAGGGTTAGGGTTAAGAAAGACTTAGGATCAGGGTTAGGGTTAGACGTCATTGGGGTCAGGGTTAGCGTAAGGCTTAGGGTAGGGGTCAGGGTTAGGGTTAGGTTCATGGTTAGGTTTAGGGTCAGGCTCACAGTAGGGTCACGGTTAAGGTTATGATCAGAGTCAGGGTCAGGGTCAGTGTTAGTGATGGTTAGGTTTAGGTTCAGGTTCAGGGTCATGGTCAGATTTAGGGTCAGGTTCAAGTTTAGGTTTGGGGGCAAGGTTCATGTCAGGGTCAGGGTTAGGTTTGGGACAGGTTTAGTGTCAGGGTTAGGTTCAGGTTCAGGGTTAGGTTCATGGTTATGGTAAGGTCAGCTTTATGTTTAGGTTCTGTTTTATGTGTAGGTTCAGGATCAGGGTTAGTTTTAGTGTTATGATTCTGTCAGGATCATGGATTGGGTGAGAGTTAGGTTTACAGTCAGGGTTAGGGTCAGTGTTAAGGTCAAAGCCATGGTCAGGATTAAGGTTAAGGTCTGACATAGGCAAAGTTCAGAGTTAGGGTTATGATCAGGTTCAGAGAGAGGGTCAGGATTATTGTTAAAGTGGGGTTAGGGTTAGGGTTAGGGTTAGAGGTATGTTGAGGGCTAGGGTTAGACCGGGTTAGGGTCAGGGTCAGTGATAATGTTAGGGGTTACTTTTAGGGTTAGGTTCAGCGTTAGGTTTTGGGTCAGGGCCCGTGTTAGTGTCAGGGTCAGGGTTACGTTTAGGGTTAGAGATAGGGTCAGGCTCACAGTCAGGGTCAGGTTCAGTGTTCAGGTCAGGGTCGGGTCACTATACAGTCAGGGTAAGATTTACAGAAACAGCTGAAAGCAATCAGGTCAGACAGAGCCAAGGGCTGGAGGGATTTTCAAAATGACAAAAACCGAACCAAATCTAACCAGAACAAAAATCAAAACCAATGGCCAAGATTTCAGGTTCGCTACTAAAGTTATGACATTCTCCTAAGACATGCGAGTGACTTGATCACTTTATTTATATATTTATATTTGAAGAAGAAGGAACTATTTGATGCAGCAAATCCACGTTGGTTAAAAATTACCAGATATGGGGGCTCCTGGGTGGCTCAGTGGTTTAGGCCTCTGCCTTCAGCTCAGGTCATGATTTCAGGGTCCTGGGATGGAGCCCCACATCGTGCTCTCTGCTCAGCGGGGAGCCTGCTTCCCCCCTCTCTCTCTGCCTCCCTCTCTACCTACTTGAGATCTGTCTGTCAAATGGGTAAATAAGATCTTTAAAAAAAGAATTACTAGATGTGAAATACATCGAGGGTATGGGAAGGAAAATGATTTCACCTGATCTGACTAGGAAGTGGTTGAAGCCTGAATTAAAGTGCTACAAAAAGAGTAAAGACCTGGGAAATATATGGGGTAAAAATCCCTAGAAAACCAGCAATAATAACTGGCTGCTCTTTATTGATCCAGATCCTGCGGTAGGCAAAGAAGAGCTGGTTTTAGCCAGAGGATGATCTGCGTTTGTCTTCATGATCTGGCATTTCCTACAAGCCAGGCATGGGGCTCGGACTAGAGCTGCAAATGATGGGGGCCCTCATTGTCCCTTTTCTCTTCTCAGGGGGACAACGGGCATGTCCATGGTGCAGTGTGACAGGCTTTACCACAGGGAGATAATAGACTGCCAAGGGTAGGTGGGAGCTGGGAAAAGCCACTTAGGAACAGATTTTCAGGGGAGGTGATAGACAAAGAATAGCGAAGAATGAGGATGAGTGTTTCAAGTTTCAAAGGGCCAGGAGGCAGCACAGTGCATTCGGGAAACTACAGCAAGTTCATGACAACCGACAGCTGATCTGGCAGCATCACCTGGGGATGGAGGCTGAGCCCCGGGGTTAACACTGGGGGTGAGAGGGTTTGTATACTATGGCAAGGAGGTGAGGTACTACACTGTGGGGGCACAGGGAGCTAACGGAGGATTTCAAATATCAGAATCGTAACCATAATAGAGTATTTAATTGCATCCTAGCTTTCATCAAGGGTAAGATGCACTGTAGTTTATGTTCGACTAAGAAAGTGAAATGCTGTCAGTTAAACTAGGATATGTCATCAAGTGCAAGGTGAGTGCCACCTTAACAGATATTAAAATGGGGGGGAGGGGACAAATCTTAGAACAAGTAAATTGTGGTAGTAAAATAATTAAGAAAGATCCAACACTTGGATCAACTAAAGAAGTGATTATTGCTTACCATGTGCCCCAAAGTATATTAAGTACTAGAACAAGAGACGTGCTCATCTTGATGTCCCGCAGCTGTTAGACCCAAGGTACAGAGGGCAGTAGCCAATGACCAACAGGCCCCAAGTGCCATGTGCAGACTCTAAGAGCAACTGCCTTTGACAGAGGAAATGATTGAGAGTGGGCTTTCTGAGGTAGAGAATTACTAGCTGGGAAAGTAGGACAATTGACACAGAATCAGAATTCATGCCCTACATGACAGAGTTGGTGAAACTTCCCTTCTCAGAGATCTTGAGGCTCCTCAGAAACGAATTTTTCATTTTGGACAGATCCTTCAGGATAAATATGATCTGTTTGAGTTCCTGGTTCTCTCATTAGGACTGTTTCTTAGGCTTCACGGGCACAAGAAAAGGATTTTGATAATCCAGGTAAATCCTGACAAAAGCAAAGCACGGGATCTATGAAAATCTAACCACTCAGAGGAGAACAACAGATAAAGGGCCAGGCCGACCTGACCCTGCAGGATAGGTAAGGTTAGTCTGGCAACAGGGGTAGAGGGGAAGTGCCCATCTCCTGCTAGAAGAGCTAGAGAAGACCCTTTCCAGAGAGACCACCAGGAGAGGAGAGCAGTAGGTGCTGATGATGAAGAATATTTTAATCAGCAGAGAATGTCAAAATGACAAAGTTCCACGATCAGAGTAAACATATGGGATAAAAAATAAAGAAAAAAGATTTCTTTGAAAGGACTTTTTTTTAAAGGAATTTAATCAAAAGTCCTTTTAAAGAGACAGTTGGCTGTTTAAACCAATAGCACAACTCACTGAGAGAATCGCCGCATTATTTATTGGGGTAGAAAAGACCTGGAATGTAGAAAGACCTATTCTGCAGAGGAAAAAATAGAATCACTAACAGGCCTCATGCCTTGCACAGCCAGTGGCTAGAATCCCTGCCTCATGAGACCCTGTGCTAGAAGGCCGCTAGAACCATCTCAACTATGTTAGTCTTTCTTGGAAGCCAACAAGTGTTTGCCCAGTTAAGAGCACGGTAACAATCAGTCACGTTATGTTATAATGATTGTCGATATCTTTAAAAGCCTTGTCAAGTTCCTTTTTGAGTAACCTTCACCCACACTTAGAGAAATTTATCTGTGGCTCACCTCTTTGAAATACCTCATTGTTGTTCCACATTTACCATAGCCGAAAAACAAAAACAAAAACAAAAACAAACTGTTTATTAACAGAGTGTTCAGAAGGGGCGCCACTGTAAACAATGAGAGTTTTCGCTGCCGGGACAATTTTGTTTCAGAAACAGCTGAAAGCATTCAGGTCAGACAGAGCCAAGGGCTGGAGCGATTTTTAAAATGACAAAAACTGAACCAAATCTAACCAAAACAAAAATCAAAACCAATGGCCAAGATTTCAAGTTTGCTACTAAAGGTATGACATTCTCCTAAGACATGCGAGTGACTTGATCACTTTATTTATATATTTATATTGGAAGAAGAAGGAACTATTTGATGCAGCAAATCCACGTTGGTTAAAAATTACCAGATATGGGGGCTCCTGGGTGGCTCAGTGGTTTAGGCCTCTGCCTTCGGCTCAGGTCCTGATTTCAGGGTCCTGGGTTGGAGCCCCACATCGTGCTCTCTGCTCAGCGGGGAGCCTGCTTCCCCCCTCTCTCTCTGCCTCCCTCTCTACCTACTTGAGATCTGTCTGTCAAATGGGTAAATAAGATCTTTAAAAAAAGAATTACTAGATGTGAAATACATCGAGGGTATGGGAAGGAAAATGATTTCACCTGATCTGACTAGGAAGTGGTTGAAGCCTGAATTAAAGTGCTACAAAAAGAGTAAAGACCTGGGAAATATATGGGGTAAAAATCCCTAGAAAACCAGCAATAATAACTGGCTGCTCTTTATTGATCCAGATCCTGCGGTAGGCAAAGAAGAGCTGGTTTTAGCCAGAGGATGATCTGCGTTTGTCTTCATGATCTGGCATTTCCTACAAGCCAGGCATGGGGCTCGGACTAGAGCTGCAAATGATGGGGGCCCTCATTGTCCCTTTTCTCTTCTCAGGGGGACAACGGGCATGTCCATGGTGCAGTGTGACAGGCTTTACCACAGGGAGATAATAGACTGCCAAGGGTAGGTGGGAGCTGGGAAAAGCCACTTAGGAACAGATTTTCAGGGGAGGTGATAGACAAAGAATAGCGAAGAATGAGGATGAGTGTTTCAAGTTTCAAAGGGCCAGGAGGCAGCACAGTGCATTCGGGAAACTACAGCAAGTTCATGACAACCGACAGCTGATCTGGCAGCATCACCTGGGGATGGAGGCTGAGCCCCGGGGTTAACACTGGGGGTGAGAGGGTTTGTATACTATGGCAAGGAGGTGAGGTACTACACTGTGGGGGCACAGGGAGCTAACGGAGGATTTCAAATATCAGAATCGTAACCATAATAGAGTATTTAATTGCATCCTAGCTTTCATCAAGGGTAAGATGCACTGTAGTTTATGTTCGACTAAGAAAGTGAAATGCTGTCAGTTAAACTAGGATATGTCATCAAGTGCAAGGTGAGTGCCACCTTAACAGATATTAAAATGGGGGGGAGGGGACAAATCTTAGAACAAGTAAATTGTGGTAGTAAAATAATTAAGAAAGATCCAACACTTGGATCAACTAAAGAAGTGATTATTGCTTACCATGTGCCCCAAAGTATATTAAGTACTAGAACAAGAGACGTGCTCATCTTGATGTCCCGCAGCTGTTAGACCCAAGGTACAGAGGGCAGTAGCCAATGACCAACAGGCCCCAAGTGCCATGTGCAGACTCTAAGAGCAACTGCCTTTGACAGAGGAAATGATTGAGAGTGGGCTTTCTGAGGTAGAGAATTACTAGCTGGGAAAGTAGGACAATTGACACAGAATCAGAATTCATGCCCTACATGACAGAGTTGGTGAAACTTCCCTTCTCAGAGATCTTGAGGCTCCTCAGAAACGAATTTTTCATTTTGGACAGATCCTTCAGGATAAATATGATCTGTTTGAGTTCCTGGTTCTCTCATTAGGACTGTTTCTTAGGCTTCACGGGCACAAGAAAAGGATTTTGATAATCCAGGTAAATCCTGACAAAAGCAAAGCACGGGATCTATGAAAATCTAACCACTCAGAGGAGAACAACAGATAAAGGGCCAGGCCGACCTGACCCTGCAGGATAGGTAAGGTTAGTCTGGCAACAGGGGTAGAGGGGAAGTGCCCATCTAAGGTAAGGTTAGTCTGGCAACAGGGGTAGAGGGGAAGTGCCCATCTCCTGCTAGAAGAGCTAGAGAAGACCCTTTCCAGAGAGACCACCAGGAGAGGAGAGCAGTAGGTGCTGATGATGAAGAATATTTTAATCAGCAGAGAATGTCAAAATGACAAAGTTCCACGATCAGAGTAAACATATGGGATAAAAAATAAAGAAAAAAGATTTCTTTGAAAGGACTTTTTTTTAAAGGAATTTAATCAAAAGTCCTTTTAAAGAGACAGTTGGCTGTTTAAACCAATAGCACAACTCACTGAGAGAATCGCCGCATTATTTATTGGGGTAGAAAAGACCTGGAATGTAGAAAGACCTATTCTGCAGAGGAAAAAATAGAATCACTAACAGGCCTCATGCCTTGCACAGCCAGTGGCTAGAATCCCTGCCTCATGAGACCCTGTGCTAGAAGGCCGCTAGAACCATCTCAACTATGTTAGTCTTTCTTGGAAGCCAACAAGTGTTTGCCCAGTTAAGAGCACGGTAACAATCAGTCACGTTATGTTATAATGATTGTCGATATCTTTAAAAGCCTTGTCAAGTTCCTTTTTGAGTAACCTTCACCCACACTTAGAGAAATTTATCTGTGGCTCACCTCTTTGAAATACCTCATTGTTGTTCCACATTTACCATAGCCGAAAAACAAAAACAAAAACAAAAACAAACTGTTTATTAACAGAGTGTTCAGAAGGGGCGCCACTGTAAACAATGAGAGTTTTCGCTGCCGGGACAATTTTGTTTCAGAAACAGCTGAAAGCATTCAGGTCAGACAGAGCCAAGGGCTGGAGCGATTTTTAAAATGACAAAAACCGAACCAAATCTAACCAAAACAAAAATCAAAACCAATGGCCAAGATTTCAAGTTTGCTACTAAAGGTATGACATTCTCCTAAGACATGCGAGTGACTTGATCACTTTATTTATATATTTATATTGGAAGAAGAAGGAACTATTTGATGCAGCAAATCCACGTTGGTTAAAAATTACCAGATATGGGGGCTCCTGGGTGGCTCAGTGGTTTAGGCCTCTGCCTTCGGCTCAGGTCATGATTTCAGGGTCCTGGGATGGAGCCCCACATCGTGCTCTCTGCTCAGCGGGGAGCCTGCTTCCCCCCTCTCTCTCTGCCTCCCTCTCTACCTACTTGAGATCTGTCTGTCAAATGGGTAAATAAGATCTTTAAAAAAAGAATTACTAGATGTGAAATACATCGAGGGTATGGGAAGGAAAATGATTTCACCTGATCTGACTAGGAAGTGGTTGAAGCCTGAATTAAAGTGCTACAAAAAGAGTAAAGACCTGGGAAATATATGGGGTAAAAATCCCTAGAAAACCAGCAATAATAACTGGCTGCTCTTTATTGATCCAGATCCTGCGGTAGGCAAAGAAGAGCTGGTTTTAGCCAGAGGATGATCTGCGTTTGTCTTCATGATCTGGCATTTCCTACAAGCCAGGCATGGGGCTCGGACTAGAGCTGCAAATGATGGGGGCCCTCATTGTCCCTTTTCTCTTCTCAGGGGGACAACGGGCATGTCCATGGTGCAGTGTGACAGGCTTTACCACAGGGAGATAATAGACTGCCAAGGGTAGGTGGGAGCTGGGAAAAGCCACTTAGGAACAGATTTTCAGGGGAGGTGATAGACAAAGAATAGCGAAGAATGAGGATGAGTGTTTCAAGTTTCAAAGGGCCAGGAGGCAGCACAGTGCATTCGGGAAACTACAGCAAGTTCATGACAACCGACAGCTGATCTGGCAGCATCACCTGGGGATGGAGGCTGAGCCCCGGGGTTAACACTGGGGGTGAGAGGGTTTGTATACTATGGCAAGGAGGTGAGGTACTACACTGTGGGGGCACAGGGAGCTAACGGAGGATTTCAAATATCAGAATCGTAACCATAATAGAGTATTTAATTGCATCCTAGCTTTCATCAAGGGTAAGATGCACTGTAGTTTATGTTCGACTAAGAAAGTGAAATGCTGTCAGTTAAACTAGGATATGTCATCAAGTGCAAGGTGAGTGCCACCTTAACAGATATTAAAATGGGGGGGAGGGGACAAATCTTAGAACAAGTAAATTGTGGTAGTAAAATAATTAAGAAAGATCCAACACTTGGATCAACTAAAGAAGTGATTATTGCTTACCATGTGCCCCAAAGTATATTAAGTACTAGAACAAGAGACGTGCTCATCTTGATGTCCCGCAGCTGTTAGACCCAAGGTACAGAGGGCAGTAGCCAATGACCAACAGGCCCCAAGTGCCATGTGCAGACTCTAAGAGCAACTGCCTTTGACAGAGGAAATGATTGAGAGTGGGCTTTCTGAGGTAGAGAATTACTAGCTGGGAAAGTAGGACAATTGACACAGAATCAGAATTCATGCCCTACATGACAGAGTTGGTGAAACTTCCCTTCTCAGAGATCTTGAGGCTCCTCAGAAACGAATTTTTCATTTTGGACAGATCCTTCAGGATAAATATGATCTGTTTGAGTTCCTGGTTCTCTCATTAGGACTGTTTCTTAGGCTTCACGGGCACAAGAAAAGGATTTTGATAATCCAGGTAAATCCTGACAAAAGCAAAGCACGGGATCTATGAAAATCTAACCACTCAGAGGAGAACAACAGATAAAGGGCCAGGCCGACCTGACCCTGCAGGATAGGTAAGGTTAGTCTGGCAACAGGGGTAGAGGGGAAGTGCCCATCTCCTGCTAGAAGAGCTAGAGAAGACCCTTTCCAGAGAGACCACCAGGAGAGGAGAGCAGTAGGTGCTGATGATGAAGAATATTTTAATCAGCAGAGAATGTCAAAATGACAAAGTTCCACGATCAGAGTAAACATATGGGATAAAAAATAAAGAAAAAAGATTTCTTTGAAAGGACTTTTTTTTAAAGGAATTTAATCAAAAGTCCTTTTAAAGAGACAGTTGGCTGTTTAAACCAATAGCACAACTCACTGAGAGAATCGCCGCATTATTTATTGGGGTAGAAAAGACCTGGAATGTAGAAAGACCTATTCTGCAGAGGAAAAAATAGAATCACTAACAGGCCTCATGCCTTGCACAGCCAGTGGCTAGAATCCCTGCCTCATGAGACCCTGTGCTAGAAGGCCGCTAGAACCATCTCAACTATGTTAGTCTTTCTTGGAAGCCAACAAGTGTTTGCCCAGTTAAGAGCACGGTAACAATCAGTCACGTTATGTTATAATGATTGTCGATATCTTTAAAAGCCTTGTCAAGTTCCTTTTTGAGTAACCTTCACCCACACTTAGAGAAATTTATCTGTGGCTCACCTCTTTGAAATACCTCATTGTTGTTCCACATTTACCATAGCCGAAAAACAAAAACAAAAACAAAAACAAACTGTTTATTAACAGAGTGTTCAGAAGGGGCGCCACTGTAAACAATGAGAGTTTTCGCTGCCGGGACAATTTTGTTTCAGAAACAGCTGAAAGCATTCAGGTCAGACAGAGCCAAGGGCTGGAGCGATTTTTAAAATGACAAAAACCGAACCAAATCTAACCAAAACAAAAATCAAAACCAATGGCCAAGATTTCAAGTTTGCTACTAAAGGTATGACATTCTCCTAAGACATGCGAGTGACTTGATCACTTTATTTATATATTTATATTGGAAGAAGAAGGAACTATTTGATGCAGCAAATCCACGTTGGTTAAAAATTACCAGATATGGGGGCTCCTGGGTGGCTCAGTGGTTTAGGCCTCTGCCTTCGGCTCAGGTCATGATTTCAGGGTCCTGGGATGGAGCCCCACATCGTGCTCTCTGCTCAGCGGGGAGCCTGCTTCCCCCCTCTCTCTCTGCCTCCCTCTCTACCTACTTGAGATCTGTCTGTCAAATGGGTAAATAAGATCTTTAAAAAAAGAATTACTAGATGTGAAATACATCGAGGGTATGGGAAGGAAAATGATTTCACCTGATCTGACTAGGAAGTGGTTGAAGCCTGAATTAAAGTGCTACAAAAAGAGTAAAGACCTGGGAAATATATGGGGTAAAAATCCCTAGAAAACCAGCAATAATAACTGGCTGCTCTTTATTGATCCAGATCCTGCGGTAGGCAAAGAAGAGCTGGTTTTAGCCAGAGGATGATCTGCGTTTGTCTTCATGATCTGGCATTTCCTACAAGCCAGGCATGGGGCTCGGACTAGAGCTGCAAATGATGGGGGCCCTCATTGTCCCTTTTCTCTTCTCAGGGGGACAACGGGCATGTCCATGGTGCAGTGTGACAGGCTTTACCACAGGGAGATAATAGACTGCCAAGGGTAGGTGGGAGCTGGGAAAAGCCACTTAGGAACAGATTTTCAGGGGAGGTGATAGACAAAGAATAGCGAAGAATGAGGATGAGTGTTTCAAGTTTCAAAGGGCCAGGAGGCAGCACAGTGCATTCGGGAAACTACAGCAAGTTCATGACAACCGACAGCTGATCTGGCAGCATCACCTGGGGATGGAGGCTGAGCCCCGGGGTTAACACTGGGGGTGAGAGGGTTTGTATACTATGGCAAGGAGGTGAGGTACTACACTGTGGGGGCACAGGGAGCTAACGGAGGATTTCAAATATCAGAATCGTAACCATAATAGAGTATTTAATTGCATCCTAGCTTTCATCAAGGGTAAGATGCACTGTAGTTTATGTTCGACTAAGAAAGTGAAATGCTGTCAGTTAAACTAGGATATGTCATCAAGTGCAAGGTGAGTGCCACCTTAACAGATATTAAAATGGGGGGGAGGGGACAAATCTTAGAACAAGTAAATTGTGGTAGTAAAATAATTAAGAAAGATCCAACACTTGGATCAACTAAAGAAGTGATTATTGCTTACCATGTGCCCCAAAGTATATTAAGTACTAGAACAAGAGACGTGCTCATCTTGATGTCCCGCAGCTGTTAGACCCAAGGTACAGAGGGCAGTAGCCAATGACCAACAGGCCCCAAGTGCCATGTGCAGACTCTAAGAGCAACTGCCTTTGACAGAGGAAATGATTGAGAGTGGGCTTTCTGAGGTAGAGAATTACTAGCTGGGAAAGTAGGACAATTGACACAGAATCAGAATTCATGCCCTACATGACAGAGTTGGTGAAACTTCCCTTCTCAGAGATCTTGAGGCTCCTCAGAAACGAATTTTTCATTTTGGACAGATCCTTCAGGATAAATATGATCTGTTTGAGTTCCTGGTTCTCTCATTAGGACTGTTTCTTAGGCTTCACGGGCACAAGAAAAGGATTTTGATAATCCAGGTAAATCCTGACAAAAGCAAAGCACGGGATCTATGAAAATCTAACCACTCAGAGGAGAACAACAGATAAAGGGCCAGGCCGACCTGACCCTGCAGGATAGGTAAGGTTAGTCTGGCAACAGGGGTAGAGGGGAAGTGCCCATCTCCTGCTAGAAGAGCTAGAGAAGACTCTTTCCAGAGAGACCACCAGGAGAGGAGAGCAGTAGGTGCTGATGATGAAGAATATTTTAATCAGCAGAGAATGTCAAAATGACAAAGTTCCACGATCAGAGTAAACATATGGGATAAAAAATAAAGAAAAAAGATTTCTTTGAAAGGACTTTTTTTTAAAGGAATTTAATCAAAAGTCCTTTTAAAGAGACAGTTGGCTGTTTAAACCAATAGCACAACTCACTGAGAGAATCGCCGCATTATTTATTGGGGTAGAAAAGACCTGGAATGTAGAAAGACCTATTCTGCAGAGGAAAAAATAGAATCACTAACAGGCCTCATGCCTTGCACAGCCAGTGGCTAGAATCCCTGCCTCATGAGACCCTGTGCTAGAAGGCCGCTAGAACCATCTCAACTATGTTAGTCTTTCTTGGAAGCCAACAAGTGTTTGCCCAGTTAAGAGCACGGTAACAATCAGTCACGTTATGTTATAATGATTGTCGATATCTTTAAAAGCCTTGTCAAGTTCCTTTTTGAGTAACCTTCACCCACACTTAGAGAAATTTATCTGTGGCTCACCTCTTTGAAATACCTCATTGTTGTTCCACATTTACCATAGCCGAAAAACAAAAACAAAAACAAAAACAAACTGTTTATTAACAGAGTGTTCAGAAGGGGCGCCACTGTAAACAATGAGAGTTTTCGCTGCCGGGACAATTTTGTTTCAGAAACAGCTGAAAGCATTCAGGTCAGACAGAGCCAAGGGCTGGAGCGATTTTTAAAATGACAAAAACTGAACCAAATCTAACCAAAACAAAAATCAAAACCAATGGCCAAGATTTCAAGTTTGCTACTAAAGGTATGACATTCTCCTAAGACATGCGAGTGACTTGATCACTTTATTTATATATTTATATTGGAAGAAGAAGGAACTATTTGATGCAGCAAATCCACGTTGGTTAAAAATTACCAGATATGGGGGCTCCTGGGTGGCTCAGTGGTTTAGGCCTCTGCCTTCGGCTCAGGTCATGATTTCAGGGTCCTGGGATGGAGCCCCACATCGTGCTCTCTGCTCAGCGGGGAGCCTGCTTCCCCCCTCTCTCTCTGCCTCCCTCTCTACCTACTTGAGATCTGTCTGTCAAATGGGTAAATAAGATCTTTAAAAAAAGAATTACTAGATGTGAAATACATCGAGGGTATGGGAAGGAAAATGATTTCACCTGATCTGACTAGGAAGTGGTTGAAGCCTGAATTAAAGTGCTACAAAAAGAGTAAAGACCTGGGAAATATATGGGGCAAAAATCCCTAGAAAACCAGCAATAATAACTGGCTGCTCTTTATTGATCCAGATCCTGCGGTAGGCAAAGAAGAGCTGGTTTTAGCCAGAGGATGATCTGCGTTTGTCTTCATGATCTGGCATTTCCTACAAGCCAGGCATGGGGCTCGGACTAGAGCTGCAAATGATGGGGGCCCTCATTGTCCCTTTTCTCTTCTCAGGGGGACAACGGGCATGTCCATGGTGCAGTGTGACAGGCTTTACCACAGGGAGATAATAGACTGCCAAGGGTAGGTGGGAGCTGGGAAAAGCCACTTAGGAACAGATTTTCAGGGGAGGTGATAGACAAAGAATAGCGAAGAATGAGGATGAGTGTTTCAAGTTTCAAAGGGCCAGGAGGCAGCACAGTGCATTCGGGAAACTACAGCAAGTTCATGACAACCGACAGCTGATCTGGCAGCATCACCTGGGGATGGAGGCTGAGCCCCGGGGTTAACACTGGGGGTGAGAGGGTTTGTATACTATGGCAAGGAGGTGAGGTACTACACTGTGGGGGCACAGGGAGCTAACGGAGGATTTCAAATATCAGAATCGTAACCATAATAGAGTATTTAATTGCATCCTAGCTTTCATCAAGGGTAAGATGCACTGTAGTTTATGTTCGACTAAGAAAGTGAAATGCTGTCAGTTAAACTAGGATATGTCATCAAGTGCAAGGTGAGTGCCACCTTAACAGATATTAAAATGGGGGGGAGGGGACAAATCTTAGAACAAGTAAATTGTGGTAGTAAAATAATTAAGAAAGATCCAACACTTGGATCAACTAAAGAAGTGATTATTGCTTACCATGTGCCCCAAAGTATATTAAGTACTAGAACAAGAGACGTGCTCATCTTGATGTCCCGCAGCTGTTAGACCCAAGGTACAGAGGGCAGTAGCCAATGACCAACAGGCCCCAAGTGCCATGTGCAGACTCTAAGAGCAACTGCCTTTGACAGAGGAAATGATTGAGAGTGGGCTTTCTGAGGTAGAGAATTACTAGCTGGGAAAGTAGGACAATTGACACAGAATCAGAATTCATGCCCTACATGACAGAGTTGGTGAAACTTCCCTTCTCAGAGATCTTGAGGCTCCTCAGAAACGAATTTTTCATTTTGGACAGATCCTTCAGGATAAATATGATCTGTTTGAGTTCCTGGTTCTCTCATTAGGACTGTTTCTTAGGCTTCACGGGCACAAGAAAAGGATTTTGATAATCCAGGTAAATCCTGACAAAAGCAAAGCACGGGATCTATGAAAATCTAACCACTCAGAGGAGAACAACAGATAAAGGGCCAGGCCGACCTGACCCTGCAGGATAGGTAAGGTTAGTCTGGCAACAGGGGTAGAGGGGAAGTGCCCATCTCCTGCTAGAAGAGCTAGAGAAGACCCTTTCCAGAGAGACCACCAGGAGAGGAGAGCAGTAGGTGCTGATGATGAAGAATATTTTAATCAGCAGAGAATGTCAAAATGACAAAGTTCCACGATCAGAGTAAACATATGGGATAAAAAATAAAGAAAAAAGATTTCTTTGAAAGGACTTTTTTTTAAAGGAATTTAATCAAAAGTCCTTTTAAAGAGACAGTTGGCTGTTTAAACCAATAGCACAACTCACTGAGAGAATCGCCGCATTATTTATTGGGGTAGAAAAGACCTGGAATGTAGAAAGACCTATTCTGCAGAGGAAAAAATAGAATCACTAACAGGCCTCATGCCTTGCACAGCCAGTGGCTAGAATCCCTGCCTCATGAGACCCTGTGCTAGAAGGCCGCTAGAACCATCTCAACTATGTTAGTCTTTCTTGGAAGCCAACAAGTGTTTGCCCAGTTAAGAGCACGGTAACAATCAGTCACGTTATGTTATAATGATTGTCGATATCTTTAAAAGCCTTGTCAAGTTCCTTTTTGAGTAACCTTCACCCACACTTAGAGAAATTTATCTGTGGCTCACCTCTTTGAAATACCTCATTGTTGTTCCACATTTACCATAGCCGAAAAACAAAAACAAAAACAAAAACAAACTGTTTATTAACAGAGTGTTCAGAAGGGGCGCCACTGTAAACAATGAGAGTTTTCGCTGCCGGGACAATTTTGTTTCAGAAACAGCTGAAAGCATTCAGGTCAGACAGAGCCAAGGGCTGGAGCGATTTTTAAAATGACAAAAACCGAACCAAATCTAACCAAAACAAAAATCAAAACCAATGGCCAAGATTTCAAGTTTGCTACTAAAGGTATGACATTCTCCTAAGACATGCGAGTGACTTGATCACTTTATTTATATATTTATATTGGAAGAAGAAGGAACTATTTGATGCAGCAAATCCACGTTGGTTAAAAATTACCAGATATGGGGGCTCCTGGGTGGCTCAGTGGTTTAGGCCTCTGCCTTCGGCTCAGGTCATGATTTCAGGGTCCTGGGATGGAGCCCCACATCGTGCTCTCTGCTCAGCGGGGAGCCTGCTTCCCCCCTCTCTCTCTGCCTCCCTCTCTACCTACTTGAGATCTGTCTGTCAAATGGGTAAATAAGATCTTTAAAAAAAGAATTACTAGATGTGAAATACATCGAGGGTATGGGAAGGAAAATGATTTCACCTGATCTGACTAGGAAGTGGTTGAAGCCTGAATTAAAGTGCTACAAAAAGAGTAAAGACCTGGGAAATATATGGGGCAAAAATCCCTAGAAAACCAGCAATAATAACTGGCTGCTCTTTATTGATCCAGATCCTGCGGTAGGCAAAGAAGAGCTGGTTTTAGCCAGAGGATGATCTGCGTTTGTCTTCATGATCTGGCATTTCCTACAAGCCAGGCATGGGGCTCGGACTAGAGCTGCAAATGATGGGGGCCCTCATTGTCCCTTTTCTCTTCTCAGGGGGACAACGGGCATGTCCATGGTGCAGTGTGACAGGCTTTACCACAGGGAGATAATAGACTGCCAAGGGTAGGTGGGAGCTGGGAAAAGCCACTTAGGAACAGATTTTCAGGGGAGGTGATAGACAAAGAATAGCGAAGAATGAGGATGAGTGTTTCAAGTTTCAAAGGGCCAGGAGGCAGCACAGTGCATTCGGGAAACTACAGCAAGTTCATGACAACCGACAGCTGATCTGGCAGCATCACCTGGGGATGGAGGCTGAGCCCCGGGGTTAACACTGGGGGTGAGAGGGTTTGTATACTATGGCAAGGAGGTGAGGTACTACACTGTGGGGGCACAGGGAGCTAACGGAGGATTTCAAATATCAGAATCGTAACCATAATAGAGTATTTAATTGCATCCTAGCTTTCATCAAGGGTAAGATGCACTGTAGTTTATGTTCGACTAAGAAAGTGAAATGCTGTCAGTTAAACTAGGATATGTCATCAAGTGCAAGGTGAGTGCCACCTTAACAGATATTAAAATGGGGGGGAGGGGACAAATCTTAGAACAAGTAAATTGTGGTAGTAAAATAATTAAGAAAGATCCAACACTTGGATCAACTAAAGAAGTGATTATTGCTTACCATGTGCCCCAAAGTATATTAAGTACTAGAACAAGAGACGTGCTCATCTTGATGTCCCGCAGCTGTTAGACCCAAGGTACAGAGGGCAGTAGCCAATGACCAACAGGCCCCAAGTGCCATGTGCAGACTCTAAGAGCAACTGCCTTTGACAGAGGAAATGATTGAGAGTGGGCTTTCTGAGGTAGAGAATTACTAGCTGGGAAAGTAGGACAATTGACACAGAATCAGAATTCATGCCCTACATGACAGAGTTGGTGAAACTTCCCTTCTCAGAGATCTTGAGGCTCCTCAGAAACGAATTTTTCATTTTGGACAGATCCTTCAGGATAAATATGATCTGTTTGAGTTCCTGGTTCTCTCATTAGGACTGTTTCTTAGGCTTCACGGGCACAAGAAAAGGATTTTGATAATCCAGGTAAATCCTGACAAAAGCAAAGCACGGGATCTATGAAAATCTAACCACTCAGAGGAGAACAACAGATAAAGGGCCAGGCCGACCTGACCCTGCAGGATAGGTAAGGTTAGTCTGGCAACAGGGGTAGAGGGGAAGTGCCCATCTCCTGCTAGAAGAGCTAGAGAAGACCCTTTCCAGAGAGACCACCAGGAGAGGAGAGCAGTAGGTGCTGATGATGAAGAATATTTTAATCAGCAGAGAATGTCAAAATGACAAAGTTCCACGATCAGAGTAAACATATGGGATAAAAAATAAAGAAAAAAGATTTCTTTGAAAGGACTTTTTTTTAAAGGAATTTAATCAAAAGTCCTTTTAAAGAGACAGTTGGCTGTTTAAACCAATAGCACAACTCACTGAGAGAATCGCCGCATTATTTATTGGGGTAGAAAAGACCTGGAATGTAGAAAGACCTATTCTGCAGAGGAAAAAATAGAATCACTAACAGGCCTCATGCCTTGCACAGCCAGTGGCTAGAATCCCTGCCTCATGAGACCCTGTGCTAGAAGGCCGCTAGAACCATCTCAACTATGTTAGTCTTTCTTGGAAGCCAACAAGTGTTTGCCCAGTTAAGAGCACGGTAACAATCAGTCACGTTATGTTATAATGATTGTCGATATCTTTAAAAGCCTTGTCAAGTTCCTTTTTGAGTAACCTTCACCCACACTTAGAGAAATTTATCTGTGGCTCACCTCTTTGAAATACCTCATTGTTGTTCCACATTTACCATAGCCGAAAAACAAAAACAAAAACAAAAACAAACTGTTTATTAACAGAGTGTTCAGAAGGGGCGCCACTGTAAACAATGAGAGTTTTCGCTGCCGGGACAATTTTGTTTCAGAAACAGCTGAAAGCATTCAGGTCAGACAGAGCCAAGGGCTGGAGCGATTTTTAAAATGACAAAAACCGAACCAAATCTAACCAAAACAAAAATCAAAACCAATGGCCAAGATTTCAAGTTTGCTACTAAAGGTATGACATTCTCCTAAGACATGCGAGTGACTTGATCACTTTATTTATATATTTATATTGGAAGAAGAAGGAACTATTTGATGCAGCAAATCCACGTTGGTTAAAAATTACCAGATATGGGGGCTCCTGGGTGGCTCAGTGGTTTAGGCCTCTGCCTTCGGCTCAGGTCATGATTTCAGGGTCCTGGGATGGAGCCCCACATCGTGCTCTCTGCTCAGCGGGGAGCCTGCTTCCCCCCTCTCTCTCTGCCTCCCTCTCTACCTACTTGAGATCTGTCTGTCAAATGGGTAAATAAGATCTTTAAAAAAAGAATTACTAGATGTGAAATACATCGAGGGTATGGGAAGGAAAATGATTTCACCTGATCTGACTAGGAAGTGGTTGAAGCCTGAATTAAAGTGCTACAAAAAGAGTAAAGACCTGGGAAATATATGGGGCAAAAATCCCTAGAAAACCAGCAATAATAACTGGCTGCTCTTTATTGATCCAGATCCTGCGGTAGGCAAAGAAGAGCTGGTTTTAGCCAGAGGATGATCTGCGTTTGTCTTCATGATCTGGCATTTCCTACAAGCCAGGCATGGGGCTCGGACTAGAGCTGCAAATGATGGGGGCCCTCATTGTCCCTTTTCTCTTCTCAGGGGGACAACGGGCATGTCCATGGTGCAGTGTGACAGGCTTTACCACAGGGAGATAATAGACTGCCAAGGGTAGGTGGGAGCTGGGAAAAGCCACTTAGGAACAGATTTTCAGGGGAGGTGATAGACAAAGAATAGCGAAGAATGAGGATGAGTGTTTCAAGTTTCAAAGGGCCAGGAGGCAGCACAGTGCATTCGGGAAACTACAGCAAGTTCATGACAACCGACAGCTGATCTGGCAGCATCACCTGGGGATGGAGGCTGAGCCCCGGGGTTAACACTGGGGGTGAGAGGGTTTGTATACTATGGCAAGGAGGTGAGGTACTACACTGTGGGGGCACAGGGAGCTAACGGAGGATTTCAAATATCAGAATCGTAACCATAATAGAGTATTTAATTGCATCCTAGCTTTCATCAAGGGTAAGATGCACTGTAGTTTATGTTCGACTAAGAAAGTGAAATGCTGTCAGTTAAACTAGGATATGTCATCAAGTGCAAGGTGAGTGCCACCTTAACAGATATTAAAATGGGGGGGAGGGGACAAATCTTAGAACAAGTAAATTGTGGTAGTAAAATAATTAAGAAAGATCCAACACTTGGATCAACTAAAGAAGTGATTATTGCTTACCATGTGCCCCAAAGTATATTAAGTACTAGAACAAGAGACGTGCTCATCTTGATGTCCCGCAGCTGTTAGACCCAAGGTACAGAGGGCAGTAGCCAATGACCAACAGGCCCCAAGTGCCATGTGCAGACTCTAAGAGCAACTGCCTTTGACAGAGGAAATGATTGAGAGTGGGCTTTCTGAGGTAGAGAATTACTAGCTGGGAAAGTAGGACAATTGACACAGAATCAGAATTCATGCCCTACATGACAGAGTTGGTGAAACTTCCCTTCTCAGAGATCTTGAGGCTCCTCAGAAACGAATTTTTCATTTTGGACAGATCCTTCAGGATAAATATGATCTGTTTGAGTTCCTGGTTCTCTCATTAGGACTGTTTCTTAGGCTTCACGGGCACAAGAAAAGGATTTTGATAATCCAGGTAAATCCTGACAAAAGCAAAGCACGGGATCTATGAAAATCTAACCACTCAGAGGAGAACAACAGATAAAGGGCCAGGCCGACCTGACCCTGCAGGATAGGTAAGGTTAGTCTGGCAACAGGGGTAGAGGGGAAGTGCCCATCTCCTGCTAGAAGAGCTAGAGAAGACCCTTTCCAGAGAGACCACCAGGAGAGGAGAGCAGTAGGTGCTGATGATGAAGAATATTTTAATCAGCAGAGAATGTCAAAATGACAAAGTTCCACGATCAGAGTAAACATATGGGATAAAAAATAAAGAAAAAAGATTTCTTTGAAAGGACTTTTTTTTAAAGGAATTTAATCAAAAGTCCTTTTAAAGAGACAGTTGGCTGTTTAAACCAATAGCACAACTCACTGAGAGAATCGCCGCATTATTTATTGGGGTAGAAAAGACCTGGAATGTAGAAAGACCTATTCTGCAGAGGAAAAAATAGAATCACTAACAGGCCTCATGCCTTGCACAGCCAGTGGCTAGAATCCCTGCCTCATGAGACCCTGTGCTAGAAGGCCGCTAGAACCATCTCAACTATGTTAGTCTTTCTTGGAAGCCAACAAGTGTTTGCCCAGTTAAGAGCACGGTAACAATCAGTCACGTTATGTTATAATGATTGTCGATATCTTTAAAAGCCTTGTCAAGTTCCTTTTTGAGTAACCTTCACCCACACTTAGAGAAATTTATCTGTGGCTCACCTCTTTGAAATACCTCATTGTTGTTCCACATTTACCATAGCCGAAAAACAAAAACAAAAACAAAAACAAACTGTTTATTAACAGAGTGTTCAGAAGGGGCGCCACTGTAAACAATGAGAGTTTTCGCTGCCGGGACAATTTTGTTTCAGAAACAGCTGAAAGCATTCAGGTCAGACAGAGCCAAGGGCTGGAGCGATTTTTAAAATGACAAAAACTGAACCAAATCTAACCAAAACAAAAATCAAAACCAATGGCCAAGATTTCAAGTTTGCTACTAAAGGTATGACATTCTCCTAAGACATGCGAGTGACTTGATCACTTTATTTATATATTTATATTGGAAGAAGAAGGAACTATTTGATGCAGCAAATCCACGTTGGTTAAAAATTACCAGATATGGGGGCTCCTGGGTGGCTCAGTGGTTTAGGCCTCTGCCTTCGGCTCAGGTCATGATTTCAGGGTCCTGGGATGGAGCCCCACATCGTGCTCTCTGCTCAGCGGGGAGCCTGCTTCCCCCCTCTCTCTCTGCCTCCCTCTCTACCTACTTGAGATCTGTCTGTCAAATGGGTAAATAAGATCTTTAAAAAAAGAATTACTAGATGTGAAATACATCGAGGGTATGGGAAGGAAAATGATTTCACCTGATCTGACTAGGAAGTGGTTGAAGCCTGAATTAAAGTGCTACAAAAAGAGTAAAGACCTGGGAAATATATGGGGCAAAAATCCCTAGAAAACCAGCAATAATAACTGGCTGCTCTTTATTGATCCAGATCCTGCGGTAGGCAAAGAAGAGCTGGTTTTAGCCAGAGGATGATCTGCGTTTGTCTTCATGATCTGGCATTTCCTACAAGCCAGGCATGGGGCTCGGACTAGAGCTGCAAATGATGGGGGCCCTCATTGTCCCTTTTCTCTTCTCAGGGGGACAACGGGCATGTCCATGGTGCAGTGTGACAGGCTTTACCACAGGGAGATAATAGACTGCCAAGGGTAGGTGGGAGCTGGGAAAAGCCACTTAGGAACAGATTTTCAGGGGAGGTGATAGACAAAGAATAGCGAAGAATGAGGATGAGTGTTTCAAGTTTCAAAGGGCCAGGAGGCAGCACAGTGCATTCGGGAAACTACAGCAAGTTCATGACAACCGACAGCTGATCTGGCAGCATCACCTGGGGATGGAGGCTGAGCCCCGGGGTTAACACTGGGGGTGAGAGGGTTTGTATACTATGGCAAGGAGGTGAGGTACTACACTGTGGGGGCACAGGGAGCTAACGGAGGATTTCAAATATCAGAATCGTAACCATAATAGAGTATTTAATTGCATCCTAGCTTTCATCAAGGGTAAGATGCACTGTAGTTTATGTTCGACTAAGAAAGTGAAATGCTGTCAGTTAAACTAGGATATGTCATCAAGTGCAAGGTGAGTGCCACCTTAACAGATATTAAAATGGGGGGGAGGGGACAAATCTTAGAACAAGTAAATTGTGGTAGTAAAATAATTAAGAAAGATCCAACACTTGGATCAACTAAAGAAGTGATTATTGCTTACCATGTGCCCCAAAGTATATTAAGTACTAGAACAAGAGACGTGCTCATCTTGATGTCCCGCAGCTGTTAGACCCAAGGTACAGAGGGCAGTAGCCAATGACCAACAGGCCCCAAGTGCCATGTGCAGACTCTAAGAGCAACTGCCTTTGACAGAGGAAATGATTGAGAGTGGGCTTTCTGAGGTAGAGAATTACTAGCTGGGAAAGTAGGACAATTGACACAGAATCAGAATTCATGCCCTACATGACAGAGTTGGTGAAACTTCCCTTCTCAGAGATCTTGAGGCTCCTCAGAAACGAATTTTTCATTTTGGACAGATCCTTCAGGATAAATATGATCTGTTTGAGTTCCTGGTTCTCTCATTAGGACTGTTTCTTAGGCTTCACGGGCACAAGAAAAGGATTTTGATAATCCAGGTAAATCCTGACAAAAGCAAAGCACGGGATCTATGAAAATCTAACCACTCAGAGGAGAACAACAGATAAAGGGCCAGGCCGACCTGACCCTGCAGGATAGGTAAGGTTAGTCTGGCAACAGGGGTAGAGGGGAAGTGCCCATCTCCTGCTAGAAGAGCTAGAGAAGACCCTTTCCAGAGAGACCACCAGGAGAGGAGAGCAGTAGGTGCTGATGATGAAGAATATTTTAATCAGCAGAGAATGTCAAAATGACAAAGTTCCACGATCAGAGTAAACATATGGGATAAAAAATAAAGAAAAAAGATTTCTTTGAAAGGACTTTTTTTTAAAGGAATTTAATCAAAAGTCCTTTTAAAGAGACAGTTGGCTGTTTAAACCAATAGCACAACTCACTGAGAGAATCGCCGCATTATTTATTGGGGTAGAAAAGACCTGGAATGTAGAAAGACCTATTCTGCAGAGGAAAAAATAGAATCACTAACAGGCCTCATGCCTTGCACAGCCAGTGGCTAGAATCCCTGCCTCATGAGACCCTGTGCTAGAAGGCCGCTAGAACCATCTCAACTATGTTAGTCTTTCTTGGAAGCCAACAAGTGTTTGCCCAGTTAAGAGCACGGTAACAATCAGTCACGTTATGTTATAATGATTGTCGATATCTTTAAAAGCCTTGTCAAGTTCCTTTTTGAGTAACCTTCACCCACACTTAGAGAAATTTATCTGTGGCTCACCTCTTTGAAATACCTCATTGTTGTTCCACATTTACCATAGCCGAAAAACAAAAACAAAAACAAAAACAAACTGTTTATTAACAGAGTGTTCAGAAGGGGCGCCACTGTAAACAATGAGAGTTTTCGCTGCCGGGACAATTTTGTTTCAGAAACAGCTGAAAGCATTCAGGTCAGACAGAGCCAAGGGCTGGAGCGATTTTTAAAATGACAAAAACTGAACCAAATCTAACCAAAACAAAAATCAAAACCAATGGCCAAGATTTCAAGTTTGCTACTAAAGGTATGACATTCTCCTTAGACATGCGAGTGACTTGATCACTTTATTTATATATTTATATTGGAAGAAGAAGGAACTATTTGATGCAGCAAATCCACGTTGGTTAAAAATTACCAGATATGGGGGCTCCTGGGTGGCTCAGTGGTTTAGGCCTCTGCCTTCGGCTCAGGTCATGATTTCAGGGTCCTGGGATGGAGCCCCACATCGTGCTCTCTGCTCAGCGGGGAGCCTGCTTCCCCCCTCTCTCTCTGCCTCCCTCTCTACCTACTTGAGATCTGTCTGTCAAATGGGTAAATAAGATCTTTAAAAAAAGAATTACTAGATGTGAAATACATCGAGGGTATGGGAAGGAAAATGATTTCACCTGATCTGACTAGGAAGTGGTTGAAGCCTGAATTAAAGTGCTACAAAAAGAGTAAAGACCTGGGAAATATATGGGGCAAAAATCCCTAGAAAACCAGCAATAATAACTGGCTGCTCTTTATTGATCCAGATCCTGCGGTAGGCAAAGAAGAGCTGGTTTTAGCCAGAGGATGATCTGCGTTTGTCTTCATGATCTGGCATTTCCTACAAGCCAGGCATGGGGCTTGGACTAGAGCTGCAAATGATGGGGGCCCTCATTGTCCCTTTTCTCTTCTCAGGGGGACAACGGGCATGTCCATGGTGCAGTGTGACAGGCTTTACCACAGGGAGATAATAGACTGCCAAGGGTAGGTGGGAGCTGGGAAAAGCCACTTAGGAACAGATTTTCAGGGGAGGTGATAGACAAAGAATAGCGAAGAATGAGGATGAGTGTTTCAAGTTTCAAAGGGCCAGGAGGCAGCACAGTGCATTCGGGAAACTACAGCAAGTTCATGACAACCGACAGCTGATCTGGCAGCATCACCTGGGGATGGAGGCTGAGCCCCGGGGTTAACACTGGGGGTGAGAGGGTTTGTATACTATGGCAAGGAGGTGAGGTACTACACTGTGGGGGCACAGGGAGCTAACGGAGGATTTCAAATATCAGAATCGTAACCATAATAGAGTATTTAATTGCATCCTAGCTTTCATCAAGGGTAAGATGCACTGTAGTTTATGTTTGACTAAGAAAGTGAAATGCTGTCAGTTAAACTAGGATATGTCATCAAGTGCAAGGTGAGTGCCACCTTAACAGATATTAAAATGGGGGGGAGGGGACAAATCTTAGAACAAGTAAATTGTGGTAGTAAAATAATTAAGAAAGATCCAACACTTGGATCAACTAAAGAAGTGATTATTGCTTACCATGTGCCCCAAAGTATATTAAGTACTAGAACAAGAGACGTGCTCATCTTGATGTCCCGCAGCTGTTAGACCCAAGGTACAGAGGGCAGTAGCCAATGACCAACAGGCCCCAAGTGCCATGTGCAGACTCTAAGAGCAACTGCCTTTGACAGAGGAAATGATTGAGAGTGGGCTTTCTGAGGTAGAGAATTACTAGCTGGGAAAGTAGGACAATTGACACAGAATCAGAATTCATGCCCTACATGACAGAGTTGGTGAAACTTCCCTTCTCAGAGATCTTGAGGCTCCTCAGAAACGAATTTTTCATTTTGGACAGATCCTTCAGGATAAATATGATCTGTTTGAGTTCCTGGTTCTCTCATTAGGACTGTTTCTTAGGCTTCACGGGCACAAGAAAAGGATTTTGATAATCCAGGTAAATCCTGACAAAAGCAAAGCACGGGATCTATGAAAATCTAACCACTCAGAGGAGAACAACAGATAAAGGGCCAGGCCGACCTGACCCTGCAGGATAGGTAAGGTTAGTCTGGCAACAGGGGTAGAGGGGAAGTGCCCATCTCCTGCTAGAACAGCTAGAGAAGACCCTTTCCAGAGAGACCACCAGGAGAGGAGAGCAGTAGGTGCTGATGATGAAGAATATTTTAATCAGCAGAGAATGTCAAAATGACAAAGTTCCACGATCAGAGTAAACATATGGGATAAAAAATAAAGAAAAAAGATTTCTTTGAAAGGACTTTTTTTTAAAGGAATTTAATCAAAAGTCCTTTTAAAGAGACAGTTGGCTGTTTAAACCAATAGCACAACTCACTGAGAGAATCGCCGCATTATTTATTGGGGTAGAAAAGACCTGGAATGTAGAAAGACCTATTCTGCAGAGGAAAAAATAGAATCACTAACAGGCCTCATGCCTTGCACAGCCAGTGGCTAGAATCCCTGCCTCATGAGACCCTGTGCTAGAAGGCCGCTAGAACCATCTCAACTATGTTAGTCTTTCTTGGAAGCCAACAAGTGTTTGCCCAGTTAAGAGCACGGTAACAATCAGTCACGTTATGTTATAATGATTGTCGATATCTTTAAAAGCCTTGTCAAGTTCCTTTTTGAGTAACCTTCACCCACACTTAGAGAAATTTATCTGTGGCTCACCTCTTTGAAATACCTCATTGTTGTTCCACATTTACCATAGCCGAAAAACAAAAACAAAAACAAAAACAAACTGTTTATTAACAGAGTGTTCAGAAGGGGCGCCACTGTAAACAATGAGAGTTTTCGCTGCCGGGACAATTTTGTTTCAGAAACAGCTGAAAGCATTCAGGTCAGACAGAGCCAAGGGCTGGAGCGATTTTTAAAATGACAAAAACCGAACCAAATCTAACCAAAACAAAAATCAAAACCAATGGCCAAGATTTCAAGTTTGCTACTAAAGGTATGACATTCTCCTAAGACATGCGAGTGACTTGATCACTTTATTTATATATTTATATTGGAAGAAGAAGGAACTATTTGATGCAGCAAATCCACGTTGGTTAAAAATTACCAGATATGGGGGCTCCTGGGTGGCTCAGTGGTTTAGGCCTCTGCCTTCGGCTCAGGTCATGATTTCAGGGTCCTGGGATGGAGCCCCACATCGTGCTCTCTGCTCAGCGGGGAGCCTGCTTCCCCCCTCTCTCTCTGCCTCCCTCTCTACCTACTTGAGATCTGTCTGTCAAATGGGTAAATAAGATCTTTAAAAAAAGAATTACTAGATGTGAAATACATCGAGGGTATGGGAAGGAAAATGATTTCACCTGATCTGACTAGGAAGTGGTTGAAGCCTGAATTAAAGTGCTACAAAAAGAGTAAAGACCTGGGAAATATATGGGGTAAAAATCCCTAGAAAACCAGCAATAATAACTGGCTGCTCTTTATTGATCCAGATCCTGCGGTAGGCAAAGAAGAGCTGGTTTTAGCCAGAGGATGATCTGCGTTTGTCTTCATGATCTGGCATTTCCTACAAGCCAGGCATGGGGCTCGGACTAGAGCTGCAAATGATGGGGGCCCTCATTGTCCCTTTTCTCTTCTCAGGGGGACAACGGGCATGTCCATGGTGCAGTGTGACAGGCTTTACCACAGGGAGATAATAGACTGCCAAGGGTAGGTGGGAGCTGGGAAAAGCCACTTAGGAACAGATTTTCAGGGGAGGTGATAGACAAAGAATAGCGAAGAATGAGGATGAGTGTTTCAAGTTTCAAAGGGCCAGGAGGCAGCACAGTGCATTCGGGAAACTACAGCAAGTTCATGACAACCGACAGCTGATCTGGCAGCATCACCTGGGGATGGAGGCTGAGCCCCGGGGTTAACACTGGGGGTGAGAGGGTTTGTATACTATGGCAAGGAGGTGAGGTACTACACTGTGGGGGCACAGGGAGCTAACGGAGGATTTCAAATATCAGAATCGTAACCATAATAGAGTATTTAATTGCATCCTAGCTTTCATCAAGGGTAAGATGCACTGTAGTTTATGTTCGACTAAGAAAGTGAAATGCTGTCAGTTAAACTAGGATATGTCATCAAGTGCAAGGTGAGTGCCACCTTAACAGATATTAAAATGGGGGGGAGGGGACAAATCTTAGAACAAGTAAATTGTGGTAGTAAAATAATTAAGAAAGATCCAACACTTGGATCAACTAAAGAAGTGATTATTGCTTACCATGTGCCCCAAAGTATATTAAGTACTAGAACAAGAGACGTGCTCATCTTGATGTCCCGCAGCTGTTAGACCCAAGGTACAGAGGGCAGTAGCCAATGACCAACAGGCCCCAAGTGCCATGTGCAGACTCTAAGAGCAACTGCCTTTGACAGAGGAAATGATTGAGAGTGGGCTTTCTGAGGTAGAGAATTACTAGCTGGGAAAGTAGGACAATTGACACAGAATCAGAATTCATGCCCTACATGACAGAGTTGGTGAAACTTCCCTTCTCAGAGATCTTGAGGCTCCTCAGAAACGAATTTTTCATTTTGGACAGATCCTTCAGGATAAATATGATCTGTTTGAGTTCCTGGTTCTCTCATTAGGACTGTTTCTTAGGCTTCATGGGCACAAGAAAAGGATTTTGATAATCCAGGTAAATCCTGACAAAAGCAAAGCACGGGATCTATGAAAATCTAACCACTCAGAGGAGAACAACAGATAAAGGGCCAGGCCGACCTGACCCTGCAGGATAGGTAAGGTTAGTCTGGCAACAGGGGTAGAGGGGAAGTGCCCATCTCCTGCTAGAAGAGCTAGAGAAGACCCTTTCCAGAGAGACCACCAGGAGAGGAGAGCAGTAGGTGCTGATGATGAAGAATATTTTAATCAGCAGAGAATGTCAAAATGACAAAGTTCCACGATCAGAGTAAACATATGGGATAAAAAATAAAGAAAAAAGATTTCTTTGAAAGGACTTTTTTTTAAAGGAATTTAATCAAAAGTCCTTTTAAAGAGACAGTTGGCTGTTTAAACCAATAGCACAACTCACTGAGAGAATCGCCGCATTATTTATTGGGGTAGAAAAGACCTGGAATGTAGAAAGACCTATTCTGCAGAGGAAAAAATAGAATCACTAACAGGCCTCATGCCTTGCACAGCCAGTGGCTAGAATCCCTGCCTCATGAGACCCTGTGCTAGAAGGCCGCTAGAACCATCTCAACTATGTTAGTCTTTCCTGGAAGCCAACAAGTGTTTGCCCAGTTAAGAGCACGGTAACAATCAGTCACGTTATGTTATAATGATTGTCGATATCTTTAAAAGCCTTGTCAAGTTCCTTTTTGAGTAACCTTCACCCACACTTAGAGAAATTTATCTGTGGCTCACCTCTTTGAAATACCTCATTGTTGTTCCACATTTACCATAGCCGAAAAACAAAAACAAAAACAAAAACAAACTGTTTATTAACAGAGTGTTCAGAAGGGGCGCCACTGTAAACAATGAGAGTTTTCGCTGCCGGGACAATTTTGTTTCAGAAACAGCTGAAAGCATTCAGGTCAGACAGAGCCAAGGGCTGGAGCGATTTTTAAAATGACAAAAACCGAACCAAATCTAACCAAAACAAAAATCAAAACCAATGGCCAAGATTTCAAGTTTGCTACTAAAGGTATGACATTCTCCTAAGACATGCGAGTGACTTGATCACTTTATTTATATATTTATATTGGAAGAAGAAGGAACTATTTGATGCAGCAAATCCACGTTGGTTAAAAATTACCAGATATGGGGGCTCCTGGGTGGCTCAGTGGTTTAGGCCTCTGCCTTCGGCTCAGGTCATGATTTCAGGGTCCTGGGATGGAGCCCCACATCGTGCTCTCTGCTCAGCGGGGAGCCTGCTTCCCCCCTCTCTCTCTGCCTCCCTCTCTACCTACTTGAGATCTGTCTGTCAAATGGGTAAATAAGATCTTTAAAAAAAGAATTACTAGATGTGAAATACATCGAGGGTATGGGAAGGAAAATGATTTCACCTGATCTGACTAGGAAGTGGTTGAAGCCTGAATTAAAGTGCTACAAAAAGAGTAAAGACCTGGGAAATATATGGGGTAAAAATCCCTAGAAAACCAGCAATAATAACTGGCTGCTCTTTATTGATCCAGATCCTGCGGTAGGCAAAGAAGAGCTGGTTTTAGCCAGAGGATGATCTGCGTTTGTCTTCATGATCTGGCATTTCCTACAAGCCAGGCATGGGGCTCGGACTAGAGCTGCAAATGATGGGGGCCCTCATTGTCCCTTTTCTCTTCTCAGGGGGACAACGGGCATGTCCATGGTGCAGTGTGACAGGCTTTACCACAGGGAGATAATAGACTGCCAAGGGTAGGTGGGAGCTGGGAAAAGCCACTTAGGAACAGATTTTCAGGGGAGGTGATAGACAAAGAATAGCGAAGAATGAGGATGAGTGTTTCAAGTTTCAAAGGGCCAGGAGGCAGCACAGTGCATTCGGGAAACTACAGCAAGTTCATGACAACCGACAGCTGATCTGGCAGCATCACCTGGGGATGGAGGCTGAGCCCCGGGGTTAACACTGGGGGTGAGAGGGTTTGTATACTATGGCAAGGAGGTGAGGTACTACACTGTGGGGGCACAGGGAGCTAACGGAGGATTTCAAATATCAGAATCGTAACCATAATAGAGTATTTAATTGCATCCTAGCTTTCATCAAGGGTAAGATGCACTGTAGTTTATGTTCGACTAAGAAAGTGAAATGCCGTCAGTTAAACTAGGATATGTCATCAAGTGCAAGGTGAGTGCCACCTTAACAGATATTAAAATGGGGGGGAGGGGACAAATCTTAGAACAAGTAAATTGTGGTAGTAAAATAATTAAGAAAGATCCAACACTTGGATCAACTAAAGAAGTGATTATTGCTTACCATGTGCCCCAAAGTATATTAAGTACTAGAACAAGAGACGTGCTCATCTTGATGTCCCGCAGCTGTTAGACCCAAGGTACAGAGGGCAGTAGCCAATGACCAACAGGCCCCAAGTGCCATGTGCAGACTCTAAGAGCAACTGCCTTTGACAGAGGAAATGATTGAGAGTGGGCTTTCTGAGGTAGAGAATTACTAGCTGGGAAAGTAGGACAATTGACACAGAATCAGAATTCATGCCCTACATGACAGAGTTGGTGAAACTTCCCTTCTCAGAGATCTTGAGGCTCCTCAGAAACGAATTTTTCATTTTGGACAGATCCTTCAGGATAAATATGATCTGTTTGAGTTCCTGGTTCTCTCATTAGGACTGTTTCTTAGGCTTCACGGGCACAAGAAAAGGATTTTGATAATCCAGGTAAATCCTGACAAAAGCAAAGCACGGGATCTATGAAAATCTAACCACTCAGAGGAGAACAACAGATAAAGGGCCAGGCCGACCTGACCCTGCAGGATAGGTAAGGTTAGTCTGGCAACAGGGGTAGAGGGGAAGTGCCCATCTCCTGCTAGAAGAGCTAGAGAAGACCCTTTCCAGAGAGACCACCAGGAGAGGAGAGCAGTAGGTGCTGATGATGAAGAATATTTTAATCAGCAGAGAATGTCAAAATGACAAAGTTCCACGATCAGAGTAAACATATGGGATAAAAAATAAAGAAAAAAGATTTCTTTGAAAGGACTTTTTTTTAAAGGAATTTAATCAAAAGTCCTTTTAAAGAGACAGTTGGCTGTTTAAACCAATAGCACAACTCACTGAGAGAATCGCCGCATTATTTATTGGGGTAGAAAAGACCTGGAATGTAGAAAGACCTATTCTGCAGAGGAAAAAATAGAATCACTAACAGGCCTCATGCCTTGCACAGCCAGTGGCTAGAATCCCTGCCTCATGAGACCCTGTGCTAGAAGGCCGCTAGAACCATCTCAACTATGTTAGTCTTTCCTGGAAGCCAACAAGTGTTTGCCCAGTTAAGAGCACGGTAACAATCAGTCACGTTATGTTATAATGATTGTCGATATCTTTAAAAGCCTTGTCAAGTTCCTTTTTGAGTAACCTTCACCCACACTTAGAGAAATTTATCTGTGGTTCACCTCTTTGAAATACCTCATTGTTGTTCCACATTTACCATAGCCGAAAAACAAAAACAAAAACAAAAAAAAACTGTTTATTAACAGAGTGTTCAGAAGGGGCGCCACTGTAAACAATGAGAGTTTTCGCTGCCGGGACAATTTTGTTTCAGAAACAGCTGAAAGCATTCAGGTCAGACAGAGCCAAGGGCTGGAGCGATTTTTAAAATGACAAAAACCGAACCAAATCTAACCAAAACAAAAATCAAAACCAATGGCCAAGATTTCAAGTTTGCTACTAAAGGTATGACATTCTCCTAAGACATGCGAGTGACTTGATCACTTTATTTATATATTTATATTGGAAGAAGAAGGAACTATTTGATGCAGCAAATCCACGTTGGTTAAAAATTACCAGATATGGGGGCTCCTGGGTGGCTCAGTGGTTTAGGCCTCTGCCTTCGGCTCAGGTCATGATTTCAGGGTCCTGGGATGGAGCCCCACATCGTGCTCTCTGCTCAGCGGGGAGCCTGCTTCCCCCCTCTCTCTCTGCCTCCCTCTCTACCTACTTGAGATCTGTCTGTCAAATGGGTAAATAAGATCTTTAAAAAAAGAATTACTAGATGTGAAATACATCGAGGGTATGGGAAGGAAAATGATTTCACCTGATCTGACTAGGAAGTGGTTGAAGCCTGAATTAAAGTGCTACAAAAAGAGTAAAGACCTGGGAAATATATGGGGCAAAAATCCCTAGAAAACCAGCAATAATAACTGGCTGCTCTTTATTGATCCAGATCCTGCGGTAGGCAAAGAAGAGCTGGTTTTAGCCAGAGGATGATCTGCGTTTGTCTTCATGATCTGGCATTTCCTACAAGCCAGGCATGGGGCTCGGACTAGAGCTGCAAATGATGGGGGCCCTCATTGTCCCTTTTCTCTTCTCAGGGGGACAACGGGCATGTCCATGGTGCAGTGTGACAGGCTTTACCACAGGGAGATAATAGACTGCCAAGGGTAGGTGGGAGCTGGGAAAAGCCACTTAGGAACAGATTTTCAGGGGAGGTGATAGACAAAGAATAGCGAAGAATGAGGATGAGTGTTTCAAGTTTCAAAGGGCCAGGAGGCAGCACAGTGCATTCGGGAAACTACAGCAAGTTCATGACAACCGACAGCTGATCTGGCAGCATCACCTGGGGATGGAGGCTGAGCCCCGGGGTTAACACTGGGGGTGAGAGGGTTTGTATACTATGGCAAGGAGGTGAGGTACTACACTGTGGGGGCACAGGGAGCTAACGGAGGATTTCAAATATCAGAATCGTAACCATAATAGAGTATTTAATTGCATCCTAGCTTTCATCAAGGGTAAGATGCACTGTAGTTTATGTTCGACTAAGAAAGTGAAATGCTGTCAGTTAAACTAGGATATGTCATCAAGTGCAAGGTGAGTGCCACCTTAACAGATATTAAAATGGGGGGGAGGGGACAAATCTTAGAACAAGTAAATTGTGGTAGTAAAATAATTAAGAAAGATCCAACACTTGGATCAACTAAAGAAGTGATTATTGCTTACCATGTGCCCCAAAGTATATTAAGTACTAGAACAAGAGACGTGCTCATCTTGATGTCCCGCAGCTGTTAGACCCAAGGTACAGAGGGCAGTAGCCAATGACCAACAGGCCCCAAGTGCCATGTGCAGACTCTAAGAGCAACTGCCTTTGACAGAGGAAATGATTGAGAGTGGGCTTTCTGAGGTAGAGAATTACTAGCTGGGAAAGTAGGACAATTGACACAGAATCAGAATTCATGCCCTACATGACAGAGTTGGTGAAACTTCCCTTCTCAGAGATCTTGAGGCTCCTCAGAAACGAATTTTTCATTTTGGACAGATCCTTCAGGATAAATATGATCTGTTTGAGTTCCTGGTTCTCTCATTAGGACTGTTTCTTAGGCTTCACGGGCACAAGAAAAGGATTTTGATAATCCAGGTAAATCCTGACAAAAGCAAAGCACGGGATCTATGAAAATCTAACCACTCAGAGGAGAACAACAGATAAAGGGCCAGGCCGACCTGACCCTGCAGGATAGGTAAGGTTAGTCTGGCAACAGGGGTAGAGGGGAAGTGCCCATCTCCTGCTAGAACAGCTAGAGAAGACCCTTTCCAGAGAGACCACCAGGAGAGGAGAGCAGTAGGTGCTGATGATGAAGAATATTTTAATCAGCAGAGAATGTCAAAATGACAAAGTTCCACGATCAGAGTAAACATATGGGATAAAAAATAAAGAAAAAAGATTTCTTTGAAAGGACTTTTTTTTAAAGGAATTTAATCAAAAGTCCTTTTAAAGAGACAGTTGGCTGTTTAAACCAATAGCACAACTCACTGAGAGAATCGCCGCATTATTTATTGGGGTAGAAAAGACCTGGAATGTAGAAAGACCTATTCTGCAGAGGAAAAAATAGAATCACTAACAGGCCTCATGCCTTGCACAGCCAGTGGCTAGAATCCCTGCCTCATGAGACCCTGTGCTAGAAGGCCGCTAGAACCATCTCAACTATGTTAGTCTTTCCTGGAAGCCAACAAGTGTTTGCCCAGTTAAGAGCACGGTAACAATCAGTCACGTTATGTTATAATGATTGTCGATATCTTTAAAAGCCTTGTCAAGTTCCTTTTTGAGTAACCTTCACCCACACTTAGAGAAATTTATCTGTGGTTCACCTCTTTGAAATACCTCATTGTTGTTCCACATTTACCATAGCCGAAAAACAAAAACAAAAACAAAAAAAAACTGTTTATTAACAGAGTGTTCAGAAGGGGCGCCACTGTAAACAATGAGAGTTTTCGCTGCCGGGACAATTTTGTTTCAGAAACAGCTGAAAGCATTCAGGTCAGACAGAGCCAAGGGCTGGAGCGATTTTTAAAATGACAAAAACCGAACCAAATCTAACCAAAACAAAAATCAAAACCAATGGCCAAGATTTCAAGTTTGCTACTAAAGGTATGACATTCTCCTAAGACATGCGAGTGACTTGATCACTTTATTTATATATTTATATTGGAAGAAGAAGGAACTATTTGATGCAGCAAATCCACGTTGGTTAAAAATTACCAGATATGGGGGCTCCTGGGTGGCTCAGTGGTTTAGGCCTCTGCCTTCGGCTCAGGTCATGATTTCAGGGTCCTGGGATGGAGCCCCACATCGTGCTCTCTGCTCAGCGGGGAGCCTGCTTCCCCCCTCTCTCTCTGCCTCCCTCTCTACCTACTTGAGATCTGTCTGTCAAATGGGTAAATAAGATCTTTAAAAAAAGAATTACTAGATGTGAAATACATCGAGGGTATGGGAAGGAAAATGATTTCACCTGATCTGACTAGGAAGTGGTTGAAGCCTGAATTAAAGTGCTACAAAAAGAGTAAAGACCTGGGAAATATATGGGGTAAAAATCCCTAGAAAACCAGCAATAATAACTGGCTGCTCTTTATTGATCCAGATCCTGCGGTAGGCAAAGAAGAGCTGGTTTTAGCCAGAGGATGATCTGCGTTTGTCTTCATGATCTGGCATTTCCTACAAGCCAGGCATGGGGCTCGGACTAGAGCTGCAAATGATGGGGGCCCTCATTGTCCCTTTTCTCTTCTCAGGGGGACAACGGGCATGTCCATGGTGCAGTGTGACAGGCTTTACCACAGGGAGATAATAGACTGCCAAGGGTAGGTGGGAGCTGGGAAAAGCCACTTAGGAACAGATTTTCAGGGGAGGTGATAGACAAAGAATAGCGAAGAATGAGGATGAGTGTTTCAAGTTTCAAAGGGCCAGGAGGCAGCACAGTGCATTCGGGAAACTACAGCAAGTTCATGACAACCGACAGCTGATCTGGCAGCATCACCTGGGGATGGAGGCTGAGCCCCGGGGTTAACACTGGGGGTGAGAGGGTTTGTATACTATGGCAAGGAGGTGAGGTACTACACTGTGGGGGCACAGGGAGCTAACGGAGGATTTCAAATATCAGAATCGTAACCATAATAGAGTATTTAATTGCATCCTAGCTTTCATCAAGGGTAAGATGCACTGTAGTTTATGTTCGACTAAGAAAGTGAAATGCTGTCAGTTAAACTAGGATATGTCATCAAGTGCAAGGTGAGTGCCACCTTAACAGATATTAAAATGGGGGGGAGGGGACAAATCTTAGAACAAGTAAATTGTGGTAGTAAAATAATTAAGAAAGATCCAACACTTGGATCAACTAAAGAAGTGATTATTGCTTACCATGTGCCCCAAAGTATATTAAGTACTAGAACAAGAGACGTGCTCATCTTGATGTCCCGCAGCTGTTAGACCCAAGGTACAGAGGGCAGTAGCCAATGACCAACAGGCCCCAAGTGCCATGTGCAGACTCTAAGAGCAACTGCCTTTGACAGAGGAAATGATTGAGAGTGGGCTTTCTGAGGTAGAGAATTACTAGCTGGGAAAGTAGGACAATTGACACAGAATCAGAATTCATGCCCTACATGACAGAGTTGGTGAAACTTCCCTTCTCAGAGATCTTGAGGCTCCTCAGAAACGAATTTTTCATTTTGGACAGATCCTTCAGGATAAATATGATCTGTTTGAGTTCCTGGTTCTCTCATTAGGACTGTTTCTTAGGCTTCACGGGCACAAGAAAAGGATTTTGATAATCCAGGTAAATCCTGACAAAAGCAAAGCACGGGATCTATGAAAATCTAACCACTCAGAGGAGAACAACAGATAAAGGGCCAGGCCGACCTGACCCTGCAGGATAGGTAAGGTTAGTCTGGCAACAGGGGTAGAGGGGAAGTGCCCATCTCCTGCTAGAAGAGCTAGAGAAGACCCTTTCCAGAGAGACCACCAGGAGAGGAGAGCAGTAGGTGCTGATGATGAAGAATATTTTAATCAGCAGAGAATGTCAAAATGACAAAGTTCCACGATCAGAGTAAACATATGGGATAAAAAATAAAGAAAAAAGATTTCTTTGAAAGGACTTTTTTTTAAAGGAATTTAATCAAAAGTCCTTTTAAAGAGACAGTTGGCTGTTTAAACCAATAGCACAACTCACTGAGAGAATCGCCGCATTATTTATTGGGGTAGAAAAGACCTGGAATGTAGAAAGACCTATTCTGCAGAGGAAAAAATAGAATCACTAACAGGCCTCATGCCTTGCACAGCCAGTGGCTAGAATCCCTGCCTCATGAGACCCTGTGCTAGAAGGCCGCTAGAACCATCTCAACTATGTTAGTCTTTCCTGGAAGCCAACAAGTGTTTGCCCAGTTAAGAGCACGGTAACAATCAGTCACGTTATGTTATAATGATTGTCGATATCTTTAAAAGCCTTGTCAAGTTCCTTTTTGAGTAACCTTCACCCACACTTAGAGAAATTTATCTGTGGCTCACCTCTTTGAAATACCTCATTGTTGTTCCACATTTACCATAGCCGAAAAACAAAAACAAAAACAAAAACAAACTGTTTATTAACAGAGTGTTCAGAAGGGGCGCCACTGTAAACAATGAGAGTTTTCGCTGCCGGGACAATTTTGTTTCAGAAACAGCTGAAAGCATTCAGGTCAGACAGAGCCAAGGGCTGGAGCGATTTTTAAAATGACAAAAACCGAACCAAATCTAACCAAAACAAAAATCAAAACCAATGGCCAAGATTTCAAGTTTGCTACTAAAGGTATGACATTCTCCTAAGACATGCGAGTGACTTGATCACTTTATTTATATATTTATATTGGAAGAAGAAGGAACTATTTGATGCAGCAAATCCACGTTGGTTAAAAATTACCAGATATGGGGGCTCCTGGGTGGCTCAGTGGTTTAGGCCTCTGCCTTCGGCTCAGGTCATGATTTCAGGGTCCTGGGATGGAGCCCCACATCGTGCTCTCTGCTCAGCGGGGAGCCTGCTTCCCCCCTCTCTCTCTGCCTCCCTCTCTACCTACTTGAGATCTGTCTGTCAAATGGGTAAATAAGATCTTTAAAAAAAGAATTACTAGATGTGAAATACATCGAGGGTATGGGAAGGAAAATGATTTCACCTGATCTGACTAGGAAGTGGTTGAAGCCTGAATTAAAGTGCTACAAAAAGAGTAAAGACCTGGGAAATATATGGGGTAAAAATCCCTAGAAAACCAGCAATAATAACTGGCTGCTCTTTATTGATCCAGATCCTGCGGTAGGCAAAGAAGAGCTGGTTTTAGCCAGAGGATGATCTGCGTTTGTCTTCATGATCTGGCATTTCCTACAAGCCAGGCATGGGGCTCGGACTAGAGCTGCAAATGATGGGGGCCCTCATTGTCCCTTTTCTCTTCTCAGGGGGACAACGGGCATGTCCATGGTGCAGTGTGACAGGCTTTACCACAGGGAGATAATAGACTGCCAAGGGTAGGTGGGAGCTGGGAAAAGCCACTTAGGAACAGATTTTCAGGGGAGGTGATAGACAAAGAATAGCGAAGAATGAGGATGAGTGTTTCAAGTTTCAAAGGGCCAGGAGGCAGCACAGTGCATTCGGGAAACTACAGCAAGTTCATGACAACCGACAGCTGATCTGGCCGCATCACCTGGGGATGGAGGCTGAGCCCCGGGGTTAACACTGGGGGTGAGAGGGTTTGTATACTATGGCAAGGAGGTGAGGTACTACACTGTGGGGGCACAGGGAGCTAACGGAGGATTTCAAATATCAGAATCGTAACCATAATAGAGTATTTAATTGCATCCTAGCTTTCATCAAGGGTAAGATGCACTGTAGTTTATGTTCGACTAAGAAAGTGAAATGCTGTCAGTTAAACTAGGATATGTCATCAAGTGCAAGGTGAGTGCCACCTTAACAGATATTAAAATGGGGGGGAGGGGACAAATCTTAGAACAAGTAAATTGTGGTAGTAAAATAATTAAGAAAGATCCAACACTTGGATCAACTAAAGAAGTGATTATTGCTTACCATGTGCCCCAAAGTATATTAAGTACTAGAACAAGAGACGTGCTCATCTTGATGTCCCGCAGCTGTTAGACCCAAGGTACAGAGGGCAGTAGCCAATGACCAACAGGCCCCAAGTGCCATGTGCAGACTCTAAGAGCAACTGCCTTTGACAGAGGAAATGATTGAGAGTGGGCTTTCTGAGGTAGAGAATTACTAGCTGGGAAAGTAGGACAATTGACACAGAATCAGAATTCATGCCCTACATGACAGAGTTGGTGAAACTTCCCTTCTCAGAGATCTTGAGGCTCCTCAGAAACGAATTTTTCATTTTGGACAGATCCTTCAGGATAAATATGATCTGTTTGAGTTCCTGGTTCTCTCATTAGGACTGTTTCTTAGGCTTCACGGGCACAAGAAAAGGATTTTGATAATCCAGGTAAATCCTGACAAAAGCAAAGCACGGGATCTATGAAAATCTAACCACTCAGAGGAGAACAACAGATAAAGGGCCAGGCCGACCTGACCCTGCAGGATAGGTAAGGTTAGTCTGGCAACAGGGGTAGAGGGGAAGTGCCCATCTCCTGCTAGAACAGCTAGAGAAGACCCTTTCCAGAGAGACCACCAGGAGAGGAGAGCAGTAGGTGCTGATGATGAAGAATATTTTAATCAGCAGAGAATGTCAAAATGACAAAGTTCCACGATCAGAGTAAACATATGGGATAAAAAATAAAGAAAAAAGATTTCTTTGAAAGGACTTTTTTTTAAAGGAATTTAATCAAAAGTCCTTTTAAAGAGACAGTTGGCTGTTTAAACCAATAGCACAACTCACTGAGAGAATCGCCGCATTATTTATTGGGGTAGAAAAGACCTGGAATGTAGAAAGACCTATTCTGCAGAGGAAAAAATAGAATCACTAACAGGCCTCATGCCTTGCACAGCCAGTGGCTAGAATCCCTGCCTCATGAGACCCTGTGCTAGAAGGCCGCTAGAACCATCTCAACTATGTTAGTCTTTCCTGGAAGCCAACAAGTGTTTGCCCAGTTAAGAGCACGGTAACAATCAGTCACGTTATGTTATAATGATTGTCGATATCTTTAAAAGCCTTGTCAAGTTCCTTTTTGAGTAACCTTCACCCACACTTAGAGAAATTTATCTGTGGTTCACCTCTTTGAAATACCTCATTGTTGTTCCACATTTACCATAGCCGAAAAACAAAAACAAAAACAAAAAAAAACTGTTTATTAACAGAGTGTTCAGAAGGGGCGCCACTGTAAACAATGAGAGTTTTCGCTGCCGGGACAATTTTGTTTCAGAAACAGCTGAAAGCATTCAGGTCAGACAGAGCCAAGGGCTGGAGCGATTTTTAAAATGACAAAAACCGAACCAAATCTAACCAAAACAAAAATCAAAACCAATGGCCAAGATTTCAAGTTTGCTACTAAAGGTATGACATTCTCCTAAGACATGCGAGTGACTTGATCACTTTATTTATATATTTATATTGGAAGAAGAAGGAACTATTTGATGCAGCAAATCCACGTTGGTTAAAAATTACCAGATATGGGGGCTCCTGGGTGGCTCAGTGGTTTAGGCCTCTGCCTTCGGCTCAGGTCATGATTTCAGGGTCCTGGGATGGAGCCCCACATCGTGCTCTCTGCTCAGCGGGGAGCCTGCTTCCCCCCTCTCTCTCTGCCTCCCTCTCTACCTACTTGAGATCTGTCTGTCAAATGGGTAAATAAGATCTTTAAAAAAAGAATTACTAGATGTGAAATACATCGAGGGTATGGGAAGGAAAATGATTTCACCTGATCTGACTAGGAAGTGGTTGAAGCCTGAATTAAAGTGCTACAAAAAGAGTAAAGACCTGGGAAATATATGGGGTAAAAATCCCTAGAAAACCAGCAATAATAACTGGCTGCTCTTTATTGATCCAGATCCTGCGGTAGGCAAAAAAGAGCTGGTTATAGCCAGAGGATGATCTCCGTTTGTCTTCATGATCTCGCATCTCCTACAAGCCAGGCATGGGGCTCTGCACTAGAGCTGCAATGCTGGGGGCCCTCAGTGTCCTTTTTCTCTTCTCAGGGGGACAACGGGCATGTCCATGATGCAGTGTGACAGGCTTTACCACAGGGAGATAATAGACTGCCAAGGGTAGGTGGGAGCTGGGAAAAGCCACTTAGGAACAGATTTTCAGGGGAGGTGATAGACAAGGGAAAAACGAAGAATGAGGATGAGTTTTTCAAGTTTCAAAGGGCCAGGAGGCAGCACAGTGCATTTGGGAAACTACAGCAAGTTCATGACAACTGACAGCTGATCTGGCCGCATCACCTGGGGATGGAGGCTGAGCCCCGGGGTTAACACTGGGGGTGAGAGGGTTTGTATACTATGGCAAGGAGGTGAGGTACTACACTGTGTGGGCACAGGGAGCTAATGGAGGATTTCAAATATCAGAATCGTAACCATAATAGTGTATTTAATTGCATCCTAGCTTTCATCAAGGGTAAGATGCACTATAGTTTATGTTCGACTAAGAAAGAGAAATGCTGTCAGTTAAACTAGGATATGTCATCAAGTGCAAGGTGAGTGCCACCTTAACAGATATTAATATTGGGGGGGGGCAAATCTTAGAACAAGAAAATTGAGGTAGTAGAATAATTAAGGAAGATCCAACACTTGGATCAACTAAAGAAGTGATTATTGCTTACCATGTGCCCCAAAGTATATTAAGTACTAGAACAAGAGACGTGCTCATCTTGATGTCCCGCAGCTGTTAGACCCAAGGTACAGAGGGCAGTAGCCAATGACCAACAGGCCCCAAGTGCCATGTGCAGACTCTAAGAGCAACTGCCTTTGACAGAGGAAATGATTGAGAGTGGGCTTTCTGAGGTAGAGAATTACTAGCTGGGAAAGTAGGACAATTGACACAGAATCAGAATTCATGCCCTACATGACAGAGTTGGTGAAACTTCCCTTCTCAGAGATCTTGAGGCTCCTCAGAAACGAATTTTTCATTTTGGACAGATCCTTCAGGATAAATATGATCTGTTTGAGTTCCTGGTTCTCTCATTAGGACTGTTTCTTAGGCTTCACGGGCACAAGAAAAGGATTTTGATAATCCAGGTAAATCCTGACAAAAGCAAAGCACGGGATCTATGAAAATCTAACCACTCAGAGGAGAACAACAGATAAAGGGCCAGGCCGACCTGACCCTGCAGGATAGGTAAGGTTAGTCTGGCAACAGGGGTAGAGGGGAAGTGCCCATCTCCTGCTAGAAGAGCTAGAGAAGACCCTTTCCAGAGAGACCACCAGGAGAGGAGAGCAGTAGGTGCTGATGATGAAGAATATTTTAATCAGCAGAGAATGTCAAAATGACAAAGTTCCACGATCAGAGTAAACATATGGGATAAAAAATAAAGAAAAAAGATTTCTTTGAAAGGACTTTTTTTTAAAGGAATTTAATCAAAAGTCCTTTTAAAGAGACAGTTGGCTGTTTAAACCAATAGCACAACTCACTGAGAGAATCGCCGCATTATTTATTGGGGTAGAAAAGACCTGGAATGTAGAAAGACCTATTCTGCAGAGGAAAAAATAGAATCACTAACAGGCCTCATGCCTTGCACAGCCAGTGGCTAGAATCCCTGCCTCATGAGACCCTGTGCTAGAAGGCCGCTAGAACCATCTCAACTATGTTAGTCTTTCTTGGAAGCCAACAAGTGTTTGCCCAGTTAAGAGCACGGTAACAATCAGTCACGTTATGTTATAATGATTGTCGATATCTTTAAAAGCCTTGTCAAGTTCCTTTTTGAGTAACCTTCACCCACACTTAGAGAAATTTATCTGTGGTTCACCTCTTTGAAATACCTCATTGTTGTTCCACATTTACCATAGCCGAAAAACAAAAACAAAAACAAAAAAAACTGTTTATTAACAGAGTGTTCAGAAGGGGCGCCACTGTAAACAATGAGAGTTTTCGCTGCCGGGACAATTTTGTTTCAGAAACAGCTGAAAGCATTCAGGTCAGACAGAGCCAAGGGCTGGAGCGATTTTTAAAATGACAAAAACTGAACCAAATCTAACCAAAACAAAAATCAAAACCAATGGCCAAGATTTCAAGTTTGCTACTAAAGGTATGACATTCTCCTAAGACATGCGAGTGACTTGATCACTTTATTTATATATTTATATTGGAAGAAGAAGGAACTATTTGATGCAGCAAATCCACATTGGTTAAAAATTACCAGATATGGGGGCTCCTGGGTGGCTCAGTGGTTTAGGCCTCTGCCTTCGGCTCAGGTCATGATTTCAGGGTCCTGGGATGGAGCCCCACATAGGGCTCTCTGCTCAGCGGGGAGCCTGCTTTCCCCCTCTCTCTCTGCCTCCGTCTCTACCTACTTGAGATCTGTCTGTCAAATGGGTAAATAAGATCTTTAAAAAAAGAATTACTAGATGTGAAATACATCGAGGGTATGGGAAGGAAAATGATTTCACCTGATCTGACTAGGAAGTGGTTGAAGCCTGAATTAAAGTGCTACAAAAAGAGTAAAGACCTGGGAAATATATGGGGTAAAAATCCCTAGAAAACCAGCAATCATAACTGGCTGCTCTTTATTGATCCAGATCCTGCGGTAGGCAAAAAAGAGCTGGTTATAGCCAGAGGATGATCTCCGTTTGTCTTCATGATCTCGCATCTCCTGCAAGCCAGGCATGGGGCTCTGCACTAGAGCTGCAATGCTGGGGGCCCTCAGTGTCCTTTTTCTCTTCTCAGGGGGACAACGGGCATGTCCATGATGCAGTGTGACAGGCTTTACCACAGGGAGATAATAGACTGCCAAGGGTAGGTGGGAGCTGGGAAAAGCCACTTAGGAACAGATTTTCAGGGGAGGTGATAGACAATGGCAAAGCGAAGAATGAGGATGAGTGTTTCAAGTTTCAAAGGGCCAGGAGGCAGCACAGTGCATTCGGGAAACTACAGCAAGTTCATGACAACTGACAGCTGATCTGGCCGCATCACCTGGGGATGGAGGCTGAGCCCCGGGGTTAACACTGGGGGTGAGAGGGTTTGTATACTATGGCAAGGAGGTGAGGTACTACACTGTGTGGGCACAGGGAGCTAATGGAGGATTTCAAATATCAGAATCGTAACCATAATAGTGTATTTAATTGCATCCTAGCTTTCATCAAGGGTAAGATGCACTATAGTTTATGTTCGACTAAGAAAGAGAAATGCTGTCAGTTAAACTAGGATATGTCATCAAGTGCAAGGTGAGTGCCACCTTAACAGATATTAATATTGGGGGGGGGCAAATCTTAGAACAAGAAAATTGAGGTAGTAGAATAATTAAGGAAGATCCAACACTTGGATCAACTAAAGAAGTGATTATTGCTTACCATGTGCCCCAAAGTATATTAAGTACTAGAACAAGAGACGTGCTCATCTTGATGTCCCGAGGCTGTTAGACCCAAGGTACAGAGGGCAGTAGCCAATGACCAACAGGCCCCAAGTGCCATGTGCAGACTCTAAGAGCAACTGCCTTTGACAGAGGAAATGATTGAGAGTGGGCTTTCTGAGGTAGAGAATTACTAGCTGGGAAAGTAGGACAATTGACACAGAATCAGAATTCATGCCCTACATGACAGAGTTGGTGAAACTTCCCTTCTCAGAGATCTTGAGGCTCCTCAGAAACGAATTTTTCATTTTGGACAGATCCTTCAGGATAAATATGATCTGTTTGAGTTCCTGGTTCTCTCATTAGGACTGTTTCTTAGGCTTCACTGGCACAAGAAAAGGATTTTGATAATCCAGGTAAATCCTGACAAAAGCAAAGCACGGGATCTATGAAAATCTAACCACTCAGAGGAGAACAACAGATAAAGGGCCAGGCCGACCTGACCCTGCAGGATAGGTAATGTTAGTCTGGCAACAGGGGTAGAGGGGAAGTGCCAATCTCCTGCTAGAAGAGCTAGAAAAGACCCTTTCCAGGGAGACCACCAGGAGAGGAAGCAGTAGGTGCTGATGATGATGAATATTTTAATCAGCAGAGAAGGTCAAAATGACAAAGTTCCACGATCAGAGTAAACATATGGGATAAAAAATAAAAAATAAAGAAAAAAGCTTTCTTTGAAAGGACTTTTTTTTAAAGGAATTTAAACAAAAGTCCTTTTAAAGAGACATTTGGCTGTTTAAACCAATAGTACAACTCACTGAGAGAATCGCCGCATTATTTATTGGGGTAGAAAGGACCTGGAATGTAGAAAGACCTATTCTGCAGAGGAAAAAATAGAATCACTAACAGGCCTCATGACTTGCACAGCCAGTGGCTAGAAATCCTGCCTCATGAGACCCTGTGCTAGAAGGCCGCTAGAACCATCTCAACTATGTTATTCTTTCTTGGAAGCCAACAAGTGTTTGCCCAGTTAAGAGCACAGTAACAATCAGTCACGTTATGTTATAATGATTGTCGATATCTTTAAAAGCCTTGTCAAGTTCCTTTTTGAGTAAACTTCACCCACCCTTAGAGAAATTTATCTGTGCTTCACCTCTTTGAAATACCTCATTGTTGTTCCACATTTACCATAGCTGAAAAACAAAAAGAAAAACAAAAAAAAACTTTTTATTAACAGAGTGTTCAGAAGGGGCGCCACTGTAAACAATGAGAGTTTTCGCTGCCAGGACAATTTTTTTCAGAAACAGCTGAAAGCAATCGGGTCAGACAGAGCCAAGGGCTGGAAGGATTTTTAAAATGACAAAAACCGAACCAAATGTAACCAAAACAAAAATCAAAACCAATGGCCAAGATTTCAAGTTTGCTACTAAAGCTATGACATTCTCCTAAGCCATGCGAGTGACCTAATCACTTTATTTATATATTTATATTTGAAGAAGAACGAACTATTTGATGCAGCAAATCCACGTTGGTTAAAAATTACCAGATATGGGGGCTCCTGGGTGGCTCAGTGGTTTAGGCCTCTGCCTTCGGCTCAGGTCATGATTTCAGGGTCCTGGGATGGAGCCCCACATCGGGCTCTCTGCTCAGCGGGGAGCCTGCTTCCCCCCTCTCTCTCTGCCTCCCTCTCTACCTACTTGTGATCTGTCTGTCAAATGGGTAAATAAGATCTTTAAAAAAAGAATTACTAGATGTGAAATACATCGAGGGTATGGGAAGGAAAATGATTTCACCTGATCTGACTAGGAAGTGGTTGAAGCCTGAATTGAAGTTCTACAAAACGAGTAAAGACCTGGGAAATATATGGGGTAAGAATCCGTAGAAAAACAGCAATAATAACTGGCTGCTCTTTATTGACCAGATCCTGCCGTAGGCAAAGAAGAGCTGGTTTTAGCCAGAGGATGATCTCCGTTTGTCTTCATGATCTGGCATGTCCTGCAAGCCAGGCATGGAGCTCTGCACTAGAGCTGCAAATGCTGGGGGCCCTCATTGTCCCTTTTCTCTTCTCAGGGGGACAACGGGCATGTCCATGATGCAGGTTGTCAGGCTTTACCACAGGGAGATAATAGACTGCCAAGGGTAGGTGGGAGCTGGGAAAAGCCACTTAGGAACAGATTCTCAGGGGAGGTGATAGACAATGGCAAAGCGAAGAATGAGGATGAGTGTTTCAAGTTTCAGAGGGCCAGGAGGCAGCACAGTGCATTCGGGAAACTACAGCAAGTTCATGACAACTGACAGCTGATCTGGCAGCATCACCTGGGGATGGAGGCTGAGCCCCGGGGTTAACACTGGGGGTGAGAGGGTTTGTATACACTGGTGAGGAGGTGAGGTACTACACTGTGGGGGCACAGGGAGCTACCGGAGGATTTCAAATATCAGAATCGTAACCATAATAGAGTATTTAATTGCATCCTAGCTTTTATCAAGTGTAAGATGCACTATAGTTTATGTTCGACTAAGAAAAAGAAATGCTGTCAGTTAAAATAGGATATGTCATCAAGTGCAAGGTGAGTGCCACCTTAAGAGATATTAAAATGGGGGTGGGGGACAAATCTTAGAACAAGTAAATTGTGGTAGTAGAATAATTAAGAAAGATCCAACAGTTGGATCAACTAAAGAAGTGATTATTGCTTACCATGTGCCCCAAACTATATTAAGTCCTAGAACAAGAGACGTGCTCATCTTGATGCCCCGCAGCTGTTAGACCCAAGGTACAGAGGGCAGTAGCCAACGACCAGCAGGCCCCAAGTGCCTTGTGCAGAGTCTAAGAGCAACTGCCTTTGAAAGGGGAAATGGTTGAGAGTGTGTTTTGAGAGGTAGAGAATTACTAGCTGGGAAAGTAGGACAATTGACACAGAATCGGAATTGATGCCCCTACATGACAGAGTTGGTGAAACTTCCATTCTCAGAGATCTTGAGGCACCTCAGAAATGAATTTTTCATTTTGGACAGAACATTCAGGATAAATATGATCTGTTTGAGTTCCTGGTTCTCTCATTAGGACTGTTTCTTAGGCTTCACTGGCAGAAGAAAAGGGTTTTGATAATCCAGGGTAAATCCTGACAAAAGCAAAGCACGGTTTCTATGAAAAACTAACCACTCAGAGGAGAGCAACAGATAAAGGGCCAGGCCGACCTGACCCTGCAGGATAGGTAAGGTTAGTCTGGCAACAGTGGTAGAGGGGAAGTGCCCCTTTAGGTTGGCATGGACAAAGCCCTCAATCAACTTTCTGTGCCTTTGCGACAGTTACGAGAAATTCTGGTAAGTCCCCAATTAATGAAAACAGTCTGCTCTGACGCCTGTTGTCCTCGTCGGCTTTTCTCTAAGAATTCATTTCATCTGTTAGTTTGGTGGTACTGGTGGTTGTATTTTAACTGTTCATGATTATAATATTCACCTTCAGAAGAGTTGTAAATGATTTTGTTTTTGCATATGCTAAAAACCTAAAAAAAACATGTTCGATTTGAAGAAGACATATTCTCAGAGTAGACAACCTTAAAATGTCAGGGGAGAGGAAGCATATTTCCAAATTCAACTTATTAATGCCACTTTGGTCATATGTAAGTGGTTTCTAACCATTCATTTCTAACGAATGACTTGTATTTTAACAGTTTGTAATCTTGTAAAGATCCCCCCCCCATCCCATGTAATCTACGTGTGGTTAGGTTCCTGGGCTGATCTACAAAAATTGTGTAATCCCTAATGGAACTGAAGGATAATATAAATAAAATGTAATACTTAATAAATGCTACATTTGAATATTCTCTCAGAAAAATCTCTGTTGTGGGAATGGGACTCCCCACCTCTAAGCCATTGGGAATAGGAATTCCACCTGGTGAACAGTGGAGGGGCAGTTGTGGCATCACTTCTAACAGAAAACTGTGCTGCCCTCTTTCCCCTCCCGCCCCCCCCCGTCTGTGTTTGGTGCCCTGACTTACGGCCTCTGTCCATTCTGATGCCCTGTCGTAAACTTGTCATAAACGACACCATCCTTCCTTGTGTGTCTCCTCTAGCTTGAGTGGCCTCTTGCGTCCCTCCCCTAAGACAGTGCCTGCATCCTAGAGAGAATATAAGGAGAACTTAATTTAAGGGAAGACACAGTACATGGTTAGAACCAAGAAAAATGCGAAGTAATGGAAATATCAGTGCTGAGAAGTCTAGGGGAGGGGCAGGCAGGAAAGAGTTCGTGAAACAGGTAAAAATCTTGAGTTGTGGGCGCCTGGGTGGCTCAGTGGTTTAAGCCACTGCCTTCGGCTCAGGTCATGATCTCAGAGTCCTGGGATCTAGTCCCGCATCGGGCTCACTGCTCAGCAGAGAGCCTGCTTCCCTCTCTCTCTCTCTCTGCCTGCCTCTCCATCTACTTGTGATTTCTCTCTGTCAAATAAATAAATAAAATCTTTAAAAAAAAATCTTGAGTTGTGCCTTGAGGTAGCCAATACTTTCCATGGTTTATGTCTCATTTGAATTTTACAAAATCTTGTTAAAGATACTTTTCCTTGGAATGGAAGGGATTTTCATGGTCCGCTGTTGGATTCCACACCAGCCGCTGTGGGGCTCTCCCACTGCCTCCTTGGTGTGCCTCTTCCTCCCGGGGCCTCATAGTGGTGTTGTTTCCCAAGCCTAGCCTTCCTTTGGCCTCCCCCTCTTCTCTCGAACCCCCTCCCTGGAGGCAGATTTGCTCTACTCACACAGGCTCCCGTCCCACCTCACCCCCTGCCATCACCATATACCCTCCCTTTTCCATGGCCTGTTTTTATGGCCACTTTGGTCCTGCTCAGCCACAGGCCTGACCTGCCTTTCTGGTCCCAACTCTGAAGCTGTTCTGTGAGATTCTCAGATCACTGAGGGATACGACTATATCTGTCTTCATTGCATCCCTGTAGGCTGCCACAATAATGACGTCCAGGAGGTGTTTCATAATGTTGATGGAGTGAATTAATTCACCTTCCTGTGGAATTTTTGTGATCTGCCTACTTCATTCTAGTTGTTTCTGTTAACCTTTGTTTTGGCCCTAATTCCTAATTATCTCTTTATTCATTAGCTTCTGGACATGTTTCTCTACCTCTGTGCTCTGCCTTTTTCTGGTCTTCTGTTCTTCATTCTTGATTCCTGGTATTTCCATACCCACATTTCATCATCATGCATCAGTGCTTTGACATTCTTTCGTTCTCCAAAATATGCAGAATCTAAAGACTTCATCTCAGTGAAGTTGGCCCTCCATTCCTATTTCTGCTTCTCTCCAGAAGGAAGCCTGCAGTGCACATGGCTGTGTGCCTGTCTGACCCTGCCCCTGAGTGTGTGTGCACTTACATCTGCTCCCCATCCCCTCCCCACCTCGGCAGCTGTGTACACATGGCTTTCAGAGTCCGATTCGAGCCCCGTCGCATTTCCAGACTCTCCTGTACTTTGCTTCATATTATCTGTTCTCCATTCTAAGCCCCCTCATCCCCATAACTTTCACTGTATATGTCATTCTTCTTCTAGCCATGCGACCCTGCCTTCGTGTCATTATGCCCCCAGGTCATGAGTCCCCTCAACAGTAACTGTGTCTGGTATATCATGTTTTTTTTTTTTTTTGTCAATATCTGCATAGTACTGGTGCACAGGTATTAATTTTTGTGGAATTGAATGAGATGTAGGAAATTGATAATGTGACAAAACAATGTCTGTAATACATTTTCTTTATTATTCTTTTAAAGAGTCTCAGGTCATCAGTCAGTGAAGAAATTCGGGCAGTAGATGAACGAATGTGTAACAAGAGGACATAAGGAAGAAAAAGGTACCCTCCAGTAGATTTCTTATGCTGCATGCCAGTTGAAGCCCTCTCCTCTTGTCTCCGTGAACTTGTCAGCACTATTCAGCTTTTTTTCTTTTTTTTTTAATTTAGCTTTTTTTTAAAGCTCTCACGCATGTGCATTTTATGCATTATGTCACGTTATCTACCTGAAATAAGAAGACAGAATTTCAGAGGTACCCACACGATCTCAAGATCACCCACTTTTTCCAGAACAAGAAACAGTGATAACTGTTGTCGGTGCAGCGCTTGACAGTTAACGACTGTATAAATTGTCAGCAGCCCTGTAAAGAAAATAGGCCTATATTAAAGACTAGGGGAGAAGTGGGCTTTCCAAAGCAAACTCAGGATTCTGCCGTAGGTTTGCTGTTATTTTCTGATCCTGTGTTCTTTATGTTCTGGTGTTCACTTTAATTTTTTCAATTCCCAGTAGTTAGCATGCGGTGTTGGCTTAGTTTCAGGTGTGTGAGACAGGCAATGGCTCTGTACATCTGAGGGCTCACCCCGGGAGTGTGCCCCTTAGTGCTATCTCCAGTTCCAAGTGTCCCCGATATCATTCATGAGCATAACGATGTAGGGGCACAGCGGGCATTGGGAGTCTGGGCTTCTGACTCTCGCCTGCTGCTCTGTACAATGTTTTCTATGTGTATTATTAGCATATTTGTTAAAATCTCAGTGGGGAGAAGCCTGTTTGAGGGACCTTCTGTTTAATTCGCCTCTGGATCTCCTCACAGCTTTTGTCCAAAGAATGCTTGTCGTGCGCTTCCAGACAAAACAGTAAGCTTTGTGAGAGCAGGGTGTATTTCTTGCTTTATTTTCTCGTGCCCCCCCCACCCCCATCGGAATGAATATCGAGCTCCCAGGGGTGTTCATTATCATTATTATTTATTGAATGGATGACTTTGTATTTTTTTGTTCTTTAAGGATGAGAGTTTTCATAATGTCCCTCAACCTCTTTGATAATATTTATAGTGTAAAAGGTCTTTAATGATTTGGTGCTTGGGCATATAGGTATATGCACATGTAAACTGAGAGGGCCAGTACAATCGGAAGCCAAAGTTAAAACATGAATAAAGGGCCATAAGAAAACAAATGGAGGGGCGCCTGGTGGCTCAGTTGGTTAAACGTCCGACTCTTGATTTTGGCTCAGGTCATGATCTCAGGATCATGAGATTGAGCCCCGCATTGAGCTCTGTGTTCAGCAGGATGTCTGCTCGAGATTCTCTCTCTCCCTCTGCCCCTCCCCTGCACGCGCACATGCAGTCTCTCTCTCTCTCAAATAAACAAATCTTTTTTAAGAAAATAGGAAAGAAATGCCCATAGAAAGATTCAGGATGGGGAAAAAAAGAAATAAGAGTATAGAATATGAGAAAGCAAAGTCTAGGGTTTTTTTTTTTCCTCTATAAACTTGCAATAGAATATGGAAGTATGCTTATTCTAGAACTAAGATTTGCATTCTTGAGAATTCTGTGTTTCATAGAAATATTCAAAATATAGCATGCCCTATATATTTGAAGTTAACTTTTGGTCTTATATTTTCCTGCATTTAGCATGGGAAATAAAGATGATTAAGAGTAAAGATGGTGACGTTTTTTGTTTGCTTAATTTTTATTTTTATAGATGTGTGTTTTGAGGCTTATACAAGTTATTTGATCAGTTGAAAAGATTGAAAAAATCTTAAATTCACAAAGTTCGAAAGAAACCTCTGCACTAGAAGCAAGCAGGTAAGCATTTTTTTTTAACTAAGTAGCACATAAATTAATACTTCACATCCAATCTAATTAGGCGGGGACGGCTTAGTTAGAATTCATTTCTGAACAAGAAGAAAATCCAGGTTTGTGGCTAGAATGTAGCTCCAGGAGAGTGGAGAGCATGAAATGGTAAAATCTATAACACGTTCCTATAAACGCTTTGGTTATAGACCACAGTTCCAACACGTCATTATGCTTGCAGTGTAAAAGTATATTTGGAATCACCTTCCCTGAGGACTAGCAAAGTCCGGTTGAACTTTAAGGCATACCTACCATTCATCTTGGTTTTTCTCCATCTCATTTTTTTTCCTAGACATGCCCAGAGTATTACCATTGATGTATTTTGCACCAGCATTATATTATTATGAAACAGTATAGGACATATCCAGTTGAAATTTACAAACAGGAAAGGAAAAACTTATGAAATAGGAAAAAGATGATGGCTCTCTTTGTTATACTGTGATTGTCTTGTTCCCTTCCTGGTGTGAATTTTCAATCAGCCAGGGTAGATGAGTGACTCAGAAAATGAGTAGTTAGGTGCTGTCAGCGCTGTGAGACGCACAGTGGTGCAGTGGGTGTAGCCGGGGCTGGTCCTACACATACCAGCTGGGCTGCCTGCGTCAAGGTCGCCTGGTGCCCTAAGTGCTCTGTTGTGTGATGCTAACAGTCCCTCCCCTTGCAGGCGGAGTTAGGTTTCTAAATTTTAGGAATTAAGGTTTTAGATTTGGAAGGAACTTGAGAGACCATATGCTCCACATGTCTCATGATGGAGATTAAGAACGGACACATCCCAAAGGAAGCGATTCTCTGGTCCTAGGTCTCTGTCCCCTTTCACATCAAGGCATTCAACTAAGTGGTCAGCCTCCACTGTGCTTGTGTCTCTAGCCCGTTGCACTCGTGCTTCTGCCCCGTTCGTCCACACTTAGCAGACAGTCTGCACGCGACCTTTCTGCAGCCCATGTGTCTCCAGCGGCTCTGCTTCACTGCGGCCCTTGGCAGTGCCTGCAGCCCCTCCAGCCATGTCAACGTTCGGCCCCTGGGGAGCTGGCCCTCCAGTGTTCTTCCTGTCTTTGCTGTTGCTGCTGTGCTCATCGGATAGAAACACCTCAGTGAGCTCTGTGTCTACAATCCTGTCCCTTTGCAACACTGTCCTTGATAAACAGACATTGTGCGCTTTCTTGCTCAGAATTACCTTGGAGGACTTTTTTCTCCAGAAGAGCAGCTCTGAGCTCTAGAGTCAGGAAAGCCAGAGCAGCGTCAGCGCACAGTAAATCCATCATGCTCTGCCAGGCCCAGAAATGCCGAGAAAAGGATAAATAGGAAATGCGCATGGGATCAGTCAGTAGAGGTTGGGATTAGGCTTCAGCACTGTTCGTTCCAAGCGCTTGCCTTCCCTCCACACCAGTTCTGATGCTCTGGGACGGGGCACACCATGGCAGGTCTCCAGAGATTTTGGGTTTTCTTACAGTGTGTTTCCTCACTACCTGACTGCCCATCCTCAGATGTGGGATGCCTCATAGAGCCCAGCATGGGCTTTGGGGCCTTTGTTGTGTGTGTTTTTTTCTTTCACTGTTCGACTTCCTTTTGAATGGGGTTGACGCTTTCTAATGTGGGGGGAAAGAGGGAAGTGTATCCAGTCCACTTGATGGCAGATGCACTGTGAGTGATTTCTCACCAGCTCCCGGAGCACCGAGCTTGCTCTTTCTGCCGTTGGGTAAATTTAAACTTGGAGTCCGCTGCTCTGAGCGATTTCCCAGGTTGCTGCTAGGCGGTCAGTTTTAGCTGATTGAGGAGACAGCAGTAGTTGTACTGGGGAGGTACTTGGGAGGGAGAATGAGGCAGGCAGAGAAGAAGAAGGGGCTTCGGGTATGAACGGTAGGACAGGGCAAGAGAGAGGAGGGGGTTAGAGAATGGGAGAAGAAGGGAGAAGAAGGGCACAAATGGGAGAGCCCGAGGAACGTGGAGGAATCATGCAGTTGTACCCACACTGACCTAAAATAGCTCCATCCCCTTGCCTGGGCCCTGTGGCCCGGGCCAGGCTGCGTCGGTGGCTTCTACGACATCCCCGCTCCTCACCCCTTGCACTGGGGCCTGCTGCACAGACAGTTTGTCATGAAAATTGATGGCGTTCAGGTGCAGGTGCCTGAGCGCTGTAAGGCATGTGGGGCGGTGGGGGTGGCAGGTTTTTAACTTTGGGAATTACATTTCTCTAATTGTCTCTACTAGCCCTCTCTGGACTAGACAGATTTTGGAGAGAATTGCCACAGAATTTAACCAGTTACACTTTCATGCTGTTCAGAGCAAAGGCATGCCTCTTCTGGACAAAGTAAGACCAGCAAGTGTTGGTTTCGATTTTCAATTTGCTGTTTGCGAATTTCCTGGATGATTTTGGTTTGACCTAGCATTGCCCCTGATAATTGCTACTCTACAGGATTTTGAAGCTAGCTTTGAATATTTTTTTTTTTCAGTGTCTCCTGCTTGGGACCCTGCTTCCATTATGTCACACTAGATAGATTTTGTGTAAAGACACAAGCGTAGTCTCCAAACTATGCAAGTAAAATTAATTCTGAATTTCATGTAACTTGACACATCATATGATGTAGTCAGAGTTCATTTATCCAAAGCCCTTGACTGGGTTTAAATGCACGTTTGTCAGATTTACTCCGTAGCTTAAGAGGCAAATAACTTTTTGTCATTCCGTAATTGTCTAAACTTCACTTTGATGAAGCTGACTTACTTTCAAAGAAATCATAGGGAGGGGACGCCTCAGTGGCTCAGTCAGTTGAGCTACTGCCTCTGGCTTAGGTCATGATCCAAGGGTCCTGGGATTGAGTCCCACCTTGGGCTCCTTGCTTGGCAGGAAGCCTGCTTCTCTTTCTTCCTGTGTCTCCTTGTGTGCTTGTGCTCTCTCTCGACAAATAAATAAATAAAAACCTTTAAAAAAAAAAGAAAGAAAGCAATCATGGGGAGAAGAGATTTATTGTTATTCTCTAGGAAATGTTGGGATTTTAATCTTACATATATTCTGGTAGAATTAGAGGCTCGCTTTATATATATAACACATATGTATATAAATTATACACATATATTTGAGCTTTTAGAAACTGTGGTACCTGGACCTTCTTTCCTGGTCTCTCTGTTCTTGCAGCGTATAGCCCACATTACGGCCATGCTGCAGCAGTCCCTGGGAGGCCTGCTGCTAGAAGGGCTTCAGACTTCCAATGTGGACATCATACGGCACTGCCTCCAGACTTACGCTACAATTGACAAGACACGGGATGCAGAGGCGTTAGTTGGTCAAGTACTGGTGAAACCATACATGGATGAGGTTTGTGCCCCCATGCACCTCATTCCACAAACACAGAGCATCTAATCTGGCTTTGTTTCTTGACTGGGTGCGAGAGAGCTCAGGGCTCTTCCTTGAAGATGCTCTTTGTTCCTGCTCTTCTGGTTGTAAGAAAAGGTTGGTCCCGCTTGGTGCCCATCAGCATGGCAGGAATCAGGCATGCGCTCTGGTCTCTTCCAGTGATGCCATAACTCAGGGATCATCTTAATTTAGTAGGGGTGAGGGACTTGCCTAGGAAGAAGGTACGGATCAGAACATTTTCAGGTCAATTTCCATTTCCATAAGTTATACGTTAATGAAGTTGCCGAAAAGCGTGACCCCACCAAGGCGCCCGTGCCCACTGGAGGAGCTGGAAGACAGCTCTGTGCGCAGGGAAAGTCTGTGAGGGGAAGCGTCTTCGCAGAATTGATGTGGCCTAAGTCTTGAAGACCATGGGGGAGTTTGCCAGGCTAGGAAGGTGGGAGGGAGGGAATATTCAAAGATAAAGGGCTTTGAAGGGCGAGTTAGCCGGGTAGTACCTTAAGTCCAGAACTTGGTTACCCAGTGTTCTTGACCTATAAGGATACAGTAAAATACAGGGAGTCAGTGTATCCTGCCTCTGAGCGGCCGGAGTATGGGCTGCACCATGTGAGGCCGCCAGCAATCAGCAGCTTCCAACTTAGAGAGCGTCGGTTTCATCTAGTTCAAGCGGACAGAAGTCATGAAGCCAGTCTCAGCGTTTGAGGGCTTTCTTGCAGTCACCTGCCAGTTCGAGTGTTCTTTCTGTCTGGTAAGTATAAAGCTACCCACCATGACTTCAGGATGAAAGGCTTCCAGTTTTAAAACGAGACAGTATCCCAGTGATAGAAGTGAAATTGAAGGATTAATTTCAGTAATCTTCTCAGCTTCATTAAGACTACTAAAAGTAAATGATCTGTCAGTTCTTTGTATGTATCCTATTATAGTTCATAGCTCTCTCTGTGGGGGTGAAAAAGATCACATTATTCTTTGTCACTAAATGAAAATATTTTAGTTATTTAATTTATGCCCTTTTCATTGAACTGAATCTAATATGCTAAATTAGGGAAGTACTTTATGTTTCCGTGTCATTAAATGAACTGTGGCCACGTTTGTATTTTAAGTTTGCATGCTTGTCATTCACCTCCTGCAACTCAGCCTCACCAAAAAAAAATTAAATACTAAAGCAAAATAAGATGTGTTTTCTTCCATCACTTTCCATCTCAGCCCTTTCCCTGTTCTGGAGACGGTAGAGGATAAGGCCAGGGTGAAGATGATACAGAGCTGTTGTCTGCAGATACAGTATTTCGCTTTTAAGCTCAGAAGGGAAGCAGATGAGTGTGTGTGATGTTTTAGCTTCAGGCCAGTCTCTGTCCCTCAGCCTCTGTGTCCCCCAGGGTTGGAGCAGTATTCCCAAATCCCGGGACCTAGATTTTCATGCCATTGTTACTTACCTCCTGTTTAGAAAGCATACTGAGTGGGGAGGAGGAAGGACGAAGTGCATTTTTAAGGTTTACACGATTCTTTTCTCTGTAGTGTATAGTTCATACTTCTCTTTTAGGTGCTTTAAAAACAAACAAAAACACAAACAAACAAACAAACAAACAAATAAATAAATAAATAAAAATAAAACGCTCTTCCTTCTGCTAGGTGATTGTAGAGCAGATAGTTGAGTCTCATCCAGACGGCCTGAAGATCATGTATGCTAATAAGCTCCTGGAGTTCGTTCCTCATAACTGCCACCTTCTTCGAGAGGTCACAAGAGGAGCCATCTCAAGGTGACGTAAAATGCTGTGTATGCACCTGAGCTCAGTTTAGTGACCACCTGTCACCTCCTCATGTGCCGCTGATCCCTGGCTGTCCTGTCTGACCCGGGAACGTGGGAACGTGTGCTCTTCCCTATTTGTTACCAGTGCTGTGAGGCAGGTGTCACTTGCCTGGGTTTACAGGGAAGGGAATGAAGAGTGGGGACGAATCTCAATGGTGACATTTGTGTGACTCCAGAGCCTCTGCTTTTCTCTTGTCTATACTGTCTCCTTAACCAGGCTCAAAATCAAAATTGGTTTCCTTCCATTATTGTGATGTCATCATCGGTCTAGAAATACCAATTCATTTTAATTCAACATGTTTTATACTGATGGCAATTAAAGTCATGAACGGTTTTCCCTCCCTCTATTATTTCATTTCCATGGCTTTCCAGTTCTGCTTCATGAATATCCCATTACCTTCCACCATCTCCGTCATCCCAGTCCAGACCTTTGTTGCCTTTTGTTCGAGGGTAGCGGGCTCTCCCCACCTGGTCTCCCAGCTCCACCTGTCCCTCTTCATTGCAGCCCTCAGCTGTCCCACCTGCCCAGAGCTCTTCAGCCTTCCTGAGTCGCTCGTGGCTTCTCATCGCCCACAGAAGAGCATCCAGTCTTCCTGGCGTAACCTGTGACCGTTGGTGCTTGAGTCCTAGTGGTTCTCCGCTGTAGAACTTTCTACTGTGGAACTTTCCCCCATACCACTATGGTTCCTGGCCAGACAGGAGCACTTGACCTTCCCTAACACACCTGGTACAGAAGATCCCTGACTTCACCTTGGTTCAGTTTATGGTTTTTTGACTTTTTATAATAGTGCAGAAGTGATATGCATTTAGTTTGGATCTTTTCCAAGGCTGGCGATCTACAGTAGGGTCCTCTTTTGTAATGCTGGGCAGGGGCAGCGAGCACAGCCCCCAGGCAAACCACGTGATCACGAGGGTCAGCAACCAACACACTTGAACCGTCCTGTTCTGGCTTTCAGTGCAGTGTTCAGTAAGTTACATGAGATACCAGACACTTTATTGTGAAATAGGCTTTGTGTTAGAGGATTTTGCCCAACTGTGCAATACTGTAAGTGTTCTCAAGACATTTAAGTTTGGCGGGGCTAAGCTCTGATGTTCAATCACTTAGGTGTTTTCCATGCATTTTCAACTAAAGAGATTTCCAGCTGAACAATGGGTTTATTAGAAGCCGAGGCCGTCATAAGCCGAGGAACATCTGTCTATACTGTGCACCTTTGTGTTTTCCTTCATTGCTTCCTGTCTCTTATTCCTTTGTCTTTCTGTTGATCTGTCACTCCACATGAAGCTCCAGTCAAATACAACTTCTTTTTTTTTAGGTTATTTATTTATTTACTTATTAGAGAAAGCATAAGCAGAGGGGGAGGCAAAGAGTGAAGTAGGCTACCCACTGAGCAGGGAGCCCGATGTGGAACTCAATCCCAGGACCCTGAGATCATGACCTGAGCCACCCAAGCACCCCCAGGCTATGATTATTTCAAGAAAAAGTCCTATTTGTGAATTCTTCATCTAGTGAAGATGAATTAAAATCAGAAAGTCAACTCTGCCACCTTTAAAAACCCAGGAACAGAAAAAAATTCCACGAGCAGGTATAACCCTATCCACAATAAATCACTTTCAATCCAGTCCTGAAAACTAATACAGAGTAGGAAGAAAGCATTACAGAAAAATTTTGTTTTCATTAATCAAGCTGGAAAATAACGGGCCTTACATGAATGCCCTTTAGGAAGACAGTTCTAATAGTTTTATGTTGATAGAAACTCACATTACATTCGAAATGCATGTTAAAACCATGACTGTAGATTAACTACCACTTTCAGTCGTCAGAAGATGAAAAATGGTCAAGAGTCACCCAAACTGAATCCTGGTTCCTCCTGGAAAATGTGTTCCTAAATATTTTCCCCCTGAACTACTGTGCTCTTTCTGTATCATACACAGCAGACATTGCGATGCACAAACACATCCAGAAGGCCTTTGAGGGTTGACAGCCTGCTGGAACAATGAGGAATTCACCTGGGTTTCTGCCTTTCTGCCGGGCCCAGAAAGTTCTGGGTAACCCAGGTGACGTGTCATGAGAATACATGTGTAGCTCACACCATATGTATTATCTCCTCAGGGTAGACACCAAAATCCATGTTCATATATGAAAATCCGAGATGCGTACAGAAATCAAGAGTGGTTCTGTCATCTTGAAAGAAAAACACACTGTTGCGCTGCCACATGCCTCGTTTCTCCTTGAGTGACTGCAGGAAGTAGCGATTGCAGTCAGAAATCTCAGAAAGAAAAATTAGAGTAAGGGCAACACCTGAAGTTTATTCCTGAAAATACTTGGAGAATGACTGTGACCAATAAACCAGGGCTTAGTTCATGAGACTATGTCAATGAGCTTATACCATCCCATGTCCTGGTCAAACCCTCATGTCTGGGAGATGGAGGGACGTCTTCATCTTCCAGAGCTACTATTAGGGAAAAAGGTGGAGACAATACTGACTGAGTCCCTACTTCAGCAGGAGAGCCAAAAACACCTTGCCCCTCCATAATCCCAAATGAAAATAAACATCTCGGGGCGCCTGGGTGGTTTAAGCTTCTGCCTTTGGCTGGGATCGAGCCCCACGTCGGGCTCTTTGCTCAGCGGGGAGCCCACTTCCCTCCTTCTCTCTCTGCCTGCCTCTCTGCCTACTTGTGATCTCTGTCTGTCAAATAAATGAAATAAATAAAATCTTTAAAAAAGAAAAGAAAAGAAACATTTCATTTTACTAGTGTGCAGCAGTGACTATGCAGGAGAAATTATTATTATTTTATTATTAGATGATATATTATTATTATTATTATTATTATTATTATTATTATACTATATTGTTAACCTTTTGAATTCGGACACCTAAAATTTTAAATAAAATATGAAGGTCTTTTTTTTAAAGATTTTATTTATTTGAAAGACAGAGATCACAAGTAGGCAGAGAGGCAGGCAGAGAGGGGGAAGCAGGCTCCCCACTGAACAGAGAATCTGATGCAGGACTTGATCCCAGGACCCTGGGATCATGACCTGAGCCGAAGGCAGCGGATTAACCCACTGAGCCACCCAGGCGCCCCATGAAGGCTTTTTTTAAAGAACAAAAACTTCAGACTATATCTTTATCCTATCAGTTCCCACTACAACTGGCTTCTGTCTTGGCCAACATTTAGCCATTCAGATAAAGTCCGTATTTAGTGCTTCGTGTGTATGCATGTGTAAAATAAGCGGACAGTCATAAATTTTTAAGATTGTGTATAATAACCGTGAAATAAGGATTCTTGATACACAAGGTCTCGTCTGGGGAAAACAGCTGGAGAACAGTATGCAGTTTTCAAATGACGAAGGGGAAATACGCATTCAGTTATGAGAAAGGGAAGGAGAACAAGACCAAATATTAATAAAAGGGAAAAAAGCTTTTTCTGCCATGTTTCCGTGCCACAGTAACAGTGTGAACAAATGTCCCACAGATGCCCTCAAGAACATTAACACTGCTGAAAGGGGGGGCGAAGGCCAGGTTCTTAGGAGGCCCTGCACCAAAGTCATCGTCCCGTTTCCTCACTGTGATGACGAAGCATGAGTACATTGGCAAATTTGAAATTATTGATGACCACAGAGCTGAGAAAACTGCTGTGAACCTCACGGGCAAGTTAAACAAGTGTGGCATGACCAGCCCTAGACTTGTATAACTGAAAGATCTAGAAAAGTGGCCGAATATTTCCATCCCCTCAGTTTGGTTTCACTGCATGGAAAAATTCTTCTGGCATCATGCACCATGAAGAAGGAAGAATCCAGGCAGGAGGGAAAATCCTGGGATTCCTTTTTCCTAGAAATATAATATACATGGCACATGAAATGCCACAATGGGGAAAAAAAAAAAGGAAAATAAATTACAGTCAACTAATGTTTGACAAGGGTGCCAAACAATTCAATGGGGGTAAGAACAGTATTTTACTCCCAAGCAGCCACATGCAAATAATGAAACAGGAGTCCTGCCTCACACCATACAGAGAAAATAACCCCAAATGCATCAAAGACATAAGTGTAAGCATTAAAATGATAAAGTTCGGGATGCCTGGGTAGCTCAGTTGGTTGGACGGCTGCCTTCTGCTCAGGTCATGATCCCGGAGTTCCCGGATTGAGTCCTGCATCAGGCTCCAAGCTCCACAGGGAGTCTGCTTCTCCCTCTGACCTTCTCCTCGCTCATTCTCTCTCTCATTGTCTCTTTCTCAAATAAATAAAATCTTTTAAAAAATAAAAATAAAGTAAAATGATAAAGTTTTCAGAAGAAAACACAAAGGTAAATGTTAGTGGTCTTGAATCTAACAACGGCTCCTCAGCCAAACACCAAAGTACAAGCAACTTAAAAAAAATAATAAACAAATAAATGGGACTCAACCAAAATATCCCAGTTTTGTGCTTCCAAGGACCCCATTGACAAAGTCAAAAGACAAGCCACTAAATGGGAGAAAATATTTGCAGGTCATATATAAGGAACATGCATTCAGACTGTGTGAAGAATTCTTACAACTCAAATAAAAAGACAACCAAGTTAAGAAATGAGCAAAGAGGGGCGCCTGGGTGGCTCAGCGGGTTAAGCTGCTGCCTTCCGCTCAGGTCTTGAACTCAGAGTCCTGGGATCGAGCCCCGTGCTTTCTGCTCAGCAGGGAGCCTGCTTCTTCCTCTCTCTCTGCCTGCCTCTCTGCCTGCTTGTGATCTCTCTCAATAAATCTCTCTCAAATAAATAAATAAAATCTCTTAAAAAATGAGCAAAGAACTTGAATATACATTTCTCTAATATTCAAATGTATACATTAATATATAAATGTATATATAAATATACTTTACATGATCATATATTTATATAAACATATTTATGTAAATATATTTACATTCTTAAATACGTATTTAAATATCAATAAAATATGAAATATATAATATATATTTAAAGATACATATAAGGTATATATAAAATATATGGGACAATAAGCACGTGAAAATATGCTCAACATCACTAATCACTCGGGAAATGCAAATCAAAACCATGGTGAGATACCACCTCCCACCCACGTGTATGGCTACTATCAAAAACCCCAAAAGCAGGTGTTGGAAGGATGTGAAGAGCTGGAACCTGTAAATTGCTGGTGGGCTTGGAAAATGGCGCAGCCACATTAGAAATGGTTTAGTAGCTCCTCAAAATGCAGAACACAGAGTTGCCATATGACACACCAATATCACTCCTGTGTATAGAGCCAAGAAAAAACTATGCCCACACAAAAACTTGTGCATGAAGGTTTAGGGTTTATTCGTAATAGCGAAAAGGTGAGAACAACCCTGATGTTCATCAACTAATGAAGAGATAAATAAAATGTGATCCATCCAGCCTGTGGAATATTATTCAGCCTTGAAAAGGAATAGAATTTTGATATGTGCCACGACACAGAGGAGCCTTGAAAACATTCTGCTGATTGAGAGAAGTCAGTCACAGAAGACCACGTATTGCATAATTTGATTTATATGGAATTTCCAGAATAGCTAAATCTACAGAGACCGAAAGTAGATTAGCGGTTGCCTAAGACTGGTGGTGATGGCTAAAGTTTTCTTTTGAGGATAATGAAAAAGTGTAGGTAGTTCAGTATAGTATAGTTAAATATAGTGAAAGCCATTAAATTGTTCACATTAGATGGTGAGTGGTATGGCCTGTGAATTATATCTCAATTAAGCTGTCATCGAAAAATGCAAAGAACTTCTCTATTTATCAAGTACAAAAAGAATGAACTTGATTAAAAACATCAAAAATGGGGAAAATAAAAACAAAATAAGATGGGAGGAATAAAATTATGACTGTTTATCATTAATTTAAATGTGTACAGACTGACTTTTTCTATTAAAGCGCCTATCAGGAGGTTACAGATCCACGCTGTTCAAGAAACATACTTAAAATGCAAAAGGGATTGAGAATGTATCAGGTGAGGAGATACCATGCAAAAGAGAAAGCCGGAATGGCAAACTTCATCGCAGACAAGTTGGGTCTAAAGTTATAGGTTCTAAGATGAAGAGGGACATTTTTAAAGGCAGAGTTTGGAAAGAAGATGTAAAAGGTATAAGCAGGTATACATCTAACAACATAATACCTGAAGACTCTAAAAATGCAATAACAAGGTAAAATTTTAGCTTTTCAAATGGGAGTATCTACTAGAAGGAGGGAAAAACAAGGACACACAGAAAATAGACATCCTGGGGCGCCTGGGTGGCTCAGTGGGTTAAAGCCTCTGCCTTCGTTCGGCTCAGGTCATGATCCCAGGGTCCTAGGATCGAGCCCCACATCGGTCTCTCTGCTCCGCGGGGAGCCTGCTTCCTCCTCTCTCTCACTCTCTGCCTGCCTCTCTGCCTACTTGTGATCTCTGTCTGTCAAATAAATAAATAAAATCTTAAAAAAAAAAAAGAAAATTGACTACCTTGTTTCCCTCGGAAAACATTTCTTTCTTACACCTAAGGAAAGCCATGTTTGTAAAGATTAATTGCATACTAGGCAACAAAGGAAACCTTTACAAGCCTTCCAAATTAAAGATTTAAAGAACAGTTCTTTGATCACAATCCAGTAGAATCAGAATTAGATAACCTGGTAACAAAAAATTGAAACTACATACAAGTTAAGAAATACAGTCTTCAGTCAAAGAAGAAATCATAAGACGACTGAAGAAAATCTTGAAAGCAATGGAAAGGAGACTATTTCATACCAAAACTTACAGAAGACACCAGAAGTTATACTCTAAGGAGACTTTAGTGTCAAATGTCTTCAATTTCAAACATTTTTTTAAATAAAAGAAAGTACTCATTTAAACCCATCAGAAAAGGGCAGCTCAATCCAAAGAAAGGAAGTAGTTATAATAATAATAAATTTTTAAACTAATAAAAAATATCAGGGGCAAATAAACTCAAAGTTGTTTCTATGAAAGACTAATGAAATAATAATAATAAAAAAAAACTTCACATGCCCTATTAAGGATAAGAGAGGGGGAAGATGGGGTGTGGGAGGAGGTGGGGAGAGGGAAGGGGAATGGGGAAAGGGGGGTTTCAGGGAGGAGGGGACAGAGAGAGGGAGAGAGTTGCAAAACAGATAAGGATTGGGAACAGATATATAAAAGCAAATGCATAATATAAAAGAATCACTAAACTGCAAGGCACTTTATACTAATCAATTTGATAACCTAGAAGAAAAGATGATTTCCTAGGAAAACAAAATCATCCAAATGATACAAGAATGGAAAATTAAGAAGATGAGTTCCAAGATCAGACAGGTTTGCAGCTGGATAACTGTCATTCTACTGTTAAATGGCAATAGGCAATTAAACAATAATAAGTCAATTCACTTGATGAAGCTGAGCACAATTTTAATACCCAAACCTGAGAGGGAGGAACGGGGAAGCTATTAACAAATCTGGCTTAGGACAGATTAGTTCACAGAAACTGAACTAATGTTAGCAAATAACAGAAGTCAGGCATCTATCAAAGGACTATATCCTGAGACCAACTTGGATTCATTCCAGGAAAATAAAGGGAGCTCAAGACCAGAAAATCAATAAGATTTACCTCATCACTAAATTAACTGTGAAAAAACTCTTAAGACCATAGCAATAAATGCATTTGATAAAAAAATAAAGGCACCTGATAAAAGGTGAGAAACCATTCTTTATAAAAATGAAGATAAAAACAGAAGGACGTTATGCAGGAGGGATTATTAACTGGGAAGCACTAGATCAAGAGGTAGATAAAATGAGCCCATATTTGTTAAACAGTGACAGAGCCCCATGCGTGCGTGGATAGAGGCGAATGAGCTCATGGATGAGCACCAGGCTGTCAACAGGTATTATAGGGACAAAGGCAGCGGTGAGGAGAGGAGAGTCTTAACAACAGGGAAGAAGATAAAAGGAGGATTGCAGTTAAAAATTGTGCATGATACAAACACATGCAAATAAGACCGGATATTTTCCGGTATATAGTTTTTTAAAACCCTGCACACATTACTGGAACTACCAACTCTTGCTTTCAGCTCCGCAGCCCTCGCGTGCTTTCCCAGTACCAGGATGCAGGGGTAGATCCTCCGTTGGTGACATCCTATGTCATTGTACTCCTAAAGGGACAGGTGAAACAGCGCAGGGGCTTGAGGTCGGAACTTAGGCATCGCTGCACCCACCCCAGCTCCCTGCTCGCCCAGCCTCCACTCTGAAGCGGCGGGCACTTGGAGCTGTTAAGAAGCAGGGATCTGAGCAGTTCTCTGGTTTTCCCTGGAGCCATCTGCATCCATAATATTTCCCACAGCTCTCCCCGAGTGTTGGTGCTGGCTCCCCCCGAGTGTTCCTTTAACTCCAGGCATACCCTTCTTATGACAGCACCTAGTACTCCCCGTCACAGTGCTCTGTCTGTCACATGCATCCATTGTTCAACTTTGTGCTGGTTGAGGGCTGGAGCCCCCTCCTGTTAACTTCTCAAGTTCGTTTCTAATGCAGCAGCACCTGGCACTTAAGCACCCTGTCAGTACCTGCCAAATGAATGAAATGTACTCAAAACATAGTATGAAGTCTGCGTTCTGAAACTCCTTTTTGGAGCTGTTTGCTATCATTTTCCCAGGCAATTAAAAAAATTTCCAGCCTTGCTGCCAATAACCTGAAGGGGTAAAGGAATGCCGGCATGCCCCATGGAACATGTCACTCTGGATGGTCCTTCAGCAGCAGGGACTTTGATAGCGCTCTTCCAAACCCAGCAGGATAATGGAATGGGTATGTGGCTGAGTGCCTCCCGGGTCTGACCCTGTGTGACGCCACCGGGTGCCTGCAGCTGCCCTCTGGAAGGTGTTGCTTTTGCCTCAGAGCCAGAGGGCACCAAGCATGTGTCTGTCTCCAAAGTCCTGGGCACCACATCACAATGCCTTGCTGAGAAGCAGAATCAAGGACAGTTGCTGATCTTCATTCCTTCCCACCAAAGGTATCTCATACACCATCTTTGGAAGTTGGAACCAGGGGGGGCCTGGGTGGCTCAGTCGGTTAAGTGTCTGCCTTCAGCTCAGGTCATGATCCCAGGGTCCTGGGATCGAGTCCCACACATTTGCCTCCCTGCTCAGCGGGGAGCCTGCTTCCCCTTCTCCCTCTGCCATTCCCCCCACTTGTGCTTTCTGGCTCTCTGTGTGTCAAATAAGTGAATAAAATTTTTTTAAAAAGTTTGGGCCATACTCTTTAGCCATTCTACCTTCCCTGGGGTAATTTGCCACCTCCCTGAATTTACCTGAATCTTTCCCAAAATCTACTTATCTTCCAGCCTTCGTGACCATAATGAGTCTATAAATTTTCAATAGACAGTGTGAACTTACACTTGCTAATATTTGCATAACATGCACCTCTTTCGATCTCAAAGAAAAGCTTTGCACCGCAATGGTCTCTAATCTCCAATTAGGTTCTGTTCCGGGATCCCACTGGAATTCTACGCGCCTGTCCCCTAAGATCCCATAAATTGTTGTCCAGTTTCCCAGCCAGCCAAGGAAAGCACATGGGAAATCTTGCTGAAGTATGAGTAAGAGCCAACGAAAGGGAACATATTTATCTGCCTCGAATGCTGGGACCTGAGGAAAGCAAGTTTCATTACAGACAAATCAGGAAGGAGGTGCAGATTGCTTTTTATGTCACTCTGGAGTGGAGGTCTGCCATTGATCATTAAGGCCATTTCCTGCAATGCACTCACCAAAGTGATACTCACTTCGGAGTGGACAAAACTTAGGAAATGGCCAAGGGGAGCTCTGCTTACACTTTACACTCTCAGCATTTATTTGTATTATTTTCTTTATAGGGCAGTATAGAGACCTGAGACCACATTGAAAAAGCAAAGCTTGTCATCCTGTGGCCTTGGGTCAAGAATAGAGATAGTGCTGCTCATGTCAGTTTCAACCTCCAGTGGCCAAGGGTTTGATCTGATGCTCTTTCAAGTTTTCACCATAGCCTTTCTCAAGCTCAATGGCCAATAATCCCACAGGAGGAGATTTTAGGGCCCTCTCAAACTTCTGTTTTGCTATCTCTCCTCAGCCTGCTTCCTCTGCAAAAGTCACCACTTTGCCTGTGCATCTACCACCTCTTAGAGCCTTTGGAATCAGCCACGAATTGCAGTGCTGATTCCTTCCATGACCACATATTGTTTACAGGAAAACTCTTCTTCGTTATGCCTTGCCAGTCAGAGTGACGGTTTCATCCGCAACCTGGACCAGGTTCGGGAATGTTCTACACATAAATGTGAGCAAATGTCTTCTGTATTGAGAGACATGTACAATCTGTAAATGGAATCTATTGAAAAACCAATACATAGGGTACACTTATGTCCTGACCCAGCTGGAAGGAGGCAATTCATTTCTATCTTTCAGAAAATTGGTGTAACACATTGATTTTCATAACAAAGAAAGCAGTTTTGTGTCCTCTACCAAAAGACTGTCATAGTAAGCAATAAATTGCCTCTTTGGGGTGAACAAATTAATAAGATATTTTCTAAATTTCAAAATAACAAAGACAGAACGATGTCTGTAATGCTAAGTGCATCCCCTTAGTGGCAGGGCACTGTGTCATGGACCACCTGAGCAATGACACATGGCGGCCGGTAGTCTGATTTGTACATCAATTCACCTGGCAACCTGTTAAAAGAAAGTCTTGCACATGACAAGCTTTCAATAAGACACTGACAAGATGGCCAGGAAGCCCCCTTAGCTGGCTTTTTCAGGTGTCCAGACATCTAGTCAACCTACCTCACCAACTCATCACCATGCTTACTGGAGTAAACCCAATCTCTTCCTTCCCCCCTGGAGATGGGAGAAGAGCCACTCACACGTTTGTATGGAATTCTCATTCCCCCTCGCTCTGTCCCCACATGGCGCTGTCCGTGTAATAAATAAACAAATCTTCATGTCACCCGGAAGTTCCTGGGTCACAACTCGGACAATTTTGGGTCACTACAGCCTTTTGTTTTTCTCTCCACCTTAAGCCTTCTGGGCGACCAACAACTATCTAAAACTCATGTTGCTGCCATATGCTGTTGTTCTGCTTCATCTTCCCAGTAAAGTTCAGTATTTTTCCCTAAAGTTTGGTTTATCAGTATCTTCAGCGTCTATCTCCAGCTAGGGTCATGATCCCAGGTCCTGGGATCAAGTCCCACTCTGGACTTCCTGCTCTGTGGGAAGCCTGCTTCTGTCTCTGCCTCCCATCTCTTATGAATAAATAAAGAAAATCTTTAAAAAAAATTAAAAAAACCATTTCTATCTTCCCACTTTTAAAGATTAATTCTAGGAATTATTGCTATAAATCCAGTGTCCTATCTCTTTCTTAAAAAGTCTTCTCCAGGGCACCTGGGTGTCTCAGTTGATTAAATGTCTGACTCAAAATTTTGGCTCAAGTCATGATCTCAGGGTCATGGGATTGAGCCCTTAGTGAGGCCTCTGTGCTCAATGGGGAGTCTGCTTCTCTCCTTTTCCCTTTGCCCCACCCCCTCTACTCACATGTGCACACACGTGTTGTCTCTCTCTCTCTCAATAAATAAATAAACAAATCTTTAAAAAGTCTTCTCCAAAGGGAGTTTGACAAATAGTCCAGTAAGGGGCTGGAAGAAAATATTATAAGTTTTATTCATATTTCATGTCATCCATTTAACTGTTTAGCTTTTGCATGCCTTTTATAATAATTTAGTAGAGTAGTAGAGTTTATAATTTAAAATTTGCTTAAATTTGTGCTATGTCCGCAAATATTTTTTGTATGTATGTATGTATGTATGTATGTATGTATGTATGTATTTATTTTTGTGAAAGAGAGGTGCACAGTAATAAAAGGAGATCACTGCTCCAGGGACCCAGATATTTCCCCAAGTCCTGTTTCCTTCCATTCCCTCTGGGCTTCATTAGACCCCCTTAACACCAATCTTGTCCCTAAAACACGCCCTCTGCAGCACCAAGTTCAAATGCTTAACTCGGGCCATCACTGCAGGCTGTACCGGGATGACCTTAGGGAAAAGGGTGGTGGGTCTCACGGGTTAGCTGTGTCACCTCCATGAACAGTCCTTTGTTCTGAACAGCTAGTGCAGCCCACGTTTGCAATCACAGGCTCTGGCACCAGAGTGGGCGTAGATCCCAGCTGGCCCCTCAGTAGCAATATGGCTTTGGGAAAGTTGTGTCATTTCTGGCCCAGACTTAAGGCTCATCCATAACGTGGAGGAGAAGACAGTGTGACCCTCAGTGGGCTGTTGAAAGGATCACGAGATGGTTCGACTCAGGTGCTCCAAGGTAGCCAGCACACAGTAGGCCCACAGTAGAACAAAAAGTTGTTCTATTGATCTTATAGTTACTATTACTCCTACTAACAAAACTAACTGATCATTTGAGATGATTTTCAAGCGAAGTGTCTTCGCCTGGATTTCTAAGATTAACCTACTTCAAAATGAATTCTGCTCTACTGTGAAAAACGAGCTAACCAGCAGGTTTCTTCTGCATCTTTTCTGAACTTTTTAGGATCCTCTCTAGAGAAAGGTTCTAAAGGAAGGCAAAGTGCAGAAATACTCTTGCTTCAAAGGATGTGTAGGAAATGATTAATTTTGCCAAAAAACAGTGCCTTGAACATAAAAGATGTTTGACGAAGCTCACTGTAGACAGTGTATCCCTCCAGGATTCATAAGTTGAAAACTCAATGTCCAAAGGGACATAACTAAGAGATGGGGTCCTTGGGAGATGTTTAGGTCATGAGGGTGGAGTCCTCATGGGCGAGATTAGTGTCTCCATAAGAGAGACCCCACAGAGATCCCTCGCCTCCTCCACCTTGGAGGTTATAGGGAGAAGATGGTCATCTGTGACCCAGGAAGTGGGCACTTGAACAGACACGGAATCTTCCAGGGTCTTGATCGTAGACTTCCCAGCTTCCAGAACTGAGAGAAATAAGTATGTCTTTAAAGCACCTAGTTTATGGTGCTCTTGTTACATCAGCCCAAACTAAGATAAAGCTTGTCTCTTATACTGAAAAATAACACAAATGCTAACAACAATTTAAAAAAGGAACATTGTGGCCAATGACATGTAAGGAACATCATCTCTCCTCTACAGAGCCAAGAGCTTAATTAGTTTCGGGCAACTCAGTAGAGTATGATTAAACCAAAGAGCAGCAAGATGTCTAAATGCTCAAGTCCTCTGCCTCCTACTTTTCTGCCAAAACAAAAGAAAAGCCCTAGGCTGGTTTTGGTTACCACCAAGCACAAAACAGCCAAATTCCAAATTAAAAAGCTCTGGGGTTTAATTGTGGATGTATGGAATTACATAGAAGCTCTCTTTGATCATTCCAAAGGATGTTTCCCTCAAAGGTTACAAATACATCTCAGCCTACCAACCATCTCAGGCCTACCACAAAAATTATATATATACACTTTTAGCATTTTAAAATGTGTCTATATTTCAGTTTCGGATCCAGTTTTGACTATTGTTATGGGCTTAGTTGGATGCCCCCAGATTCCTACGTTGACGTCCTAACAACCAGCATCTCAGAATGTGGCAGTATTCAGAGACAGGATTTTTAAAGAGGTGATAAAGGGAAAACGAGCTCACTGGGGGTGGGCACCAAGCCAACAGGACTGGTGTGCTTACAGGAAGAAGAGATTAGGACACAGACAGTACAGACTGAAGGACAATCATTTGAAGACAGAGTGGAGAACACAGCTATCTGCAAGCCAAGGAGAGACGTTTGAAGAATCAAACCCTACTGCCACCTTGATCTTGGACTTCCAGCGCCCAGAACCATGAGAAAATAAATTGTATGTTGCCTAAGCCACCCGGCTGTTATTTTGTTTACGACAGCCCATGACTCAGAAATTTGAGGACCTCCCCACCAGACTTTATCCTGAAGTTCTGTTTCAGCTTCAGGGGCTTGTGTAATACTACTGTATCAAGGAGGGAGGCTCCTGCCATTCCCTGCACTGGGTCATTGAGACACTGCACAGCTGTCCCCAGGGCTGGCTACATAATTTACAAGCCCCATGCAAAATGAAGATATAGGGCCCTTTGGGCAAAAACAGGGAGGAAGTGTTTGTTAAAGGTACTAAAATAGAAAGCTCATTTCCTCCACCATCTGTCTTCTGAAGGGGCATGGCTGCTGTTTTCTATTTGCATTTAATGTCATTCCAAGCAAATAAAAATTTTATAATGTGATTATGGGCATGATTTATGCCATTCATCTTCGCAGGTTGCAATGTCAGTGTTAAATAATTCACGCAGGGAATTCCACAGCTGGGGCACACCCACGTGCCCTCTTCTTATCAGAACCGTAGAAATCCTGCACAAGACCAGCTCTGCCATCTTTACCTCACCTGGGGACTCACACCTGTTCCACCAACCCTGCTGCCCTCGGCTTCCTGATGAGTACGGAACTTGACAGGATCAGGAGCCAGGGGCTGCCTTTCTTTCCCTTCCCTCCTAAGTCACCACTTCCAAGGCTTGGCTAACACAGGGAGGTGACATGAGTGAGAAAGGACAAGACAGGGTTCTGGGCTGCTCACAAGAGGCCACCGCCTCCTGCCGGTGCTCAGAGCAAGCTCTGGTCTGTAGGGAAGGCGAGCTCCGGTTGACTCGGTCATAGACATCACGTGGTCAGTGAGTCTCGTTGACCACCACTCACGAAGTGTCCATTTCCATGCTGTGCTCACCGGGCAGGGCGAGCAGTACATGCAAATGAGCAGTACAGGCAAGGAATGGTGGATACCCACAGTGGGCTGTCCCCTCCACTATGTACGTGCTCCACTATCCCACCTGTTATGCCCCAATAATGGGTCCATGATTAAAAGAGCGAGACTGATACAAAGCGAAGGTCAAACAAAGCTTTATTTTGCACCAAGCATCAAGAATCAAACTGACCAGCCAGGGCCGCTTTTCTTACAGAGAAGTCAACCCCTCTCTCCTTTACAGACTAGCTTTTAAGGACATAGGCCATGCGGTTGGGCCTGGTCATGCACAGGTGGCCAATGAAATTGTAACACACAGAGAAAGCTGCACAGTGATGCTAGGTGACCAATTGAATTACAACTTACCTTTTAGTAGATATTTGACCTAGCCTATCACCTTGGTTAGGATTTTCGCCCAAAAGACTCACAATGGGCGGGACCCATACTCCTTGGTAGCTAGGGAGACAGTATGCAGCCCTCCACTGATCAGATGTCTTACCTGGCCTGACCCACCCTTGTATTTGGGCTTTGTTACCTGAGGTTGATTTCCGGGACTTGTTTTTAAGTAAGTCCCCTGGGAGAAGGGGAGCAGGGACAGCTTAAGGGTTAAACAACAAGGTTATTGTGTAACCTCAATGGAAGCCTCTGGCTAAAATATAAAAATATAAAGTAGGTCCTTACACCACCCACTTCGCTCAAAAAACACAAAGTCAAAAATAAAACTGAGTAATTCCTAGACATTGAGAGAGAAGCACACTGACTTCACCTTAGAACCCTTCTGAGGGCGGTGCTTGGCAGGGTAGGGGGGTGTGAGGGGGTTGGGGGTGGATAATGGGACCTCTGAGGGTGTGGCCAAAGGTCAGGGCCATTTGGGAAGGGGCTTTCTGGGGGAGGGGCCCTTCTGGGAGCAAAGCCCTGGGTGGGGGCATTCCCTCTGGGGGCAGGGCTGGGAGCAACCCCAGAAACCTGGCCCACAGAGAAGCTGGTCCTTTCTCTCCCTCTGCCCCCTTTCCCCAGGGACCCCTAGGCTTTGGAGACTAAAGTCAAAATTAAAGCCATATGTCTAAATGGTTCATACTGTGGTTGGGTAGTGTTTTTAACATATTAATTGACTGGTTTTTCTCAGTATTTGCCAAACCTTTCCCAACTCAAGGCTTTCTCTTAAGCAGCAGCGCAAGGCAAGCCGTTCAGTTGGGTCAAGCTGTTTGGTGATTCTTTGTAAAAACCCACCCTCTTGCGCTGCTCAGGAGGGCAGTGTTGCATCCTAGGATAAACATAAATATATATCAAATGTGTTTACAAGTTATATTTATATGTATACATTCAATTCTCTGTTTACATATATATGTATAAAATAAAAATAAAAATATTGTTTAAAAGGCTGTTTTCCGGGGTGCCTGGTGGCTCGGTGGGTTAAAGCCTCTGCCTTCAGCTCAGGTCATGATCCCAGGGTCCTGGGATGGAGCCCCTCATTGGGCTCTCTGCTCAGCGGGGAGCCTGCTTCTCCCTCTCTCTCTGCCTGCTTCTCTGCCTACTTGTGATCTCTGTCGGTCAAATTAATAAATAAAATCTTTTAAAAAAATGCTGTTTTGCAGGGAACCTGGGTGGCTCAGTCCTTAAAGCGTCGTTTTTCCACTCAGATCATAATCTTAGGGTCTTGGGATGGAGGCCCACATTGGGCTCCCTGCTCAACAGGAAGACTTCTTCTCCCTCTCCCACTCCCCTGCTTGTATTCCTGCTCTGTCTCTCTGTCAAATAAATAATTTTTTAAAAAGAAATACTTTATTAAAAAAATATATGTAAAATGCTATTTTGCCCTCTATCCTGGTAAGATTGAACACATTCCTAACAAGAGATCTTTCTTGACTCCGTGATAAAAATTTAACATTGTCTTAATGAATCCTCACAACATCCGCCTCCCCAACCCTTCTCAGATGTTACAATTAAGGTTCAGTGAAGTCCAAACACTGGGCCTGAGGTAATATATCCAGTATGTGGCCTCTTGGCATAGTCTAGCAGCCCAAATTGGGGGCGAGGGTGTTTGAGTGTCGTTGGCCAGGATGAAAAAGCTGAAAGATGAAAAGAAGGGTAGTCTTGCTTTTTGTCCCAAAAAAAGAAGATTTAGAAAGAAAGAGACCTGTCGCCCAAAGGAGGAGGCTCCCCACTGATCCCAGCTGGGCAGGAGTCAGAGCAGAAGGAAAACTCCCATCACCAAGGAGAATGGGTTTCTCCTTCATACAAAAGCATAGGATCCCTCTCACCTGATATGTTTCTGTCCCATAGTCATCCCCCTGTGCCTGCCCAATAATAGCATTCACAGGAAATGGCTGAGAGATACATTCAACTTGCAGAATTATAGCAAATAAAGTAATCTTTGACCCATCCTGGGAGCTTCTGATTACTGGGAGGGGCCAAGCCATCCTAGGGCAAGTGCACTCATTTCAAGAACCAGTAAAATGACTCCAAGAGTATCATAAGGGCTAGTGATCATGACTGGTCCAGAAATATTTCTGGGAGTCCCTTTTAACATCCCTCCCATCATTTCTTCTCATCTTCAAGGGAATGGTACTTAGGTATTCTGAAAGAAATATGCATGACTAGTAAACTGTGTGTGACCCCTGCTGCCTAATTCATCCCTCACCAGCCATTAACACTGATGGTTTGAAGGATGGTTACTCCCCTGGCAGGGCAAGAGCTAAAGCAGAACGTATGGGGCGAGGCGGCTCTTCCCCCTGGATATAAATAATTAAACCCAGTAGCCACCCTTCCTGCCTGGCCACTGTCATTTAGGTATGGCTGATTATCCCTAAATGGGAATGAGATGGGGGCGGGGGTGGGGGAGGGAAGCAGGTGACGGTCAAAAAAACTACAGTAGCTGCCACTGAGGGTCCAACCTGGCATTAGACTGAGCTCAAGTCCTGATTCCATCATATACAAGCTGTATGAACTAGGAAAACTGAGTTCAACTCTCGAAGCATCTGCTTTGCCCCCCCCCTTGGAGTGAGAATAGTCAGTAGTATTGACTTCAAAGGGCTTGTTAGGAGGATTAAATTAGATACTGTTCATTTAGCACAGTTCCTGGCCTATAGAAGGCACACACAAAAGTTGATTATCGTTTTTATGGACCTCCAACTTTAAGCCTTCTATAAAGAACCAAATGATATCTCTGAAAAATACCAACTGCCTACAAGGTTGTAGGGAAAGTGGTATCTATGTTGACCTGATTAGAAAAAAGTGGAAAATCTCTCTTGTTTAAGCCTTGTTGAAAATTTTCTAAACTCTGTCCACTCTTCTGCTTTAGTAATTAGAACAAACGTTGGAGACTCGTGATTTTCTGATAATTGAGTTGCTCGTTGTAACGCAGGGCAATTCGACATTAGTGTTTATTTAAAAAATTACCGCAAATGAAGATAAATGGTGAGACGTGCACTAAATTTGATGAAAATCCTGACGTGAGTGTTTCTTCTTGGGATTCTCTCTCTCTCTTTTTTCTCCTATGATCTGAGAGCGGATTACATTCTACTTGGGTGATGGCTCAGGTCAAATGTGTGGTTTTGCAGGTGCCTAGCCTTTCACAGACAATCTTGGAAGAACCATCATTGTCGCTGTAAGAAAACGGAGGGAAAGATGTGATTTTAACACTCAGCCTACAACAGTTCAACAATCTACCAATGTGAATTTAGAAACGCTGAGCAAGTCCCCCTTCTAGTAACGAATATCTCTCCCGTTTTCTTATAATACCTGAGTTTCTACAACTGAGCAATCTACTCTTTTGTGTAAAACAGCTTCCCAGGATTGTTTCTCCTTTAAACGCAAGTGAACTTTGGGGATGGCACTCAGATCCCTTTCTTTTACTGGACAACTGTGGAGCAGGGGTTGGGTGTGCTTCAAGAGGGAAAATATCCACAAGGGGACAGAAAAAGGACATAAATGTACAAAATCCCATTTTCCAAGAATGTAAAAAGCTAACTTCCAGGGGAGCCTGGGTAGCTCAATTGTTAAGCATCTGCTCTTTGGCTCAGGTCATGATCCCAGGGGCCTGAGAATCCAGCCCCGCATCGGGCTCCCTTCTCAGAGGAAAAACCTGCTTCTCCCTCTCCCAATGCTTGTATTCCCTATCTCATTGTGTCTCTGTCAAATAAATAAATAAAATCTTTAAAAAATGCGAACTTCCAATATTTATTTTTTTTCCTTTGCTCTAAATATCTCAATGTTCACTTGTTGAAAGCAATTGATTGAAGCCCTGGGAAGAAGTGGTAGATTGAAACACTCATCAGAGTTGTTTGTGCTGCTTTGCAGGGGTCTGGCTGCACTAAATTATTTCAAGAAGTATTAATTATCTAAGTCACTCAGAAGAATCCATTTACCTATTTCATTTTCTTTTTTTGAAGAGAATCTTTTTTTTTTTTAAGATTTTATTTCTTTGTCAGAGAGAGAGAGGGAGCAAGAGCGAGCCCAGGCAGACAGAGTGGCAGGCAGAGACTGAGGGAGAAGCAGGCTCCCTGCCGAGCAAGGAGCCTGATGTGGGACTTGATCCCAGGACGCTGGGATCATGGCCTGAGCGGAAGGCAGCTGCTTAACCAACTGAGCCATCCATGCGTCCCCCTATTTCATTTTCTGTGGTTCTTGATCCTTACCCCAAATTCTCACAGGCCTCCGCAGCTGGCACAGAGTCCACTCCCATAACTATAATCCCTGTCCCATACTCTCACCTCCATCATACATCATACATACCTGATAAAACCCCACCCTGGTAAAAACCCAAACTTCTGTCCACCCTATGTCTGCCCCTGGCAGCTGAAGGTGGTTGGTGAGAAAAGCAACAATGCTGGAAGCTTTCACATTAAATTTTTTTTTAATTTTATTTATTTATTTGACAGAGAGAGATCACAGTAGGAGAGAGGAAGGGAAGAGATCACAAAAAGAGGAAGGGAAGCAGGCCCCCTGCTGAGCAGAGAGCCCAATGTGGGACTCGATCCCAGGACCCTGAGATCATGACCTGAGCCGAAGGCAGCGGCTTAACCCACTGAGCCTACCAGGCGCCCCTTTCACATTAAATTCTCAGCCACAAATCCAAGTATGTTTTTCTGACCGACAGAATCTCCATTCTTCTCGTGAAATATTTTGACTATTTCACATCTTCTTTCCTCCAACCTTAAGCCAGGGCTTCTCAACACTGGCCACACTTTTGAATCACCTGGAAGACTTTAAAACACAGGAGTGCCCACCTCCAAAGGACCTGATCTAATTGGTGTAGAACCAATTAGATTAATATCCAATTAGGGTCTGGATATAAGTGTGCTTTTAAAATTCTCCCAGTGATTCTAATGTACAGCCATTTTGTTCAGAGTGAGAATTGAACACCTTCCATCAGATACAGCTGATGACCGACCATTCTGATGACTTCACTGAGAAAAGTAAATTGAGGGCACCTGGGTGGCTTCAGCTCAGATCCTGGTCTCAGGGTCTCGGGCTCTCGCATCAGGCTCTCTGCTCAGCAGGAAACCTGCTTCTCCCTCTCCCTCTGCCTGCCTCTCTGCCTACTTGTGATCTCTCTCTCTCTCTCTTTCTTTCTGTGTCAAATAAATAAATGAATAAATTATTTTAAAAAAAGAATGAAAAACAAACTGGGTGGGTGTCTAGGTGGCTAAGTGGTTAAGCGTGTGAATCTTGGCTCAGGTCATGAGCTCAGGGTTATGGAGTCAAGCCCCACCTCAGGCTCCATGCTCAGCGGGGAATCTGATTGAGATTCTCTCCCTCTCCTTCTGTCTCTTCCCCCTGCATGTGTGTGCTCCTGCTCTCTCTCTCTCTCTCTCTCTCTCTCAAATAAATCTTGAAAAGAAAAATCGGTAAGGAAAGAAGACCCACAGAATCCCACTAAGTTTACCTGGGTGTAACCCTTACTCCAATCCCTTCTGAGTGAGGACAAGCCCCTCCACTTGGGGTTTCTTCTCATTTCCCCGATCTCTGAGTATGAATGTGCTCCAGGACCCAACCTCAGACTTCTCCTCTGTCTACACTGAGTCCTTGGTGACTGTCCCTCTTCTACCATCTATCTCCTGATGACTCCACATCTCCACCTCCAGTCCAGACCTGGATTTTGAGCTTTCTTCCACTGCCTGCTTTCCAGATCTACCTAGATGAGTTAAACCCAACATGTTCAAAACCAAGCTCTTATTCTTCTCGAGCTCTGCTGGTCTTGCAATAGCTCAAACAGGAAACTGTAGAGTCATTCTTGATTCATCTCTTTCTTTCACTGCCCATGTTTAATTCTTTGGTAGAAGCTGTGGATTCTATCTTCAAAATATATTCTAAATCTGACCAGTTCTCCACATTTCAGTTACTCCCACTGTGGTCCAAAACACCGTCTTCTATGAGTTATTGTAATAGTCTCCTATCTGGTCTTCTGGATTCCATCTTTGCTCTGTTCTAGTTTATTTTCCACTCAGCAGTTAAAGCAATCCGTTTAAGACAAAAGTCAGACCTTGTTATTTCTCTGCTCTAAGATCTCCAATGGCTCCCCAATTCACTCAATACAAAATTCAGTCTTACAAAATTTAACACTCAACTTCCTTCTCAATTCATCTCCTACCTCTTCACTCAGCTGTCTCTGCCTCCGCTCACCAGCCTCCTTAGTGTTTAACAGAGTACAGCAAGTGCGTGCCTTTCTTGGGGCGTTGCACTTGTTTCCTCTTCTTAAATGTACCCGTCTTGTTCTCTGAATCCACTCAAGGATCTGCCAATGTCTTCTTATCAGAGTAATCTCCCCTAACTGCACACACAGCCAGCACCAGCAACATCACAATCAACATAGTTTCTGTCCCTCTCTACTTTTGACTTCTTATCAACAGCTGACATATTATATATTTATTTATTTACTGTCTGTTCTCTCTCTTCTATTTGAATGCATGTGCTATAAAAATGGTATTTGTGGGTTTTTTTCCTTATTTATTCTGTGTTCAGAAGAGGATTTGATACATAATACTCAGTACATAATTGTTGAACGAATGAATGAATGAATCAATGGAAATATCAGGTTATCTCAATCATAAGAGAGATTTCTCTCAAGCATTTTCTATAGTATTGCCCTATTTCATTCTCTGCATCTCTGGGTTGATTAGTAGATAAAATCATCATGTAAAATCAGTTTGAGCAAGGTTGGATCCTTAAGCTTCTATGTCACCTAGGACTCCAAATGTCACGGTGTACCATGCACATTTGCCTCCAGCCTTCTCCCCCATATTTTGGTCATGGTTCAGCAGCTGTGGCATCGTTCAGCTTTCTTTTCCCCTCCCCTGTCTCAGTTCCAGGAGGTCCTCCTTGGCTTTGGGCCCCCTTCCTGTGGGTGATGAAGGCAATGTAGGGAGAAGCAGCAGCTTCCCTGACTCACCCCTGCTTTCTCCATTCATACTGATCCAGTAACGCATAGCCTGTGCAGTACAGGGCTGACCAGGTCAGTCTCTGCCACCTTAGGACCTCATTTTTGTTCCCTGCGGCAGCTTGGCCATTTGCAAAATCAGAAATTGTAAAAGTACAAACAGGAGACAATATGCCATATTTTATGGATTTTAAGATGCCCCTCCCCTCCCATTTTCTTTCACATCTCCAATGTCAGGAATTGTCTTATAGTTGGGGCTGAGCAGGTGGAAGTCCCTATAAAGTTACCACAGCTTGACCCTGTGCCATGTGGTTACTGCTCCTAGGGCACAACTGATCATCTACATCCCTTGGCATGCCAAGCCACAGGCCTTTTGAGGACCATTTAAAGAAAGAAAATAAACTGGTTATTATATGAAAATCTCAGATAAGGAAAAAAAAAAGAAAAAAGAAAAAGAGAAACCCTACCAGCATCAAACCAAGCAGAATGGATGACCTCAGAATACTTTTATAAGAAGTGTAGCATGCAAAACAATCTTGAGAAAGGAGAACAAAGCTGGAGGTATCAGTTTCTTGGATTTCAAGATATACTACAAAGTTATAGTAATCAAAACAGTAGGGTACTGGGAGAAAATATACGCATAAATCAACGGAAACAGGATAGAGAGCCCAGAAATAAATCCACAATTATATGGTCAATTAATCTTTGACAAAGGAGGCAAGTATATGTAACAGAAGAAAGTCTCCTCAAAAACAGTGTTGGGAAAACTGGAGAGCCATTTGCAAAAGAATGAAACTAGACCACATTCTTTTCCCATACACGTAAAGAAACTCAAAATGGATCAAAGATCTAAATGTGAAGTGTGAGGTGTGCCTGTCTTGCTCAGCCTTTACAGCATGTGACTCTTATTCTTGAGGCTGTGAGTTTAGGTCCCACATTCAGTGTAAAGCTTACTTAAAAAAAAAATATTAAATGAATAAATGAGAGCCCTGAAACCATAAAACTCCTAAAAGACAATAAGCAGTAATCACTTGGAGATTGGTTTTAGCAACATTATTTGTGGGTATGTCTGCTTAGGCAAGGGAAACAAGAACAAAAATAAATTATTAAGACTACAACAAAATAAAAAGCTTTTGCACAGTAAGGGAAACCCGCAACAAAACCAAAAGGGAACCTACAGAATGGGAGAAGACAGTGGTGAATGATAAATAAAATAAAGAATTAATAACCAAAATATGTAAAGAACACACACACACACACACACACACACACACACACCAAACCCCCAAAAAACCCAAACCCCAACATATAATCCAATTGAAAAATGGGCAGAGGACTTAATAGACATTTTTCCAAAAAATACATACAGACACCCAATAGACATGTGAAAAGATGCTCAATATCACTCATCATCAGGAAAATAAAATCAAAACCACAGGGAGATCTATCACCTTATACTTGTCAGAATGGCTAGTATTAAAAAGACAAGAAAGAACAAGTGTTGGCCAGGATGTGGAGAAAAAGGAACCTCTGTACATTTTTAGTGGGAATGTAAATTGGTGCAACAACTGTGGAAAACAGTATGGAGGTTCCTCAAAAAATTAAAAATAGATTTACCATATGCTTTAGTAATTCTAGTACTTGATATTTACCCAAAGGAAATAAAAACACTTGATTCAAAAAGATATATGCCCTCCTAGGTTTTCTGCAGCACTATTTATAATAGCCAGTATATGGAAGCAGTTCAGGTGTTTATCAGTAGATGAATGGGTAAAGATATGGTGTATATAGATATATAATGGAATATTATCCAGCTATAAAAAAGAATGAGATCTTGCTATTTGTGACAATATGGCTGGATCTAGAAGGTATTAGGTTAAGAGAAATAAGTCAGACCGAGAAAGGCAAATACCATATGATTTCACTTCCTTTTTTTTTTTCTTTTTAAGATTTTATTTATTTATTTGAAAGAGAGAGAGATCACAAGTAGGCAGAGAGACAGGCAGAGAGGCAGGTGAAGCAGGGTCCCCACCGAGCAGAGAGCCCGACTTGGGGCTCGATTCCAGGAACATGGTATCATGACCTGAGCCAAAGGCAGAGGCTTTAACCCACTAAGCCACCCAGGGGCCCCTGTAATTTCACGTCTATATGGAATATAAAAAAAGAAACAAGTGAACAGACAAAAAAAACAAAACAAAACAAAAATAGACTCTTAAATACAAAGAACAAACTGGTGGTTATGGGAGGGAAGGTGGATGGGGGATGAGTGAAATAGGTGAAGGGGATTAAGAGGTACAAATTTCCTGTTATAAAATAAATAAAATAATTTCCTGTTCTCATCTGGAGATGAAAAGTACAGCATTGGGAATACAGCCAATGATATTATAATAAGTTTATATGGTGATGTGATGATATACTTAACTGTGGTGATCACTGAGTAATGTATAGAATTGTCAAATTACTATGTTGTACACCTGAAACTAATTTAACATTGAATGTCAGGTATATGTCTAATAATAATTTTTTAAGTGCAGCATGACAAAAGCTCTGGGTGGCTCAGAGGAACATATTGTGAGAAAAATCTGGGCACTGAAATCTCTCAGTTAGAAAGTAAATAAAAGTAGTGAGATTCTTAATGTGAGGTTTGGAAAAACGTTAACCCAAAATTTTAACTTTTATTTTATGTATGCATTAAGGCCATATGTAATAAAAATCTGTCTAAATACTTACCAAAGAGCTTTTTGAATACATTTAAATTAAAATATTAATGAAAAGAAAACATTGTATCATAGTTTGAATGGTAGCATTTTTTGTTTCTTATTAAACTATACCAGGAAAGGAGGCCAAGACTCAATGAAATATGGCTATTATCCCCAGTTTCACAAGAGCATGAACCTCTCTGGCTTAACAAAGCCTAAGGAATCTACTACAGAAATGGGTTGTTCTTACTACCCTGGAGCCTTTTGTGCAGACTATGAACCAAAAGCTCAATATTAATTATAATTAATCTTAAAATTAATTATATTACAAAGTTGTATTATTTGGAAGATGTGTTTAAATGACTCAAAGTTAAAAGATCTCAGTATAATGCTGGTTCTATAATTATCCTGTCAGAAAACATTACTTGTAAAACTTAATGATGTAGAACCATAATCATAGCATCGAGTAGGAGGTTGCCAAGCAGATGGGAAAGCTTTTTGGTTTTTGTTTTCCAGTTGTTTTCTTCTCTTTCCTCCCCTCCTTTCACAAGGAGAATCAGCCACCTGTTTTTAAAGGCTGAAGTATTTTTACTGTTCTTGGTCGGAAACATTTGTTTAAACAAAGTAGCACTTGGTTGCTAAACCCTTGATTCTAAATGGACATAGCCATCTCATTTTTGTTGGGCCAGGGTTTGGATAACAATTTGATTTCCCAGTCTGTTTCTTTTGTGACCATATAATCCTCTCCCAGTGTTGCATGCTCTGTGAGCTACAAGCACTTGAGAGCTCATAAGCACAAAGACTCTAAGGTTTCTTTGGGATTAGTACCACACAAATGCAGATTTGGCACAATGGAAGACTGATTCCATCCTTGTAACTGTCACTGCTCTACTTCCTGCTTCCTCTGGGTAGCAAAGCTAGCCACTGTTTTTAAAATACTTACTTTAGCTGCTGACTTTTTCATTGGCTGCCTGGAGAAGAGAAGGAGTTCTTGCCTATGTATTTCAGTGTTTTGATCCCTTTCAATTATTTTTTAAAATATATGTCATTAAATTTTACAGGAGTATTACAGAATTCCTAATTGCAGAATTTGAACTTGAGCTACGCAATCTTACTTTTCGTCTTTAATCTATGTGTCAATGACCTTTTTAAGTCTGATTACCTGTATGAACTCTCTTCAGAATCTTTCCCTGGTTAACACAGTATAGAGAAGTGCTGGAAACCAGTTCTTTTCTGTGACACAATTCTTCCAACGGAGTTGAAATGCTTTGCAAACAATTTCACGTATATCAGCCAATTCATATACAAAGCAATGTCATGTGAATCCTTTCCTTTTTATATATCATCTTTCAGTGATGATCAGGAATTCATGCTGGTACAGAGACTCTGGTTTGGGAGGAGGAAACAGGGGCTTGCGAGGGGAGGGCGAGAGCAGAAGCAGCTCACCTGCTGTTAGAACGACCTTAGCTGGTGGTACCAACATCTTCACCCTTTATGCATCTGCATCCTTTATGCATGAAATAGCAATATGCCTTTCCCTTTTGTGTAATCCTTATTTAGTTAATACCCAGTAGGATTTGCAAGCCCTTCACATCTCTGTGGATTTATTTTATTTCAGAGTGCAAGTGACTTTATGGCCCAATTACCATCATTGTGACTTATTGCATTATTGTGGGAGGGAGAGAGGAGCAAGAAACGCCTGATCACGTGTATCGTCATCAATGGAATGAGTGCCACACACTCCTGGCCAAGGCAGAGGGATGGATGAAACCTTTCTGATCTATTGTTTATCAGAACACTGAAGCCTGGGTGATTGTGCCGTACTTTAACAGACAAGTGTGTCAAATGTATGGGTGAAGATGTTGCAGTGGTGGTGTTAGAGTAATTAATATTTGGAAGGTAATGAATATTTTGATTTTAAAGATGTCAAAGGTCAAAGACGGAAGGAATGACTAAGATCGGATGTTGACCCCCTCAAATTACAGGGGTATTGAAGCGAGACTGAGTCACCACCTGACCCCAGGAATGAACCAGCGAGGAGGGCTCCTTATTAGAGCAAGGCTCCCGGAAGCCAGATAGCCCTTGTGCTTGCAAGAGCTCAAGGTACAGCCGGCTGTGGAGCACCAAAGCAGCAGCAGCCACAGCAGCCACGGGAATCGTGACCCTCAGGCCCGGCGCCTACCTGGAATTTCCGCAGCGCCTGGTTCAGAATCACCGGGGCGGACAGCTCCCCGCCGCCGCCGGCGCCGACTGCGGAAGGGGACCGAGAGCGCGGTCTTCACGCTCCGTGAGCCGGCTGGGGCGGCGGGAAGACCGGCTGCGTCCCCCCCAACCCCCGACACCCACTCGGTTCCTCCCTTCCCCCTGCGGGGCCGCGCGGGGCCTGCGGGTGGCCGTCCCGGGCCACACGTCCCGCAGGCGAGGAAGCCACCGGCCCCCCTCCCCCTACCGCCACCGCCGCCGCAGCTGCTCTCCTTGCCCGGCTCGGCCAAGGGGTGTGGGGCGTGCCCCGCGCGGGCCCCGCCCCGGCCTGCTCCCCATTGGCCGGCGGGCGGGCCGATGTGCGAGGAGGCGGGGCCGTCTCTGGCGGCTCGCGCCGGGGAAGGTAGGCCAGGGAGCGCGGGGTGCGGAGGGAGGGCGCGCGGGGACGCAGCGGGCGCGGAGGAGACGCAGCGGCGGCGGTAGCGGCGGCACCTGGGCCCGGCCGCAGCCCCTGCCTCCCGCCCTCGCGTTCTGCGTCCCTCCGCGGCCTGCAGCCTGCGGCGCCCGAGCTCCGAGGGCGCTTCCGAGGGCGCTGGGCCCGAGGCGGCCAAGATGGCGGGCCGGCCGGGCGTGGGGCGGCAGGCGCTGTGCTGCGGGCTGCGCTGGTGGGGGGCGGCGGGCCGCGGCGCGGGACCGGTGCCCGGCGCGTGCGGCTGGGAGGCGCTCTGGGGGGCGGGCGCGCGGGCGGCGGCCGGGGCCAGGGCCCAGGTCGGCGGGAGCGCGCGGAGGAGGGCGCCGGCGCTGCTCGAGGCGGCCCTCGCGCGCCACGAGAGCCTGCACATCTGGGACGAAGTGTTCCGCGAGTCCGGCCCGGACAGCGGCGGGATCGCTTTCTACAGCACGTCCGCCGCCTCGCGCTCCACGTCCGCCGCCTCGCGCTCCTCCTCCGCCGCCTCCTCGGACGCCAAACACAAGCGCCCCGGCCCCCTGCTGCCTCCCGACGCCCCCGAAGGGCAGGAGTCCGACGAGGACGAGGCCAGCGCGGGTTGGAGTGCTACGCTGCGGGACCGCCCGCCCCCGCGCTTCGTGGACACTGGCGGTAAGGCGCGGCCCGCGGGTGCGGGGGCTGCCTGGGGAGGCGTGAGCGCGGGGCTGGGAGAACTCCGGATGCTCCGCGGACCGGCTGCTTGAGGGCGGCTTTTCGGTCAGCACACAGATGGGGCCCTGGCAGCGGGGATTTGAAGTGCGAGAATCTGGTTGCGTGGTGGTGGTTGGTGGGGGCCGCTCCGACTTCTTCGCGGATGGAGAGGATGAGGCGGAGGCTCAGGTGGCACCCTGCTGCTGGCAAGGACCCAAGGGGAGGGCCTTTCCTCCCTTGCTGGGAGTGTCCAACCCAGTCACACCTGTGGGGTTGTTGTTAGGGGTGCGTTTGAGTTAGGTTCCTAAAGCCCGATGCAGCTTGTGTGTGTCTGTGTGTGTGTGTGTGTGTGTGTGTCTGTTTGTTGCGGGTGGGGGGTACGTAAATCGTTTTGTGTGGATGGCCCCAGAGCAGCGTTACCCAGGTGCCAGGGGTGGGGCAGCCAGCCTTTGGAGGGAGGCCTAGTGCGAGCCGGGACGTCTTCACTGGCTCGTGTTTTCTCCAGTGAATCTGACCAACTTTGTCCATCCCTTTCAGGATCACTTGCTGAGAGCAGAGAAGAGTGAGAGGACCAGTTATCAGCGTTAAGCTGTCTTCTCTCGCTCCAGAAGGCACTTGTGTGTTCTGCTTACCGACACGGTCATGGTCAAGCCCCTGATATCTGGAGGTCGCAGGCCTGCTGGTGGTTGTGGCTGCTTGAAATCCTCCTTTACTGCCTACTTTTTGGGAAGGTAATTCTGACACGTCTCTACTTAGCCTGCAGAAGCTTGCGGCCTCTGCCCTCTGGGAGAGGTGAAGACCAGCCAGCAGTCCCACCTGTCCCCTGATGCTTTCTGTTCCTTGCTCGACAGCCTACTGTGGCAGGCCCTTGTTTCTGCACACCATTTTCTTGTGTTGAAGAGTGTGCAACCAGTGTTGTGGAGGACCAGGGAGTGGCCATACTGGACCCAATGCCGCTCTCCCTGTGGCTCTCCATGATTGTTGTTCAACCATAAGAGGGCAGGCCAAAGGGAACCCTGGCTGGTGCCTGGGCTAGGATCTGGACCTTGTGCCACAGCCTGCTGGTAGGCTGATTGGGTTGGCTGGACTCTCTCAGCAGGGAGTGGTCTGCAGACCTCCCACAGACAGGCTGCAGTGTGGACACCCTGAGCTACAGCTGGGCTCTAGGGTCCGAGTCAACTGTGCTGTGTTTTGGAATGGGTGAATTTAACATATTCTCATTTAGGCTTCAGTTCAGAGTTTGGGAATTTTGAAAGTCACATCACCCTGCATAATCCTTTTAAAGCCCATACATTTCCCAGAATGTCATAAGGGTTTCCAGCCCCAGATGGCTGTTTTCCATTCAATTAGCTCTTTAAGAATTGTACGTACCCAGAGCTCTGGTTTGGCAGACTTGATGCTGTGAGTGCTGTGATCCAGTTTTTGATCTTGGAACATGAGAGACATGTCCTCTTGTTTCCCTCCCTCTCTGGGGAAAATAGGGGAATCGTGTTAGCTTAAGCCTGGTTATGACTAAGAGCCCATGAGTGTTGGTCTGAGAAGGATGAGCGCACCTAAATACATTTTCAAGCAATATTCTGTTTCTCAGTAACCTATACTTGGGAGAAATTCTGCATCAGAGCAATTTAGTCTAGCCACTGTGGCACTTAAATGGTCATGAAGTTCAGGATCATTTGTCATTTAGCATCAGGTTCAAATTCTGCTTCCTTTGGATGTGCACTGAGCTCACATCTGGACCTGAGAATCACAGGCAGGCAGGTGCTTTAACCAAAGACATTTAGTGGTTATTGGATGGTATTTATACCCAATTTTGTTTTCTGGTTTTTTGTGGAAGCTTGCTTTTAAAATCCAGCCCTAATGAAGAATTTCCTTTTCTTCTTGAAACAGTCTTTCCCTGTGGGAAATTCGGGGTGGTGGCGGAAGGGTGAGGTGGATGGTTTATTAAGCATGAGTTCAGATGGCCTGGAACAATGGGATATGATTTATGGGGCCTGGAAATAGATGCCGGGCAGAGAAAACCCTTGTGCCCCGCGGTGGGGGGAGGAGAGATGGACGGGTTTGGTAAGAGTGAGAGCTGCACCCTGGCCAGTCTGAGAGCAGAGAGGCTCAGGCTCTGAGGTTTATTAAAGTGTCAAATATAACCCCACTTTAGGAAGGCAGCTTGGGCCTGTCTTCCATCTTTGTTCCCTGGTTCACTGACAGACGTCAGCGGGCCGGTGGGGTAGGAAAGGGTGGCAAACAGGATGGTGGCATTTGGATCTGTGATCAACCCTCGAATAGGAAAATCCATAGCAGAAATGGCTGTTGCTGCTAGAAGCAGATGAGGAAAGCAAAGGACTTAGGGAACAGGTTTCATGCCTGCCTTCTGTTGCAAAAGCGTGTGTGTGTGTGTGTGTGTGTGTGTGTAGATAAGTGAATGTGTATGTGTGCATAGGTGTCTTACACATAAATATGTATTGCTTGTGCTGGATTGGGCTGGTTGGGGATTTTGGTTTTGGTTTTAAATTAGAGATCACAGGTGCTGTCTAGGAGTCCCGCTGATGCCCTAGAGTCCTTGCGCCGGAGAGAGGCATCGGCACTGGGCACCCCTGAGCTTGGATCTGCATCTGGAGTGCAGTAGGGAGGCACCTGGTGCCCAGCCGAGGGGAGGAGGGCAGGGAGGCAGAGGTGTTTCTGTGGTTCAGGTTGAGACTAGTCCACGAACAGCTCTTCTAGTCTTCCAGTCTTCCCAGATTCTTCCTTCTGTTCTGTCCACACATTTAGCTTCCTGGATCAGGCGCTCCAGAAGTGCAGCCAGCAGATAGGAGTGGAGGTACCCTCTCCCTCTCCCCCTTCCCTCTCCTCCCTGGCTTCTGGTTGTGCCTGGAGATATGGGCCCCCTTGAGGTGATTTAAATACAAAGACCATGCTTGCCCTGCTGCCTCTTAAACCCTGTCTGAAGGGAGGGTCAGCTTGGAAGCTGGAGATGCGTGCTGGGACCCCAGGGTCCAGAACCTTCTCCTGATCAGACTTACAGCTCTCCCTCTAAAATAACCCCTTCAAGCTGTCAGCCTCACCTGCCCACTGTGTAAATAACTGACACAGCAGCACAGCAGGCGGGCTCACTCCTTGGAAGCAGCACGAAATTCAGGACACGCTGGTTTCCGGGCTTCTGCCCTTCTCATTTCCCATTCTGAGCAGTCTTGTGACTCGTTTCCTCTGAGGAGGCAAAGGAACAGGCAGATTTCCCAGATGCTCAGGGGCCCCTCTGTGTTTGGCTTTGTCGGTGGTTCCTTTGCCATGGCTGGCTGCATTCTGAGCTGTTTGCTTTTTCTCTTAGAGGCTGGACATCCTAAGAGTTTTTTTTTTCTGTGTACCATGTCAGCAACCCTCGGTAATCATTCAGCAGGGAGGTGTGACCTTGAGAAGCTGAAGATGACCGTAGGCCTTAGGAAGTTAACACGGTTAAATGTTTTATCTTAGGGTTTGTTGTTGGTTTACTCAGCTTAAAGTCTTTTTTGACTGAGAAGTAAGAGGAGAAACATCTTAAAGCTAGAGTTAAATGTATATGCTTGTAATGGGTTTGTGAGCTGAGGTACCTGAGCCCTCATCATTGGTGTCCACGGTGAGCCACTGCTCCCAGCTTTAGCTCTGTATGGCATTCGGTGGCTCCGGGAGGAGCTGTGCGTCTGGGCGAGCGACAGGGTACGCCTTATGCAGTGCTCCCTAATAGTCAGCCACGTGCCCCTACCACACAGAATTCAGAGAAGGGAGCTTCCTGGAGGGAGGTGGTGTTCAGGCTGTGGGCATGACGGTGACCACAACCAGCAGGCCCCGGTCATAATGTTCTGTTTCATAATCACGCCAAACCTTTGTGAGTACTCCGAGAGAGCTGCGATCACCTCCACTTCACAGAGAAACATGGATTCGTCTGAGGCGATGAGATTACCTGGGGAAGTGGTAGCCTTCTCTCGAGGGAGACTATATTAATCAGGGAAGGTCGTGCCTTTTTAGTTTTTTTTTTCGTTACAGCAATCTGAAAACTTTTGCTGTCAGAAATACTTTCGTATTTTTACAGGGAATTGCTTTACAGGGTCTTTTTCTCAGGGCGTACGCAGTTCAGTGAGATCTAATGCATGTATGGATTTGTATTTGTTTAACCAATCTGCACAGTCAGATAAGAGACAGGAAATCTGCAATGTTATCTCTTTATTTAATCTGTCTCAGCCACTGTGATGAGCTTCGATAGAGCGCTTCTGCAGGCAGCAGGGCTCTGAATCCATGGGGAATCTGGGAGTTGTGTGGGGTCTGGTACTCAGTTTTATTTTATTTATTTAAAGATTTTATTTATTTTATTTGACAGATAGAGATCACAAGTAGGCAGAGAGGCAGGCAGAGAGAGGGACGAGGAAGCAGACTCCCTGCTGAGCAGAGAGCCCGATGCGGGGCTCGATCCCAGGACCCTGAGATCATGACCTGAGTCGAAGGCAGAGGCTTTAACCCACTGAACCACCCAGGCGCCCCTGGTACTCAGTTTTAGAGTTGAAAACTCACCTTTATTTTTAAGAAGTGTGATTGTGTATTTTTTCTTATTAATAAGTAATATATGTACATTTTAGGGGAAAATGATAAAATTTTAAGAAATCCCATAAACCCTCATGACCTTAGCTAATCATAGTTAATCATATTGAGTATATTCTTCATATATCTTAGGTGTCAGCTTGTTGGGTGACCTGCTCTTTAATTGTAATTAATATATTGTAGTCGTTTTCCATTTACATTTTTAAATGTCGATTTTAATGAGTCCGCGGTATCACACAGTTTCCTCTGGGTCTGTGTTGTTGCTGCCTCCCTCTTGTATTTGTTCTGCTGTGATAAATATTCTTGAAACCTAAGTCTGTGTGCACATCTGTAGCACAATCCTTAGCAGAAAATGACCGAAGCAGAATTGAATCAAGGACCCACTGTAAGGGTTTTGGTGTCTGTGGTGAAATAGGTCTCCATAAACATATCTACAATGCTCCTGCCGGCTGTGCACAGAAATCCTTAGAAAGTCATGCTCTGAGGACCTGCTCCAGTGTGTGAATCCTGCCCGCTGGGGCTCTTAGAGGACCGTTGCCTTTGGTAAAGCTTGCTGAGGTGTAATACACACACACAGCACATGAGTCCTAGCATGCGGCACGCTGTGTGTAACTACTGCCCAGATGAGGATCAGGAACATTCTGAACACACCAGAGGTTCTTTCCTGCTCCTTCCCAGTCAGTCACTCCCTGCCCCCTGCTTCTCTTCCATCACCAGCGATCAAGTTTGCCTGTTACCTTGCACTGGTGGTTCGGTTCCTCAGGACATCTGTGGATTCCTTCTTGTTGTCGCATATGTGGCATCTTAAATTTCGTTATCGTCTGTTGTCTTCCATCACGTAGGTACTGTAGTCAGTTATCCGTTCTCCTGTTAATGGTCTTTTACATGGCATCCAGTTTGGGGCTTCCGAGGATAAGCTGCTTTAGACATTCCTGTGGTTTTGATGGACAGATACATTTCCCTTGATCATGTAAACCTAGGAAAAGGTTTTCCAGGTCCTAGATTAGATGCGGGTCTCCCCTGTCGACCTCGTGGACTGGGTGATGTTTTGCTGAGGCCTGTCTTGTGCATGGCCAGATGTTGGCCACCTCCATTTGGCCTCTCCCCACCAAATGCCCAGTGGCGCCCTTTCCTCCAATTACATCAACCAAACGTTTCTCCAGGCATTGCCATATGTCCCCTGGGGAGCCAAATCACCTGCAGCTGAGAACAACTGCTTAATTTTTTTTAAATTTATTTAAAATTTATTTTTTGAAAAGATTTTATGTATTTATTTGAGAGGGAGGGGAGAGGGAGAGGGAGAAGCCAACTCGCTGTTGAGTAGGGATCCCGGTGCAGGCCTGGATCCCAGGACCTTAGGATCATGACCTGAGCCGAAGGCAGATGCTTCACCGACTGAATCCCCTGGTGCTCTGAGAACCCCTGCTTCAGTACATGCTGCCACACTGTGTTCCAGTTCATCCAGCTGCCAGCGATGTGCGGGACATGCCATGTGTTAATTCAGCAACATACTGAACCCTGCTGGGATAAAATGATGAGTGAGACCTGTCTCCTGGGGTCCAGCAGGAGAGACAAAGTAAAGACAAGGAGAAAGAGCCTCTGGGAAGCAGTGGGATCAACGTTAACAGGGATTTATATGGAATTCTGGGGAGGGTCACCTGGTCCAGCGGGGTTGGGGAGGAGGTGGCCCCTCGGATGGAGGTGGCCCCCTGAGCTGCTTCTGGAAGCAGAGATAATGATTACTCAGGTGAAGAGGAAGGAACAGGGCATCTCCAACTCGGGCAAAGGCCAGGAGGAGAGAGAAGGTATGCCACTCTGCCCAGGGGTGAACCCACCCTTTTCCTACCCTGAGCATCCCGACCCGAGGCCTTATATACGAAAATGTCCTGAAACGCGACATGATGTCCTTGTTACCACAGCACAAGTAACTGTAGCTGGGATCCAAGGTCCCATGTTCAGGTGCAGATACAGATGTTTACAGTGTTTCCTGGCGCCCACAGGGAGGGGAATGTGGTCGGCTCGGTGAGATCTATGAACTTAGGATGGAATCTCTGGAGAAGCCCTGAGCTCTGCCCTCGAAAGAAGGAAGAGGGAAAGGGAAAAACTCAACTTCTGTTGGCGGAAAGAGGCACGGTGTTGTCTCGGGGTGGGAGGGATGTCGTACTAAAAGGATAACAGGCTCTGAAAACACCCTGTAATGTGACGATGATGTTCCGCCCTGACTGGCACGTGGTGCAGAGAGCCCCTCTCCCCTTTTTGAGTTTCAGAAAAAACTTATTACAAAAGTAGGAACCCCGGGCAATAGTTAGCTGTGTGTTTAATAAGCCACTTTACTAAAAAGTTTAGAACTGCAAATCTTGACACTCTCACTGCGACAGACTCACTCCTTGGCCAGGATATTGGAAACTTCATCTGCTTCCATTTCCAGCTTCTAGGCTCGTGGACACCCCCACCCCATCCCCATGTCTTCTGTGGAAGAGGAGCGATCTTTTACAAATATAAGCTAATCTGATGATTCCCTGCTTAAACCTTCATGTACCTTCTGGCTGAAACCAAAGGGAATTCCAGAGTCCTTCGCAAGGCCTCCAATGCCAACAGCTGCTCCGCAGCCTTCCTTTCCAGTGTCCCCTTAGTCCCCTGTCCTGCTGTCTGCACATAATCTATTCATTTCCGCCTTCATGCCTATGGGGCCCATACCTGGAATGTTCTTCATGGCAGGCTCTGCTTGTTAGTTTGATCTTGATTCAGATGTCACTGCCTTACCCCATCCCTCTTTGCTGCCACATTTGCTAATATGTTTCCTTTGTGGGATGAGATGCTGGATGTCTTGGTCACAGTTAGGACACGGTGAGTCCTCTATGTTTGTTGGATAAAGGAACTAACAGAAGACCAGATGAACACACAGCTAGATTGTTAAAAATGAGGATGGAATGAGCACCAATGGAGAAATGTCTAAACGTTTTCTACATCCCAAATAGTGGAAGAGAGGTTGGACCACTCTTGAGGGAACGGATTCCCTACTAGGAAGGCAGCGAAGCAAGTCTGGGATGTGTTTTACAGGTTTTCTGTCCTGCATAGAAAACTGAACTTGGCCTCGGAGGAACTCTACAATCTTTGGCTTCTGAGGCCTCCCCACTTCCTAAGAGCTAGAGACCCCCAGACAGGAGCCTATTAGAAATCTGAAGGGAAGCCAACCTCTTGTACCCTTTTATCTGTTTAACAAGTGCTTGTGTGTCCTGTACTATGTGCATATCGTGTTCTAAGAACTTCGGTTTTTTTAAAGATTTTATTTATATATTTGAGAGAGAGAGAGAGAGGGCAGGAAGTGAAGAGGGAGGGAGAGGAACATGCAGACTCCTCGCTGAGCAAGGAGCCTGACACGGCCCTCTCCCAGGACCATGAGATCATGACCTAAGCTGAAGTCAGATGCTTACCCACTGAGCCACCCAGGTGCCTCTAAACACTTTGTAACGTGTGTGCTCCTCAAAACAATCTTGTGATGTATTGTTATCCTCATTTTTAGTATAAGGAAACTGAGTCACTGATTGGTCAAGTGATCTCAGGTGAAAGAGTTCCTTTGATTAGGGCTCGAGGAAACCCCATCCTTACGGCGTGAATGTGGAACACAGTATATCTGTTCAGATCTGCTACTTAATGGTATTTCCCTTGTGAGGGGCCCTTGAAGGCCAGTGTCATTCTCCAGATCTGTCTGACCTGCTGCCTCTCTTCCTGGTGGCAGCACCTCATTACTCAGCACCCTTTGTAGTGAGACGGGACCGCTGCCTGGATTCAGCGTGGTGGAAAATGAGCCCAAGGGTGGGCTCCACTCTCAGGCCTGGCCGCGGGGAGGCCCCTGGGAGCCACACGTCAGGGATGTTGGGGGCCGGCAGGTAAAACGACCTCGTATCGAAATCACCATTTGGAGAAAAGCTGCTCCTGCATCAGCCACAGCTCTCGGGGATTAAAGGCTTTTCGGCCAGAAATGAACTTCTTCCCCCGTTGGTTCTTGGTACGTTTGGTGGGGGGTGTTAGAGGAGCCGGGTTTGCAGACACAGACGCTGAAGAAAAGCGGATTCCTCTAGGGAAGTGGATTCAGAGCAGTAGGGCCCACATGGCATTGCTGCGTGGGGACTCCTGAGGGGCTACGAGGGAAGACAACCCAGAGGATAAAAATCGATTCCCTGTCTCCTTGCTGCGACATTCCCACGGTGATTTTGGGAGCAGCCACGGAAGGGTGCCGGGAAGCCACGTGCATCCTGCGCTCTGGAGATGGGTGCTGAACCGCACGTCAGTGGTTTGAGGCTGTAGATGGTTTGGAAGGGGCTAGGGGGTCAGTTTATGGCTGGAGAGGACCTGGGGCAGGTGGCCTGGGCTGTGCGTGGGCTCCCCCTGTGACTTTGCACCAAGGGGCTCCTTCCCAGGGTTCTGAAGGTCAGGAAAGATGTGCGGGGAAGCCCAGAGCTGCTGGCTCATTCTGGGGAGCTTTATCTTTCTTCCTTTAAACTCCCTCTGTCCTGTGTGGCCAAAATGCACATGATGGCTTTTGTGCTACTTAGGAGATTTTCAGACCTTTGCAGCAACCAGGAACCTTAAAGAGGGCAAACCCAGGGTACCTATATGAGGCAGGGGAAAGCAGGCGCTGTCTTTGAAGTTGGGAGTGGGAGGGCCCCAGAGCCCCCCACCCCAGGGTGCTTCCACACCCCATCCCGCTCAGTTCCTCATACTCTAATGTGAAGGACCTTTGGCTGGGACCTGGGTCAGGAGGGGAGAGAGGCCTCTGAGAGGCACCCAGTCCTTTTCTGAGATGGTGAAGAGGACACTGATAAGTCCATGAGATTCTGGTGTTTCAAAGCCACCCAAAAGTGTCTATGGCAAAGTGATTAAAAATTGAATTATTTGGGGGCTTCCTAGGTGCCTCAGTTGGTTAAGCATCTGCCTTCGGTTCAGGTCATGGTCTCAGGGTCCTGGGATCGAGCCCCAAATCGGGCTTCCTGCTCAGTGGGAGAGTCTGCTTGTCCCTCTGCATATGTGCTCTGTCTCAACAAATCACAATTTTTTTTTAAATTTTAAAGATTTTTATTTTATTATTTTGGATGGAACTGGAATGGGAGGACATCTGTTTCCTTCTTTAGGAAACTGTTACAAAAAGAAGATCATGGATTGGGAGAGAGGATGATTTTCTAGGAAGAAAAAAGGTAAATAAGTGTAATTGCCTAAAAGTGGTGACAGTCTTGCTTGTAGATGTTCCTCCTGCATTTTGGGAAGTTGGAGAATCCGTAATACTTTCAATTAAAGTTTTCCTGAGAATCCCCAGCTGACTTTGGGGGTGGGGGACATTGTCCTTTGTGAAGATTTTGAGTTTCTGTGAGTGAGCAGACCTCCACTCCAGAGTGACATAAAAAGCAATCTGCACCTCCTTCCTGATTTGTCTGTAATGAAACTTGCTTTCCTCAGGTCCCAGCATTCGAGGCAGATAAATATGTTCCCTTTCGTTGGCTCTTACTCATACTTCAGCAAGATTTCCCATGTGCTTTCCTTGGCTGGCTGGGAAACTGGACCACAATTTATGGGATCTTAGGGGACAGGCGCATAGAATTCCAGTGGGATCCCAGAACAGAAACTAATTGGAGATTAGAGACCATTGTGGTGTGAAGCTTTTCTTTGAGATCGAAAGAAGTGCATGTTATGCAAATATTAGCAAGTGTAAGTTCACACTGTCTATTGAAAATTTATAGACTCATTATGGTCTCGAAGGCAGGAAGCTAAGTAGATTTTGGGAAAGATGCAGGTAAATTCAGGGAGGTGGCAAATTTCCCCAGGGAAAGTAGAATGGCTAAAGAGTATGGCCCACACTTTTTTTTTTAAAGATTTTATTTATTTGCCAGAGATAGAGAGAGAGAGTACCCACAAGCAGGCAGAGAGGCAGGCAGAGGCAGCGAGAGAAGCAGGCTTTCCGCCGAGCAAGGAGCCCGATGTGGAACTCGATCCCAGGACCTTGGAATCATGACCCGAGCCGAAGGCAGCGGCTTAACCAACTGAGCCACCCAGGCATCCCTGGCCCAAACTTTTTTTTTTTTTTTTAAGATTTTATTTATTTATTTGACAGAGAAAAATCACAAGTAGATGGAGAGGCAGTCAGAGAGAGAGAGAGAGAGAGGGAAGCAGGCTCCCTCCCGAGCAGAGAGCCCGATGCGGGACTCGATCCCAGGACCCTGAGATCATGACCTGAGCTGAAAGCAGCGGCTTAACCCACTGAGCCACCCAGGCGCCCCCTGGCCCAAACTTTTTAAAAAGATTTTATTCACTTATTTGACACACAGAGAGCCAGAAAGCACAAGTTGGGGGAATGGCAGAGGGAGAAGGAGAAGCAGGCTCAGGGGAGCTCAGCAGGGAGGCAAATGTGTGGGACTCCATCCCAGGAGCCTGGGATCATGACCTGAGCTGAAGAAAGACACTTAACCAACTGAGCCACCCAGGCGCCCCCCGGCTCCAACTTCCAATTATGGTGTATGAGATACCTTTGGTAGGAAGGAATGAAGATCAGCAACTGTCCTTGATTCTGCTTCTCAGGAAGGCATTGTGATGTGGTGCCCAGGACTTTGGAGACACACACATGCTTGGTGCCCTCCGGCTCTGCCACTAAAGCAACACCTTCCAGAGGGCAGCTGCAGGCACCGGGTGGCGTCACACAGGGTCAGACCCGGGAGGCACTCAGCCATGTACCCCTTCCACCATCCTGCTGGGGTTAAAAAAATTACCTATATATATATATAAAAAAAGGACCAGAATAGTGGGAATGAATGAAAGATAAAAGTTTCCTATGTAGTAGTGGTAGTTCTCTTGTAGTACTTTTTCTCTCTCTCTCTCTCTTTTTTTTTTTTTCTTTCTTGGTTTGTTTTCTGGGGAAGGGGCCTGCTATGTGGGTTTTCAGTCAATGATGTTCCCTGACTTAAGTCCTACCGCCCCCCTCAAGGGGGTGGGCTCTGAGGAAACTTTTTTTTTTTTCAGGCTTTTGTTCTCTGGCGGTTTTTTGTTTGTTCATGTTTTTTTTCTCACTTTGACCGCTTTTGATGGTTTTTGTAGTTTTAGAGGAAAACAAACCGCACCCTGATCTCCCTCTCAGAGAGAAGCCTCAGTCTGGCTGCAGAGCCCAAATAAGTTCCCCCTTGGCCGCTGGCAGAACAGGTTCCAAGTCGCTGTCCCTGGGGATGGAGGATCTTTTGCTTGTACCCAAAAGCACGGCAGCAGCAGCTTTGGGCACCTCTAGACCGCTAGAGAGGTTCCAAGCAGCAATCGCACACTGAGATTTTCCCGCTGGCCCGGGCTGGGAGTGCCCGGTCTTTCTGGGTCTAAGAGCGCCCACCTTACATGCACCAATTTCAGGGAAGGCAGAGGTTCGCGCGCGGGTCTCAGGCTCTGAGAATGAGGCACAGGTCCGAGAGCACCAGGCTCGGCCTTCGCGCACCTCTCTGGGGCGAGAGTTTGATGCAGGCTCTGAAACAAGGGTGTTTATCAAAGGGCACCGGCTGGGCCTTTATACCTCTTTCAGGGGAGTATCTCAGGCTCTATAGCAGGACTCTTGCATTCTGTCGCCTGGTGTGGCTCCCATTCCCTCACAGGAAGCGGACCCCATGCATTCTCCTTGCACTGGCAGCTTAGGGACCAAGAGCTGGTTTCTCTGCCGCACTCTCTCTGACTCAGTGCCAAGGGAGGCTGTCCTGGGACCAGGGACTTAAGCCCTTGTCCCTAGCCGCCCCGATTCCCACAATTTCCCCAGAGATGCTTTGCTCTTTTGGAGTGCTTTCAACCAGTCTCCGAGTTAATGCTGGTCCCCAGACGCAGGGCACTCTCGCTTGTATTGGGGTATTACTTTCCAACTGTTTGCCTCTGGTAGCTCCCTCCCCCTTTTGTTTATCTTCTGATATCAGTTCACAGTTCCCACTCCGCTTTACCTGCCCACTGGCTTCTTCTCCCCCTGTAGAGATCCACACATGTATAATTTTGATCTCAGGCTGATTTCATGGGTGATTGGAGTTCATGGGTGATTGGTAGGTAATCAGCTCATTTTGGGGTACAAGTTGAAAAGACGCCTTCTAATTCTGCGCCATTTTGTCCCCCCTCTTAACTTTTTTTTTTTTTATTTGACAGCACAAGTAGAGGGAGAGGATGAAAGAGAAGCAGGATCTGCACTGAGCAGGGAGCCAGATGCAGGGCTGGATCCCAGGACCCTGGACAGATGCTGCACTGAGGGAGCCACCCAGACACCCTTTTAGACCTAGGATGCAGGTAGGAGAAGCAAGCCAGGGGTTTCTTGGCCCAACACTAATGACCATGGCTCAGACAAATCCATCTTCCACTTCAGGCTTCCAGATACTCTGCGAAGGAGACATTCCCCTTCCTGTCCCTGAATGCTCTGCCAGGTCAAGGCAGATCCATGTTTCTGAGGGTTCCTCTTTGGTCATTCTGTCAGGGACAGCCAAGAGGGCTCCAAGCCTGTGTGGACCCCAGGCCTGGGGATCCCAGCCCTGAACTCTTTGCTCTGCCCTTGATGACCCCAGAATAGATCAATTCAGCAACTGTCAATCCATGCCAGGCCAGGGAACAAACACAGCAGTACACAAGATCAACTCGCCTTGGTCCCAGGAGCCTGGATTCCCCAAGGAGGGCTTCACCTGGTCTCTGAAGGGGATTCCAGGGGTTCCAAGATGGCCATGGGTGGAGCCCACCAGGTAGAGAGGCCCCTGGAGAGTGTCCACTGGCACTGAGCAGACGGAAGATCCCCTCAGGCCTTCCCTCGTGGCTCCACTGTGCCCTGGGGAGAGAAAAGGGCCAGCCACACCGCACCGGGGCCGCAGCTCGGCCACCCAGGAGCAGCAGCGGGCCTAGCCTGGAGCTCAAGCAGAGGCAGGGAGCGGCAGGGAAGCCAGGACTGGGCAGGGCCTGGGGTCCTGGAGTCAGCAGAAGAGCAGCGGGAAACAGCAGGGGGCGCAGCCAGCCCCCTCACCGGACAGGACAGAACAGGAGGCTGGGCGAGGGCCAGCAGGCCTGCAGAGAGGCCTGCACTGCTGTTGGCCGCCCCCCACCCGCCACAGCTCGCCCGCACCTGCCTGCCCCGCCCACCGCCTTCTGTGGGCCCAGCAAACTCACTGCGCAAGTAGCGCCTCCCGGGAAGGCAGGGGTTCTGGGCTGGCTGGGCAAGGCGCAGGGGAGTGCATCGGTGCCCCGCTGACTCAGGTACTGAGGGGCTGGGGAGGGGTAGGGGCGCTAGGCAGAGAGGGAGACTGGGGCCCTGCTGCCCGCTGCCACCTGCTGCTTCGTCCAAGGGAGCAGGAGGGGGGCCTGGCGGACAGGCTCCTGGCGGCCTGGTGCTCATACGCCCCATAGCCCTTGCCCCACAGCCCTCGCTCCACTTCTCGGTATCCAGGGAACCCGTGGGGCCCTACTGACATCAAGGGGCCCAGCACCACTGGGCTCGTCTGGACCCTGGAGAGATGCCTGTGCTGACAGGCTTCTTTTCCAGAACTTGATGGAAAATTTTGTCCCTCAGAATCGCCGGGCTCCCCAGCCTGAGAGGCGCTGGCTCAGCCCGCGCAGCCTGGGCCCCACTGGGCCCCCTCCACCTCAAGTGCCTTTTACCCAGGAGCCCCAGGATACCAGTTTTTTCTGGCCCATGGACCCCTTTCCCCCACCCCCACCCCCACACCTCTACTTTGGGCCTGCAACCACCCTGGGATCACTTCCATCTCCGGCCCCCTACCCCTTGTTGGTGGTCCTTGTCCACCTCCAGGCCTGACCCCTGGCCCCTCTCACCTCTGGAGTTACTGAAACCCTTCCACTTGGGGGCCACTGGCATCTGTGATCCCAGACTCCCGGGACTCCCCTCCACCTTGGAGCTCCCTACCCTGTTTCCTCTAGGAACTGCTGTGCCTAGAGCACCGAAACCCCACATTCTCAAGCCAGCTGTCTTTGGGCCAAGGACTCAGGTATCCTCAGGGACCCTCCTTTCCAGGGCACATACTCCTCTCTGTGCAGGAGAGACCAGAGAGAGCAGGCTTGGGGATCCTTCACTCCAGCTGGATGGAGGGGCAGAAGCTGGGGTGTGTGTGAGGGGGTGCTGACAGGTGGCCTCCCTGGGTAAGGAGCTTCCAGGAGGAAACTTCAGAGTGAGGCTATGATGTGGAAGCCTCAGGAAGCACTGGCTGCTCAGACTCCAGGCTCCTGGCTTGGGCAGTGGGCATTTAGTGGCCAGAGCCCTACAGGACCAACCCTGTCCAAACCCACCCCACCATGGCTGGCTTTTTTGTCTTTAATTTGCACAGCAACCTTTTCTCCAGTATGAAATTGAAAGCTTTGCTTTGGAAAGTTTTGTGTCCAGGAGGCTCCTGGGCATCCACTTACTTTATTTCCGGAGGCTAGTTGAGGAGGGTGGAGTCTTTGGGACCTTCACAGCAGGTCTCCTGATCCTTCCTGACTTCCTTTTTTTTTTTTTTTTGATTTATTTATTTGAGAGAGAGAGATAAAGAGCACACCACAGAACACATGCAGGCACAGGTGAATGGGCCAGGTGAATGGACCTGTGCCAAAACAAAGAGTCAGATGCTCAACCAGCTGCAACCACCACCCCCCGTCCACCTTTTACAGATGGGTTACATCTACACACTGTTAGGCACTTTGCCTGGACCCGGCTAGTCTTACAGCAGTCCTAGGACACTGTCTCTTGCCCAGTGTCTCTGGTCAGTACCAACCCATGCCTCAAGTGTGGGAATGACTTCTTCCTGACTCCTTTTTTTTTTTTTTAAGATTTTTTATTTTATTTTATTTATTTGACAGAGAGAGATCACAAGTAGGCAGAGAGGCAGGCGGAGAGAGAGAGAGGAGGAAGCAGGCTCGCTGCTGAGCAGAGAGCCTGATGCGGTACTCGATCCCAGGACCCTGAGATCATGACCTGAGCCGAAGGCAGCGGCTTAACCCACTGAGCCACCCAGGCGCCCTTCCTGACTCCTTCTTAACTCCCTGTCCGGCCTGGGTTGCCCACCCCCCTCCAGGCTGTCCTAGTTGTATATATTGGATCTCTGTAGATAGTGGGCACCATCAGATCCTCACCTGTCGTGGCCGGCGCAACAAATCAACCAGGAACATGAGGGTAAGAGGATCAAGAAAAGAACTCGAGAAGCAGAGATATGGGGGACAGGAGGAGCACTGAGGAGGATGTCCAACAGTGCTAAGTTTATTCAAAGCCTTAAGGCCATATATATAGTGACATTACATCTGTGTTTAGTTAAGCAACTATGGTTCCTCATGACGCCAAATGGCTGATGCCAGTACAAATACAGCAAACCTGAAAGTAAATTATGGGTTGTATTAAGGCAGCAAGGACCAGCAACGAACTTTTTAGCCCAACCGAATTGTTCTCATTTTTTAGTAAGCGTGTGGGAAGTCACGTAGGCGAGCGCACAACACATAGCACAGACTCTTGCCCAGTGCTACTGAACTTTTCCCGTCCTAAACCTTTTGTTAGGTTATTTGGACTTTAAAGGAGGCACAAGTCAGGGTCTGGTTTGGTTCTCATCTCAAGCCTTATTGCGGCCTCCCACACTCACCGAAATGAGAACATGGCTCAGGGTTATGGAGTGAATATACCCTTTAGGAAACATTAAAAGACATAGCATAACTGGTCCGGGGTCACCCAGCCTGTGAGAGGCATGGGTGAGATTCAGACTGCACTGGGTGCCACAGCCATTTTCAGCTCACCTTAGTGTCCAACCTGGTCCCAGAAGGTTCCTGCTCAGGACTTTGCTTTGTGCTGAGCTGGGCTTGCTTCCTGCCTTTGAAGCCATTTTCACAGTGTATCCCCAGCCCACCCTCTCACATTGAGCATCAGGGCTGCCTTGGCTGGCCTCTGTTGATCGTGCCATTCCTCTCAATCCCTCTGTCACTCCTCTGGCCCACTGTCCTACTGCCCTCTGTCCGGTGGGCCAAGTTCTGAGTTTCTTACCTGCACTTCCTCTTAACTGTGCTCTGTTGAAATCCTCTCTAACAGGGAAGACCTGCTTATCAGAGCAGCTTGATTTGGAATCCATCTCCCCTGGAGGTCAGAGCTTCTGACCATCATGTCCCCAGCCTCAGCACTGGGGATGCCTGCCCAGCCTATTCTGGGTGCTCGTGGAGCTCTGGGATCTTGGAGAAGATTTGCCATGAAAATAAGCATTTATACATAACACGGAAGAGAAGATTTGAGGAAATTGAGTGAGTGTCATTTGGTAATGTTTGTGTTAGGATGGTTCTGAAATTTCTGGGCCCTGAGTTACCAAGAACCCTAGGTTGCCCAGCTGGAAGGACCTCAGATAGATCAGCTGGGCTCCTCACCTCATTTGACAGATGGGAAGTTGAGGCCCAGAGCTTAGTGCCACAGAGCAGGAGTGAGGAGAGATGTTAGTGACAGGAAGAAATCATAGGGTAAGCACAAAGTGGCTGAGCCTGGGCTTTGTTTATGCAAATGAGTTGCTAAAACAGTGGGCCTGAGGCTGCTGACTCTATCTAGTGGCCAGCAAGAAGTAACACCAGCCCACACCTTCTGAGGTTTAACTCATGCCAGGAATGATTCTCAATGTTTTATTTGTGGGCACCTGGGTGGCTCAGTTGTTCAGCTGAGGTTATGCTCCCAGGGTGCAGGGATCTAATCCTCACCAGACTTCCTGCTCAGTGGGAAGCCTGCTTCTCCCTTTCACACTCCCCCTGTGTGTGTTCCCTCTCACCCTGTCTCTCTCTCTCTGTCAAATAAATAATAAAATCTTAAAACAAGAGCCACAATACCAAAATGCTTTATTTGCCTTAGGAGATAGGGTCTGTTATGGCTACCATTTTAATGCATGGAAATATGGGCACAGGGGAGCTAAAGGAGTCCAAGGTCACACAGCTTTCAAGTGGAGGAGCCAAGATTTGAACCCTGGGCAGCCTGCCTCCAGAAACTGTATTATTTTTTCCCCTTGTGTATGTCATTTTTAAAAACCTTTCCCTGAATTCTAACAGAGATGTGTAAACATTGTTAAGCATGCAGTTTATTGATCATCACAAAGCTTAGGTTCTGAAGCATTGCAGCAAGCTGGGGTAGGCTATGATGTCAGAACCGGTTGGAATCCAGTTTCTGGTGCTGCATTATCTTAGGTGACTTACTCAGCCTCAGTTTCTGCACTGAGTTTGGCAGCCTTGTGATGAGTAGAGCGTGTGACAGTGCCTAGCGGGTTTGGTGCCTGGCGAGTGTTTAATAAATGGTTTTCTCTTCTTAATAATGAAAATTCTAAGTTGTGTTGGTTTTGTTAAGCAGTCCGAATACCTTCCTCATCGGTCAGTTGCCTGTCAGTCGCCTTGTAGGTACTTGTGATGAGTCACTTTGGTAAGTCACTATATATAGCTGAAACATTTGGGGGTAGTTGGGGGACAACCCCCCGCCCCCACTGCCCCTGCATTGGAAGTCTGTAATTTAAAATGTTCCACCTGTGCCTTTTTTTTTTTTTTTTTAAACATAACCACTTTGGGACAGTGAAAGTTATATGTCTTCTCCTTAGGATTGTGACGGAGCCTTTGGGGACCTGCAACAGCTTACTTCCAGTTTCTGTCTGGCATACTGATGGGCCAGAACTTATTTTAACAACATTCCATCACATTCCAGGCACCTGGAAGGAGGAATATGTTGAACTTCTCGGAAATTATTTTTTTGAACTGTTTTTATCCTGAGGAATAACCCATTTAAAAATTGAATGACCTTTATGGTTGACTTTTCCACTCTACATAATGCAAACTGAAAAACTCTTTGTTTTCAGCTGCTTCTGCAGCAGTGGGAAGAGCAAGCCTGTGGGAGTCCTCCCCCGGTTGTCCCCAGCACAGAGCTGCATCATTCTACACACCCCTCATGCCTTGTCTCCTTGTCTGTGAGGTGGTAATGATGGTGCAGGGAGCTCCAGGGGTTGTCGTGAAGGTTACAGAGATGGGGGGTGTAAACTTTGAACAGTGTGCCCCACATAAAATGCAGATCTGGTGAGCAGAGGCAGCTGCTCACATTAATTGCCTTTCTTTCCTGGGTCCTTTTTGTCTCAGCCACCACCTTAGAGAAAGTGACTCAGCAAGGCTGGTGCTTGTGGAGCCCTCTACAAATCCAGCTAATTCACACGGGCGATGCCCTGGAGATAAGGGGGTTTTCCTGGGTGGTAGGACCCCATTTCAGAGGCTTAACTTGCCGGTTTCTCCTAACTGGTCCTGTCCTCCAGGGTCAAGTTGAAGGCCTGCCAGGAGACTGGTGGTCTCACCAGAGTTTTCCACTGGAAGCATGAAGGACCCCATGGGGCCTCGTGCAGAATGACATGGGTGTTGGGGGGAGAACAGAGGGGACATCGCCTGTACCATCATGGGCAGGTCACTATATCTGGCTCACGCCGGCTTTCTTCCCATCTGGGAATTGGCAGAAGACCATGCTTTTTCACAGGAGGGATGAGGGTTTAGGGAGGTATTTGATGACTGTGTTGGGGCTGCATGAGTAACAGAGTTGACGGAGGGGCCTTGGAGTCACAGACTTGGGTTCAGGCCCCTGCTGCTGCCACATAAAAGTAGATCGCTTGGGTAAGCCATGGACCTCAGTGTCCTCCTCTGTGCACTGTGGATAATACCTAGCATGTAGGTCTGTGACGGGTACAAAATAGAAGGCCATATTAGGAGCTTAGAGCAGAGCCTGGTACTCACTAGATTGTAGTTTTATGGAGATACTCTGGCATCACTGGTGTTGCAGACCTGGTCCTACCCTCTGGAAACTTTGGCTGTGTGACAGATGGCTTATGAGGCCATGGCTGACAGAAAGAAGCGGTGTCTGTCTTTTCTTAAGATTAAGGGTACAGAGGGGTGCCTGGTGGCTCCGTCGTTGAGGCATCCAACTCTTGGTTTCAGCTAAGGTCATGATCTCAGGGTGGTGGGATTGAGCCCTGAGGTGTGCTCTGCTCTCAGTGTAGAATCTGCTGGAGGTTCTATCTCCCTGTATTTGTGTGTGTGTGCTCTCTCTGTATCTCTCTCTCTCTCTGTCTATCTCTCCCTAAAATAAATGAAGCTGTAAAAATAAATAAATACATACATGCATAAGTTAATTAATTATGGGTACAGAAATCAGTGATGGAGCTGGGCTGATGGGACGCTTGGCAGCAAAGACAGGTGCACCCTGCTTGAAGGCTCGGGGGTAGCTGCGGTGTCAGCAGTGGTGATGGGGGTGTGAGGAAGTTGCCTCGTGCAGCGTCCAGAGAGGAACTTAGATGGGGGGGGGTTCCAGGGAGTAAATGCCCATGGGTAGGAAGCATCTTCAGATGAATGTCAGAGGGTGTCCTCATGGATGGGGAGGCACCCTTTCTCCCTGAAGCTGCCCACGAGTGGAGGTGTGCCTGCTGGGGACATAACTAAATCATTGGGGTTTAGCCTCCTAAGCTGTTAATTTATGAAGATGTGGCCAAGACCTTGTCTCACTGCTTTTTAAAGAGAAGTAAATTAAACTGTTGTTTGGGATGGTGTTGTCTTCCAAAGGCTCATTCAGAGTCAGTGGCAGAGCTGCTGTGGGCTTTCCAACTTGTCTTGAAAGCCTGGTCCAGGCAAGGGTGAGGGATATTCCCATCTCTTGGGGTCTCTTGCCCTCTCTGTTTATGGCAGAACGTGGTTTTGTGACTGGTAAATAAACAGGCATCCTGTGCAGATCCTTCAGCTCTTCGTGTGGCTGCAGTAGAGGAAATTCCCATTCACTGGGCGCAGACTGTGGCTGGACGGGCGGTGTGGCGGGGCTCTCACTGAGCATTCTCCTTTCACGTAATCCCCAACCAGATATGAATTTTGTGGTGTTGCCACTTTCCTGCTGGCCAGGAGGGAAGTTGAGGCCCAGGAAAGTTACACTTTCTCGCTGTGGTAAGCGGCAGAGCCATGTCAGCCAGTCCAGGCCCTGGCTTTCAGGTCTGTTTGCTGTGAGCATTTCCTCTTGTGTTTCCAGCTTTTGGCCTGTTTGACCTATCAAACTACTGATGGTGTATTGATAATTCTAATACTCTCGACATTGTGAAAGATGAGCTCTTCACTTTGTGCTAGAAATGTTTCTTGCTGTATTTTTCTTTTAATTAAAAAAAAAAAGTCAAAGTCCCACGTTTCTGCCCATTTGAATCTCCCTGAGTCTCCCTGTTGTGAAGTGGTTGGGTTTGGGGATTTCTAGGGCAGGGGCCTAGTTGGTGGTGGCTTTGCCTGGAGGAGCCCATGGCTCAGGACTTAGAGTGAGGACTGGAGCAGTGTGAACTGTGGCCTGAAAATGTGTTCATGTGTGCTGAGGTGGTGCCCAGATTCTTTTGGAGGATGAACTGAGGTTTTGATCAGTAGGTTAGAGAAACACTTGATGGAATAACACTGATAATTTTGTTTTTGTATTCAATCCTAATTTTGTGTTTTCGTTTTCGTGTAGTGCAGTGTGCTCTATGTTCTAAGAAAAAATTGGCAATCAATTCATACAGTATCATGATTTAATAATCCTTCCTCACTCACCGGGTCATATTTCAGGTTTTTATATGTAGTTTTTATATCTGTAGTTCTGTTTCTGAATTCTGCATTTTGATTCATTCCTTCATTTTTAAATTTCTTATTTTAAAGATTTTATTTATTTGAGAGAGAGAGAGAATGAGCTAGGAGCAGGGGCAGAGGGAGAAGGAAAGGGAGACTCCTCACTGAGCATGGAGCCTGATGTGGGTCTCAGATCCCAGGTCTCTGAGATCAGGACCTGACCCAAAGGCAGATGCTTAACAGACTGAGCTACCCAGGTGCAGCCACATTCCTTCATATTTTTATTTTTACTACAGTGCTGCACTGTTTGGCTGGTTGCTTCAGTTTCTGGGAGGGAGGGAGATGACCCCCTCCCCTGTTCTTCTAACAAGTTTGCTTTTGCTGCGTTGACTGGAGAAGGGCCAGGCTTCCTGAAGATGAGTAGAATGATTCAGTGACACCCAAAAGGCAGTGGCTATCATTGTTCCCACTGTGCTTCAACAACTTCACCCACTGACTCTTTGATGATGGCAGCCACCAGCAAATCTTCTGCAGAGGACTGCTGCCTTGGGATGCTTTTCTTGTGGTGCTGGACTTCATTCCCCCTGGAAGCCAGTACAGCTAGGATTAGAACCTAGGAAAAGTCCCATTAGAACCCAAAAAAGTGGGGTGCCTGGGTGGCTTAATCGATTGTCTGCCTTTGGCTCAGTTCATGGTCTTAGGGTCCTGAGATCAAACCCTGCACTAGTGTCCGTGCTGGCTGTGGAACAAAGACATACTTATTTCTCTCAGTTCTGGAAGCTGGGAAGTCCACGATCAAGACCCTGGAAGATTCCGTGTCTGTTCAAGTGCCCACTTCCTGGGTCACAGATGACCATCTTCTCCCTATAACCTCCAAGGTGGAGGAGGCGAGGGATCTCTGTGGGGTCTCTCTTATGGAGACACTAATCTCGCCCATGAGGACTCCACCCTCATGACCTAAACATCTCCCAAGGACCCCATCTCTTAGTTATGTCCCTTTGGACATTGAGTTTTCAACTTATGAATCCTGGAGGGATACACTGTCTACAGTGAGCTTCGTCAAACATCTTTTATGTTCAAGGCACTGTTTTTTGGCAAAATTAATCATTTCCTACACATCCTTTGAAGCAAGAGTATTTCTGCACTTTGCCTTCCTTTAGAACCTTTCTCTAGAGAGGATCCTAAAAAGTTCAGAAAAGATGCAGAAGAAACCTGCTGGTTAGCTCGTTTTTCACAGTAGAGCAGAATTCATTTTGAAGTAGGTTAATCTTAGAAATCCAGGCGAAGACACTTCGCTTGAAAATCATCTCAAATGATCAGTTAGTTTTGTTAGTAGGAGTAATAGTAACTATAAGATCAATAGAACAACTTTTTGTTCTACTGTGGGCCTACTGTGTGCTGGCTACCTCGGAGCACCTGAGTCGAACCATCTCATGATCCTTTCAACAGCCCACTGATGGTCACACTGTCTTCTCCTCCACGTTATGGATGAGCCTTAAGTCTGGGCCAGAAATGACACAACTTTCCCAAAGCCATATTGCTACTGAGGGGCCAGCTGGGATCTACGCCCACTCTGGTGCCAGAGCCTGTGATTGCAAACGTGGGCTGCACTAGCTGTTCAGAACAAAGGACTGTTCATGGAGGTGACACAGCTAACCCGTGAGACCCACCACCCTTTTCCCTAAGGTCATCCCGGTACAGCCTGCAGTGATGGCCCGAGTTAAGCATTTGAACTTGGTGCTGCAGAGGGCGTGTTTTAGGGACAAGATTGGTGTTAAGGGGGTCTAATGAAGCCCAGAGGGAATGGAAGGAAACAGGACTTGGGGAAATATCTGGGTCCCTGGAGCAGTGATCTCCTTTTATTACTGTGCACCTCTCTTTCACAAAAATAAATACATACATACATACATACATACAAAAAATATTTGCGGACATAGCACAAATTTAAGCAAATTTTAAATTATAAACTCTACTACTCTACCAAATTATTATAAAAGGCATGCAAAAGCTAAACAGTTAAATGGATGACATGAAATATGAATAAAACTTATAATATTTTCTTCCAGCCCCTTACTGGACTATTTGTCAAACTCCCTTTGGAGAAGACTTTTTAAAGATTTGTTTATTTATTTATTGAGAGAGAGAGAGACAACACGTGTGTGCACATGTGAGTAGGGGGGGTGGGGCAAAGGGAAAAGGAGAGAAGCAGACTCCCCATTGAGCACAGAGGCCTCACTAAGGGCTCAATCCCATGACCCTGAGATCATGACTTGAGCCAAAATTTTGAGTCAGACATTTAATCAACTGAGACACCCAGGTGCCCTGGAGAAGACTTTTTAAGAAAGAGATAGGACACTGGATTTATAGCAATAATTCCTAGAATTAACCTTTAAAAGTGGGAAGATAGAAATGGTTTTTTTAATTTTTTTTAAAGATTTTCTTTATTTATTCATAAGAGATGGGAGGCAGAGACAGAAGCAGGCTTCCCGCAGAGCAGGAAGTCCAGAGTGGGACTTGATCCCAGGACCTGGGATCATGACCCTAGCTGGAGATAGACGCTGGAGATACTGATAAACCAAACTTTAGGGAAAAATACTGAACTTTACTGGGAAGATGAAGCAGAACAACAGCATATGGCAGCAACATGAGTTTTAGATAGTTGTTGGTCGCCCAGAAGGCTTAAGGTGGAGAGAAAAACAAAAGGCTGTAGTGACCCAAAATTGTCCGAGTTGTGACCCAGGAACTTCCGGGTGACATGAAGATTTGTTTATTTATTACACGGACAGCGCCATGTGGGGACAGAGCGAGGGGGAATGAGAATTCCATACAAACGTGTGAGTGGCTCTTCTCCCATCTCCAGGGGGGAAGGAAGAGATTGGGTTTACTCCAGTAAGCATGGTGATGAGTTGGTGAGGTAGGTTGACTAGATGTCTGGACACCTGAAAAAGCCAGCTAAGGGGGCTTCCTGGCCATCTTGTCAGTGTCTTATTGAAAGCTTGTCATGTGCAAGACTTTCTTTTAACAGGTTGCCAGGTGAATTGATGTACAAATCAGACTACCGGCCGCCATGTGTCATTGCTCAGGTGGTCCATGACACAGTGCCCTGCCACTAAGGGGATGCACTTAGCATTACAGACATCGTTCTGTCTTTGTTATTTTGAAATTTAGAAAATATCTTATTAATTTGTTCACCCCAAAGAGGCAATTTATTGCTTACTATGACAGTCTTTTGGTAGAGGACACAAAACTGCTTTCTTTGTTATGAAAATCAATGTGTTACACCAATTTTCTGAAAGATAGAAATGAATTGCCTCCTTCCAGCTGGGTCAGGACATAAGTGTACCCTATGTACTGGTTTTTCAATAGATTCCATTTACAGATTGTACATGTCTCTCAATACAGAAGACATTTGCTCACATTTATGTGTAGAACATTCCCGAACCTGGTCCAGGTTGCGGATGAAACTGTCACTCTGACTGGCAAGGCATAATGAAGAAGAGTTTTCCTGTAAACAATATGTGGTCATGGAAGGAATCAGCACTGCAATTCGTGGCTGATTCCAAAGGCTCTAAGAGGTGGTAGATGCACAGGCAAAGTGGTGACTTTTGCAGAGGAAGCAGGCTGGGGAGAGATAGCAAAACAGAAGTTTGAGAGGGCCCTAAAATCTCCTCCTGTGGGATTATTTGCCATTGACCTTGAGAAAGGCTATGGTGAAAACTTGAAAGAGCATCAGATCAAACCCTTGGCCACTGGAGGTTGAAACTGACATGAGCAGCACTATCTCTATTCTTGACCCAAGGCCACAGGATGACAAGCTTTGCTTTTTCAATGTGGTCTCAAGTCTCTATACTGCCCTATAAAGAAAATAATACAAATAAATGCTGAGAGTGTAAAGTGTAAGCAGAGCTCCCCTTGGCCATTTCCTGTTTTCTCCACTCCGAAGTGAGTATCACTTTGGTGAGTGCATTGCAGGAAATGGCCTTAATGATCAATGGCAGACCTCCACTCCAGAGTGACATAAAAAGCAATCTGCACCTCCTTCCTGATTTGTCTGTAATGAAACTTGCTTTCCTCAGGTCCCAGCATTCGAGGCAGATAAATATGTTCCCTTTCGTTGGCTCTTACTCATACTTCAGCAAGATTTCCCATGTGCTTTCCTTGGCTGGCTGGGAAACTGGACGACAATTTATGGGATCTTAGGGGACAGGCGCGTAGAATTCCAGTGGGATCCCGGAACAGAACCTAATTGGAGATTAGAGACCATTGCGGTGCAAAGCTTTTCTTTGAGATCGAAAGAGGTGCATGTTATGTAAATATTAGCAAGTGTAAGTTCACACTGTCTATTGAAAATTTAGACTCATTATGGTCAAGAAGGCTGGAAGATAAGTAGATTTTGGGAAAGATTCAGGTAAATTCAGGGAGGTGGCAAATTACCCCAGGGAAAGTAGAATGGCTAAAGAGTATGGCCCAAACTTTTTAAAAAAATTTTATTCACTTATTTGACACACAGAGAGCCAGAAAGCACAAGTGGGGGGAATGGCAGAGGGAGAAGGGGAAGCAGGCTCCCCGCTGAGCAGGGAGGCAAATGTGTGGGACTCGATCCCAGGACCCTGGGATCATGACCTGAGCTGAAGGCAGACACTTAACCGACTGAGCCACCCAGGCACCCCCTGGCTCCAACTTCCAAAGATGTGTATGAGATACCTTTGGTGGGAAGGAATGAAGATCAGCAACTGTCCTTGATTCTGCTTCTCAGGAAGGCATTGTGATGTGGTGCCCAGGACTTTGGAGACAGACACATGCTTGGTGCCCTCTGGCTCTGCCGCAAAAGCAACACCTTCCAGAGGGCAGCTGCAGGCACCGGGTGGCGTCACACAGGGTCAGACCCAGGAGGCACTCAGCCACGTACCCATTCCACCATCCTGCTGGGTTTGGAAGAGCGCTATCTAAGTCCCTGCTGCTGAAGGACCATCCAGAGTGACATGTCCCATGGGGCATCCCGGCATTCCTTTACCCCTTCAGGTTGTTGGCAGCAAGGCTGGAAATTTTTTTAATTGCCTGGGAAAATGATAGCAAACAGCTCCATAAAGGAGTTTCAGAACGCAGACTTCATACTATGTTTTGAGTACATTTCATTTATTTGGCAGGTACTGACAGGGTGCTTAAGTGCCAGGTGCTGCTGCATTAGAAACGAACTTGAGAAGTTAACAGGAGGGGGCTCCAGCCCTCAACCAGCACAAAGTTGATCAATGGATGCATGTGACAGACAGAGCACTGTGACGGGGAGTACTAGGTGCTGTCATAAGAAGGGTATGCCTGGAGTTAAAGGAATACTCGGGGGGAGCCAGCACCAACACTCGGGGAGAGCTGTGGGAAATATGATGGATGCAGATGGCTCCAGAGGAAACCAGAGAACTGCTCAGATCCCTGCTTCTTAACAGCTCCAAGTGCCCGCCGCTTCAGAGTGGGGGCTGGGCGAGCAGGGAGCTGGGGTGGGCGCAGCGATGCCTAAGTTCCGACCTCAAGCCCCTGCGCTGTTTCAACTGTCCCTTTAGGAGTACAATGACATAGGATGTCACCAACGGAGGATCTACCCCTGCATCCTGGTACTGGGAAAGCACGCGAGGGCTGCGGAGCTGAAAGCAAGAGTTGGCAGTTCCAGTAATGTGTGCAGGGTTTTAAAAAACTATATACCGGAAAATATCCGGTCTTATTTGCATGTGTTTGTATCATGCACAATTTTTAACTGCAATCCTCCTTTTACCTTCTTCCCTGTTGTTAAGACTCTCCTCTCCTCACCGCTGCCTTTGTCCCTATAATACCTGTTGACAGCCTGGTGCTCATCTATGAGCTCATTCGCCTCTATCCACGCACGCATGGGGCTCTGTCACTGTTTAACAAATATGGGCTCATTTTATCTACCTCTTGATCTAGTGCTTCCCAGTTAATAATCCCTCCTGCATAACGTCCTTCTGTTTTTATCTTCATTTTTATAAAGAATGGTTGCTCACCTTTTATCAGGTGCCTTTATTTTTTTATCAAATGCATTTATTGCTATGGTCTTAAGAGTTTTTTCACAGTTAATTTAGTGATGAGGTAAATCTTATTGATTTTCTGGTCTTGAGCTCCCTTTATTTTCCTGGAATAAATCCAAGTTGGTCTCAGGATATAGTCCTTTGATAGATGCCTGACTTCTGTTATTTGCTAACATTAGTTCAGTTTCTATTAACTAATCTGTCCTAAGCCAGATTTGTTAATAGCTTCCCCGTTCCTCCCTCTCAGGTTTGGGTATTAAAATTGTGCTCAGCTTCATCAAGTGAATTGACTTATTATTGTTTAATTGCCTGTTGCCATTTAACAGTAGAATGACAGTTATCCAGCTGCAAACCTGTCTGATCTTGGAACTCATCTTCTTAATTTTTCATTCTTGAATCATTTGGATGATTTTGTTTTCCTAGGAAATCATCGTTTCTTTTAGGTTATCAAATTGATTAGTATAAAGTGCCTTGCAGTTTAGTGATTCTTTTATATTATGCATTTGCTTTTATATCTCTGTTCCCAATCCTTATCTGTTTTGCAACTCTCTCCCTCTCTCTGTCCCCTCCTCCCTGAAACCCCCCTTTCCCCATTCCCCTTCCCTCTCCCCACCTCCTCCCACACCCCATCTTCCCCCTCTCTTATCCTTAATAAGGCATGTGAAGTTTTTTTTATTATTATTATTTCATTAGTCTTTCATAGAAACAACTTTGAGTTTATTTGCCCCTGATATTTTTTATTAGTTTAAAAATTTATCTTTATTATAACTACTTCCTTTCTTTGGATTGAGCTGCCCTTTTCTGATGGGTTTAAATGAGTACTTTCTTTTATTTAAAAAAATGTTTGAAATTGAAGACATTTGACACTAAAGTCCCCTTAGAGTATAACTTCTGGTGTCTTCTGTAAGTTTTGGTATGAAATAGTCTCCTTTCCATTGCTTTCAAGATTTTCTTCAGTCGTCTTATGATTTCTTCTTTGACTGAAGACTGTATTTCTTAACTTGTATGTAGTTTCAATTTTTTGTTACCAGGTTATCTAATTCTGATTCTACTGGATTGTGATCAAAGAACTGTTCTTTAAATCTTTAATTTGGAAGGCTTGTAAAGGTTTCCTTTGTTGCCTAGTATGCAATTAATCTTTACAAATATGGCTTTCCTTAGGTGTAAGAAAGAAATGTTTTCCGAGGGAAATAAGGATGTCTATTTTCTATTTTTTTTAAGATTTTATTTATTTATTTGACAGACAGAGATCACAAGTAGGCAGAGAGGCAGGCAGAGAGTGAGAGAGAGGAGGAAGCAGGCTCCCCGCGGAGCAGAGAGACCGATGTGGGGCTCGATCCTAGGACCCTGGGATCATGACCTGAGCCGAAGGCAGAGGCTTTAACCCACTGAGCCACCCAGGCGCCCCAGGATGTCTATTTTCTGTGTGTCCTTGTTTTTCCCTCCTTCTAGTAGATACTCCCATTTGAAAAGCTAAAATTTTACCTTGTTATTGCATTTTTAGAGTCTTCAGGTATTATGTTGTTAGATGTATACCTGCTTATACCTTTTACATCTTCTTTCCAAACTCTGCCTTTAAAAATGTCCCTCTTCATCTTAGTACCTATAACTTTAGACCCAACTTGTCTGCGATGAAGTTTGCCATTCCGGCTTTCTCTTTTGCATGGTATCTCCTCACCTGATACATTCTCAATCCCTTTTGCATTTTAAGTATGTTTCTTGAACAGCCTGGATCTGTAACCTCCTGATAGGCGCTTTAATAGAAAAAGTCAGTCTGTACACATTTAAATTAATGATAAACAGTCATAATTTTATTCCTCCCATCTTATTTTGTTTTTATTTTCCCCATTTTTGATGTTTTTAATCAAGTTCATTCTTTTTGTACTTGATAAATAGAGAAGTTCTTTGCATTTTTCGATGACAGCTTAATTGAGATATAATTCACAGGCCATACCACTCACCATCTAATGTGGACAATTTAATGGCTTTCACTATATTTAACTATACTATACTGAACTACCTACACATTTTCATCATCCTCAAAAGAAAACTTTAGCCATCACCACCAGTCTTAGGCAACCGCTAATCTACTTTCGGTCTCTGTAGATTTAGCTATTCTGGAAATTCCATATAAATCAAATTATGCAATATGTGGTCTTCTGTGACTGACTTCTCTCAATCAGCAGAATGTTTTCAAGGCTCCTCTGTGTTGTGGCACATATCAAAATTCTATTCCTTTTCAAGGCTGAATAATATTCCACAGGCTGGATGGATCACATTTTATTTATCTCTTCATCAGTTGATGAACATCAGGGTTGTTCTCACCTTTTCGCTATTACGAATAAACCCTAAACCTTCATGCATAAGTTTTTGTGTGGGCATAGTTTTTTTCTTGGCTCTATACACAGGAGTGATATTGGTGTGTCATATGGCAACTCTGTGTTCTGCATTTTGAGGATCTACTAAATCATTTCTAATGTGGCTGTGCCATTTTCCAAGCCCACCAGCAATTTACAGGTTCCAGCTCTTCACATCCTTCCAACACCTGCTTTTGGGGTTTTTGATAGTAGCCATCCACGTGGGTGGGAGGTGGTATCTCACCATGGTTTTGATTTGCATTTCCCGAATGATTAGTGATGTTGAGCATATTTACACGTGCTTATTGTCCCATATATTTTATATATACCTTATATGTATCTTTAAATATATATTATATATTTCATATTTTATTGATATTTAAATACATATTTAAGAATGTAAATATATTTACATAAATATGTTTATATAAATATATGATCATGTAAAATATATTTATATATACATTTATATATTAATGTATACATTTGAATATTAGAGAAATGTATATTCAAGTTCTTTGCTCATTTTTTAAGAGATTTTATTTATTTACTTGAGAGAGATTTATTGAGAGAGATCACAAGCAGGCAGAGAGGCAGGCAGAGAGAGAGGAAGAAGCAGGCTCCCTGCTGAGCAGAAAGCCCGGGGCTCGATCTCAGGACTCTGAGTTCAAGACCTGAGCGGAAGGCAGCAGCTTAACCCGCTGAGCCACCCAGGGGCCCCTCTTTGCTCATTTCTTAACTTGGTTGTCTTTTTATTTGAGTTGTAAGAATTCTTGGGTGCCTGGGTGGCTCAGTGGGTTAAGCCGCTGCCTTCGGCTCGGGTCATGATCTCAGGGTCCTGGGATCGAGGCCCGCATCGGGCTCTCTGCTCAGCAGGGAGCCTGCTTCCCTCTCTCTCTCTCTGCCTGCCTCTCCATCTACTTGTGATTTCTCTCTGTCAAATAAATATAAAAAAAAATCTAAAAAAAAAAAAAAAAGAATTCTTCACACAGTCTGCATGCATGTTCCTTATATATGACCTGCAAATATTTTCTCCCATTTAGTGGCTTGTCTTTTGACTTTGTCAATGGGGTCCTTGGAAGCACAAAACTGGGATATTTTGGTTGAGTCCCATTTATTTATTATTTTTTTTAAGTTGCTTGTACTTTGGTGTTTGGCTGAGGAGCCGTTGTTAGATTCAAGACCACTAACATTTACCTTTGTGTTTTCTTCTGAAAACTTTATCATTTTACTTTATTTTTATTTTTTAAAAGATTTTATTTATTTGAGAAAGAGACAATGAGAGAGAGCATGAGCGAGGAGAAGGTCAGAGGGAGAAGCAGACTCCCTGTGGAGCTTGGAGCCTGATGCAGGACTCAATCCGGGATCTCAGGGATCATGACCTGAGCAGAAGGCAGCCGTCCAACCAACTGAGCTACCCAGGCATCTCGAACTTTATCATTTTAATGCTTACACATATGCATTTGATGCATTTGGGGTTATTTTCTCTGTATGGTGTTAGGCAGGACTCCTGTTTCATTATTTGCATGTGGCTGCTTGGGAGTAAAATACTGTTCTTACCCCCATTGAATTGTTTGGGAGTCTTGTCAAACATTAGTTGACTGTAATTTATTTTCCTTTTTTTTCCCCATTGAGGCATTTCACGTGCCATGTATATTATATTTCTAGGAAAAAGGAATCCCAGGATTTTCCCTCCTGCCTGGATTCTTCCTTCTTCATGGTGCATGATGCCAGAAGAATTTTTCCATGCAGTGAAACCAAACTGAGGGGATGGAAATATTCGGCCACTTTTCTAGATCTTTCAGTTATACAAGTCTAGGGCTGGTCATGCCACACTTGTTTAACTTGCCCGTGAGGTTCACAGCAGTTTTCCCAGCTCTGTGGTCATCAATAATTTCAAATTTGCCAATGTACTCATGCTTCGTCATCACAGTGAGGAAACGGGACGATGACTTTGGTGCAGGGCCTCCTAAGAACCTGACCTTCGCCCCCCCTTTCAGCAGTGTTAATGTTCTTGAGGGCATCTGTGGGACATTTGTTCACACTGTTACTGCGGCACGGAAAGATGGCAGAAAAAGCTTTTTTCCCTTTTATTAATATTTGGTCTTGTTCTCCTTCCCTTTCTCATAACCGAATGCGTATTTCCCCTTCGTCATTTGAAAACTGCATACTGTTCTCCAGCTGTTTTCCCCAGACGAGACCTTGTGTATCAAGAATCCTTATTTCACGGTTATTATACACAATCTTAAAGATTTATGACTGTCCGCTTATTTTACACATGCATACACACGAAGCACTAAATACGGACTTTATCTGAATGGCTAAATGTTGGCCAAGACAGAAGCCAGTTGTAGTGGGAACTGATAGGATAAAGATATAGTCTGAAGTTTTTGTTCTTTAAAAAAAGCCTTCATGGGGCGCCTGGGTGGCTCAGTGGGTTAAGCCGCTGCCTTCGGCTCAGGTCATGATCTCAGGGTCCTGGGATCAAGTCCCATGTCGGGCTCTCTGCTCAGCGGGGAGCCTGCTTCCTCCTTTCTCTCTCTCTGCCTGCCTCTCTGCCTACTTGTGATCTCTCTGTCAAATAAATAGGTAAAATCTTTAAAAAAAAAAACAAAAACAAAAAAAGCCTTCATGGGGCGCCTGGGTGGCTCAGTGGGCTAAAGCCTCTTGTTTTCAGCCCAGGTCATGATCCCAGGGTCCTGGGATCAAGTCCTGCATCGGATTCTCTGTTCAGTGGGGAGCCTGCTTCCCCCTCTCTGCCTGCCTCTCTGCCTACTTGTGATCTCTGTCTTTCAAATAAATAAAATCTTAAAAAAAAAAGGCCTTCTTATTTTATTAAAAATTTTAGGTGTCCGAATTCAAAAGGTTAACAATATAGTACAATAATAATAATAATAATATATCATCTAATAATAAAATAATAATAATTTCTCCTGCATAGTCACTGCTGCACACTAGTAAAATGAGATGTTTCTTTTCTTTTCTTTTTTAAAGATTTTATTTATTTTATTTATTTGACAGACAGAGATTACAAGTAGGCAGAGCGGCAGGCAGAGAGAGAAGGAGGGAAGTGGGCTCCCCGCTGAGCAAAGAACCCGATGTGGGGCTTGATCCCAGCCAAAGGCAGAAGCTTAAACCACCCAGGCGCCCCGAGATGTTTATTTTCATTTGGGATTATGGAGGGGCAAGGTGTTTTTGGCTCTCCTGCTGAAGTAGGGACTCAGTCAGCATTGTCTCCACCTTTTCCCCTAATAGTAGCTCTGGAAGATGAAGACGTCCCTCCATCTCCCAGACATGAGGGTTTGACCAGGACATGGGATGTTATAAGCTCATTGACAGTCTCATGAACTAAGCCCTGGTTTATTGGTCACAGTCGTTCTCCAAGTATTTTCAGGAATAAACTTCAGGTGTTGCCCTTACTCTAATTTTTCTTTCTGAGATTTCTGACTGCAATCGCTACTTCCTGCAGTCACTCAAGGAGAAACGAGGCATGTGGCAGCGCAACAGTGTGTTTTTCTTTCAAGATGACAGAATCACTCTTGATTTCTGTACGCATCTCAGATTTTCATATACGAACATGGATTTTGGTGTCTACCCTGAGGAGATAATACATATGGTGTGAGCTACACATGTATTCTCATGACACGTCACCTGGGTTACCCAGAACTTTCTGGGCCCGGCAGAAAGGCAGAAACCCAGGTGAATTCCTCATTGTTCCAGCAGGCTGTCAGCCCTCAAAGGCCTTCTGGATGTGTTTGTGCATCGCAGTGTCTGCTGTGTAAGATACAGAAAGAGCACAGTAGTTCAGGGGGAAAATATTTAGGAACACATTTTCCAGGAGGAACCAGGATTCAGTTTGGGTGACTCTTGACCATTTTTCATCTTCTGACGACTGAAAGTGGTAGTGAATCTACAGTCATGGTTTTAACATGCATTTCAAATGTAATGTGAGTTTCTATCAACATAAAACTATAAGAACTGTCTTCCTAAAGGGCATTCATGTAAGGCCCGTTATTTTCCAGCTTGATTAATGAAAACAAAATTTTTCTGTAATGCTTTCTTCCTACTCTGTATTAGTTTTCAGGACTGGATTGAAAGTGATTTATTGTGGATAGGGTTATACCTGCTCGTGGAATTTTTTTCTGTTCCTGGGTTTTTAAAGGTGGCAGAGTTGACTTTCTGATTTTAATTCATCTTCACTAGATGAAGAATTCACAAATAGGACTTTTTCTTGAAATAACCATAGCCTGGGGGCGCTTGGGTGGCTCAGGTCATGATCTCAGGGTCCTGGGATTGAGTCCCACATCGGGCTCCCTGCTCAGTGGGGAGCCTGCTTCACTCTTTGCCTCCCCCTCTGCTTATGCTTTCCCTAATAAGTAAATAAATAAATAACCTAAAAAAAAAAGAAGTTGTATTTGACTGGAGCTTCATGTGGAGTGACAGATCAACAGAAAGACAAAGGAATAAGAGACAGGAAGCAATGAAGGAAAACACAGAGGCGCACAGTATAGACAGATGTTCCTCAGCTTATGACGGCCTCGGCTTCTAATAAACCCATTGTTCAGCTGGAAATCTCTTTAGTTGAAAATGCATGGAAAACACCTAAGCGACTGAACATCAGAGCTTAGCCCCGCCAAACTTAAATGTCTTGAGAACACTTACAGTATTGCACAGTTGGGCAAAATCCTCTAACACAAAGCCTATTTCACAATAAAGTGTCTGGTATCTCATGTAACTTACTGAACACTGCACTGAAAGCCAGAACAGGACGGTTCAAGTGTGTTGGTTGCTGACCCTCGTGATCACGTGGTTTGCCTGGGGACTGTGCTCGCTGCCTCTGCCCAGCATTACAAAAGAGGACCCTACTGTAGATCGCCAGCCTGGGAAAAGATCCAAACTAAATGCATATTACTTCTGCACTATTATAAAAAGTCAAAAAACCATAAACTGAACCAAGGTGAAGTCAGGGATCTTCTGTACCAGGTGTGTTAGGGAAGGTCAAGTGCTCCTGTCTGGCCAGGAACCATAGTGGTATGGGGGAGTTCTACAGCGGAGAACCACTAGGACTCAAGCACCAACGGTCACAGGTTACACCAGGAAGACTGGATGCTCTTCTGTGGGCGATGAGAAGCCACGAGCAACTCAGGAAGGCTGAAGAGCTCTGGGCAGGTGGGACAGCTGAGGGCTGCAATGAAGAGGGACAGGTGGAGCTGGGAGACCAGGTGGGGAGAGCCCGCTACCCTCGAACAAAAGGCAACAAAGGTCTGGACTGGGATAATGGAGATGGTGGAAGGTAATGGGATATTCATGAAACAGAACTGGAAAGCCATGGAAATGAAATAAGAGAGGGAGGGAAAACCGTTCATGACTTTAATTGCCATCAGTATAAAACATGTTGAATTAAAATGAATTGGTATTTCTAGACCGATGATGACATCACAATAATGGAAGGAAACCAATTTTGATTTTGAGCCTGGTTAAGGAGACAGTATAGACAAGAGAAAAGCAGAGGCTCTGGAGTCACACAAATGTCACCATTGAGATACGTCCCCACTCTTCATTCCCTTCCCTGTAAACCCAGGCAAGTGACACCTGCCTCACAGCACTGGTAACAAATAGGGAAGAGCACACGTTCCCACGTTCCCGGGTCAGACAGGACAGCCAGGGATCAGCGGCACATGAGGAGGTGACAGGTGGTCACTAAACTGAGCTCAGGTGCATACACAGCATTTTACGTCACCTTGAGATGGCTCCTCTTGTGACCTCTCGAAGAAGGTGGCAGTGGTGAGGAACAAACTCCAGGAGCTTATTAGCATACATGATCTTCAGGCCGTCTGGATGAGACTCAACGATCTGCTCTACAATCACCTAGCAGAAGGAAGAGCGTTTTATTTTTATTTATTTATTTTTTTGTTTGTTTGTGTTTTTGTTTGTTTTTAAAGCACCTAAAAGAGAAGTATGAACTATACACTACAGAGAAAAGAATCGTGTAAACCTTAAAAATGCACTTCGTCCTTCCTCCTCCCCACTCAGTATGCTTTCTAAACAGGAGGTAAGTAACATTGGCATGAAAATCTAGGTCCTGGGATTTGGGAATACTGCTCCAACCCTGGGGGACACAGAGGCTGAGGGACAGAGACTGGCCTGAAGCTAAAACATCACACACACTCATCTGCTTCCCTTCTGAGCTTAAAAGCAAAATACTGTATCTGCAGACAACAGCTCTGTATCATCTTCACCCTGGCCTTATCCTCTACCGTCTCCAGAACAGGGAAAGGGCTGAGATGGAAAGTGATGGAAGAAAACACATCTTATTTTGCTTTAGTATTTAATTTTTTTTGGTGAGGCTGAGTTGCAGGAGGTGAATGACAAGCATACAAACTTAAAATACAAACGTGGCCACAGTTCATTTAATGACATGGAAACGTAAAGTACTTCCCCAATTTAGCATATTAGATTCAGTTCAATGAAAAGGGCATAAATTAAATAACTAAAATATTTTCATTTAGTGACAAAGAATAATGTGATCTTTTTCACCCCCACAGAGAGAGCTATGAACTATAATAGGATACATACAAAGAACTGACAGATCATTTACTTTTAGTAGTCTTAATGAAGCTGAGAAGATTACTGAAATTAATCCTTCAATTTCATTTCTATCACTGGGATACTGTCTCGTTTTAAAACTGGAAGCCTTTCATCCTGAAGTCATGGTGGGTAGCTTTATACTTACCAGACAGAAAGAACACTCGCACTGGCAGGTGACTGGAAGAAAGCCCTCAAACGCTGAGACTGGCTTCATGACTTCTGTCCGCTTGAACTAGATGAAACCGACGCTCTCCAAGTTGGAAGCTGCTGATTGCTGGCGGCCTCACATGGTGCAGCCCATACTCCGGCCGCTCAGAGGCAGGATACACTGACTCCCTGTATTTTACTGTATCCTTATAGGTCAAGAACACTGGGTAACCAAGTTCTGGACTTAAGGTACTACCCGGCTAACTCGCCCTTCAAAGCCCTTTATCTTTGAATATTCCCTCCCTCCCACCTTCCTAGCCTGGCAAACTCCCCCATGGTCTTCAAGACTTAGGCCACATCAATTCTGCGAAGACGCTTCCCCTCACAGACTTTCCCTGCGCACAGAGATGTCTTCCAGCTCCTCCAGTGGGCACGGGCGCCTTGGTGGGGTCACGCTTTTCGGCAACTTCATTAACGTATAACTTATGGAAATGGAAATTGACCTGAAAATGTTCTGATCCGTACCTTCTTCCTAGGCAAGTCCCTCACCCCTACTAAATTAAGATGATCCCTGAGTTATGGCATCACTGTAAGAGACCAGAGCGCATGCCTGATTCCTGCCATGCTGATGGGCACCAAGCGGGACCAACCTTTTCTTACAACCAGAAGATCAGGAACTAAGAGCATCTTCAAGGAAGAGCCCTGAGCTCTCTCGCACCCAGTCAAGAAACAAAGCCAGATTAGATGCTCTGTGTTTGTGGAATGAGGTGCATGGGGGCACAAACCTCATCCATGTATGGTTTCACCAGTACTTGACCGACTAACGCCTCTGCATCCCGTGTCTTGTCAATTGTAGCGTAAGTCTGGAGGCAGTGCCATATGATGTCCACATTGGAAGTCTGAAGCCCTTCTAGCAGCAGGCCTCCCAGGGACTGCTGCAGCATGGCCGTAATGTGGGCTATACGCTGCAAGAACAGAGAGACCAGGAAAGAAGGTTCAGGTACCACAGTTTCTAAAAGCTCAAATATATGTGTATAATTTATATACATATGTGTTATATATATAAAGCGAGCCTCTAATTCTACCAGAATATATGTAAGATTAAAATCCCAACATTTCCTAGAGAATAACAATGAATCTCTTCTCCCCATGATTGCTTTCTTTCTTTATTTTTTAAAGGTTTTTATTTATTTATTTGTTGAGAGAGAGCACAAGCACACAAGGAGACACAGGCAGAAAGAGAAGCAGGCTTCCTGCCAAGCAAGGAGCCCAAGGTGGGACTCAATCCCAGGACCCTGGGATCATGACCTAAGCCAGAGGCAGTGGCTTAACTGACTGAGCCACTGAGGCGTCCCCTCCCTATGATTTCTTTGAAAGTAAGTCGGCTTCATCAAAGTGAAGTTCAGACAATTACGGAATGACAAAAAGTTATTTGCCTCTTAAGCTACGGAGTAAATCTGACAAACGTGCATTTAAACCCAGTCAAGGGCTTTGGATAAATGAACTCTGACTACATCATATGATGTGTCAAGTTACATGAAATTCAGAATTAATTTTACTTGCATAGTTTGGAGACTACGCTTGTGTCTTTACACAAAATCTATCTAGTGTGACATAATGGAAGCAGGGTCCCAAGCAGGAGACACTGAAAAAAAAAGAATTCAAAGCTAGCTTCAAAATCCTGTAGAGTAGCAATTATCAGGGGCAATGCTAGGTCAAACCAAAATCATCCAGGAAATTCGCAAACAGCAAATTGAAAATCGAAACCAACACTTGCTGGTCTTACTTTGTCCAGAAGAGGCATGCCTTTGCTCTGAACAGCATGAAAGTGTAACTGGTTAAATTCTGTGGCAATTCTCTCCAAAATCTGTCTAGTCCAGAGAGGGCTAGTAGAGACAATTAGAGAAATGTAATTCCCAAAGTTAAAAACCTGCCACCCCCACCGCCCCACATGCCTTACAGCGCTCAGGCACCTGCACCTGAACGCCATCAATTTTCATGACAAACTGTCTGTGCAGCAGGCCCCAGTGCAAGGGGTGAGGAGCGGGGAGGTCGTAGAAGCCACCGACGCAGCCTGGCCCGGGCCACAGGGCCCAGGCAAGGGGATGGAGCTATTTTAGGTCAGTGTGGGTACAACTGCATGATTCCTCCACGTTCCTCGGGCTCTCCCATTTGTGCCCTTCTTCTCCCATTCTCTAACCCCCTCCTCTCTCTTGCCCTGTCCTACCGTTCATACCCGAAGCCCCCTCTTCTTCTCTGCCTGCCTCATTCTCCCTCCCAAGTACCTCCCCAGTACCAACTACTGCTGTCTCCTCAATCAGCTAAAACTGACCGCCTAGCAGCAACCTGGGAAATCGCTCAGAGCAGCGGACTCCAAGTTTAAATTTACCCAACGGCAGAAAGAGCAAGCTCGGTGCTCCGGGAGTTGGTGAGAAATCACTCACAGTGCATCTGCCATCAAGTGGACTGGATACACTTCCCTCTTGCCCCCCACATTAGAAAGCGTCAACCCCATTCAAAAGGAAGTCGAACAGTGAAAGAAAAAAAAACACACAACAAAGGCCCCAAAGCCCCTGCTGGGCTCTATGAGGCATCCCACATCTGAGGATGGGCAGTCAGGTAGTAAGGAAACACACTGTAAGAAAACCCAAAATCGCTGGAGACCTGCCATGGTGTGCCCCATCCCAGAGCATCAGAACTGGTGTGGAGGGAAGGCAAGCGCTTGGCACGACCAATGCAGAAGCCTAATCCCAACCTCTACTGACTGATCCCATGCGCATTTCCTATTTATCCTTTTCTCGGCATTTCTGGGCCTGGCAGAGCATGATGGATTTACTGTGCACTGACGCTGCTCTGGCTTTCCTGACTCTAGAGCTCAGAGCTGCTCTTCTGGAGAAAAAAGTCCTCCAAGGTAATTCTGAGCAAGAAAGTGCACAATGTCTGTTTATCAAGGACAGTGTTGCAAAGGGACAGGATTGTAGACACAGAGCTCACTGAGGTGTTTCTATCCGATGAGCACAGCAGCAACAGCAAAGACGGGAAGAACACTGGAGGGCCAGCTCCCCAGGGGCCGAACGTGGACATGGCTGGAGGGGCTGCAGGCGCTGCCAAGGGCCGCAGTGAAGCAGAGCCGCTGGAGACACACGGGCTGCAGAAGGGCCGCGTGCAGACTGTCTGCTAAGTGTGGACGAACGGGGCAGAAGCACGAGTGCAATGGGCTAGAGACACAAGCACAGTGGAGGCTGACCACTTAGTTGAATGCCTTGATGTGAAAGGGGACAGAGACCTAGGACCAGAGAATCGCTTCCTTTGGGATGTGTCCGTTCTTAATCTCCATCATGAGGCATGCGGAGCATATGGTCTCTCAAGTTCCTTCCAAATCTAAAACCTTAATTCCTAAAATTTAGAAACCTAACTCCGCCTGCAAGGGGAGGGACTGTTAGCGTCACACAACAGAGCACTCAGGGCACCAGGCGACCTTGACGCAGGCAGCCCAGCTGGTATGTGTAGGACCAGCCCCGGCTACTCCCACTGCACCACTGTGCGTCTCACAGTGCTGACAGGACCTAACTACTCATTTTCTGAGTCACTCATCTACCCTGGATGATTGAAAATTCACACCAGGAAGGGAACAAGACAATCACAGTGTAACAAAGAGAGCCATCATCTTTTTCCTATTTCATAAGTTTTTCCTTTCCTGTTTGTAAATTTCAACTGGATATGTCCTATACTGTTTCATAATAATATAATGCTGGTGCAAAATACATCAATGGTAATACTCTGGGCATGTCTAGGAAAAAAAATGAGATGGAGAAAAACCAAGATGAATGGTAGGTATGCCTTAAAGTTCAACCGGACTTTGCTAGTCCTCAGGGAAGGTGATTCCAAATATACTTTTACACTGCAAGCATAATGACGTGTTGGAACTGTGGTCTATAACCAAAGCGTTTATAGGAACGTGTTATAGATTTTACCATTTCATGCTCTCCACTCTCCTGGAGCTACATTCTAGCCACAAACCTGGATTTTCTTCTTGTTCAGAAATGAATTCTAACTAAGCCGTCCCCGCCTAATTAGATTGGATGTGAAGTATTAATTTATGTGCTACTTAGTTAAAAAAAAATGCTTACCTGCTTGCTTCTAGTGCAGAGGTTTCTTTCGAACTTTGTGAATTTAAGATTTTTTCAATCTTTTCCACTGATCAAATAACTTGTATAAGCCTCAACACACACATCTATAAAAATAAAAATTAAGCAAACAAAAAACGTCACCATCTTTACTCTAAATCATCTTTATTTCCCATGCTAAATGCAGGAAAATATAAGACCAAAAGTTAACTTCAAATATATAGGGCATGCTATATTTTGAATATTTCTATGAAACACAGAATTCTCAAGAATGCAAGTCTTAGTTCTAGAATAAGCATACTTCCATATTCTATTGCAAGTTTATAGAGGAAAAAAAAAACCCTAGACTTTGCTTTCTCATATTCTATACTCTTATTTCTTTTTTTCCCCATCCTGAATCTTTCTATGGGCATTTCTTTCCTATTTTCTTAAAAAAGATTTGTTTATTTGAGAGAGAGAGAGACTGCATGTGCGCGTGCAGGGGAGGGGCAGAGGGAGAGAGAGAATCTCGAGCAGACATCCTGCTGAGCACAGAGCTCAATGCGGGGCTCAATCTCATGATCCTGAGATCATGACCTGAGCCAAAATCAAGAGTCGGACGTTTAACCAACTGAGCCACCAGGCGCCCCTCCATTTGTTTTCTTATGGCCCTTTATTCATGTTTTAACTTTGGCTTCCGATTGTACTGGCCCTCTCAGTTTACATGTGCATATACCTATATGCCCAAGCACCAAATCATTAAAGACCTTTTACACTACAAATATTATCAAAGAGGTTGAGGGACATTATGAAAACTGTCATCCTTAAAGAACAAAAAAATACAAAGTCATCCATTCAATAAATAATAATAATAATGAACACCCCTGGGAGCTCGATATTCATTCCAACGGGGGTGGGGGGGGGCACGAGAAAATAAAGCAAGAAATACACCCTGCTCTCACAAAGCTTACTGTTTTGTCTGGAAGCGCACGACAAGCATTCTTTGGACAAAAGCTGTGAGGAGATCCAGAGGCGAATTAAACAGAAGGTCCCTCAAACAGGCTTCTCCCCACTGAGATTTTAACAAATATGCTAATAATACACATAGAAAACATTGTACAGAGCAGCAGGCGAGAGTCAGAAGCCCAGACTTCCAATGCCCGCTGTGCCCCTACATCGTTATGCTCATGAATGATATCGGGGACACTTGGAACTGGAGATAGCACTAAGGGGCACACTCCCGGGGTGAGCCCTCAGATGTACAGAGCCATTGCCTGTCTCACTCACCTGAAACTAAGCCAACACCGCATGCTAACTACTGGGAATTGAAAAAATTAAAGTGAACACCAGAACATAAAGAACACAGGATCAGAAAATAACAGCAAACCTACGGCAGAATCCTGAGTTTGCTTTGGAAAGCCCACTTCTCCCCTAGTCTCTAATATAGGCCTATTTTCTTTACAGGGCCGCTGACAATTTATACAGTCATTAACTGTCAAGCGCTGCACTGACAACAGTTATCACTGTTTCTTGTTCTGGAAAAAGAGGGTGATCTTGAGATCGTGTGGGTACCTCTGAAATTCTGTCTTCTTATTTCAGGTAGATAACGTGACATAATGCATAAAATGCACATGCGTGAGAGCTTTGAAAAAAAGCTAAATTTAAAAAAAAAAAAAAGAAAAAAGCTGAATAGTGCTGCCAAGTTCGCGGAGACAAGAGGAGAGGGCTTCAACTGGCATGCAGCATAAGAAATCTACTGGAGGGTATCTTTTTCTTCCTTATGTCCTCTTGTTTACACATTCGTTCATCTACTGCCCGAATTCCTTCACTGACTGATGACCTGAGACTCTTTAAAAGAATAATAAAGAAAATGTATTACAGACATTGTTTTGTCACATTATCAATTTCCTACATCTCATTCAATTCCACAGAAATTAATACCTGTGCACCAGTACTATGCAGATATTGACAAAAAAAAAAAAAAAAACATGATATACCAGACACAGTTACTGTTGAGGGGACTCATGACCTGGGGGCATAATGACACGAAGGCAGGGTCGCATGGCTAGAAGAAGAATGACATATACAGTGAAAGTTATGGGGATGAGGGGGCTTAGAATGGAGAACAGATAATATGAAGCAAAGTACAGGAGAGTCTGGAAATGCGACGGGGCTCGAATCGGACTCTGAAAGCCATGTGTACACAGCTGCCGAGGTGGGGAGGGGATGGGGAGCAGATGTAAGTGCACACACACTCAGGGGCAGGGTCAGACAGGCACACAGCCATGTGCACTGCAGGCTTCCTTCTGGAGAGAAGCAGAAATAGGAATGGAGGGCCAACTTCACTGAGATGAAGTCTTTAGATTCTGCATATTTTGGAGAACGAAAGAATGTCAAAGCACTGATGCATGATGATGAAATGTGGGTATGGAAATACCAGGAATCAAGAATGAAGAACAGAAGACCAGAAAAAGGCAGAGCACAGAGGTAGAGAAACATGTCCAGAAGCTAATGAATAAAGAGATAATTAGGAATTAGGGCCAAAACAAAGGTTAACAGAAACAACTAGAATGAAGTAGGCAGATCACAAAAATTCCACAGGAAGGTGAATTAATTCACTCCATCAACATTATGAAACACCTCCTGGACGTCAGTATTGTGGCAGCCTACAGGGATGCAATGAAGACAGATATAGTCGTATCCCTCAGTGATCTGAGAATCTCACAGAACAGCTTCAGAGTTGGGACCAGAAAGGCAGGTCAGGCCTGTGGCTGAGCAGGACCAAAGTGGCCATAAAAACAGGCCATGGAAAAGGGAGGGTATATGGTGATGGCAGGGGGTGAGGTGGGACGGGAGCCTGTGTGAGTAGAGCAAATCTGCCTCCAGGGAGGGGGTTCGAGAGAAGAGGGGGAGGCCAAAGGAAGGCTAGGCTTGGGAAACAACACCACTATGAGGCCCCGGGAGGAAGAGGCACACCAAGGAGGCAGTGGGAGAGCGCCACAGCGGCTGGTGTGGAATCCAACAGAGGACCATGAAAATCCCTTCCATTCCAAGGAAAAGTATCTTTAACAAGATTTTGTAAAATTCAAATGAGACATAAACCATGGAAAGTATTGGCTACCTCAAGGCACAACTCAAGATTTTTACCTGTTTCACGAACTCTTTCCTGCCTGCCCCTCCCCTAGGCTTCTCAGCACTGATATTTCCATTACTTTGCATTTTTCTTGGTTCTAACCATGTACTGTGTCTTCCCTTAAATTATGTTCTCTATATATTCTCTCTAGGATGCAGGCACTGTCTTAGGGGAGGGACACAAGAGGCCACTCAAGCTAGAGGAGACACACAAGGAAGGATGGTGTTGTTTTTGACAAGTTTATGACAGGGCATCAGAATGGACAGAGGCCGTAAGTCAGGGCACCAGACACAGACGGGGAGGGGGGCCGGAGGGGAGACAGGGCAGCACAGTTTTCTGTTAGAAGTGATGCCACAATTGCCCCTCCACTGTTCACCCAGGTGGAGTTCCTATTCCCAATGGCTTAGAAGTGGGGAGTCCCATTCCCACAACAGAGATTTTTCTGAGAGAACATGCAAATGTAACATTTATTAAGTATTACATTTTATTTATATTATCCTTCAGTTCCATTAGGGATTACACAGTTTTTGTAGATCAGCCCAGGAACCTAACCACACGTAGCTTACATGCGGTGGGGGGGGGGGGTTCATTACAAGATTAGAAACTGTTAAAATACAAGTGATTCGTAAGTTATAAACCACTTACATATGACCAAAGTGGCATTAATAAGTTGAATTTGGAAATATGCTTCCTCTCCCCTGACATTTTAAGGTTGTCTACTCTGAGAATATGTCTTCTTCAAATCGAACATGTTTTTTTTAGGTTTTTAGCATATGCAAAAACAAAATCATTTACAACACTTCTGAAGGTGAATATTATAATCATGAACCGTTAAAATACAACCACCAGTACCACCAAACTAACAGATGAAAAGAGTTCTTAGAGTAAAGCCGACGAGGACAACAGGCGTCAGAGCAGACTGTTTTCATTAATTGGGGACTTACCAGAACTTCTCGTAACTGTCCCAAAGGCACAAAAGTTGATTGAGGGCTTTGTCCATGCCAACCTAAAGGGCACTTCCCCTCTACCACTGTTGCCAGACTAACCTTACCTATCCTGCAGGGTCAGGTCGGCCTGGCCCTTTATATGTTGCTCTCCTCTGAGTGGTTAGTTTTTCATAGAAACCGTGCTTTGCTTTTGTCAGGATTTACCCTGGATTATCAAAACCCTTTCCTTGTGCCAGTGAAGCCTAAGAAACAGTCCTAATGAGAGAACCAGGAACTCAAACAGATCATATTTATCCTGAATGTTCTGTCCAAAATGAAAAATTCCTTTCTGAGGAGCCTCAAGATCTCTGAGAAGGGAAGTTTAACCAACTCTGTCATGTAGGGGCATCAATTCCGATTCTGTGTCAATTGTCCTACTTTCCCAGCTAGTAATTCTCTACCTCAGAAAGCCCACTCTCAACCGTTTCCTCTTTCAAAGGCAGTTGCTCTTAGAGTCTGCACATGGCACTTGGGGCCTGCTGGTCGTTGGCTACTGACCTCTGTACCTTGGGTCTAACAGCTAAAAGGCATCAAGATGAGCACGTCTCTTGTTCTAGGACTTAATATAGTTTGGGGCACATGGTAAGCAATAATCACTTCTTTAGTTGATCCAAGTGTTGGATCTTTCTTAATTATTCTACTACCACAATTTACTTGTTCTAAGATTGGTTCCCCCCCCATTTTAATATCTCTTAAGGTGGCACTGACCTTGCACTTGATGACATATCCTACTTTAACTGACAATATTTATCTTTCATAGTCGAACATAAACTATAGTGCATCTTACACTTGATGAAAGCTAGGATGCAATGAAATACTCTATTATGGTTACGATTCTGATATTTGAAATCCTCCGGTAGCTCCCTGTGCCCCCACAGTGTAGTACCTCACCTCCTCGCCATAGTATACAAACCTTCTCACCCCCAGTGTTAACCCCGGGGCTCAGCCTCCATCCACAGGTGACGCTGCCAGATCAGCTGTCGGTTGTCATGAACTTGCTGTAGTTTCCCGAATGCACTGTGCTGCCTCCTGGCACTCTGAAACTTGACACACTCATCCTCATTCTTCGCTTTGCCCTTGTCTTTCACCTCCCTTGAAAATCTGTTCCTAAGTGGCTTTTCCCAGCTCCCACCTACCCTTGGCAGTCTATTATCTCCCTGTGGTAAAGCCTGTCACACTGCACCATGGACATGCCCGTTGTCCCCCTGAGAAGAGAAAAGGGACAATGAGGGCCCCCAGCATTTGCAGCTCTAGTGCAGAGCCCCATGCCTGGCTTGCAGGAAATGCCAGATCATGAAGACAAACGGAGATCATCCTCTGGCTACAACCAGCTCTTCTTTGCCTACCGCAGGATCTGGATCAATAAAGAGCAGCCAGTTATTATTGCTGTTTTTCTAGGGATTTTTACCCCATATATTTCCCAGGTCTCTACTCTTTTTGTGGCACTTTAATTCAGGCTTCAACCACTTCCTAGTCAGATCAGGTGAAATCATTTTCCTTCCCATACCCTCGATGTATTTCACATCTAGTAATTCTTTATTTAAAGATCTTATTTACCCATTTGACAGACAGATCACAAGTAGGTAGAGAGGGAGGCAGAGAGAGAGGGGGGAAGCAGGCTCCCCGCTGAGCAGAGAGCCCGATGTGGGGCTCCATTCCAGGACCCTGAAATCATGACCTGAGCCGAAGGCAGAGGCCTAAACCACTGAGCCACCCAGGAGCCCCCATATCTGGTAATTTTTAACCAACGTGGATTTGCTGCATCAAATAGTTCCTTCTTCTTCAAATATAAATATATAAATAAAGTGATCAAGTCACTCGCATGTCTTAGGAGAATGTCATACCTTTAGTAGCAAACTTGAAATCTTGGCCATTGGTTTTGATTTTTGTTTTGGTTAGATTTGGTTCGGTTTTTGTCATTTTAAAAATCCCTCCAGCCCTTGGCTCTGTCTGACCTGATTGCTTTCAGCTGTTTCTGCAACAAAATTGTCCGGGCAGCGAAAACTCTCATTGTTTACAGTGGCGCCCCCTTTTGAACACTTTGTTAATAAAAAGCTTTTTTTTTGTTTGTTTGTTTTTCGGCTATGGTAAATGTGGAACAACAATGAGGTACTTCAAAGAGGTGAACCACAGATAAATTTCTCTAAGGGTGGGGTGAGGGTTACTCAAAAAGGAACTTGACAAGGCTTTTAAAGATATCGACAATCATTATAACATAACGTGACTGATTGTTACCGCGCTCTTAACTGGGCAAACACTTGTTGGCTTCCAAGAAAAACTAACATAGTTGAAATGGTTCTAGTGGCCTTCTAGCACAGGGTATGATGGGGTAGGTATTCTAGCCACTGGCTGTGCAAGGCATGAGGCCTGTTAGTGATTCTATTTTTTCCTCTGCAGAATGGGTCTTTCTACATTCCAGGTCCATTCTACCCCAATAAATAATGCGGCGATTCTCTCAGTGAGTTGTACTTTGGGTTTAAACAGCCAACTGTCTCTTAAAAAGGTCTTTTGTTTAAATTCCTTTAAAGAAAAGTCCTTTCAAAAAAATTTTTTTATTTTTTATTTTTAAATCCCATATGTTTACTCTGATCATGGAACTTTGTCATTTTGACCATCTCTGCTGATTAAAATATTCTTTTTTTTTTTTTTAAAGATTTTCTGTATTTATTTGACAGAGAGAGAAATCACAAGTAGGCAGAGAGTCAGGCAGAGAGAGATAGAAAAGCAGGCTCCTGCTGAGCAAAGAGCCCGATGCGGGGCTCAATCCCAGGACACTGAGATCATGGCCCGAGCCGAAGGCAGAGGCTTAATCCACTGAGCCACCCAGGCGCCCCTGATTAAAATATTCTTCATCATTAGCACCTACTGCTCTCCTCTCTTGGTGGTCTCTCCGGAAGGGGTCTTCTCTAGCTCTTCTAGCAGGAGATGGGCAGTTCCCAAATACCCCTGTTGCCAGACTAACCTTACCTATCCTGCAGGGTCAGGTAGGCCTGGCCCTTTATCTGTTGTTCTCCTCTGAGGGGTTAGTTTTTCATAGATACCGTGCTTTGCTTTTGTCAGGATTTACCCTGGATTATCAAAACCCTTTTCTTCTGCCAGTGAAGCCTAAGAAACTGTCCTAATGAGAAACCAGGAATTCAAACAGATTATATTTGTCCTGAATGTTCTGTCCAAAATGAAAAATTCATTTCTGAGGTGCCTCAAGATCTCTGAGAAGGAAAGTTTCAGCAACTCTGTCATGTAGGGGCATCAATTCCGATTCTGTGTCAATTTTACTACTTTCCCAGCTAGTAATTCTCTACCTCAGAAAGCCCACTGTCAACCGTTTTCTCTTTCAAAGGCAGTTGCTCTTAGAGTCTTCACATGGCACTTGGGGCCTGCTGGTCGTTGGCTACTGCCCTCTGTACCTTGGGTCTAACAGCTGCAAGGCTTCAAGATGAACACGTCTCTTGTTCTAGGACTTAATATAGTTTGGGGCACATGGTAAGCAATAATCACTTCTTTAGTTGATCCAAGTGTTGGATCTTTCTTAATTATTCTACTACCACAATTTACTTGTTCTAAGATTTGTCCCCCCCCCCATTTTAATATCTCTTAAGGTGGCACTCACCTTGCACTAGATGACATATCCTACTTCAACTGACAGCATTTCTCTTTCTTAGTCGAACATAAACTATAGTGCATCTTACACTTGATGAATGCTAGGATGCAATGAAATACTCTATTATGGTTACGATTCTGATATTTGAAATCCTCCGGTAGCTCCCTGTGCCCCCACAGTGTAGTACCTCACCTCCTCGCCATAGTATACAAACCTTCTCACCCCCAGTGTTAACCCCGGGGCTCAGCCTCCATCCACAGGTGATGCTGCCAGATCAGCTGTCGGTTGTCATGAACTTGCTGTAGTTTCCCGAATGCACTGTGCTGCCTCCTGGCACTCTGAAACTTGACACACTCATCCTCATTCTTCGCTTTGCCCTTGTCTATCACCTCCCTTGAAAATCTGTTCCTAAGTGGCTTTTCCCAGCTCCCACCTACCCTTGGCAGTCTATTATCTCCCTGTGGTAAAGCCTGTCACACTGCACCATGGACATGCCCGTTGTCCCCCTGAGAAGAGAAAAGGGACAATGAGGGCCCCCAGCATTTGCAGCTCTAGTGCAGAGCCCCATTCCTGGCTTGCAGGAAATGCCAGATCATGAAGACAAACGGAGATCATCCTCTGGCTACAACCAGCTCTTCTTTGCCTACCGCAGGATCTGGATCAATAAAGAGCAGCCAGTTATTATTGCTGTTTTTCTAGGGATTTTTACCCCATATATTTCCCAGGTCTCTACTCTTTTTGTGGCACTTTAATTCAGGCTTCAACCACTTCCTAGTCAGATCAGGTGAAATCATTTTCCTTCCCATACCCTCGATGTATTTCACATCTAGTAATTCTTTATTTAAAGATCTTATTTACCCATTTGACAGACAGATCACAAGTAGGTAGAGAGGGAGGCAGAGAGAGAGGGGGGAAGCAGGCTCCCCGCTGAGCAGAGAGCCCGATGTGGGGCTCCATTCCAGGACCCTGAAATCATGACCTGAGCCGAAGGCAGAGGCCTAAACCACTGAGCCACCCAGGAGCCCCCATATCTGGTAATTTTTAACCAACGTGGATTTGCTGCATCAAATAGTTCCTTCTTCTTCAAATATAAATATATAAATAAAGTGATCAAGTCACTCGCATGTCTTAGGAGAATGTCATAACTTTAGTAGCAAACTTGAAATCTTGGCCATTGGTTTTGATTTTTGTTTTGGTTAGATTTGGTTCGGTTTTTGTCATTTTAAAAATCCCTCCAGCCCTTGGCTCTGTCTGACCTGATTGCTTTCAGCTGTTTCTGCAACAAAATTGTCCGGGCAGCGAAAACTCTCATTGTTTACAGTGGCGCCCCCTTCTGAACACTTTGTTAATAAAAAGCTTTTTTTTGTTTGTTTGTTTTTGTTTTTCGGCTACGGAAAATGTGGAACAACCATGAGGTATTTCAAAGCGGTGAACCACAGATAAATTTCTCTAAGGGTGGGTGAAGGTTATTCAAAAAGGAACTTGACAAGGCTTTTAAAGATATCGACAATCATTATAACATAACGTGACTGATTCTTACCATGCAATTAAATGGGGAAACACTTGTTGGCTTCCACGAAACACTAACATAGTTGAGATTGTTCTAGCGGCCATCTAGTACAGGGTCTCATGAGGCAGGGATTCTAGCCACTGGCTGTGCAAGGCATGAGGCCTGTTAGTGATTCTCTTTTTTCCTCTGCAGAATGGGTCTTTCTACGTTCCAGGTCCTTTCTACCCCAATAAATAATGCGGCGATTCTCTCAGTGAGTTGTACTATTGGTTTAAACAGCCAACTGTCTCTTTAAAGGACTTTTGTTTAAATTCCTTTAAAAAAAAAGTCCTTTCAAAAAAATCTTTTTTTTATTTTTTATTTTTTAATCCCATAGGTTTACTCTGATCATGGAACTTTGTCATTTTGACCTTCTCTGCTGATTAAAATATTCTTCATCACCAGCACCTACTGCTCTCCTCTCCTGGTGGTCTCTCCGGAAGGGGTCTTCTCTAGCTCTTCTAGCAGGAGATGGGCACTTCCCCTCTACCCCTGTTTCCAGACCAGCCTTACCTATCCTGCAGGGTCAGGTCGGCCTGGCATGTTATCTGTTGTTCTCTTCTGAGTGGTTAGTTTTCATAGATACCTTGCTTTGCTTTTGTCAGGATTTACCCTGGATTATCAAAACCCTTTTCTTGTGCCAGTGAAGCTTAAGAAACAGTCCGGATGAGAGAACCAGGAACTCGAACAGATCATATTTATCCTGAATGTTCTGTCCAAAATGAAAAATACATTTCTGAGGAGCCTCAAGATTTCTGAGAAGGGAAGTTTCACCAACTCTGTCATGTAGGGGCATCAATTCTGATTCTGTGTCAATTTTTCTACTTTCCCAGCTAGTAATTCTCTACCTCAGAAAGCCCACTCTCAACCATTTCCTCTCTCAAAGGCAGTTGCTCTTAGAGTCTGCCCATGGCACTTGGGGCCTGCTGGTCGTTGGCTACAGCCCACTGTACCTTGGGTCTAACAGCTGCGGGGCATCAAGATGAGCACGTCTCTTGTTCTAGGACTTAATATAGTTTGGGGCACATGGTAAGCAATAATCACTTCTTTAGTTGATCCAAGTGTTGGACCTTCATGATTTATTCTACTACCACAATTTACTTCTTCTAAGATTTGTCCCCCACCCCCATTTTAATATCTCTTAAGGTGGCACTCACCTAGCACTTGATGACATATCCTAGTTTAACTGACAGCATTTCTCTTTCTTAGTCGAACATAAACTATAGTGCATCTTACACTTGATGAAAGCTAGGATGCATTAAATACTCTATTATGGTTATGATCCTAATCCAATCCATTACTCTAACACTGACTACTACATAACCCTGTCGTTGATACTAATGTGGACTTTAAACCAATACCTTATCCTGACCGTAAACCTGACCCTGGCTCTAGACTTCACCTGACCTTGACTAAGGCAAACACCAGAAACCTAACCCTAAACCTAAAATTGACCCTGACCCTGACCCTAACACTAACCCTGACACTGAATGTGAGCCTGACCCTAACTCTAACCCTAAACCTAACCCTCCCTGACACTAACACGGACCCTGACCCGAAACCTTACGCTGAACCTAACCCTAAAACTAACCCCTAACATTATCCCTGACTATGACCCTAACCCGGTCTAACCCTAACCCTCAACCTACCTCTTCCCTAACCCTAACCACACTTTAACAATAATCCCGAACCTCTCCCTGACCATGATCATAACCCTAACTCTGAAATTTGCCTTTGTCAGATCTTAAACTTAAACCTGACCCTGGCCTTGACCTTAACTCTGACCCTAACCCAGACTGTAATCCTAACTCTGACGCAAACCGTGATGCTGAACAGAATCGTAACCCTAAAGCTAACCCTGATCCTGAACCTACTCATAAAACAGAACCTAAACATAAAGCTGACCTTACCATAACCATGAACCTAACCCTGACCCTGACCCTACCGTGACACTAAACCTGTCCTAAACCTAACCCTGAACTGACATGACCTTGCCCCCAAACAAAAACTTGAACCTGACCCTAAATCTGACCATCATCCTGAACCTGACACTAAACCTAATAGTCACCCTAACACTGACCCTGACCCTGACTCTGACCGAAACCCTAACCCTGACCCTACTGTGAGCCTGACCCTAAACCTAACCATGAACCTAACCCTAACCCTGACCCCTACCCTAAGCCTCGCTAACCCTGACCCCAACGAGGTCTAAACCTAAACCTGACCCTAAGTCTTTCTTCTCCCTAACCCTAACACTAACCTGGTCTAAACCCAGCTCTGTTCCCTCCAGTGGGGACAGCAGCTGCACCCAGGCCTCCCAAGGGCTGGGGGAAGGCTGTATGGGGGTCACTGGATGGGCACTGCATTGAGTGGAGTGTGAGCCTTGAGCAGCTTGGGGACCAGCGGCTCAGGGAGCTCTGGTGGAGCAGAAAGTTTGGTAAGGAGCCCCCAGGCAGTGGTGACCTCACTTCCCTGACAACAGAGCCCAACAGAATTGGAACCCACGTATCCAGGCACCCCATAAAGAGAAAACCCTCCTGTCCAGCTCATTTCTAGAAACATCCTAAAGGAAGCGACATGTTTTTCTGCTGTACTGAAGCCAAAAGGATGCAGGGAGAAGAGAGCTCGCCGCTTGACACGTCCCCTCCCTGGCAGGTCATATCAGGTTTCACCAATGCCTCAGGCCCTTTGGCTAATAAAATCAAAAGGTGACACCAGGGGGCTCAGAGTCAGAGAGTCCCACACCTTCTGATCCACTGGTGTAGCCCTAGGTCTCTTCGCAGTCTCTCTCTCACTGTGTGTGTGTGTGTGTGTGTGTGTGTGTGTTTCTGTGTGTGTGTGTGTGTGTGTGTGTGTGCGCCTCTGAGTGTCTGTGTCTTTGTGTGTATAGAGACCTGGCCATGCCATCATGGGTGGAGATGACCCAAGCAGGATCAGGCCGATGAGGGTTTATATGTCTGGTGGGCAAGTCATGTTCACACCCCGTTTAAGGCTGGTTAAGTGGGATCGGGTGTAGGGTCTACACCCTTCTGCCCAGGGATTATCCTGAGACCTTGAAGAGATGGGTCCATAGCCAGGAGCGGGGCTAACCCCAACAGTAACCACTAACCCTGACCCTGACACTGACTGTGAGCCTACGCCAAACCCTAACCCAAGCCCTGACCCTGACCCTGTATGTGATCCTGACCTGAACCCTAAACCTAAACCTAAGCCTGACACTCACCCTGATGTGGACCCTGAACTAAACTTAAATCTGACCTTACCGTAACCATGACTCAAACCTAATCATGACACAGACCCTGACCCTAATCCTAACCCTGACGCTGACCTAACCCTGACACTAACCCTAACACAGACCGTGACTGTGAGCCTGACCCTTGCCTAAACCTAAAGGTAACTCTAACCATGACCCTAATACGGACCCTGAACCTAAACCTAACGCTGACCCTGACCCTAACACTAACCCCTACCCTAAACCAAACCCTAACACTGACCTTACGCTGTCTAACCCTAACCCTACCATAACCCTACTTCTAACTCTAACCCTAACCCCAATCCCAAACCCTACCGCCAAAACCTAACTGTGACACTGAACCGAACATTGACCCTAAACCAAAGCCTGACGCTAAACCTGACCCTGTCCCTGACCTTCACCTGACCCAGACCCTGACCCTAATCCTAACCATGACACTAACACTGACCACTACATAATCCTGTCCCTGACCGGAATGTGGACTTTAAACCAATACCTATACCTGACCCTAAACCTGACACTGGCGCTAAACTTCACCCTGACCCTGACCCAGACCATGACCATAAACCTAACCCTGACCCTTACAGTGACCCTGACCCTGACCTGAACAACAAACTGACCCTGACTGTGAGCCTGACCCTAACACTAACCCTAAATGTAATCCTGACCCTGACACTAACACGGGCCTTCCCCAGAATCCTATCGTTGAACCCAACCCTAACACTAACCACTAACCCTACCACAGACCCTGATCCTAACAAGCTCTAACCCTAAACGTCAACCAAACGCTAACCCTAACACTAACCCTAACTTTAACAATAACCCTGACCCTATACCTGACTATGATCATAACCCTAACCCTGAACTTTGCCTATACCAGACCCTGACACTATACGTGACCCTGGCCCTGAGCCTAAACCTAACCATGACCCTAACACTGACCACTACATAACCCTGTCGCTGACCCGAATGTGGACTTTAAACCAATACCTGATCCTGACCGTAACCCTGACACTGGCCCAAGATTTCACCCTGACCCTGACCCAGACCATGACCATAAATCTAACCCTGACCCTAACAGTGACCCGTCCCTGACCTGAACACTGAACCTGACCCCGACTGTGAGCCTGACCCTAACTCTAACCCTAAACGTAACCCTGACCCTGACACTAACATGGGCCCTAACCCGAAACCTAACGCTGAACCTAACCCTAAAACTAACCCCTAACATTATCACTGACCCTGACCCTAACCCGGTCTAACCCTAACCCTCAACCTACCTCTAACCCTATCCCTAACCCCACTTTAACAATAATCCTGACCCTCTCCCTGAACCTGATCATAACCCTAACTCTGAACCTTAAACCTGACCCTGGCTTTGACCTTAACACTGACCCTAACCCTGACTGTAAACCTAACTCTCACCCAATCCATGATCCTGACAGAATCATAACACTAAAGCTAACCCTGATCCTGAACCTACACATAAAACATAACCTAAACTTAAAGCTGACCTTACCATAACCATGAACATAACCCTGAACCTGAACCTAACCCTGACACTAAACCTGTCCCAAACCTAACCCTGACCCTGACATGAACCTTGCCCCCAAACCTAAACTTGAACCTGACCCTAAATCTGACCATGACCCTGAACCTGAACCTAAACCTAACCGTCACTAACACTGACCCTGACCCTGACTCTGACCATAACCTTAACCGTGACCCTACTGTGAGTCTGACCCTAAACCTAACCATGAACCTAACCCTAACCCTGACCCCTACCCTAAGCCTTACGCTAACCCTGACCCCAATGACGTCTAACCCTAACCCTGATCCTAAGTCTTTCTTAACCCTAAACCTAACACTAACCTAGTCTATACCCAGCTCTGTTCTCTCCAGCGAGGACAACAGCTGCACCCAGGTTCCCAGGAGCTTGGGGGAGGCTGTATGGGGGTCATTGGATTGGCACTGCATTAAGTGGAGGGTGAGCCTTGAGCAGCTTGGGGACCGGTGGAACAGGGAGCTCTGGTGAAGCAGAAAGTTTGGTAAGGAGACCCCAGGCAGTGTTGAACTCACTTACCTGACGACAGAACCCAACGGAATAGGAACCTTTGTATCCAGGCACGCCATTACAGAGAAAACCCCCCATCCAAGCTCATTTCAAAGCAAATCCTAAAGGAAGCGACATGTTCTTCTGCTGTACTGAAGCCGGGAGGATGCAGGGAGAAGAGAGCTCGCCTGCCAGACACGTCCCCTCCATGGCAGGTCATATCAGGTTTCCCCAACGCCCAAGGCCCTTTGGCTAAAAAAATCAAAAGGTGACACCAGGGGGCTCAGAGACAGAGAGTCCCACACCTTCTGATCCATGGGTGTAGCCCTAGGTCTCTTCCCCGTTTCTACACCCTTCTGCACAGGGTTTATCCTGAGACCCTGAACGGATGGGTCCATGACCCAGGAGCGAGGATAACCCTAAGAGTAACCACTAATCCTGACCCTGACACTGACTGTGAGCCTGCCCCAAACCCTAACCCAATCCTTGACCCTGACCCTGACCCTATCTGTGATCCTGACCGGAACCCTAAACCTAAACCTAAGCCTGACACTGACCCTGATGTGGACCCTGAACCTGAACCTAACATTGATATTACTGTAACCAAGACTCATAACTAACCATGACCCTGACCATGACCCTAATCCTAACCCTGACGCGGACATAACCCTGACCCTAACCCTACCCATGACCGTGACTGTGAGCCTGACACTAACCCTAAACCTAAATGTATCTCTAACCATGACCCTAATACGGACCCTGAACCTAAACCTAACGCTGACCCTGACCCTAACACTAACCCCTACCCTAAACCAAATCCTAACCCTGACCTTACGCTGTCTAACGCTAACCCTAACCATAACCCTACTTCTAACTCTAACTCTAACCCCAATCCCAAATGCTACCGACAAACCTAACTGTGACACTGAACCGAACATTGACCGTATACCAAAGCCTGACCCTAAACCTGACCCTGGCCCTGACCTTCACCTGACCCTGACCCTGACCCTTATCCTAACCATGACACTAACACTAACCACTACACAATCCTGTCCCTGACCCGAATGTGGACTTTAAACCAATACCTATACCTGACCCTAAACCTGACACTGGTGCTAAACTTCACCCTGACCCTCACCCAGACCATGACCATAAATCTAACCCTGACGCTAACAGTGACGCCGACCCTGACCTGAACACTAAACCTGACCCTGACTGTGAGTCTGACCCTAACACTAACCCTAAATGTAACCCTGACCCTGACACTAACACGGGCCCTCCCCCGAATCCTATCGCTGGTCCCAACCCTAACACTAACCACTAACCCTACCACAGACCCTGATCCTAACAAGCTCTAACCCTAAACGTCAACCAAACGCTAACCCTAACACTAACCCTAACTTTAACAATAACCCTGACCCTATACCTGACTATGATCATAACCCTAACCCTGAACTTTGCCTATACCAGACCCGGACCCTATACGTGACCCTGGCCCTGAGCCTAAACCTAACCATGACCCTAACACTGACCACTACATAACCCTGTCGCTGACCTGAATGTGGACTTTAAACCAATACCTGATCCAGACCGTAAACCTGACACTGGCCCAAGACTTCACCCTGACCCTGACCCAGACCATGACCATAAATCTAACCCTGACCCTGGCAGTACCCTGACCCTGACCTGAACACTAAACCTGACCCTGACTGTGAACCTGACCCTAACTCTAACCCTAAATGCAACCGTGACCCTGACAGTAACACGGGTCCTCCCCAGAATCCTATCGCTGAACCAACCCTAGCACTAATCCCTAACCCTACCACGGACCCTGATCCTAACAAGTTCTAACCCTAACCGTCCACCAAACGCTAACCCTAACACTAACCCTAAACTTTAACTTTAACTTTGACCCTATACTTGACTATGATCATAACCCTATCTCTGAACTTTGCCTATACCAGACCCTGACCCTATACCTCATCCTGGCCCTGAGCCGAAACCTAACCATGACCCTAACACTGACAACGATATAACCCTGTCGCTGACCCGAATGTGGACATTAAAACAATACCTGATCCTGACCGTAAACCTGACACTGGCCCTAGACTTCACCCTGACCCTGACCCAGGCAAACACCAGAAACGTAACCCTGACCCTAACAGTGACCCTGACCCTGACCCTAACCATAACCCTGACACTGAATGTGAGCCTGACCCTAACTGTAACCCTAAACGTAATCCTGACCCTGACACTAACACGGGCCCTGACCCGAAACCTAATGCTGAACCTAACCCTAAAACTAACCCCTAACATTATCACTGACACTGACCCTAACCTGGTCTAACCCTAACCCTCAACCTACCTAGCCCTAACCCTAACCCCACTTTAACAATAATCCTGACCCTCTACCTGACCCTGATCATATCATACCCCTATCTCTGAACTTTGCCTATGTCAGACCTTAACCTTAAACCTTACCCTGGCCTTGACCTTAACACTGACCCTAACCCTGAATGTACACCTAACTCTGACCCAATCCAAGATCCTGAACATAATCGTAACCCTAAAGCTAACCCTGATTCTTAACCTACTCATAAAACAGATCCTAAACATAAAGCTGACCTTACCATAACCATGAACCTAACCCTGACCCTGACCCTAACCCTGACACTAAACCTGTCCCAAACCTAACCCTAACCCTGACATGAACCTTGCCCCAAACCAAAACTTGAACCTGACCCTAAATCTGACCATGACCCTGAACCTGCCCCTAAACCTAACCGTCACCCTAACACTGACCCTGACCCTGACTCTGATCGTTACGCTAACCGTGACCCTACTGTGAGCCTGACCCTAAACCTAACCATGAACCTAACCCTAACCCTGACCCCTACCCTAAGCCTTACGCTAACCCTGACCCCAACGAGGTCTAAACCTAACCCTGACCCTGAGTCTTTCTAAACCCTAACCCTAACACTAACCTAGTCTAAACCCAGCTCTGTTGCCTCCAGCGGGGACAATAGCTGCACCCAGGCCTCCCAAGGGCTGGGTGGAGTCTGAATGGGGGTCACTGGATGGGCACTGCATTGAGTGGAGTGTGAGCCTGAGCAGCTTGCGCACCGGTGGCTCAGGGAGCTTTGCTACAGCAGGAAGTTCGGTAAGGAGCCCCTAGGCAGTGGTGGCCTCACTTCCCTGACGACAAAGCCCAACGGAATTGGAACCCACGTATCCAGGCAACCCATTACAGAGAAAAAACCCCTGCCCAGCTCATTTCTAGGCACATCCTAAAGGAAGCGACATGTTCTTCTGCTGTACTGAAGCCGGGAGGATGCAGGGAGAAGAGAGCTCGCCCGCCAGACACGTCGCCTCCCTTCAGGTCATATCATGTTTCCCCAATGCCTCAGACCCTTTGGCTAATAAAATCAAAAGGTGACACCAGGGGGCTCAGAGTCAGAGAGTCCCACACCTTCTGATCCACGGGTGTAGCCCTAGGTCTCTTCCCCGTTTCTGTGTGTGTGTGTGTGCCTCTGGGTGTCTGTGTGTCTGTGTGTAAAGAGGACCTTGCCATGCCATCGTGGGAGGAGATGCCCCAAGCAGGATCAGGCTGATGAGGGTTTAGATGTCTGGTGGGCAAGTTATGTTCACACACCAGTTTAAGGCTGGTTAAGTGGGATCGGGTGGAGGGTCTACACCCTTCTGCACAGGGTTTATCCTGAGACCCTGAACGGATGGGTCCATGACCCAGGAGCGGGGCTAACCCTAACAGTAACCACTAACCCTGACCCTGACACTGACTGTGAGCCTGCCCCAAACCCTAACCCAAACGCTGACACTGACCCTGACACATTATGCCCCGCCCATGCTTAAGTACGAAGAGGGCACAAACACGCATTTTGACCCTCAGCGTGAGTCCTGTCCTCTAGTAAGTCCTCTCAGTGGCTGGACCATTAGACGTCATAATGGGCTTGCCATGCCCCTAGGCCCCAAGTTTTAACCAGCTTTCTGGTTGTCCCCTCGCCCCTCCCCAGGGCTCTGCTCTGGAAACTCTCTTTTGGTGGGACACCTGAGGTAAAAACAAAACAAAACCAACTCCTCCCATCTCAAAGAATAACCCCAAACTCTTCGGATCGGGCCAAATGCCCAGAGAGGAAGACTCGTCCATGGCCCATGAGGCCACCCGGACATTCCACGGCCATCAGTGACACAATATCCAGAGACAAAATCTTGAGCAAGCGTCTCACACTTGCCCCCTTGTTCATATCCTGAAGAGTTCTCCTCACTGTCTGTAGATCAGTCCTGCAATACCTACGACCCGAAACCTAAGCCGAGTTTGTGTTTTCAGACAACTGTCCCCACAGCCCTGGCCCACAAAACCTACAGGCACAGGTTCTTGGAGCCAAACCTGAGGACTGTACCTGGGAATTCTGCCCATTCCATTGGCCACAAACCTAGAAATAGGATGATAAACCTCCAAAGTGCCCGGGGCCATCCCAATAGTGTTGACTGCCCAGGAAAAACAAGGGCGGTCTGACACCAGCTGAGCATCTACCTGCACTTAGACCCGTGGACAGATGTCCCCAGAGGTGAATTGCAGTGAGCAGGCCCCTAGATCTTAATCGGATCCATTGCTTTGTTGTCCAGGCATCTCTCCTCAGAGGCCTGGATTCCAATAGCAGCATATGGCTGTTTCTTGAGGCTGTTTCTTGAGACGAGAAGAAATCTCGTCTCCACGTGGGAATCTTGCACGTTGGAGCTGAGTCAAAGCCTCTGGTTAGGAGAACCCTTCAGGGACCCAGTGCCACTGCCTCATTCCAAGTTCTCCATGGACACAAACCCACATTAGGACCCATCCACAAGAGAGTCCATTTCAACTCAACCCTCTCAGTTTCTCCCCCAGATCCAGCAGATTTAACCTGTCTTGTCACTAGGACACAAGAGGAATGAGAGTCGGGCTCCCCAGCCATCCATCCTTAGAACCCTACTTGGAATCGATCCGTATGGGAAGTCCTGGAGCCAACCAACAGGTCTCAATCGCCCTGCAGAAGAATCTTTACGGTTTGGAGAATCTCACAACTCCCATCGTGGGAAAAATTCCATGGCCTCGTGATCCACCACCTCTTCATGAAGAGGGCCATAAGGGACAAAAAATCCAACCTGAGCGTTTGTCAGATCCTCACCTGATTTCAGATGCACGAGATCTTGTTTCATCTGCAGAGCGTACCTGCCATGTCCTTGCCCAGACCCTAAGGTTGCTTGTGTTCTCAGACTTCTGTCCTCAACTCCTGGCCCACAAGCCCTCCAGTTTGGCAGTTCCAGAACTACAATGCAGCCCTCTGCCTGCCCTCCAGAAGAAAAAACATTGCCCTCTGGGGCTAACAAGAAACCCCCGAAATATATGGGGGAAATATCCCTAGAAAAACAGCTATAATAACTGGCTGTTCTTTATTGATCCAGGTCCTGCGGTAGGCAAAGAAGAGCTGGTTTTAGCCAGAGGATGATCTCCGTTTGTCTTCATGATCTGGCATTTCCTGCAAGCCAGGCATGGGGCTCTGCACTAGAGCTGCAAATGCTGGGGGGCCCTCACTGTTCCTTTTCTCTTCTCAGAGGGACAACGGGCATGTCCATGGTGCAGTGTGACAGGCTTTACCACAGGGATATAAAAGACTGCCAAGGGTAGGTTGGAGCTAGGAAAAACCACTTAGGAACAGATTTTCAGGTGAGGTGATAGACAAGGGCAAAGTGAAGAACGAGGATGAGTGTGTCAAGTTTCAAAGTGCCAGGAAGCAGCACAGTGCATTCAGGAAACTACAGCAAGTTCATGACAACCGACAGCTGATCTGGCAGCATCACCTGGGGATGGAGGCTGAGCCCCGGGGTTAACACTGGGGGTGAGATGGTTTGTAGACTATGGCGAGGAGGTGAGGTACTACACTGTGGGGGCACAGGGAGCTACCGGAGGATTTCAAATATCAGAATCGTAACCATAATAGTGTATTTAATTGCATCCTAGCTTTCATCAAGTGTAAGATGCACTATAGTTTATGTTCGACTAAGAAAGAGAAATGCTGTCAGTTAAACTAGGATATGTCATCAAGTGCAAGGTTAGTGCCATCTTAAGAGATATTAAAATGGGGGGGTGGAAAAATCTTAGAACTATAAATTGTGGTACTAGAATAATTAAGAAAAGTTCGAACACTTGGATCAACTAAAGAAGTGATTATTGCTTACCATGTGCCCCAAACTATATTAAGTCTTAGAACAAGAGACGTTCTCATCTTGATGCCGCGCAGCTGTTAGACCCAAAGTACAGAGCGCAGTAGCCAATGACCAGCAGGCCCCAAGTGCCATGTGAAGACTCTAAGAGCAACTGCATTTGAGAGAGGAAACGGTTGAGATTGGGCTTTATGAGGTAGAGAATTATTAGCTGGGAAAGTAGGAAAATTGACACAGAATCGGAATTGATGCCCCTACATGACAGAGTTGGTGAAACTTCTCTTCTCAGAGATCTTGAGGCTCCTCAGAAATGTATTTTTCATTTTGGACAGAACATTCAGGATAAATATGATCTGTTCGAGTTCCTGGTTCTCTCATCCGACTGTTTCTTAAGCTTCACTGGCACAAGAAAAGGGTTTTGATAGTCCAGGGTAAATCCTGACAAAAGCAAAGCACGGTATCTATGAAAAACTAACCACTCAGAAGAGAACAACAGATAAAAGGCCAGAACGACCTGACCCTGCAGGATAGGTAAGGCTGGTCCGGCAACAGTGGTAGAGGGGAAGTGCCCATCTCCTGCTAGAAGAGCTAGAGAAGTCCCCTTCTGGAGAGACCACCAGGAGAGGAGAGCAGTAGGTGCTGATGGTGAATATTTTATTCAGCCGAGAAGGTCATAATGACAAAGTTCCATGATCAGAGTAAACATATGGGATTAAAAAATTAAAAATAAGAAAAAGATTTTTTTTTAAAAGACTTTTTTTTTAAGGAATTTAAACAAAAGTCCTTTTTAAGAGACAGTTGGCTGTTTAAACCAAAAGTACAACTCACTGAGAGAATTGCCGCATTATTTATTGGGGTAGAAAGGACCTGGAATGTAGAAAGACCCATTCTGCAGAGGAAAAAATAGAATCACTAACAGTCCTCATGCCTTGCACAGCCAGTGGCTAGAATCCCTGCCTCATGAGACCCTGTGCTAGAAGGCCGCTAGAACCATCTCAACTATGTTAGTCTTTCTTGGAAGCCAACAAGTGTTTGCCCAGTTAAGAGCACGGTAACAATCAGTCACATTATGTTATAATGATTGTCGATATCTTTAAAAGCCTTGTTAAGTTCCTTTTTGAGTAACCCTCACCCCACCCTTAGAGAAATTTATCTGTGGTTCACCTCTTTGAAATACCTCATTGTTGTTCCACATTTATCATAGCCAAAAAAAAAAAAAAAAAAAAGCTTTTTATTAACAAAGTGTTCAGAAGGGGGCGCCACTGTAACCAATGAGAGTTTTCGCTGCCTGGACGATTTTGTTGCAGAAACAGCTGAAAGCAATCAGGTCAGACAGAGCCAAGGGCTGGAGGCATTTTTAAAATTACAAAAACCGAACCAAATCAAACCAAAACAAAAATCAAAAATCAAAACCAATGGCCAAGATTTCAAGTTTGCTACTAAAGGCATGACATTCTCCTAAGACATGCGAGTGACTTGATCAATATATTTATATATTTATATTTGAAGAAGAAGGAACTATTTGATGCAGCATATCCACGTTGATTAAAAATTACCAGATATGGGGTCTCCTGGGTGGCTCAGTGGTTTAGGCCTCTGCCTTCGGCTCAGGTCATGATTTCAGGGTCCTGGGATTGAGCCCCACATCGGGCTCTCTGCTCAGCGGGGAGCCTGCTTCCCCCTTCTCTCTCTGCCTCCCTCTCTACCTACTTGTGATCTGTCTGTCAAATGGGTAAATAAGATCTTTAAAAAAAGAATTACTTGATGTGAAATACATCGAGGGTATGGGAAGGAAAATGATTTCACCTGATCTGACTAAGAAGTGGTTGAAGCCTGAATTAAAGTGCTATAAAAAGAGTAGAGACCTGGGAAATATATGGGGTAAAAATCCCTAGACAAACAGCAATAATAACTGGTTGCCCTTTATTGATTCAGATCCTGTGGTAGGCAAAGAAGAGCTGGTTTTAGCCAGAGGATGATCTCTGTTTGTCTTCATGATTCGGCATTTCCTGCAAGCCAGGCATGGGGCTCTGCACTAGAGCTGCAAATGCTGGGGGCCCTCATTGTCCCTTTTCTCTTCTCAGGGGGACAACGGGCATGTCCATGGTGCAGTGTGACAGGCTTTACCACAGGGAGATAATAGACTGCCAAGGGTAGGTGGGAGCTGGGAAAAGCCACTTAGGAACAGATTTTCAAGGGAGGTGATAGACAAGGGCAAAGCGAAGAATGAGGATGAGTGTGTCAAGTTTCAGAGTGCCAGGAGGCAGCACAGTGCATTCGGGTAACTACAGCAAGTTCATGACAACCGACAGCTGATCTGGCAGCATCACCTGGGGATGGAGGCTGAGCCCCGGGGTTAACAGTGGGGGTGAGATCGTTTGTATACTATGGCGAGGAGGTGAGGTACTACACTATGGGGGCACAGGGAGCTACCGGAGGATTTCAAATATCAGAATCGTAACCATAATAGTGTATTTAATTGCATCCTAGCTTTCATCAAGGGTAAGATGCACTATAGTTTATGTTCGACTAAGAAAGAGAAAGGCTGTCAGTTAAACTAGGATATGTCATCAAGTGCAAGGTGAGTGCCACCTTAAGAGATATTAAAATGGGGGGGTGGAAAAATCTTAGAAGTATAAATTGTGGTACTAGAATAATTAAGAAAAATCATACAAGAACACTTGGTTCAACAAAAAAATTGATTATTGCTTACCATGTGCCCCAAACTATATTAAGTCTCCAAAAATTTTATATCATTTGAGTATACATATATATAAAATTACATTTAAAGTTTTAAAAATATCAGCAAATATTTTCATTTAAATGCAAATATCAAAGAAAATCTACTTTTCCAAACTCGACTTTTTATCCTAGTGTTTTTTAATTTTGTCGACAACTGATAAAAAGTTTAGCGAGACTATAAATGTTTGATCGAAAAAATGATTAATACATGTAGGTTCAAATTATTATGTTCCATTAAAAATGATTTATTCTTTGATGAACATCTGTTTGGTAATATGTTGTATCCAGATATAGTAAATTAATGACATATATAAAATTATAGGGAAATGACACCTTCCGTTCCATTATGAGTAGAGCTTTTAAAATGCTATTTATCACAACCTGTCATCTTGTCATTATGTAGCATTATGTAACATTTAAAAAATGTATACTCTTCACTTTGAAGTCTTTTAGAAATCTAAAATATGACTTTCTATGGTTTGTGTTTCCATATTCCTTTATTGCCAGTTTGAACAAATCCACATGCTTTGATTCAAAGGTAATAAATTCCTCTTATTTGGAAAAATGATGTTTATTTTTGTTCTCTCACCCTTAGCAGGTGGTTTCATTTTAGCACACTTCAGAGTTATAATTTCATGCTTATTAAAAACATTTATTATGATCTACGTAGATGAATGAAACTTTTATTTATTAAATTATTTGCCAAAAAAAATCTGTCATTTTTAAAAATGTATTTCCTTTGAAGGGTTATTTTAGAGCATTCAGAGAGGATTGAGGAGTGTGGTATTATGCAATTTTTAAGTAGGTATGAAATGGTTATTTATATGATTGTTTCTTTAAAGCTTATGTATATTGTCCATTATATGCTATAAAATATTTTGAAAGTAAATTTAAGGCATGTTTTACATAGTTTCTTTTTTGGAAAAAAATATTGAAATGACTTATGAAATTCAGTATACTCTCAACATTATTTTTTTCTGAAATTTACAAATTGTCTACTGAACCTATTATATGGCAGATATTTTCCAAAGTGGTGGTATCATGATATATGCCAACAACAGTTTAGATTTTTTGTTGCTTCTCAATCTAGCTCAGACGAAGTACAATTAGCCTTTATAATTTTAGCCATTCTAATAGATATGTAAGCATGTCTCATTATGATTTTAATTTGTATTTCTTTAATGTCTAAATGTTGAGAAATTTGTCATGTGCTTATAAGCCATCCATATCCTTTTGGTGACATGTCTCTGCAATAATTTTCTTCACATGTAAAATTGGATACTCTGTTTGGTTATTAGTAAGGTTTTTTATTTTTATTCATTTTTTAATAATCAGAATAGATGTCCATTATCAGATATATAATTTTCAAATCCCTTCTCCATCTTTACGGTTTCTCAATGGAGCTTTGATAGCTGTGTCTTTCAAGAAATATGCTACTTCTTTCCTGGTACACGGATGTATGACTAGAACATTATCAATGTTGACCTTTGCAAAGAAAATCAAGGCTTAAGATATATGTAGTCTGTGGTTGTTGGGAGTGTTCTGTAATATCAAGCATATCTAGTTAGTTGATAATTTTGTTCAAGTCTTACATATCTTACCAATTTGATGACCATTTGTCTATATAATCTTAAAATAAAAGTGTTGAAATTTTTTTCCATTTCTCTTCTAAGGTAGAAGTTATGATTTTTGTTCTTAGTTTTTCCCTATATATCACCAAATCTGTTATTAAGTATTAAAAGTCAAGAATTATTATACTCCCTGATGAATTCATCCTTTTACTCTTCTGTAATTTTGACTTGATCTTAATGTCTGATAATGAAATTTGCTTTAAAATCACTTTTCATTATCTTGATATAACCACCAAAGTTATAGTGTGATTAGTGTTAATATAGCATATTTTTTCTTTTACTTTTTAAAGCACTTCTATATTTAATCCTGACAAAAAAAAAAAACAGCTTTTTAGCTCTGGAAGCACATTTCTAAATTATCTTTTTTTTTTAAATGAAGCAGTAGCAATTTTTGTTAAGGGACCTAAACTGAAAGTAGGTTTAGAAATTTATTTATTTATTTATTTAAGAAAAGATTTTATTTTGTTTATTGACAGCAAGAGAGAGAAAGAGAGAGAGAGAGAGAGTGGAAGCGCACAAGCAGGGGGAATCACGTGCAAAGGGAGAGGAAGAAGCAAGCTCCTTGGGGTGCAAGTAGTCCCATGCAGGGCTGGAGCCCTGTACACTGGAATCATGACCTCAGCCAAAGGCAAACATCTGCTTAAACAACTGAGTCATCCAGGCACAACTAGAAAATTTAAAAAAAAAAAAGACCTTTCAAAAACATTTTGTTTCTTTCTTTTTTTAAAATATTTTATTTATTTGAGAGACAGAGAGATAGGAAGAGGAACTATAAGCAGGGCAGAGGGAAAAGGAGAAGCAGGTTTCCCACTGAGCAGAGAGCCTGATGTGGGGCTCCATCCCAGGACCCTGGGATCATGACCTGAAAAGAAGGGACACTTATGGAGGAAGCCACCCAGACACCTCTTTTCTTTTTTTTTAATATATGGCAACTGATGCTTCCCAGCCACGAGGAGCATATTACCCATTGATTAAATCTTTGATAACAACCTATTTAAAAAGGTGTGTAAATATATACTTACTCAGATTTATACACTTTGTGTTTTCTTCATAGTTTGGGGCTGGACCCCATGGTCACAACACTGCTTTCAGTCTTTGCCTTCCCATCTTTTGATACCAGGTATTTGGTCAGCAAAGCAAATTAGTATCAAAATTAATAAGCCCTTGGCACCATATCTCTGGAGCAGGGGTTGCTCTTAGCCAAGGCCCACAGCAGTTGACCTCCCCTCGCTAGTGCTATAGCACCAAGGACTAGGTCCCTGCCACCAGAACTCAGTCTTACATGTTATGCTAAGCAGACAAAACCAAAACAGGAAAGCTCCAACAGCTTTCACTGGCATGCCTCATCTCCCACTCCCTCAAAGTCCAGGCAGTACCAGATGCCAGGGAGGGGTCTTGGTCCAACATATGGGCGGGAAGGAAGTAGCCACAAGCAAGTACCTGCCTCTCTGTGCCTTTCTTTTATAAGCAGGTTGTAAGGAGGAGGAAGAGGAAGGGGAAGAGAGGTGAACTTCAAGGGGTGAAGGCCTCAGGTAGGCTTCTGGCTCCTGCCAGTAGGAAAGGGACAAAGGAGAAGGCAGTGAGTCTTGCAGGGAGGGTGGGGGGTAAGGGTTACAGCTTATGACGTAATCTGGACAGGAGTAATAGGGATACTAGTCATTTGAGTCCACCATTGGCAAGCTGGGCTGGGTGTCAGGGCAGATAGGCCTCCCTGGGCAACGGCACATGAGAGAAGGTGGAATTCTTCTCTGAGGAGCAGGTGGAGCTTCAGGTGTTGGAAAAGCATAGACAGTATTGTTCCAGGGCCAAGGACAGGTACAGGTACTCCTGGTTGGAGGTCAAGGCCACAGTATGATCCAGGTCTTCTACCAGCAGCTTGAAGGAACCACATGCCAGCCACCCCTCATTATTGTGTATAACTGGTGCACTTATTGGCTTATCCATCAAATGACTCCTTCAGCAGCTTGAAAGCCACCTCCACAGGCACTCCAGGATATGAGAGGCTTCCAGATTGAAGATTTTGCACAGGATCACCCCAAAAGACCAGAAGTCACTCTGGTGGATGTAGCTCTGGTCAAACATGGCCTTAGGGACCATCCACTTCACAGGCAGTCCACTGTTGGTTGTCTTTTTATAGTAACTGATGTGGTGATATCTCTGGCAAGGCTGAAGTCAGAGATCTTCATCATGTTGTCCTTTGTCACCAGCACTTCCCTGGTGGCCAGGTCTTGGTGTATGCACTTCTTGGAGGCAAGGTACTCCATGCGTCAGGCTACCTGATAGGCACAGGATACCAGGTCCTTGGAGGAGAGTTGCTCTGCTGCATTGCGGCTGATATTGTAACAGTACTCCAGGTCAGGAGGCCTCTGGGCCTGCAGGTACTCCTGTATGTTGTCTTTGGAGGCATATTCCATGAGAGTGTACGAAGGACCATCCTGTGTGCAGAACCCAGCAGGTTGATGGTGTCCTTGTGCTGTCCAATCATCTTCATCATCTCCATTTCTGAGATTAGATTTAACAGGTCTTTCTCTGTTGCATCTGACTTCAACATCTTCACAGACACTTTAGTCAAATGGTTGGATTTGTCTTTGTCCAGCCCAATGGCCTCCTCCAACACCACCTGCCCAAAGTAGGCCTGTCTTAGGGGTCTGCCTAAACTGCCTACAACCAGCCTGTCTCAAGGCAGTTATGAACTCTAGATTATCCTCAAAAACATTAAACCACAAGCTAAAAATTCTATTCACTAGGTCTCTCTCGCAGTTCTAATTTTCTTATCTTTCATCATTTATCTTTTTCCTAATTCTTATTTTCAGTATAGTTTATTTTGCTTCCAGGTGTTTCCCCTGGTTTCTGTATGCTGTTTCATAGGGAAGAATTATCCTGTCATAAAATTATTTCTTGAGCATTCATTACATCTCTCAGTTAAAATGGGTTCTTTTATGGTATTGATTCATTTGAGTTTTCTCAAAATGGGAAGAATTTTCAAAATGGTGTTTCCCTCAAGGTTCAGAGTATGTCTTAGCCTCATCTTTAAGCTTTTTGAAATTCACTTTACAAATTCTTGTCCCTCTTTTTATCTTTTTAAAATAAAATGTTTTATTTTTACTATTTTTTTATTTGAGTATAGTGATATTCAGTGTTACATTGGTTTCAGGTTTTCAATATCTCCATACATTATTCTATGATTACTATAAATATAGCCACCATCTGTCACCATATAACACTATTATAATATCATTGATTATATTCTCTACACTGTCCCAGATCTCTTTTTAAAATCTCTAATTTTTATGTTTTCTGTTATTCCAATTTTCAACCATCATTTTACATGGTTACTTTAATAAAATATGCCTGATTACACACTCTTTGCTGAAAACCATAGCATTTGATTTATAGTAGTCTTCTTCTTCCTCTTTTTTTTTTAAATTAACATATAATGTATTATTAGCCCCAGGGGTACAGGTCTGTGAATCGCCAGGTTTACACACTTCACAGCACTCACCACAGCACATACCCTCCCCAATGTTCATAACCCCACCACCCTCTCCCTACCCTCCCCTCCCCCTGGCAACTCTCAGTTTGTTTTGTGAGATTAAGGGTCTCCTATGGTTTGTCTCCCTCCTGATCCCATCTCGTTTCATTTACTCTTTTCCTGTCCCCCAAGCACCCACATTGCACCTCCAGTTCCTCATATCAGAGAGATCATAAGATAGTGTCTTTCTCTTGTTGACTTATTTTGCTAAGCATAATACCCTCTAGTTCCATCCATGTCATCACAAATGGCAAGATTTCATTTCTTTTGATGGCTGCATAGTATTCCATCATATATATATATATATATATATATATATATATATATATATATTTATACCATTCATTTGTTGATGGACATCTAGGTTCTTTCCATAGTTTGGCTATTGTGGATATTGCTGCTATAAACATTTGGTGCACGTGCCCCTTTGGATCATATACTAGTCTTCTTTACCTCTATCAGAAGCCCAGGAAGCTTTATTTATTTATTTACTCACACAAACACATGATCCAACACAACGTTTTTTGTTGTTCAAATGTATTATAATGTCTTACCGCTTAACACTATGCTTACTGTTCTCTTTCACTGTCTGACTAAATCCTCATCATCACTATGCCATTTAATGACAAAGAACAATTGAACTCAGAGTTCTCTCCATATCAGGGAATGAAGACTCCACCCTTCTGTTTGTGCAGGTAAAATAAATGTTGATATTGTCTGTCCTGCACATACCCCATCCTGTTCACCGGAATATTCACCATCAAAATATATACAAAATAAAAACCATACCTCACCACTTCTATTATCACCCAGCATGCTAAAAACACCATCATATGTTCCTGAATTATTGACTTGATTGATAGCCCCACTTCCACACATACTGCACTCCTTTCTCCCTGCAAATTTATTTTGGTACAGCAACTTAACCTAAAAATCAAGTCAGATGATTTTATTCTGCTGTTGAAAGTCTTTTGGTATCTTCCCCTTTCATATTAAATAAAAACTGAAGGCGTTTCAATGTACTAGAAGGTACAATACGTTCTTCCTCTCTCCACCACTATGAACTCCTCATTGGCCTCCTTGCTTTTCCTCAAAAGTAACAGACAAGCTTTTCACACAAAGTCTATATACTTACTTGCTCTGCCTAGAGCAATCTTTTTCTTTCATATTTGTATAACACCCTCCTTCACTTCCTGGGTCTTTGTGCAAATAACATCTCCTAAATGAGATATAACCACCCGACACAAAATAAAATTAACTTTCATCCCAGCATTCTCCAATGGCTTTTACCTTTCTTGTATTTCTTTGTAACACTTATCGCCATCAACCATCAATCATTATTCTATTACTGGTTTATTTCCTTATTTGAGACAGAGAGAGAGAGAATTGGGAGGGTGCGCAGAGGAAGAAGAAAACACCCCACTGCCTAGAAAGCCTGCTGGGGAGTTACATCCCAGGACCCTGAGATCATGACCCAAGCCAGAGGCAGTCACTCAATGGACTGAGCCACCGAAGCGCCCCTCTATTATTGGTTTATTTCACTATTATATTTCAAAAGAATGTAAGCTCTTTGTGGTCAGCTATTTTATATGTTTTATTAATTGAAGTATTCTCAGAAAGGTAGCTGGCAGATTGTAAGGGATCACTAAACTGTATTTTGTTGTTATTATTGGGCTCCTTTATGGGCTTTACCTCTTACGCTAGAAGTCTATCCTTCAGATGTAAGCAATAAGAATAGAACCCTGCTGCCGGGTTCAAATGAGTAAAAAGCCTGTATTAAGTGGATATTTTAAAAGCTAAATGAATGGCTTAATAGTTGTATATAGGGAGAAAGGGAACATATTTTCCACAGTTTAGAAGTGGAGTTCTTTTATAGAGTTCTTGTACAAGCCTACACTATTGAACGCTAATGGGCAGTTGTACATTACAATTATACAAACACTTTGGTATTTATATCATTTTTTTGTAATTCATGACTGGATCATTTGATTCCTTAGGAGCATTACAGCATTTCAACTTTTCACGTTCAATAAACTTATTGGAGTTGCAACCTTTTTTATTCAAATGGAGAAATAGTCATGATTTAATCTAAATAAAGTGTTATTGATTGTGTTGTTTTCTAGGAATGAGTCGCACATGCTAGTTTAAAAGTTTTGTTAAATTCCCAAGTCGGTCACCGATAAAAGCCTTTTGTAGATTAGTAACTTGATCAAAACAGAAAAGTTATGTAACACTCAATTGTTATACTATCTTTGTTTCCATCTTGCATTGTAATAACGCCCATCTTAACTCTATTTAAGACAAGTCATCGACAGATGGCTTTCTGGCATTGATGGCATGATATGAAATCTAGTATAACTAAAAGTTTTTGGTTTTAGTAGCATATAAATCAATTTAGAAAAATATATGTATTTGAATATAAGGTAAAGTTTTAAATTATTTGGCAATAGTAAACTAAACTTTTTTTTGTAAATTTTTATTTTCTAAAAGTTTATTGAGCTCTTTTGCATATTGAAACAAGTTACAAAAAGTTAAGGTTTATTTACCCCAATTCAAAATTATTAGGAATATAATCATAGAGGTTGAAGTATTTAAAATATTGAACCCAAAATATTTTATTAGGTAAATTCATGAATGCTGAGCATTCACTGTTAAAATATACTAATACTATTGATAGACTGGTAGAAGCCTAAAATCAAATATTTATTAAATATTTATATCCATATCTTTTCATGGCTTGGTAATTCATTTCTCTAGCATTAAATAATATTCCATTGTTTGCATGTACTACACTTTATTTGACCTTTCACCTGTGGAATGATATCCTGGTTGCTTCCAAGCTTTTGTCAGTTATGAATAAAACTACTATAGACCTCTTTGTGGGTATAGATTTCATCTTCTTTGGATAAATACCAAGAACTGCTACTGCTGAATCATCTGGCAAGAATATGATTAGTTTTGTAAGAAACTGCCAAGTTGTTTTCCATTCTTTATTCTCAATAGACATGGAAGAACATTCCTGTTGCTCCACATCCTCACCAACATTTCGTGTTCTGTTTTCAGTGTTCTGAATTCTGGGTATGTACGGGTGTCTCTTTTTTGTTTTAATTTGCATTTTCCTGATGACATATGATGTGAAGCATCTTTTTATATGCTTATTTGCCATCTGTAATATTTTCTTTTGTGAGGTATCTGCTAAGGTCTTTGGCTCATTTTTAATCAGGTTTTTCCCCCATTGTTGAGTTTTAAGGGGTCTTTGTGTATTTTTGATTAACAGTCCTTTGCCAGATGTGTATTTTGCAAATTTTTTCTCATAGTCTGTGCTTTGCCTTTTCATTCTCTCGGCATTGTGTTTCACAGAGTAGACATTTTAAAATTCAGTGCTGGTGCTTTTGTAGCTAAAATTATTGCCAAAACCAAGGTCATTTAAATTTTCTTCTATATTACCTTCTACATGTTTCATGTTTAGGTTTATAATCCAATCTGAGTTAATTTTTGTGAAGAGTGTATGATATCTGCCTGGATTTATTTTATTTTATTATTTTATTTTATTTTTATTTTATATTTTTACATTTAGCTTCACCATTACTCCAGAACCATTTGTTTAAAAGATTGTATTTTGCTCTCTTGTATTGCTTTTGCTTTTATATTAAATATAAAATATAATTGATAATATATATTCTGTTCCTTTAATCTAGTCTTTCTGTGGTATTACAATATCTTGCTTACAATTATCATTATGGTCAACTTTTTTAAAAAGATTTTATTTATTTATTTGACAGAGAGGGATCACAAATAGGCAGAGAGACAGACAGAGAGAGAGATGAGGAGAAGCAGGCTCCCTGCTGAGCAGAGAGCCCAATGCAGGACTCGATCCCAGGCCCCTGGGATCATGACCTGAGCCGAAGGTAGAGGCTTAACCCACTGAGCCACCCAGGCGCCCCATCGTTATGGTAAACTTTGAAGTCAGTCCTCAGTCTTTGTTCTCCTTCAACACTATGTTGACTATTGTGAGTCTTTGCCTCTTCATATAAACTTTAAAGTAAGTTTGTTAATATTAAAAAACAAAGAACTTGCTGGAATGCATTAATTGTATAGATAAACTTGGAAACCAGTGACCTCTTGAGCTTAGAAGGAGATAGACCATGGTCATCAGTTGTCACAGTGGTGCCTCTGGCAGAACCTTTTGCAAATCCCTAGGTAAAACGAGACCTCAAGAATCTGAGAGATGTCTAAGAAGTACTTGATACATCCCTTGGGTATGGTTTATTGAAGTGTCCACCTGTCTGAAAGCTGGGGAATCTAGATAAGGGAGGGAAAATTAGTTATGATAAAACATATCAACAAACATGAATAAATTTTGTAAAACTAATTGTCATGGCTCATATACAGTATGACCAACAGAGGGACAATCAAAAGGAAAGCATCAGTTATGTTTATTGTGAAATTTTTTTTATTCAAAATAAAGCAATGTGAGGGGAACACAATATGAGAAAATTACCATTTTTTAAATGGTAAATATCTTACCAAATGGAATAGGTTTTATATTCTAAGTAGTATATTGAACAGTAAAACATTGGGGTGCCTGGGTGGCTCAGTGGTTTGGGCTGCTGCCTTTGGCTCGGGTCATAATCTCAGGGTCCTGGGATTGAGCCCAGCATCGGGCTCCCTGCTCCGCAGGAAGCCTGCTTCCCTCTCTCTCTCTCTCTGCCTGCCTCTCTGCCTACTTGTGATCTCTGTCTTTCAAATAAATAAATAAAATCTTTTAAAAAAAAGAAAAGAAAATTAAAACATTAAAAAATAAAATTTTAATTTAAAAAATTATGTAATTTTTAAAAAATGTTAAAAATAGCAGAACCATTTTTCTTATAACTGGAAAATACATTGTATATATAGCTATCAAAAATAACTTGTCATGGGGGCGCCTGGGTGGCCCAGTGGGTTAAAGCCTCTGCCTTCGGCTCAGGTCATGATCCCAGGATTCTTGGATCGAGTCCCACATTGAGCTCTCAGCTCAGCAGGGTTCCTGCTTCTTCCTCTCTCTCTGCCTGACTCTGCCTACTTGTGATCTCTGTCAAATAAATAAATAAAATCTTTTATAAAAAAATTTAAAAAAATAACTTGTCATGTCTGGAATCAGGAGCATATGGAAAAAAATAATATCTGAGGACAATACTTCTGCCGTTTTGTGCCTTGTTAATATTTTTAAACAGTCAGGCAACTTTTAGCTTTATTGAAATACCTGCTAAGATACCAGCAGTGCCTTTTGGAGCCCTATGACTATAAAAATTAATTGCAAATATTCAAAATGTTTACTATGGTGTCACTATTTAGGGACACCACCAAGTATGTTTCAGAAGTAAGCATAACTGTTACTCTTCTGTAAGGCAAAAGGGCATATTTTCAGGAGTTCCATCTGCTGTACCAGGAGGTGAATCAAGTAATGATTTTGTCTATAAAATAATTCACTTTTCAATCTAACATTCCTTATTCTAACATTATAATAATAAAAACCAGGAGGAGACTAAAACAAACAAACAACTACAACTACAACAACCAGCTTTTCCTTCAGTGGAAAAGTAAATAGAACCTTATGAGTAGCCTGAAATTTATTTTTAAATATTTTTAAGATAAACGTTTTTGTTAGAAAACCATATATTTTATATTACTAAGAAATAACAGGCAAAGTTTTATTAACTTCTAAAAAGTCTAGTTACTTCTATTTATCTATTAACTCATCTCTTTTTGAAGTAGAACATGATCACAACTATTGTATCTACCCCAGTTTGTATGCTTTGGTTATTTTATGTTTGCTATTTCCTTGCTTAATTTTTACAATATTTGATACATAATAGTATCTTTAAGTCCATCTATGGTTTCACAGAATTTGTTTGAACTTCATAAAAATGTACCATACTTTTTGCACTGCCCTTGTTTTACTTCTCTATTAACTTTCCAAGATTTGTTCACTTTAGAGTGTGTAGCTATCATTTATTTTTATTCCTCCATAATGCTATGTTTACAAATTTGTATTTATCTGTACTTTTAAAATTATCTTAATTATAAACCATTTCTCATCTCACGTAACACTCATGTTACTTCTACACTTATCAGATATTATGTAACTGAAAACCACAACTCAGCAACAATATAGCACCATTTTTCAAAATTAAATGGCTTACCAGAATTCTTTAATTCTATCCTTTATTTGTATTAGATGACCCTTTATTCTGGTATTTGGCATTGTTCATATGGAGGAAAGCTTATAAGTTGATATTCCATAAATAGAAGGATTTATTATGATTGATTAATTATTTTCATTTAGAATGCATAGAATATGGTTGATTTACTATTTCTTTCTTACTCTCTGCCTGGAACATAGTGCTATCTATGTAATAGCCACTAAAATATTAAGTTAATCACCTAGACTTTAAACTGCATATTAATAGGAATAACATACAGAACTCTTCTCAGATTGGGACACCTGGGTGGCTCAGTCAGTTAAACGCCTGAGCCTTTAGCTCAGGTCATGATCTTAGGGTCCTGGGACTCAGTTCTGCAACAGAATCCCTGCTTAGCCGGGAGTTTGCTTCTCCCTCACCCTGCTGCTCCCCCTGCTTGTGCTCTCTCTCACTCACAAATAAATAAAATTAAAAAAACAAATTCTTCTCAGATAGCTAATATAGAATATCGTCTTTGTATTCATCAAAGGGAAAGTGCCATATAATAATGAAATTCAGACTACTTCAAATTCATTTTTTAACCAGTAAGAAAGTACTGGAAACAAGCCAAAAATGTCTTTAATGAATCAAAGAAATAGATTGATTTTCAATATCTTAATGTTTCTAAAATAAATTGCAAGATTTTTATACTAGATATCAGTGTAAATATTCATTATACAAGGATATTCTAAAAACAAACGTGAGAAAACTACTTGTCATATATGATGACAAAAACGAGTTTGACAAAAGTCAGTTTGGGTAAAACTTACAACACCTACCACCTGAAACTCTTGTTCTATAATTTAATTATTTTAATTTACAAAAATACAAAAATAATATATCAGAGTAAGTCTATTAATAGCTTTGAAGGTATGCTCTGGTTGTGCACTGTTTACTATTGAAAGGGGAATCAAATATGTGATGCTTATGGTGTGACTATATTAAAATTCAACAAGTTCAGAAGCATGCGAGGAATAGAATAAAGACAAAAGATGACCCTTACTTATCCTAAAGATAGACAATGGTATATATGTGTTAGTTGGGGAGAGAATCCAGTCAGTAGATGGAGGATGTGGTAGTGGAAAAAAAAAGACACAACGTTTTGGTTGAACGTTTAGCACTATATTTAACAAAGTGAAATTGTGAGTTAATAGCCTTGAATAAAATCCAAAAAATATTTTCAATTCATTGAAGATTATTTAGGAAAAACTTGAAAAATACAACTTGATAAGGATTCCAATAAAAGATTCATAAGCAATACAAGTTTCAGAATTTTTAGTATATTTTCCCTAAAAAGCCATTTGATTTAAATTAAAAAGAATTCTATTTACCTGCCACTTAAATAAGAGGAAATTATTTGGTTTTGTAATACGTCCATAAAATAAATTAACATATCTTTAGAAAACAGATATGCACACTAATTTAAAAATAATAGTGCTTAAGCTGTTCAGCAAACATTTGTAAAATTCCTTGCCATCAGCTAGCTCTGGAGTTCTGCTAGGTGAGTAAGGCCATGTATGTTACTGCTCAGAGTACTGACGCAAAGCAATTGTCCCCTTCACATCCATTTTTTGCTGTTGATAGGTCATGCTATGTTGTTTAGAGATACATAGATGGCCCTACATGAAGGCCTTTTTTTGTGTGTATACGGGTGACTGTGATTTAACTTTCAAATAAGATGGCTCCTGATTTACAATGATTCAACTTACAATATATTTGGCAAAGATGTGAAAGTGAAAGTGATTCAGTAGAAACTGTACTTTGAATTTTGAATTTGGGTCTTTATAAAAAGGGCCAGTGACATGTGGTATGGTGCCGTCTTGTGATGCTGGGCAGGGGCAGTGAGCCACAGCTCCCAGTCAGCTAAAAGATTACAGGGATGAACACCTGATATTCTTACAACCATTCTATATATAACCATTCTTCTTTTTTTTAGTGTAATATTTAATAAATTGCATGTGATATTTGATACCTTGTTATAAAATAGGCTTTGCTTAAGATGATTTTGCCCAAATGCAGGCAAATGTAAGTGTTCTGAGTATGTTGAAATAAGCTTAAGGTAAGCTATGATATTTGATAGTTTAGGGGTATTAAATGCATTTTCAGTTTTTTATGTGTTTCTCTGTACATAGCCCCCTTGTAAGCTGAGGAACATCTCTATATGTATATGTAACCTTGGTATGGCTTACATATTATTGGCATGAAACATCTAGAACAGTACGTGTGCCATATAATTGTCTACAACATCCAACAAGTTTCTTGAAAACTTGTGCCAAAGGGGTTATGTCTTTAAGGATTCTTATTTCAGAAGGGTTCTCTCAAACGTAAGATTTTTCAGAAGTTAAGTGAAATTCTGACCAAACTAAACATTTTTCCATTTTCCCTACTGAGCAAAGATAGCTAAAATCTATCTGCCATTTTCAACACTGTACTCAACGATTGTAATTCTAATTTAAGAACAGATGATTTATATCAAAACCACATGTTGGCCTAATCTTATACAATATTCATAAATCTCACTCAGAGCCTTGGACATTTTTATTTGTTGAGTCTATATGGTACTACGGACATTCATCTTTTTTGACCTCATAGCTTCATGTATGTCTATACTTTTGAAAATACATGCATCATAGTTCCATTGTAAAATGTCTGGGTTATAAAATGTGCTATGCTATCAAAATGGTAATAAGAACATACAAATGACCTGATGTAATGAACTGGACCAGATTGCCAGATATCACATTTCATACCAGAAAGATTCAGTGGTAAGTTTTAAAATGGCCAGCTATACTTCGACTGAATTATAACTCATTTAACTTCTTTCTTTGTGTACAGTATTATACATTAGTCAGTATGATAGTAAATAAGTACTTTGGACAGATGTAAATATGCTGTAATAAAAAATGTTTTTCTTCTTTCTTTTAGTCCTTTTTACTTGTAAGACTAGCCACAAATACCATGCCTCCTCCCAAATAATTTGCAATCTAAATTTATCTCTAAATGAATTTATTGCACAGAAAAAAATATATATATATATACACTTACAGTAGACATGTTCAAAAATAGTTACACAACAGCAGGGCCCTAAATGTAAGCAGTATAGTTGTTTTGTTTTGTTTTGTTTTGTTTTTTCTTTTAAAAAAGAGGTTATGTGAAATATTGGAATTTTATTTCGAGGCCTAGTATTTCAAGACAGTTAACCACACTTACGATGTCAACAGCCTCTTGTTGGCAGTATGATTTTATTGGCTCCATGGAATAACAGCAAGAATTTACTATTGCTTCTTTCTTTTTATTACACACACAGAAAAAAAATTGACACATTTGCTCAAGACCATCCAGAATCATTTTAACCTATCAAAATTGATGGGAGGCCTTCACTGCCAAAGTCACTGCTGGGTTTTCACAATTCATTGCAGACAATCTGCTACTCCCATTATGATAAAGGAGAGAAGAGTCATAATCAGGGAAGAAAGCTAGATTAATACTTGTAATTATCATTGAATTATTTAGCCTGCTATAGGATTATTATTATTAGTGTCATTTGATAATTTTCTCTCATTTTATTAAACACAACTGTGAGTAATGACCCTACCTAATATTTCTCTGTATTGGCTGACTAGCTAGCAAACATTTATGAAAATATCCATTAGCCACACATATAAAATGCTGCATTATGATGCTGTTGAATCAGAACATACCACTACCTGATCCTGTAGCTCTTTGAGGATTTGCAAATCAATTAATTCTATGTTTCTTGGATTCTTCCCATACAATTAGAAAATTTATAATAGAGTCCATGAACATTATTAGTTTTACCATTTTAAACCAGCAATCACACTTTGATTTTTACAACAAAAGCAGAAATATAAACACACACATTTGGGTCAGTTTTCTGTTAGTCTGTCTGGACTTCAAAATTCTATTCCTCAAGATAATGCACACCAAAGTTCTGGATTAAACAAGAAATTAGATGGCACCTGAACACTTGGTTTCATATTCTCAAAAGGACTATGCAACCTATTTCTTACATTATGACATTGTTTTACAAAGATCCACACTTTTATAATGTACTAACATTATTTTTAATCATGATTAAAAATCAAACATAAAAATTTCTACTTTTTGCTTTTGCCCCCTCCATTTAGAACTTATTTATAGCCTGATAATTCAAAGGTCCCTATGTTTATGAAAATCTGGACAGAAATAGCTCTAAGATCCCATTCAGAACTTGATATTAATCTAAGTCTTTTGGCTCCATTTATCCTGAGAGCAAAGAGTAGGACAAAGGATTTGAGTACTGTTAGTTTATCTGGGAGATTATCCAAGGTAGAAAAGAATGGGAAAGTGATACAGTGAAGAAACAACTTTGTCAAAGAGGTACATTGTTGATATAATTGTTGTGGATAGAAAATGAAGGCTTGCATTTACTGAAAGGTCCTGAGAAACTTCTTTAAGTTGTCCTCATGAAGACCTGAAAACTGACAATTTTATCTATGGCTCTTATTTCCACTTCACTGAGAGCTGTCCTCAGAGGACATTAACTCTCCTACACTTTTGGGTTGTGTTGGAGACATTCTAAAATGAGAGAGAGAACATGAGATGCTATCAGTGTTAAGTAACTGCAATTTCCCATGGAACTATCCACCACAGGTTTGGCTATAATCAAGTGTTGGGCCTTGATATCAGAGGGATTTGAGGCAGTATCATTTTAGGTTAATCATTATATCTGAAATTTCCAAAAACTTCAACTGATGAAACTTTGATTATAAATCTATAAATATAACAATAAATCTACAGTATTCAAATTATTATCATAGAAATACACAGACAAAGCATCAATTGATTAATATTTAAATGTTACAAAATACTGAACTGAAAGGATTTGGTCATAGAACAACGTGTAAGAAGTAGAACTTAGGTTTAGGTTAGAACTCAGGATGCATTTGAGACTCAGTTAAGAAATTGAATGGAGGGACGCCTGGGTGGCTCAGTGGGTTAAGCCACTGTCTTCGGCTCAGGTCATGATCCCAGGGTCCTGGGACCGAGCCCCAAGTCGGGCTCTCTACTCAGCAGGGAGCCTGCTTCCTCCTCTCTCTCTGCCTGCCTCTCTGCCTGCTTGTCATCTCTCTCTGTCAAATAAATAAATAAAATCTTAACAAAAAAGAAATTGAATGGATGTCTGACTATCTTATAGGTTTGCTAAAAATCAGTGACTTTGTGTTCACGTGTGGCTATGCAGGAATTTTTAACTTTCTCTAAGAAGTCATTAGATTTGATTATATAATGGCAGTAAAGGATGGGGAAAAGCAAAGTACAAACCCCATAAAGACAAAGACACTGAGTATGAGAAAAGAGTAATAGATAAGAAGAATCAATGCATTTGAGGAAAATGGGAATTGAAATACACAATGATTGTTGATTTTTTTAGATGGAGAAAACAAAACTAGCTTGCAAGAAGGAAATAACAGAAGACATGTTGTGATGTGAGACAGAATCCCGGACAAGGCAGTAACGTGGAATAAAGGAGTAGGGAGAGCATATCAGGTAATTTGGATAGGAAGGAGTTAGGAGATAATTGCTTGATAAATTTTATATGGCCCACTTAAATGCACAGATTTCTCTTCTTTAATTTATATGGAGAACAGGGTGTCCTTTCTCTTCCCTTTCTGAGCACCAGAGGTGTACTCTTTCAGACTGAAAACCTGAAAAGCTCAGGACTCAGTTGCTTAAGCACAGCTGAGAGGACATATTTCAATTAAGATTTACATTTTGCTGTAGGTAGTAGACTTTCAAAAGTGGTTTAACCATATTTTTTCATTTAACAAGAAGACTACAGAGAGTGTTTTCTGGTGTTGGTTCAGCGTCTTAAGAAAGTGAAGTGAACTATCTTAGAGGTTTTCATGGCTTTTTATTCACAGTTGCAAAAATTGCTGTTGGAGTTCTCACTATTAAGCCCACATTTCTGGCAGAAAGATAGAGGTAAAGAGAATGATATATTGTACGACTGATACTTTGTCATGTGGTTACAATATAAATAGAAAAGAGACAATAAAATATTTGATGTTGTTTTAAGTTTCCTTGTTGTCAATCCCTCAGTGCTTTCTGAGATTCAAGGAAAAAGTAAATGGATATTGACCTGGCAACTATCAACACCTGTCAGTCTCTCTTGGATAACCAATATCTCTATAATCTCTTCTTCCCAGTAAAAAAAATAAAATATATTCATAACCCACACTGTGCCATATCAAGTTACTGCACCAAGATAAAATTACAATGATTTTCAGTTGTTCCAAATGGACAGAATACCCTTCCTTATGATATCATGTCTTATAAGATAGATAATTGGCTTGCTACCAATATACCCAGATGTGACTGTGGAAGAGACAGGAAAAAAATAATATTTATTTATTCCTTGGGTTGACTCTGTTTACACAGATGCATTAGTATTAGAAAAGGTTGGTTTCGGACATTGGAATGAATTTACTTAATGGGTCTGATGTAATTGTGTTGGAGGAAATTTTTAATTTCTACAAAAATTATTAGAATTCTATCTTATTATCTTTTGTTAATTTTCACATGTTAACAAAGCCAATGTTTTTTCTAGAAGACAAGATCTTAAATCCTAACAAAACTCAATTTTTTCCTTTTTTTTTTTTAAGTTTGAGAGCCTCATGTTCTCTCATGCTGCTTTAAATACCACTCAAAAAAAAGGAGCTAAATGGGGCAGTAAGACCAGACTTTTTATTTTATTTTATTTATCTTATTTTTAATTAAAAAATTAAAGATTGTATTTATTTATTTATTTGAGAGAGAGAGAGAGCATGAGTGGGGCAGGGGGAGGTAGCTGCAGAGACAGACTGAGAAGTATACTTCCTAATGAGCAAAAAGCCCGATATGGAGCTCGATCCCAGGATCCTGACTGAGATCATGACCAGAGACAAAGGCAGATACATGTGCAAAATCCCTTTTTTTCTGGGAAACAATACTTTACAAGAGATGTTTGAAAAAGTACTGGGAAATCCACTTTAATAGGAGATACAAAAATTTTATTGACTTTTGTAAAGCTACAGGGATCCAAATGATGGAAATCCCAGCCCGTTTAGGTTGTGGACCACAGAGTATTCCTCTCTGTAATATTTTATTTTCTTCCATGTCTACTAACTCCAGTCCAAGTTCACTGATCTCTTTTTAGATAGTGCAAAACATGGCAAAGAATACCAAACGAGTGCCCAATATTCTACATTTCTTATATCATTTCTAACATGTAGAAGTGTGTTATCAAGGCTGGTTCTGTGAACAAACATAGTTACGTTAAAGTGTGTTTTGTTCTCCAAGAAATTAAATGCATGATTATCACACAATTATAAAATACTTGTGTCAAGAATTTTTATTCAAAAATTAATAAGAAGCAGATATTAAAACTAGTTCACATGGTTATTTGGGATATAAGCAGAGTTGTGCAGCAGAAGTGCTCTGGGCCCATAATTTGGGTTATAGAATTTATGTTTTCTAATGAAATATCACTAACTTGCATTATTGTTAACAAGAATCTTGTGCATTACCATCAGTTTTCTACATTATAACCTCTTGCTCTACAGTTTGTAAATAACTTTGTCAATAGCAAGCTAGTAAACAGGGTGACTCCAATGGATTGAGATAATCTCCAGAGTTTCTGCTACATAATGCCCAGGACTCCATTGAAAGGACACCTAAGAATTTATTTTGCCCAAAAATTTGATCATTTTTTTCACTGTCCTTACCTATTTTCCAAACCTAGTCCTTTTGCTTCACCTTTCAGTCTACGGACAACCCTGTATCTGACTGACTTGTTAATTCTGGGAATGTCTTGCAGATTAATTTGCTTGCCACAGGTGGTTCCTCTAATTGATGTCTAAGAACCTTAATTAGTTAAGAAAACTTTTTTAAAATTTTCATTGCTATTTATTATTATTATTATTATTATTATTATTGCTAATATCTCTATTATAAATAATTCACAAGGGCATCTTTCTGACAAAAGACAAAGAGCTGGCTACTAGTAGAAAAAGTACTTTTGACTCTGTCAGTGAAAGTGGTAAAGGGATTTGAGAAAATAAGGCAAAGCACTGGAATTATGTGTTAAAACTTTAAATATTATAGACACATTTACTTAATTTCTAATACTGTTGTTGCTTATAATTAAATAAGATGTTTTCTATGAACCACGCATACAGCAAATATATTGTTTATACAGATTAAATTTTCATCAAAAGGGACACCTGGGCGGCTCAGTTGGTTAAGCAGCTGCCTTTGGCTCAGGTCATGATCCCAGCATCCTGAGATCGAGTCCCACATTGGGCTCCTTGCTCGGCCGGGAGCCTGCTTCTCCCTCTGCCCCTGCCTGCCATTCTGTCTGCCTGTGCTTGCTCTCTCGCCCACTCTCTCTGATAAATAAATAAAATCTTAAAATAAATAAATAAATTTTCATCAAAAAATTGTAAGTGTATTTTATTGTAGGATCATGATCAGCATTTTGCAGATGAGAAAAGTGAAATTTAGAAAAGTATGTCTCTTCAAATCCCTCATACAATATCTGGCCTAGATAGAAGGATATACTATCACAATTGAGGAAGATAATTGAGATTACTTAAAATGATAAACTTTATAGGGTTTTTAAAAGTTTGCCACAGATTCAGATTCTTTTAAAATATATATCTATTTTGTGTAAAGAGAATGCACTGAGAAGTAAAAAGAAAGTGATATATCAGTGCTACCAACTAATGGCTATATATCATCACCTTATTTATGAACAATGAAACAGTGTGCAATATTTAAATAAATTTAAATAAATTCCTATTTATTTTATATATTTATAAATTTAAATAAATTCCTATTTATTTATTATGAAAGAAATTCCTCTAACAAACAGTATGTTTTGAAGGTTGCTAGCAGGAAAGTGTTGTACTTCATGGAAGTAATCAGAAAATATGATCTAAATTTCTGCTTTCAAGGGCGCCTGGGTGGCTCAGTGGGTTAAAATTCTGCTTTCAAGAAGCTATAACAGTAAGTACTGAGCATTAGCTATTATATGCTATGGATGAATAACTGAAATCTACATTTGAAACTAATGGTACACTATATGATAACTAATTGAATTTTAAAAAGTTAATAAAAAACCACTATTTTATAAAACAATATTCCCAACAGGCTCTTTTGCTTTAAAATACTCACTCTGTAATGAGAGTCATTACTTTTGTCCAGCAAATTCTTACATCACTGTTTATCCCTTCCCTGCTTTATCCCTTCCCAGTATCAATAAAGGCTCACTTGGATTACCTAGAAGCCATGAGAAAGCTTGTAATAGATCTGGCTGGTTTTCACCAGCAATTTGACCACCATGTGCACAGGGAAGTCTATTGATAAAGGCTTTATTGCAATAAATTGCAAATACATGGATGATTTTGAATTCTCTTTCTTGAGGTCTTGTTTCATGATAATAAATGTAGGGTGGCTTTTTGGAATGGATGTTATTAACATATCTTCATAGTTCTAAGTACATGGAATTGTAAAATAGATAAATGAATGTGGCATTACTGACAACCGTCCTCATTTTGAAATCAAATTACAGTGTACTGAGCTGAGGAGGCAAAGCAGATTTGGGATTATGAGTGAAATAATTTTAAAAAGTCTTAGGGGTATGATCAGACTATTGGGTAATTCAGTAGAAAAATATCAACTGATTGAGATTCTGTGTTCCCTGATTTCAGAGAGACGTTAAGATAAATAAGTAACACGAGGAGACTAGGAAGCCAAACATAAGTGATACTTTTGTGCCAGGGTGTGTATACATCTGTTTATCTTCTTGCTTTACCACTAAGGTTGCTCCTAGAGGAGAGTTTAAATATGTGTTGGAGCTAATCTCTGTGGATTACACAAGAAACCACATCCTACAGCTCTCCCTGAAACACCACTTATGATTTCAATGTAATTTGGTTTTTGCATTTTTAGAAATAACAAAATACTTTGCAAACTCATCTACTTTATTACCACCACAAGTGAGTCAGCTGACTCCACATTTTAACACAGTGACAGTCACAGAGGAATGGAGGAGTGAGTAGAGTTATCAATATATGTGCTTTAAAGAAGTATGACAGGGTAGCAGCTATTTCCAGGAACCAAAACATGGGTCAGCAGCTGTGCAGGAAAAGTGATGGAATAAATGACTCATTTCAGAGGAGTTCTATAACATATTAGTTCTATAATGGATCTTCAGCACCCAATTACCCGCTTTGATCTAAAGATAAGGATTTACAGTTAAGATCCCATTTATGATTTGTCTGGTAGGGTCTGAATCATGTTTACTATTGTTTTGACTATTACTTGAAACCTATAGTAGTACTTGGGATATGTGTTGTGTATTCTGTGAACATGTGCTATTTTTAGATTAGATAATTCCTGTCTCGAACCCCTGTTAATTTGTTTGCTTTTGTTTATTTGATAGTGCTTTCAGTAAATGGATATATCTCAAAAATTGCAAAGCCACTATTAAAATAAGTTATTATGATATATAGCATGGAATTGCACATTCCTCCTTTGAATCCGACAGAGCTTCACCATATCCTTGACAATTTGGGAAAAACACGCTATTATTTTTCTTCATAAAATTTCTCCTGTTAGGCTGTGATGGTTGTCATCAGCAGTAACTCCTCTGAAGGCTTTGTCAAAAGAGTTGAAAAAATTGGAAAGGTGTGAATGAAGCTGTTTGCTAAATATAAAGAAAAGAGCATTGAAGTACAATTCACACTCTTACTTCTCCTTCTATGCTTTCAGATGTTTGACATTTGAAAATTTTGCTTCTAGAAGAGATGCCCTATATAATTCTTACTTAAAGGAGCAAGTTGCTTTAATAATTTTTTTTTATTATTCTACCATTCAAGTATTTCCATTTAAATTAAATTCAATACCATTTAAAAAAAATCAAAAGTGCAGCCAGTATTCAATTCCTGGGCTAAATAATTTTAGAAAGCTTTGTGTTATTGAACCTACGGGGTTTTTCTGTAGTTTTAACTCTTTCTTTCTGTGATTTTTCCCATTAGTCACATAAGTGACTGCAATATAACAGGTAAAGGACTGAATAGAACAATCCTTGGCCTCATGAAGTTGAGAATCTAGCAAGGGAGTCAAACAATTCAATCATTCAGAGACAATTTATTGAGTCTGGCCCAAGATGAGCACAACAAAACCCCAGCCCAGAGGAATCATTTTAATGGGAGAGATAGATAATAGGTAAGCCAACTTTAAAAAGAAAAAAATCGTACTGGTTTTTCTTTAATAGTGATGCATATTTGAACTAAATAAGCACATTTTAATAAGAGCAGTGATTGAGAAGAGGTTTTGTAACTGAGTGGTCCGAAAGGGCCTCCCTGAAAAAGTCTGTTTTGAACAGATTTCTGAATAATATCAGCCAGGAAGCTGCGTAAAAATCTCAGGGATGGGTGATTTTTCCAGTCAAAAAACTGTAAAGCCTCCAAAGTCACAATAGAGCCATACATTTCTCTATTAAAGTAACTTCTGAAAAAGAATGAGAAGAAATAACTAACCCAGGTTTGAAAGAAAAGGGACAGACTTTCTATGGAATTCATATTTAATTAAAGCTCTAAAGGACAAAAATACAATAGAGCAAAATTCTGGTCCCGCTGATATACCTAATGAAAGTTCATAAACAAGGTGTGGGTAGCAAAGAGTGTGTGGGAATGTTGGTAAGGACAGTGGGCAAGAGTCATCCCTGAACATGTTCTTAAATGAAGCAATTCTTGTGTTGTTTTAAAGGGTAATTTGGAGTTTGCCTAAGTGATTAGAGAAGGATGCCTCGGCTTATGGAAGTTCAAAGCCATAACGATGTGATAAACTACTGCAGATATTTTCATGTATATTTGTTGTTGCTTCTAGTAATGGTGATCTAAAAACTCCTACTTAAGACAACTTAAAAATCCAGACAAAATAGCTTTTAAAGTTAAAAATATCAGAATGATTATAAAAATAAGTGAGGGATTACTGGGCCAATACGAAACACAATGAGAGCCTAGAGATATATGCCATGAAGCCATTTTAGCTATGAGAGCATTAGAAACTGCTAAAACACACTGAGCTGTGTTTTTAATAGACACTTGATACTAGAGAAAAAAAAATCAAAATCCAGCAGCAATCAAATTTGAGGACTTTGGTACAACCCAAATTTAAGTTGAGATCCCCAAAGCACAAGGAGAAGCAGAAATAAGACTAGAGCCTACCTTGCCTTCTGTGTAAACTGAGAAAGTCAACCACTGAATTTGGAGTATGATTGTCTTGTAAAGTCTCAGATATAAGAGAAAATCCTGCCAAGGAGGACCATACCATTATTATAGCTCTTAATTATTCCTACTCAATAAGAGTTTCAAATATAATGTCTTGAACATAACAAAATGTAACAAAGCACACAAAGAAAAACCATTAACAAGATTTGATAGACAAAATGGGATTAAGTATGATATTAAAATGATCAATAAAGATTGTAAAATGGCTTGATTACTCTGCTCAAAGAAATGAGAGGGGAAGCAAATTGAACAAAAAACTGAAACTAAAAAATGATATTGAGAAAGATTTTATAAGTGAACCAAATGGATACTCTAGAACTTTAAAGATATGACAGCCAATTTAAGATACCACAGGGGTGCCTGGGTGGCTCACTTAATTAAACCTCCAATTCTTTTTCCTTTTTTTTAACACCTTAATTTTATTTTATTTCTTTCATTTTGGCTCAGGTCATGATGTCAGGCTTGTGAAATAGAGCCCAGAGTTGGGCTCTGTGCTGAGCCTGGAGCCTGCTTAAGATTCTTTTCCCTTCTTTTTCTATCCCTCCCTGCGCTCTCACTCGCTCGCTCTCTCTTGCTTGCAAATAAATAAATAAATAGATAGATAATAGACAAAGCAAAATAAAAGCAGATTATGAAAATAAATATAAAGTTTTTGAAATGAAAACAAGTTAAAAATAAAATAGAGAAGACCTACACAGCTAAAAGTTCATTCAGGAAATCTATTATTAAAGAAGTCAGTATGACACAATGTTAAGATATCAAAAGATTGGAGCATGTACTTTACAGAAAGGGTAATCCAAATGGCCACTCATAGGTAAAAACTGTTTATCTTTATTATGAATCTGGAATTAAATTAAATTAAATTAAAAATAAATTAAAACCTAGAATGGCATACTATTACACACTTACCATATTGGGAAACAGTAAAAATGTCTTGCAAGAATGTGAAAGAATGACAGTGCCCATAATAAAAACATTTGAGGTAGGTTGGACAATATTTAGAAAACTTAAAAATTAAAAAAAAATTTGGTCCATTCCTGGAAATACAACATTGAATTAAATGAATATTTTCACCAGGATATGAAAACAGATGATTATAGTTATTTCATTCATAACGGCAGATCAGCAGTGGTCTATTTGCACAATGTTACATTAAATAAGAGAGAATATTAACAAACTGGGAGAAGGGGCTAGGTTGTTATCATAAACAGATCTTCTATGATGCTGATTATGTTCTATTTCTCAAAATCTTTAAGTTAAAAAATTTTCAAATTTATATCTAAATAGATAGATAGATAGATGATAGATTGACAGATATCCCAGAAGCTGCAATGCTAGGCTAAGACCAGGCTTTAAAGGGCTTTTCTATATTCTACTAAATACTTTAAACCATTCATTATATTATAGCTCAGCGTTCGAATCTCCATTTGTTTCCTCTGTTTTCTAATATTTATCTTAAGGTGACCTGATGCAGACTTTTGATGACCTTTGTCTAAATATTTCTATTTTAACAAAGTCCTTTTTAATACTCAGAGACTAAAACTTAGAAAAACACTCTGATTTTTATCTCACTAGAGTGGAAAATATATGGTTACCCATTAACTAATGATATCCATGTCTACATTAGCTCCATGACATTTTTCATTCTTGGGAGCTTTTGGTTAAATGAATTTTTTTAAGTTTCCTTTAAATGAAGCTTTAAGCCATCACCACATGAATAAAATTAAAGAACTAAATGAAAACAAGCCAAGTAATAGAGTAATAGAATGTGCAGTGGAAAGAGTACAATTCTGAAATCATAAAGCCTAAATTAGTGTGATGCATCTTTACTAGCCATGTAATCATAAACCAGTTATCTAAATGTGTTAGCCTCAGATTTTTCACCCATGAAATGGTGATGATAATACTTATTATGCAGAATTGTTGTGTGGATGTAATGAAGCATGGAGCATGAGAGTCTCATATTCCATGCTAAAATAATAGCTATTTTTTACTTATAATAATTCTAATAATAGTAATTAAATTGTTCAAAATGATAATATTCATTTATATTGAGGCATTGTATTGACTATTCATAGACACATTTACCAAAATAAATTTCATTTTACTTTACCCCCTCTGAGGCTATATATTCCTTAATTCAATATGAATCTTATTATGAATAATAATTATCATGATAAATATGCTGATTTTTCTTCTATTTATTTTTAGGAAAGTATCCTTTACTGTTGAACATAAAGAAACTTAAGCAAGTCTGTCTTATTCAAAATTTGCATGCTGCTTTCTTATGAAACTAGATTATAGAGTTGTATGAAATAAATTCATGAGGTTAAGACATTTATGTTTGGAAAACTGGGTGGTCAGTTTAGTATTTCAAAAGAAGATTTTAAATTTAAACCTTAAAACTGAGCTCTTTCAGCCTTATTTATAGACCATCCTTCATGCTTCATAAGTATTCCTTCATTGTAAACTAACTAATAGTGTTTGTCACAGTGTGTATATAACTAAAATGGATTTTGTATTCTATTATTTCAGATTTAGTTGCAGTTTCTACTTCCTTACTTCCTCTTTTGAAAAATAGATTAATTCTACAAAAGGTTATTTCCAGCTTTATTGAAAAATAATTGACATATTATAATTCGTAAATTTAAGAAATGATTTCTTATAACACTGCAAACTTTTAACATTGTATAAATTTTGTACCATTTGATAAATTGGTATACATCTGCATTGCAATATAATCTACATAAAAATGTTAATACATCTACTATCTCATATAGTTGCCTCTGTTTTTATGCATGTATTGTAAGGAATTTTAAGATCTACTCTCTTAGCAACTTTTATGTATATAGTACAGTAGAGATAAACTTCAGAGGTCTTGTGGGTTTTGTTCCAGACCGCCTCAATAAAGTAATTATTTCAATAAACTAAGTCAAATCATTATTATTATTTTTTGGTTTCCCAGTGCAAATAAAAAATTATGTTTCCCAGTGCATATTAAAAATAAACACTATACTGTACTGTTCAAAAGCATTATGTCTTTAAAGAAAAACAATGTATATACCTTAAGTATACTAGTTCTGAGTTTTCAGTGGGTCATAAATACTGATCACAGATCACCATAACAAATACAATAATAATGAAAAAACTTGAAATATTGCAAGAATTACCAACATGTGACAGAGAGACACAAAATGAACAAATGGTGTTAGAAAAATGGTGGCAGCAGACCTATTTTATACAAGATTGCTATAAACTTTCAACTTGTAAGAATGTGATATATGCAAAATTTAATAAAGGGAAGCACAATTAAAAAAGTATGTATATATTATTAACTATGACCATCATGCTGTACATTAGATCCCCAGAACTTTTTCCTATTATAGTTGCAAGTTTGTACCCTTTGACCACCTTATTCCACCCCAGGTTCACCCCTTGTCAACTCAACTCTAAGTTTCCATTAGTTTGCTTTTTCTTCAGGTTCTGTATGTAAGGGATATCGTAATACATAAATTAAAAAATATATAAAATCTTTGAAATATTTCACTTAGTATAATACCTTCAAGATCCATCCATGGTATTGTAAATGGCAGTATTTCTTAATTTTTCATGGTTAAGTAGTATTCCATAGTATATATTTACCATACTTATTTTATTCATTCATCCATTAATGGATACTGAAGTTATTTCCATCTCTTGCTTAGAGTTAATAATTTTATAATGAACATAAGAGTGCAGAGATGTCTTCGAATAGTGACTTCGTTTCCTTTAGCTATATCCCTAGAAGTGGGATTACTGAATCATATGGTAATTTTACTTTTAATAATATGAATAATCTCCATACTGTTTTCCATACAAATTTATATCCCTATCACAGTGCATAAGTTCCCCATTTTCCCCAATATTTACCAAAATTTGTTAGTTTTAATTTTTTGGTAGTATTATATTCTAATAGGTAGTAATATCTTGCTGTGTTTTTCAGAGGTAAACAAAAACAACAACATAATGACTTTGCCCTGAGTTTTTTACGTTGAGCACTTTTTAATGCTCCTGTTGGTCATTTATATAACTTTTTTGAAAAAAAAGTCTATTGAGATCCTTTTGCTATTTTTTTAATTATATATTTTTTTCTTTTTGTATCTGTTAGTTATTAACCTCTTTTCAGATATAAGTTTTGTAAGTATTTTCTTCCATTCTGTGGATTGTGTTTTCATTCCCTCTTTTATTTGGCAATGCAGAAAATTTAGTTTGATGTAATACCATTTATTTATTTTTGCTTGTGTTTTTGGTCTGGTATCCAAAAAACTATTGGCAAGACCAATGTCAAGGAGAATTTTTCCTATGTTTTCCTTTAGGAAATTTAGTTTCATGCATCACATTTAAGTCTTTAATCTATTTCAAGTTAAGATTTATGAGTGATATAAGGTTCCAGTTTCATACTGTTTATGTGACTATTCAGTTTTAAATATCATTTACTGAACAGACTATCTTTACCCATTACATATGTTGGCCCCTGTCAAATATTAGGTGACTGTATGAAAGGATTTATTTCTGGACTCTCAATTCTGTTCTACTTGTTTATTGGTCTGTTTTTATGCCAGTATACTTTATTGTTTTGAGCGTGAGGGCTTTGTAGTATAGTTTCAAATCAAGAGTGTAATTTCGCTTCTTCATTCTTTCTCAGAACTGCTTTGATTATTTGTTGTCTTTTATGGTCTCATATAAATTTTAGGATTCTTTACTTACTTCTGTAAAAACACAATATTGGATTTTTTTAAAGATTATTTATTAATTTATTTGAGAGAGAGAGATGACAAGCAGGCAGAGAGGCAGGCAGAGAGAGAAGAGGTAGCAGCTTCCTGCTGAGCAGAGAGGCTGATGCGGGGCTCGATCCCAGGACCCTGGGATCATGACCTGAGCCGTAGGCAGCAGCTTAACCCACTGAGCCACCCAGGTGCCCCTAACATTGGATTTTTGATAGGAATTGAATTTACAGATGGTTTTCGGTAGTATGGACATTTTAACAATGTTAATTCTTACCATTCATAAATATGAGCTATCTTTCCATTTGTGTCTCCTTCAATTTCTTTATCAATGTCATAGATTATGGGGTACAGATCTTTCATAGTCTTAGTTAAATCTTATCCTAAGTATTATATTAGTTTTGATGCTAGTGTGAATTAGATTGTTTTCTTTATTTTTTCAGATAGTTCATCATTAGAGTGTTAAAATGCTCCTGTCTTGTGCTTACTTTGTCAGCACATATACTAAAATTGGAATGATGCAGAGAAGATTAGCGTGATCACTGAGCAAGGATGACATGAAAAACTATTAAAAAAACGAAACAAAACAAAATTCTTGTCTTCTATATATTGATCTTGTATTTGGCAGCTTTACTAAATTTGTTTATTCAAAAATTTTTATGAAGTTTTTAGGAATTTTTTACATGTAAGTTCATGTTATCCAAAAAAAGAATATTTTACTTCTTCCTTTTTTTTTTAATTTGGATTCTCTTATTTCTTTGTGTTCCTTGTTTCTCTGGCTAGGACATCCAGTATTATGTCAAATGAGAGTAGTGAAAGTGGACACACTTGTCTTTTTTCTGATCTTTAATGGGAAAACTTTCAAACTTTTTTGATTGAATATGAGATTAGCTCTGGGCTTGCAATATGTGTTTTTTCTTTAATGGATTTTTTAAATTATTTTTTTAAAATTTTTTATAAACATATAATGTGTTTTTATCCCTAGGGGTATAGGTCTGTGAATCACCAGGTTTACACATTTCACAGCACTCACCATCACTCACCATAGCACCTGCCCTCCCCAATGTCCATACCCCCACCATCCTCTCCCAACACACCTCCCCCCAGCAACCCTCAGTCTGTTTTGTGAGATTCAGTCTTTTATGGTTTGTCTCCCTCCCAATCCCATCTTCTTTTATTTTTCTTTTCGTATGCCCGAAACCGCCTATGTTGAATCTCCACTTCATCATATCAGGGAGATCATAGGATAGTTGTCTTTCTCAGATTGATTTATTTCGCCAAGCATAATACCCTCTAGTTCCATCCACGTCATCACAAATAGCAGGATTTCATTTCTTTTGATGGCTGCATAGTATCCCATTGTACATATATACCACATCTTATTTATTGATTCATCTGTTGAAGGACATTTAGGTTCTTTCCATAGTTTAACTATTGTGGACATTGCTGCTATAAACATTTGGGTGCATGTGCCCCTTCAGAATGCCACGTTTGTATCTTTAGGGTATATACTCAGTACTGCAATCACTGGGTCATAAACTAGTTCTATTTTCAGCTTTTTGAGGCACCTCCACGCTGTTTTCCAGAGTGGTTGCACCAGCTTGCATTCCCACGTACAGTGTAGGAGGGTTGCCCTTTCTCCACATCCTCGCCAGCATCTGTCATTGACTGTCTTGTTCATTTTAGCCATTCTGAAAGGTGTGAGGTGGTATCTCATTCTGGTTTTGATTTGTAGTTCCCTGATGCCGAGTGATGTGGAGCATTTTTTCATGTGTCTGTTGGCCATTTGGATGTATTCTTTGCAGAAATAATACATGTCCTCTGTCCATTTCTTCATTCGATTATTTGTTCTTAGGGTGTTGAGTTTGATAAGCTCTTTATAGATTTTGGATAGATACTGGCCCTTTATCTGGTATGTCATTTGCAAATATCTTCTCCCAGATAACTTCTGACAGTCATCTTTTGGCTTTGTTAACTGTTTCCTTTGCTGGGCAAAAGCTTTTTGATCTGATGAAATCCCAAGAGTTCATTCTTGCCCTTGCTTCCCTTGCCTTTGGTGATGTTCCTGTGAAGAAGTTGCTGCTGGTGAGGTCAAAGAGTTTGCTGCCTGTTCTCTCCTCAAGGATTTTGATGGATTCCTTTCTCACATTATGCTTTTTCATCCATTTACAGTCTATTTTCATGTATGGTGTAAGGAAATGGTCCAACTTCATTTTTCTGCATGTGGCTGTTCAATTTTCCCAACACCATTTGTTGAAGAGGCTGTGTCTTTTCCATAGGACATTCCTTCCTGCTTTGTTGACGATTAGTTGACCATAGAGTGGAGGGTCTATTTCTGGGCTCTCTATTCTGTTCCATTGATCTATGTCTGTTTTGGGGACAGTTCCCTACCATCTTGATGATGACAACTTTGTAATAGAGCTTGAAGTCTGGAATTGTGATGCCAACAACTTTGGCTTTCTCTTTCAATATTCCTCTGTCTATTCGAGGTATTTTCTGGTTCCATATATATTTTAGGATGATTTGTCCCATTTCTTTGAAAAAATGGACGAGATTTTGATAGGGTTTGCATTAAATGTGTAGATTGCTTTAGGTAGCATAGACATTTTCACAATATTTGTTCTTCCAATACGGGAGCATGGAACATTTTTCCATTTCTTTGTGTCTTCTTCAATTTCTTTCATGAGTACTCACTTTGGAGTTTTCTGAGTATAGATTCTTTGTCTCTTTGGTTAGGTTTATTCCTAGGTATCTTAGGGTTTTGAGTGCAATTTTAAATGGGATTCACTCCTTAATTTCTATTTCTTCAGTCTTGTTGGTTTAAAAAAAATGCAACCAATTTCTGTGCATTGATTTTATATTCTGACACTTTATAGAATTCCTATACAAGTTATAGCAGATTTGGAGTGGAGTCCTTTAAGTTTTCCACATACAGTGTCATATCCTCTGCAAGCAGGGATAGTTTGACTTCTCTTTTGCCAATTTGGCAAAATTTGGATGCCCTTAATTTCTTTTTGTTGTCTGATTGCTGAGGCTAGGACTTCTAGTACGATGTTGAATAGCAGTGGTGATAACGGACATCCCTGCCGTGTTCCTGACCTCAGCGGAAAAGTATTCCATTTTTCTCCATTGAGAATGATATTTGCAGTGGGTTTTTCATAGATGGCTTTGATAATATTGATAATATGTGCCCTCTATCCCTACACTTTGAAGAGTTTTAATCAGGAAGGGACACTGCACTTTGCCAAATGCTTTTTCAGCATCTATGGAGAGTATCATGTGGTTCTTGTTCTTTCTTTTATTAATGCGTTGTATCACATTGATTGATTTGCATATGTTGAACCAACCTTGTAGCCCTGGAATAAATCCCACTTGGTCGTGGTGAATAATCCTTTTAATGCACTGTTGAATCCTATTGGCTAGTATTTTGGTGAGAATTTTCGCATCTGTGTTCATCAAGGATATTGGTTTGCTGTTCTCTTTTTTGATGGGATCCTTGTCTGGTTTTGGGATCAAGGTGATGCTGGCCTCATAAAATGAGTTTGGAAGTTTTCCTTCCATTTCTATTTTTTGGAACAGTATCATGAGAATAAGAATTAATTCTTCTTTAAATGTTTGGTAGAATTTCCCTGGGAAGCCATCTAGCCCGGGGCTTTTGTTTGTTTGGAGATTTTTGATGACTGTATCAATCTCCGTACTGGTTATGGGTCTGTTCAGGTTTCCTATTTCTTCCTGGTTCAGTTGTGGTAGTTTATATGTCTCTAGGAATGTATCCATTTCTTCCAGATTGTTGAATTTGTTGGCGTAGAGTTGCTCATAGTATGTTCTTATAATTGTTTGTATTTCTTTGGTGTTGGTTGTGATCTCTCCTCTTTCATTCATTAATTTATTTATTTGGGTTCTTTCTCTTTTCTTTTTGATAAGTCTGGAAAGGGTTTTATCAATCTTATTAATTCTTTCAAAGAACCAGCTCCTAGTTTCGTTGATTTGTTCTATTGTTTTTTGTTGTTGTTGTTGGTTTTTTGTGGTTTTTATTTGTTTGTTTATTTGTTTCTATTTCATTGATTTCTGCTCTGATCTTTATTATTCCTCTTCTGCTGGGTTAGGCTTTCTTTGTTGTTCTTTCTCCATCTCCTTTAGGTGTAGGGTTATGTTGGGTATTTGAGATCTGAGAGAGAAGCGTGGTTGCACACGTGTGTCACTGCGCTCCCCAAGAGCACGTCTGGGGAAGGTGCAGCACGCCACCCCAGGAGAAGAGAAGGATACGTTGGCCTTGTGGTCGGGAAAGGTCGGGAAGCAGAATAGCCTGCCATGGCAGGAACAGCAGGCCGGTGGCAAGACAAGTGTCACCCGCTCCCTGTGCAGAGAGACAAAGCCTGGTTCCTAAGGAGACATGAGGGGATGACTAGGGCAGAGATGCATGCTCCACTCTGAGGAAGGAGTCTGGGCAGAAGGCAGGCCTGTCCTGTGCCTCTGGTCCCAAGGGGACAGCATCTCCTTGACCACCTGTCTGTAGGGCCGACTTGGGCTAGCTACCAGGCGCCATACCCGGAAGTCGCAGAAATAGCTCCCTTGAGAAACGGGCAGTCAGATGCCATCTTCCTCAAAGATGTGACAGCGTTTTTGGTGGCAGGGGGTTTGCCGGGGAAGGAGTGGGGACAATCTCCCAAAGCTCCCCATTCCAGTAAACGGGCGGTGTTCAGGGATCCTGTCGCCTCTCCTCTCCTGTGGGGAAGGCACTGGCCTTAACCGCGAGTCCGCCTGAGGGCCTGTGCAAAAGGCCAAGTGTTGCCTACACTGGGAGAATGTAGTGTGCATTGAGTGCCATCCTAGGCCACGCACACTGCTGCAGCGTTGTGGCTGTGTCTGCTTAGTTCGGACTGGCAGGGTGAACCCAGGGTGCCAACATAGAGCCCGGGAAAGCAAGGCCCAAGAGGGACCAGCTCTCCCGCAGCTCTTCTTCCCTGATGCGACAGAGCAAACACCCAAAGCCTTGCTGAGGAAGCAGCAGCGAAGTGCCGTTCGTGCCAAGCTGAAAACCTCTGTGAAAGCATAGCAGTCGCTGGGAAATCAGAGTTTTTGTGGGCTGCTGTTGCTGCTTGCCTTAGCCTAGTATTCGCAGCACGGCGGGAGAAACCCTCATACAGCGAAAGGGTCTTTGCCTGGGCATCTCCTCTGGGAAAGCACAGCATTCTTTGGGAAATGAGAGTCGGGTCTGTGGGATGCTGCTGCTGCTTGCCTGAGCAAGACCCAACAGCACGGTGTAATAAACCCGCATGGAGCGAAATCCTCTTTGCCTGGGCATCCCCACTGCCTGAGAGAGAACCGTGGTTGCGCCTGTGGAAAGAGCCTTAAGGAAGGGGACATGTCTGTCACTGGGCTCCCCAGGAGCCTGTCTGGGGAAAGTGCAGCAAGCTGCACAGGAGAAGAGAAGGAGCCGTTGGCCTTGTGGTCGGGAAATGGTCGCGAAGCTAGAGAGCTGGCCCTGGCAGGAACAGCGGGCCGGTGGCAAGGCAAGTGTCACCCACTCCCTGTGCAGAGAGGTGAAGCCTGGCTGCTAAGGAGACTTGAGGGGACGATTGGGCCGGGGAACGTGCTCCAATCTGAGGAAGGAGTCTGGGCAGAAGGAAGGCCTTTCCTGTGCCTCTGGTCCCAAGTGGAAAGCATCTCCTTGGCCACCTGTCCAGAGGGCAGACGTGGGCTTGCCACCAAGCTTCCGGCCGTGAACTCGCAGAAACACCTCCTGGAGGAACGGGCAATCAGATGCCGTCTTCCTCCAGGATGTGGCAGCATTGGCGGAGGCAGGGGGTGCCCCGGGGAAACAGGGACAGTTACCGATTACACCCCATTCCAGGGCATGGGTGGTGTGCAGTGATCCTCTCACGTCTCCTCAAGGATGGAGAAGGCACTGGCCTAGTCCCCTGTCCACCTGAACGCCAGAGCAAAAGGGACGGCCGTGCCTATGCTGAGAGATGGCATTGTGAGCAGAGTGCCATCCTAGGCCACCCACGCTGCTCAGGGTCGAGGTTGTGTCTGCTTATTTCAGCTTGGAAGAATGAACCCAGGTTGTGAACTTGGAGCCCGGGATAGCAAGGCCCCAAGAGGCACCAGCTCTCCGGCAGCACTTCTTCCCTGATGCGACTGAAGCCTTGCTGAGGAAGCAGCGGTGAAGTGCTGTTCGCTTCAAGCCAAAGCCTCTGTGAAAGCACAGCATTGGCTGAGAAATCAGTAGTCGGTTCTGCGGGCTCTTCTGCTGCTTGCCTGTGCCCAGTCACTCGGTGGGAGAAACCCGCATACAGCGAAAGCCTCTTTGTCCGGGCACCTCCTCTGGGAAGCACAGCATTCGTTGGGAAATCAGAATCGAATGTGTGGGATGCAGCAGCTGAATGCCTGAGCTAGTCTCCGCAGCACAGGGGAAGATACCTGAATGGAGCAAAATACTCTTTGCCCTAGCATCCCTTCTGCCTGAGAGAGAAGTGTGGTTGCACATATCTGTCACCGCGCTCCCCAGGATCAAGTGTGGTGAAGGCGCAGCATGAAGCCCCCGGAGAAGAGAAGGAGCCCTTGGCCTTGGGGTCGGCAAATGCTCGGGAAGCAGGATAGCCTGCCATGGCACGAACAGCAGGCCGGTGGCAAGACAAGTTTCACCCGCTCCCTGTGCGGAGAGATGGAAGCCTGGATGCTAAGGAGACATGAGGGGACGACTAGGGCAGAGGCATGAGCTCCACTCTGAGGAAGGAGACTGGGCAGAAGGCAGGCCTGTCTTGTGCCTCTGGACCCAAGGGGACAGCATCTCCTTGGCACCTGTCCCAAGGGCAGACTTGGGCTTGCCACCAGGTGAGATAACCGAAACTCGCAGAAACAACCCCATGGAGAAACGGGCAGTCAGATGCCGTCTTCCACCAAGATGTGGCAGCGATGTGGGTGGCAAGGGGTGTGCCGGGGAAGGAGTGGAGACTGTCCCCCACAGTTCCCCATCCAAGTGCACGGGCCGTGTGCAGGGATCCTATCGCCTCCTCTCTCCTGTGCTGAAGGCACTGGCCTAGCCCCCGAGTCTGCCTGAGCGCCGGAGCAAAAGGCAAAGCCTTACCTACACCAGGAGATGGTAATAGGCATAGAGTGCCATGCTAGGCCACGCAAGCTGCTGCAGGGCTGTGACTGTGTCTGCTTAGTTCGGCTTAGGAGGTGAACCCCGGGTGCGATCTTGGAGCTCAAGAAAGCAAGGCCCAAGAGGCACCAGCACTCCCGCAGCTCTTCATCCCTGAAGCAAACGAACCCTTGCTGAGGAAGCAGCAGTGAAGTGCGGTTCACTCCAAAACAGCGTGGAGGTGCCTCAAAAAGCTGAAAATAGAACTAGTTTATGACCCAGTGATTGCAGTACTGGGTATATACCCTAAAGATACAAACGTGGCATTCTGAAGGGGCACATGCACCCAAATGTTTATAGCAGCAATGTCCACAATAGTTAAACTATGGAAAGAACCTAAATGTCCTTCAACAGATGAATCAATAAATAAGATGTGGTATATATGTACAATGGGATACTATGCAGCCATCAAAAGAAATGAAATCCGGCTATTTGTGATGACGTGGATGGAACTAGAGGGTATTATGCTTGGCGAAATAAATCAATCTGAGAAAGACAGCTATCCTATGATCTCCCTGATATGATGAAGTGGAGATTCAACATAGGCGGTTTCGGGCATACGAAAAGAAAAATAAAAGAAGATGGGATTGGGAGGGAGACAAACCATAAAAGACTGAATCTCACAAAACAGACTGAGGTTTGCTGGGGGGAGGTGTGTTGGGAGAGGATGGTGGGGGTATGGACATTGGGGAGGGCAGGTGCTATGGTGAGTGATGGTGAGTGCTGTGAAATGTGTAAACCTGGTGATTCACAGACCTGTACCCCTAGGGATAAAAACTCATTATATGTTTATAAAAAATTTTAAAAAAATAATTTAAAATATCCATTAAAGAAAAACCACATATTGCAAGCCCAGAGCTAATCTCATATTCAATCAAAAAAGTTTGAAAGTTTTCCCATTAAAGATCAGAAAAAAGACAAGTGTGTCCACTTTCACTACTCTCATTTGACATAGTACTGGATGTCCTAGCCAGAGAAACAAGGAACACAAAGAAATAAGAGACTCCAAATAAAAAAAAAAAAGGAAGAAGTAAAATTTTCTTTTTTTGGATAACATGAACTTACATGTAAAAAATTCCTAAAAACTTCATAAAAATTTTTGAATAAACAAATTTAGTAAAGCTGCCAAATACAAGATCAATATATAGAAGACAAGAATTTTGGTTTTTTTCGTTTTTTTAATAGTTTTTCATGTCATCCTTGCTCAGTGATCACGCTAATCTTCTCTGCATCATTCCAATTTTAGTATATGTGCTGACAAAGTAAGCACAAGACAGGAGCATTTTAACACTCTAATGATGAACTATCTGAAAAAATAAAGAAAACAATCTAATTCACACTAGCATCAAAACTAATATAATACTTAGGATAAGATTTAACTAAGACTATGAAAGATCTGTACCCCATAATCTATGACATTGATAAAGAAATTGAAGGAGACACAAATGGAAAGATAGCTCATATTTATGAATGGTAAGAATTAACATTGTTAAAATGTCCATACTACCGAAAACCATCTGTAAATTCAATTCCTATCAAAAATCCAATGTTAGGGGCACCTGGGTGGCTCAGTGGGTTAAGCTGCTGCCTACGGCTCAGGTCATGATCCCAGGGTCCTGGGATCGAGCCCCGCATCAGCCTCTCTGCTCAGCAGGAAGCTGCTACCTCTTCTCTCTCTGCCTGCCTCTCTGCCTGCTTGTCATCTCTCTCTCTCAAATAAATTAATAAATAATCTTTAAAAAAATCCAATATTGTGTTTTTACAGAAGTAAGTAAAGAATCCTAAAATTTATATGAGACCATAAAAGACAACAAATAATCAAAGCAGTTCTGAGAAAGAATGAAGAAGCGAAATTACACTCTTGATTTGAAACTATACTACAAAGCCCTCACGCTCAAAACAATAAAGTATACTGGCATAAAAACAGACCAATAAACAAGTAGAACAGAATTGAGAGTCCAGAAATAAATCCTTTCATACAGTCACCTAATATTTGACAGGGGCCAACATATGTAATGGGTAAAGATAGTCTGTTCAGTAAATGATATTTAAAACTGAATAGTCACATAAACAGTATGAAACTGGAACCTTATATCACTCATAAATCTTAACTTGAAATAGATTAAAGACTTAAATGTGATGCATGAAACTAAATTTCCTAAAGGAAAACATAGGAAAAATTCTCCTTGACATTGGTCTTGCCAATAGTTTTTTGGATACCAGACCAAAAACACAAGCAAAAATAAATAAATGGTATTACATCAAACTAAATTTTCTGCATTGCCAAATAAAAGAGGGAATGAAAACACAATCCACAGAATGGAAGAAAATACTTACAAAACTTATATCTGAAAAGAGGTTAATAACTAACAGATACAAAAAGAAAAAAATATATAATTAAAAAAATAGCAAAAGGATCTCAATAGACTTTTTTTCAAAAAAGTTATATAAATGACCAACAGGAGCATTAAAAAGTGCTCAACGTAAAAAACTCAGGGCAAAGTCATTATGTTGTTGTTTTTGTTTACCTCTGAAAAACACAGCAAGATATTACTACCTCTTAGAATATATACTACCAAAAAATTAAAACTAACAAATTTTGGTAAATATTGGGGAAAATGGGGAACGTATGCACTGTGATAGGGATATAAATTTGTATGGAAAACAGTATGGAGACTATTCATATTATTAAAAGTAAAATTACCATATGATTCAGTAATCCCACTTCTAGGGATATAGCTAAAGGAAACGAAGTCACTATTCGAAGACATCTCTGCACTCTTATGTTCATTATAAAATTATTAACTCTAAGCAAGAGATGGAAATAACTTCAGTATCCATTAATGGATGAATGAATAAAATAAGTATGGTAAATATATACTATGGAATACTACTTAACCATGAAAAATTAAGAAATACTGCCATTTACAATACCATGGATGGATCTTGAAGGTATTATACTAAGTGAAATATTTCAAAGATTTTATATATTTTTTAATTTATGTATTACGATATCCCTTACATACAGAACCTGAAGAAAAAGCAAACTAATGGAAACTTAGAGTTGAGTTGACAAGGGGTGAACCTGGGGTGGAATAAGGTGGTCAAAGGGTACAAACTTGCAACTATAATAGGAAAAAGTTCTGGGGATCTAATGTACAGCATGATGGTCATAGTTAATAATATATACATACTTTTTTAATTGTGCTTCTCTTTATTAAATTTTGCATATATCACATTCTTACAAGTTGAAAGTTTATAGCAATCTTGTATAAAATAGGTCTGCTGCCACCATTTTTCTAACACCATTTGTTCATTTTGTGTCTCTCTGTCACATGTTGGTAATTCTTGCAATATTTCAAGTTTTTTCATTATTATTGTATTTGTTATGGTGATCTGTGATCAGTATTTATGACCCACTGAAAACTCAGAACTAGTTTACTTAAGGTATATACATTGTTTTTCTTTAAAGACATAATGCTTTTGAACAGTACAGTATAGTGTTTATTTTTAATATGCACTGGGAAACATAATTTTTTATTTGCACTGGGAAACCAAAAAATAATAATAATGATTTGACTTAGTTTATTGAGATAATCACTTTATTGAGGCAGTCTGGAACAAAACCCACAAGACCTCTGAAGTTTATCTCTACTGTACTATATACATAAAAGTTGCTAAGAGAGTAGATCTTAAAATTCCTTACAATACATGCATAAAAACAGAGGCAACTATATGAGATAGTAGATGTATTAACATTTTTATGTAGATTATATTGCAATGCAGATGTATACCAATTTATCAAATGGTACAAAATTTACACAATGTTAAAAGTTTGCAGTGTTATAAGAAATCATTTCTTAAATTTACAAATTATAATATGTCAATTATTTTTCAATAAAGCTGGAAATAACCTTTTGTAGAATTAATCTATTTTTCAAAAGAGGAAGTAAGGAAGTAGATACTGCAACTAACTCTGAAATAATAGAATACAAAATCCATTTTAGTTATATACACTGTGACAAACACTATTAGTTAGTTTACAATGAAGGAATACTTATTAAGCATGAAGGATGGTCTATAAATAAGGCTGAAAGAGCTCAGTTTTAAGGTTTAAATTTAAAATCTTCTTTTGAAATACTAAACTGACCACCCAGTTTTCCAAACATAAATGTCTTAACTGCATGAATTTATTTCATACAACTCTAATCTAGTTTCATAAGAAAGCAGCATGCAAATTTTGAATAAGAGAGACTTGCTTAAGTTTCTTTATGTTCAACAGTAAAGGATACTTTCCTAAAAATAAATAGAAGAAAAATCAGCATATTTATCATGATAATTATTATTCATAATAAGATTCATATTGAATTAAGGAATATATAGCCTCAGAGGGGGTAAAGTAAAATGAAATTTATTTTGGTAAATGTGTCTATGAATATTCAATACAATGCCTCAATATAAATGAATATTATCATTTTGAACAATTTAATTACTATTATTAGAATTATTATAAGTAAAAAATAGCTATCATTTTAGCATGGAATATGAGAATCTCATGCTCCATGCTTCATCACATCCACACAACAACTCTGCATAATAAGTATTATCATCACTATTTCATGGGTGAAAAATCTGAGGCTAACACATTTAGATAACTGGTTTATGATTACATGGCTAGTAAAGATGCATCACACTAATTTAGGCTTTATGATTTCAGAATTGTACTCTTTCCACTGCACATTCTATTACTCTATTACTTGGCTTGTTTTCATTTAGTTCTTTAATTTTATTCATGTGGTGATGGCTTAAAGCTTCATTTAAAGGAAGCTTAAAAAATTCATTTAACCAAAAGCTCCCAAGAATGAAAAATGTCATGGAGCTAATGTAGACATGGATATCATTAGTTAATGGGTAACCATATATTTTCCACTCTAGTGAGATAAAAATCAGAGTGTTTTTCTAAGTTTTAGTCTCTGAGTATTAAAAAGGACTTTGTTAAAATAGAAATATTTAGACAAAGGTCATCAAAAGTCTGCATCAGGTCACCTTAAGATAAATATTAGAAAACAGAGGAAACAAATGGAGATTCGAACTCTGAGCTATAATATAATGAATGGTTTAAAGTATTTAGTAGAATATAGAAAAGCCCTTTAAAGCCTGGTCTTAGCCTAGCATTGCAGCTTCTGGGATATCTGTCAATCTATCATCTATCTAACTATCTATCTATTTAGATATAAATTTGAAAATTTTTTAACTTAAAGATTTTGAGAAATAGAACATAATCAGCACCATAGAAGATCTGTTTATGATAACAACCTAGCCCCTTCTCCCAGTTTGTTAATATTCTCTCTTATTTAATGTAACATCGTGCAAATAGACCACTGCTGATCTGCCGTTATGAATGAAATAACTATAATCATCTGTTTTCATATCCTGGTGAAAATATTCATTTAATTCAATGTTGTATTTCCAGGAATGGACCAAATTTTTTTTTAATTTTTAAGTTTTCTAAATATTGTCCAACCTACCTCAAATGTTTTTATTATGGGCACTGTCATTCTTTCACATTCTTGCAAGACATTTTTACTGTTTCCCAATATGGTAAGTGTGTAATAGTATGCCATTCTAGGTTTTAATTTATTTTTAATTTAATTTAATTTAATTCCAGATTCATAATAAAGATAAACAGTTTTTACCTATGAGTGGCCATTTGGATTACCTTTTCTGTAAAGTACATGCTCCAGTCTTTTGATATCTTAACATTGTGTCATACTGACTTCTTTAATAATAGATTTCCTGAATGAACTTTTAGCTGTGTAGGTCTTCTCTATTTTATTTTGAACTTGTTTTCATTTCAAAAACTTTATATTTATTTTCATAATCTGCTTTTATTTTGCTTTGTCTATTATCTGTCTATTTATTTATTTATTTGCAAGCAAGAGAGAGCGAGCGAGTGAGAGTGCAGGGAGGGATAGAAAAAGAAGGAAAAAGAATCTTAAGCAGGCTCCAGGCTCAGCACAGAGCCCAACTCTGGGCTCTATTTCACAAGCCTGACATCATGACCTGAGCCAAAATGAAAGAAATAAAATAAAATTAAGGTGTTAAAAAAAGGAAAAAGAATTGGAGGTTTAATTAAGTGAGCCACCCAGGCACCCCTGTGGTATCTTAAATTGGCTGTCATATCTTTAAAGTTCTAGAGTATCCATTTGGTTCACTTATAAAATCTTTCTCAATATCATTTTTTAGTTTCAGTGTTTTGTTCAATCTGCTTCCCCTCTCATTTCTTTGAGCAGAGTAATCAAGCCATTTTACAATCTTTATTGTTTGGCTTCCTAGTCTCCTTGTGTTATTTATCTTAACTTCTCTCTGAAATCAGGGAACACAGAATCTCAATCAGTTGACATTTTTCTACTGAAATACCCAATAGTCTGATCATACCCCTAAGACTTTTTTAAATTATTTCACTCATAATCCCAAATCTGCTTTGCCTCCTCAGCTCAGTACACTGTAATTTGATTTCAAAATGAGGACGGTTGTCAGTAATGCCACATTCATTAATCTATTTTACAATTCCATGTACTTAGAACTATGAAAATATGTTAATAACATCCATTTCAATAAGCCACCCTAAATTTATTATCATGAAACAAGACCTCAAGAAAGAGAATTCAAAATCATCCATGTATTTGCAACTTATTGCAATAAAGCCTTTATCAATAGACTTCCCTGTGCACATGGTGGTCAAATTGCTGGTGAAAACCAGCCAGATCTATTACAAGCTTTCTCATGGCTTCTAGGTAACCCAAGTGAGCCTTTATTGATACTGGGAAGGGATAAAGCAGGGAAGGGATAAACAGTGGTGTAAGAATTGGCTAGACAAAAGTAATGACTCTCATTACAAAGTGAGTATTTTAAAGCATAAGAGCCTGTTGGGAATATTGTTTTATAAAATAGTGGTTTTTTTAAATTAACTTTTTAAAATTCAATTAGTTAACATATAGTGTACCATTAGATGTACACTATATATGTAGATTTCAGTTATTCATCCATAGCATATAATAGCTAAAGCTCAGTACTTACTGTTATAGCTTCTTGAAAGCAGAATTTTTACCCACTGAGCCACCCAGGCGCCCTTGAAAGCAGACTTTTAGATCACATTTTCTGATTACTTCCATGTAGTACAACACTTTCCTGCTAGCAACCTTCTAAACATACTGTTCGTTAGAGGAATTTCTTTAATAATAAATAAATAGGAATTTATTTAAATTTATAAATATATAAAATAAATAGGAATTTATTTAAATTTATTTAAATATTGCACACTGTTTCATTGTTCATAAATAAGGTGATGATATTATAGCCATTATTGGTAGCACTGATATATCACTTTCTTTTTACATTCTCTTTACACAAAATAGATATATATTTTAAAAGAATCTGAATCTGTGGCAAACTTTTAAAAACCGTATACAGTAAAGTTTATCATTTTAAGTAATCTCAATTATCTTCCTCAATTGTGATAGTATATCCTTCTATCTAGTCCAGATATTGTATGAGGGATTTGAAGAGACATACTTTTCTAAATTTCACTTTTCTCATCTGCAAAATGCTGATCATGATCCTACAATAATATACACTTACTATTTTTTGATGAAAATTTATTTATTTATTTTAAGATTTTATTTCTTTATCAGAGAGAGTGGGCGAGAGAGCAAGCACAGGCAGACAGAATGGCAGGCAGAGGCAGAGGGAGAAGCAGGCTCCCGGCCGAGCAGGAGCCCAATGTGGGACTCGATCCCAGGATGCTGGGATCATGACCTGAGCCAAAGGCAGCTGCTTAACCAACTGAGCCGCCCAGGCGTCCCTTTTGATGAAAATTTAATCTGTATAAACAATATATTTGCTGTAATGCATGGTTCATGGAAAACATCTTATTTAATTATAAGCAACAACAGTATTAGAAATTAAGTAAATGTGTCTATAATATTTAAAGTTTTAACACAAAATTCCAGTGCTTTGCCTTATTTTCTCAAATCCCTTTACCACTTTCACTGACAGAGTCAAATGTACTTTTTCTACTAGTAGACAGCTCTTTGTCTTTTGTCAGAAAGATGCCCTTGTGAATTATTTATAATAGAGATATTAGCAATAATAATAATAATAATAAATAGCAATGAATTTGTTAAAAAGTTTTCTTAACTAATTAGGGTTCTTAGACATCAATTAGAGGAACCACCTCTGGCAAGCAAATTAATCTGCAAGACATTCCCAGAATTAACAAGTCAGTCAGATACAGGGTTGTCCGTAGACTGAAAGGTGAAGCAAAAGGACTAGGTTTGGAAAATAGGTAAGGACAGTGAAAAAAATGATCAAATTTTTGGGCAAAATAAATTCTTAGGTGTCCTTTCAATGGAGTCCTGGGCATTATGTAGCAGAAACTCTGGAGATTATCTCAATCCATTGGAGTCACCCTGTTTACTAGCTTGCTATTGACAAAGTTATTTACAAACTGTAGAGCAAGAGGTTATAATGTAGAAAACTGATGGTAATGCACAAGATTCTTGTTAACAATAATGCAAGTTAGTGATATTTCATTAGAAAACATAAATTCTATAACCCAAATTATGGGCCCAGAGCACTTCTGCTGCACAACTCTGCTTATATCCCAAATAACCATGTGAACTAGTTTTAATATCTGCTTCTTATTAATTTTTGAATAAAAATTCTTGACACAAGTATTTTATAATTGTGTGATAATCATGCATTTAATTTCTTGGAGAACAAAACACACTTTAGCGTAACTATGTTCGTTCACAGAACCAGCCTTGATAACACACTTCTATATGTTAGAAATGATATAATAAATGTAGAATATTGGGCACTCGTTTGGTATTCTTTGCCATGTTTTGCACTATCTAAAAAGAGATCAGTGAACTTGGACTGGAGTTAGTAGACATGGAAGAAAATAAAATATTACAGAGAGGAATACTCTGTGGTCCACAACCTAAACGGGCTGGGATTCCCATCATTTGGATCCCTGTAGCTTTACAAAAGTCAATTAAATGTTTGTATCTCCTATGAAAGTGGATTTCCCAGTACTTTTTCAAACATCTCTTGTAAAGTATTGTTTCCCAGAAAAAAAGGGATTTTGCACATGTATCTGCCTTTGTCTCTGGTCATGATCTCAGTCAGGATCCTGGGATCGAGCTCCATATCGGGCTTTTTGCTCATTAGGGAGTATACTTCTCAGTCTCTCTCTGCATCTACCTCCCCCTGCCCCACTCATGCTCTCTCTCTCAAATAAATAAATACAATCTTTAATTTTTTAATTAAAAATAAGTAAATAAAATAAAATAAAAAGTCTGGTCTTACTGCCCCATTTAGCTCCTTTTTTTTTTTTGAGTTGTATTTAAAGCAGCATGAGAGAACATGAGGCTCTCAAACTTAAAAAAAAAAAGGAAAAAATTGAGTTTTGTTAGGATTTAAGATCTTGTCTGCTAGAAAAAACGTTGGCTTTGTTAACATGTGAAAATTAACAAAAGATAATAAGATAGAATTCTAATAATTTTTGTAGAAATTAAAAATTTCCTCCAACAGAATTACATACAGACCCATTAAGTAAATTCATTCCAATGTCCGAAACCAACCTTTTCTAATACTAATGCATCTGTGTAAACAGAGTCAACCCAAGGAATAAATAAATATTATTATTTTTTTCCTGTCTCTTCCACAGTCACATCTGGGTATATTGGTAGCAAGCCAATTATCTATCTTATAAGACATGATATCATAAGGAAGGGTATTCTGTCCATTTGGAACAACTGAAAATCATTGTAATTTTATCTTGGTGCAGTAACTTGATATGGCACAGTGTGGGTTATGAATATATTTTATTTTTTTTTACTGGGAAGAAGAGATTATAGAGATATTGGTTATCCAAGAGAGACTGACAGGTGTTGATAGTTGCCAGGTCAATATCCATTTACTTTTTCCTTGAATCTCAGAAAGCACTGAGGGATTGACAACAAGGAAATTTAAAACAACATCAAATATTTTATTGTCTCTTTTCTATTTATATTGTAACCACATGACAAAGTATCAGTCGTACAATATATCATTCTCTTTACCTCTATCTTTCTGCCAGAAATGTGGGCTTAATAGTGAGAACTCCAACAGCAATTTTTGCAACTGTGAATAAAAAGCCATGAAAACCTCTAAGATAGTTCACTTCACTTTCTTAAGACGCTGAACCAACACCAGAAAACACTCTCTGTAGTCTTCTTGTTAAATGAAAAAATATGGTTAAACCACTTTTGAAAGTCTACTACCTACAGCAAAATGTAAATCTTAATTGAAATATGTCCTCTCAGCTGTGCTTAAGCAACTGAGTCCTGAGCTTTTCAGGTTTTCAGTCTGAAAGAGTACACCTCTGGTGCTCAGAAAGGGAAGAGAAAGGACACCCTGTTCTCCATATAAATTAAAGAAGAGAAATCTGTGCATTTAAGTGGGCCATATAAAATTTATCAAGCAATTATCTCCTAACTCCTTCCTATCCAAATTACCTGATATGCTCTCCCTACTCCTTTATTCCACGTTACTGCCTTGTCCAGGATTCTGTATCACATCACAACATGTCTTCTGTTATTTCCTTCTTGCAAGCTAGTTTTGTTTTCTCCATCTAAAAAAATCAACAATCATTGTGTATTTCAATTCCCATTTTCCTCAAATGCATTGATTCTTCTTATCTATTACTCTTTTCTCATACTCAGTGTCTTTGTCTTTATGGGGTTTGTACTTTGCTTTTCCCCATCCTTTACTGCCATTATATAATCAAATCTAATAACTTCTTAGAGAAAGTTAAAAATTCCTGCATAGCCACACGTGAACACAAAGTCACTGATTTTTAGCAAACCTATAAGATAGTCAGACATCCATTCAATTTCTTTTTTGTTAAGATTTTATTTATTTATTTGACAGAGAGAGATGACAAGCAGGCAGAGAGGCAGGCAGAGAGAGAGGAGGAAGCAGGCTCCCTGCTGAGTAGAGAGCCCGACTTGGGGCTCGGTCCCAGGACCCTGGGATCATGACCTGAGCCGAAGACAGTGGCTTAACCCACTGAGCCACCCAGGCGTCCCTCCATTCAATTTCTTAACTGAGTCTCAAATGCATCCTGAGTTCTAACCTAAACCTAAGTTCTACTTCTTACACGTTGTTCTATGACCAAATCCTTTCAGTTCAGTATTTTGTAACATTTAAATATTAATCAATTGATGCTTTGTCTGTGTATTTCTATGATAATAATTTGAATACTGTAGATTTATTGTTATATTTATAGATTTATAATCAAAGTTTCATCAGTTGAAGTTTTTGGAAATTTCAGATATAATGATTAACCTAAAATGATACTGCCTCAAATCCCTCTGATATCAAGGCCCAACACTTGATTATAGCCAAACCTGTGGTGGATAGTTCCATGGGAAATTGCAGTTACTTAACACTGATAGCATCTCATGTTCTCTCTCTCATTTTAGAATGTCTCCAACACAACCCAAAAGTGGAGGAGAGTTAATGTCCTCTGAGGACAGCTCTCAGTGAAGTGGAAATAAGAGCCATAGATAAAATTGTCAGTTTTCAGGTCTTCATGAGGACAACTTAAAGAAGTTTCTCAGGACCTTTCAGTAAATGCAAGCCTTCATTTTCTATCCACAACAATTATATCAACAATGTACCTCTTTGACAAAGTTGTTTCTTCACTGTATCACTTTCCCATTCTTTTCTACCTTGGATAATCTCCCAGATAAACTAACAGTACTCAAATCCTTTGTCCTACTCTTTGCTCTCAGGATAAATGGAGCCAAAAGACTTAGATTAATATCAAGTTCTGAATGGGATCTTAGAGCTATTTCTGTCCAGATTTTCATAAACATAGGGACCTTTGAATTATCAGGCTATAAATAAGTTCTAAATGGAGGGGGCAAAAGCAAAAGGTAGAAATTTTTATGTTTGATTTTTAATCATGATTAAAAATAATGTTAGTACATTATAAAAGTGTGGATCTTTGTAAAACAATGTCATAATGTAAGAAATAGGTTGCATAGTCCTTTTGAGAATATGAAACCAAGTGTTCAGGTGCCATCTAATTTCTTGTTTAATCCAGAACTTTGGTGTGCATTATCTTGAGGAATAGAATTTTGAAGTCCAGACAGACTAACAGAAAACTGACCCAAATGTGTGTGTTTATATTTCTGCTTTTGTTGTAAAAATCAAAGTGTGATTGCTGGTTTAAAATGGTAAAACTAATAATGTTCATGGACTCTATTATAAATTTTCTAATTGTATGGGAAGAATCCAAGAAACATAGAATTAATTGATTTGCAAATCCTCAAAGAGCTACAGGATCAGGTAGTGGTATGTTCTGATTCAACAGCATCATAATGCAGCATTTTATGTGTGTGGCTAATGGATATTTTCATGAATGTTTGCTAGCTAGTCAGCCAATACTGAGAAATATTAGGTAGGGTAATTACTCACAGTTGTGTTTAATAAAATGAGAGAAAATTATCAAATGACACTAATAATAATAATCCTATAACAGGCTAAATAATTCAATGATAATTACAAGTATTAATCTAGCTTTCTTCCCTGATTATGACTCTTCTCTCCTTTATCATAATGGGAGTAGCAGATTGTCTGCAATGAATTGTGAAAACCCAGCAGTGACTTTGGCAGTGAAGGCCTCCCATCAATTTTGATAGGTTAAAATGATTCTGGATGGTCTTGAGCAAATGTGTCAATTTTTTTTTCTGTGTGTGTAATAAAAGAAAGGAGCAATAGTAAATTCTTGCTGTTATTCCATGGAGCCAATAAAATCATACTGCCAACAAGAGGCTGTTGACACTGTAAGTGTGGTTAACTGTCTTGAAATACTAGGCCTCGAAATAAAATTCCAGTATTTCACATAACCTCTTTTTTTTTATTTTTTAAGAAAAAAACAAAACAGGGACGCCTGGGTGGCTCAGTTGGTTGGACGACTGCCTTCGGCTCAGGTCATGATCCTGGAGTCCTGGGATCGAGTCCCGCATCAGGCTCCCAGCTCCATGGGGAGTCTGCTTCTCTCTCTGACCTTCTCGTTCATGCTCTCTCTCACTGTCTCTCTCTCAAGTAAATAAATAAAATCTTAAATAAAAAAAAATAAAAGAGTCACTTATAAAAAAAAAAAAGAAAAAAACAAAACAAAACAAAGAAACTATACTGCTTACATTTAGGGCCCTGCTGTTGTGTAACTATTTTTAAACATGTCTACTGTAAGTGTATATATATATATTTTTTTTTTTCTGTGCAATAAATTCATTTAGAGATAAATTTGGATTGCAAATTATTTGGGGGGAGGCATGGTATTTGTGGCTAGTCTTACAAGTAAAAAGGACTAAAAGAAAGAAGAAAAACATTTTTTATTACAGCATATTTACATCTGTCCAAAGTACTTATTTACTATCATACTGACTAATGTATAATACTGTACACAAAGAAAGAAGTTAAATGAGTTATAATTCAGTCGAAGTATAGCTGGCCATTTTAAAACTTACCACTGAATCTTTCTGGTATGAAATGTGATATCTGGCAATCTGGTCCAGTTCATTACATCAGGTCATTTGTATGTTCTTATTACCATTTTGATAGCATAGCACATTTTATAACCCAGACATTTAACAATGGAACTATGATGCATGTATTTTCAAAAGTATAGACATACATGAAGCTATGAGGTCAAAAAAGATGAATGTCCGTAGTACCCTATAGACTCAACAAATAAAAATGTCCAAGGCGGGGCGTCAGGGTGGCTCAGTGGGTTAAGCCGCTGCCTTCGGCTCAGGTCATGATCTCAGGGTCCTGGGATCGAGTCCCACATTGGGCTCTCTGTTCGGCAGGGAGCCTGCTTCGCTCTCTCTCTCTCTCTCTGCCTGCCTCTCCATCTACTTCTGATCTCTCTCTATCAAATAAATAAATAAAATCTTTAAAAAAATATGTCCAAGGCTCTGAGTGAGATTTATGAATATTGTATAAGATTAGGCCAACATGTGGTTTTGATATAAATCATCTGTTCTTAAATTAGAATTACAATCGTTGAGTACAGTGTTGAAAATGGCAGATAGATTTTAGCTATCTTTGCTCACTAGGGAAAATGGAAAAATGTTTAGTTTGGTCAGATTTTCACTTAACTTCTGAAAAATCTTACGTTTGAGAGAACCCTTCTGAAATAAGAATCCTTAAAGACATAACCCCTTTGGCACAAGTTTTCAAGAAACTTGTTGGATGTTGTAGACAATTATATGGCACACGTACTGTTCTAGATGTTTCATGCCAATAATATGTAAGCCATACCAAGGTTACATATACATATAGAGATGTTCCTCAGCTTACAAGGGGGCTATGTACAGAGAAACACATAAAAAACTGAAAATGCATTTAATACCCCTAAACTATCAAATATCATAGCTTACCTTAAGCTTATTTCAACATACTCAGAACACTTACATTTGCCTGCATTTGGGCAAAATCATCTTAAGCAAAGCCTATTTTATAACAAAGTATCAAATATCACATGCAATTTATTAAATATTACACTACAAAAAAGAAGAATGGTTATATATAGAATGGTTGTAAGAATATCAGGTGTTCACCCCTGTAATCTTCTAGCTGACTGGGAGCTGTGGCTCACTGCCCCTGCCCAGCATCACAAGACGGCACCATACCACATGTCACTGGCCCTTTTTTATAAAGACCCAAATTCAAAATTCAAAGTACAGTTTCTACTGAATCACTTTCACTTTCACATCATTGCCAAATATATTGTAAGTTGAATCATTGTAAATCAGGAGCCATCTTATTTGAAAGTTAAATCACAGTCACCTTCATGTAGGGCCATCTATGTATCTCTAAACAACATAGCATGACCTATCAACAGCAAAAAATGGATGTGAAGGGGACAATTGCTTTGCGTCAGTACTCTGAGCAGTAACATACATGGCCTTACTCACCTAGCAGAACTCCAGAGCTAGCTGATGGCAAGGAATTTTACAAATGTTTGCTGAACAGCTTAAGCACTATTATTTTTAAATTAGTGTGCATATCTGTTTTCTAAAGATATGTTAATTTATTTTATGGACTTATTACAAAACCAAATAATTTCCTCTTATTTAAGTGGCAGGTAAATAGAATTCTTTTTAATTTAAATCAAATGGCTTTTTAGGGAAAATATACTAAAAATTCTGAAACTTGTATTGCTTATGAATCTTTTATTGAAATCCTTATCAAGTTGTATTTTTCAAGTTTTTCCTAAATAATCTTCAATGAATTGAAAATATTTTTTGGATTTTATTCAAGGCTATTAACTCACAATTTCACTTTGTTAAATATAGTGCTAAACGTTCAACCAAAACGTTGTGTCTTTTTTTTTTCCACTACCACATCCTCCATCTACTGACTGGATTCTCTCCCCAACTAGCACATATATACCATTGTCTATCTTTAGGATAAGTAAGGGTCATCTTTTGTCTTTATTCTATTCCTCGCATGCTTCTGAACTTGTTGAATTTTAATATAGTCACACCATAAGCATCACATATTTGATTCCCCTTTCAATAGTAAACAGTGCACAACCAGAGCATACCTTCAAAGCTATCAATAGACTTACTCTGATATATTATTTTTGTATTTTTGTAAATTAAAATAATTAAATTATAGAACAAGAGTTTCAGGTGGTAGGTGTTGTAAGTTTTACCCAAACTGACTTTTGTCAAACTCGTTTTTGTCATCATATATGACAAGTAGTTTTCTCACGTTTGTTTTTAGAATATCCTTGTATAATGAATATTTACACTGATATCTAGTATAAAAATCTTGCAAATTATTTTAGAAACATTAAGATATTGAAAATCAATCTATTTCTTTGATTCATTAAAGACATTTTTGGCTTGTTTCCAGTACTTTCTTACTGGTTAAAAAATGAATTTGAAGTAGTCTGAATTTCATTATTATATGGCACTTTCCCTTTGATGAATACAAAGAAGATATTCTATATTAGCTATCTGAGAAGAATTTGTTTTTTTAATTTTATTTATTTGTGAGTGAGAGAGAGCACAAGCAGGGGGAGCAGCAGGGTGAGGGAGAAGCAAACTCTCGGCTAAGCAGGGATTCTGTTGCAGAACTGAGTCCCAAAACCCAAAGAGCTAAAGGCTCAGGCGCTTAACTGACTGAGCCACCCAGGTGTCCCAATCTGAGAAGAGTTCTGTATGTTATTCCTATTAATATGCAGTTTAAAGTCTAGGTGATTAACTTAATATTTTAGTGGCTATTACATAGATAGCACTATGTTCCAGGCAGAGAGTAAGAAAGAAATAGTAAATCAACCATATTCTATGCATTCTAAATGAAAATAATTAATCAATCATAATAAATCCTTCTATTTATGGAATATCAACTTATAAGCTTTCCTCCATATGAACAATGCCAAATACCAGAATAAAGGGTCATCTAATACAAATAAAGGATAGAATTAAAGAATTCTGGTAAGCCATTTAATTTTGAAAAATGGTGCTATATTGTTGCTGAGTTGTGGTTTTCAGTTACATAATATCTGATAAGTGTAGAAGTAACATGAGTGTTACGTGAGATGAGAAATGGTTTATAATTAAGATAATTTTAAAAGTACAGATAAATACAAATTTGTAAACATAGCATTATGGAGGAATAAAAATAAATGATAGCTACACACTCTAAAGTGAATAAATCTTGGAAAGTTAATAGAGAAGTAAAACAAGGGCAGTGCAAAAAGTATGGTACATTTTTATGAAGTTCAAACAAATTCTGTGAAACCATCGATGGACTTAAAGATACTATTATGTATCAAATATTGTAAAAATTAAGCAAGGAAATAGCAAACATAAAATAACCAAAGGTGTGATCATGTTCTACTTAAAAAAGAGATGAGTTAATAGATAAATAGAAGTAACTAGACTTTTTAGAAGTTAATAAAACTTTGCCTGTTATTTCTTAGTAATATAAAATATATGGTTTTCTAACAAAAACGTTTATCTTAAAAATATTTAAAAATAAATTTCAGGCTACTCATAAGGTTCTATTTACTTTTCCACTGAAGGAAAAGCTGGTTGTTGTAGTTGTAGTTGTTTGTTTGTTTTAGTCTCCTCCTAGTTTTTATTATTATAATGTGGAATAAGGAATGTTAGATTGAAAAGTGAATTATTTTATAGACAAAATCATTACTTGATTCACCTCCTGGTACAGCAGATGGAACTCCTGAAAATATGCCTTTTGCCTTACGGAAGAGTAACAGTTATGCTTACTTCTGAAACATACTTGGTGGTGGCCCTAAATAGTGACACCATAGTAAACATTTTGAATATTTGCAATTAATTTTTATAGTCATAGGGCTCCAAAAGGCACTGCTGGTATCTTAGCAGGTATTTCAATAAAGCTAAAAGTTGCCTGACTGTTTAAAAATATTAACAAGGCACAAAACGGCAGAAGTATTGTCCTCAGATATTATTTTTTTCCATATGCTCCTGATTCCAGACATGACAAGTTATTTTTCTTAAATTTTTTTTATAAAAGATTTTATTTATTTATGTGACAGAGATCACAAGTAGGCAGAGTCAGGCAGAGAGAGAGGAAGAAGCAGGAACCCTGCTGAGCTGAGAGCTCAATGTGGGACTCGATCCAAGGATCCTGGAATCATGACCTGGGCTGAAGGCAGAGGCTTTAACCCACTGGGCCACCCAGGCGCCCCCATGACAAGTTATTTTTGATAGATATATATACAATGTATTTTCCAGTTATAAGAAAAATGGTTCTGCTATTTGTAACCTTTTTTAAAAATTACATAATTTTTTAAATTAAAATTTTATGTTTTAATGTTTTAATTTTCTTTTCTTTTTTTTTAAAAGATTTTATTTATTTATTTGAAAGATGGAGATCACAAGTAGGCAGAGAGGCAGGCAGAGAGAGAGAGAGAGGGAAGCAGGCTTCCTGCGGAGCAGGGAGCCCGATGCGGGGCTCGATCCCAGGACCCTGAGATCATGACCCGAGCCACCCAGGCGCCCCAATGTTTTACTGTTCAATATACTACTTAGAATATAAAACCTATTCCATTTGGTAAGATATTTGCCATTTAAAAAATGGTAATTTTCTCATAGTGTGTTCCCCTCACATTGCTTTATTTTGAATAAAAAAATTTCACAATAAACATAACTGATGCTTTCCTTTTGATTGTCCCTCTGTTGGTCATACTGTATATGAGCCATGACAATTAGTTTTACAAAATTTATTCATGTTTGTTGATATGTTTTATCATAACTAATTTTCCCTCCCTTATCTAGATTCCCCAGCTTTCAGACAGGTGGACACTTCAATAAACCATACCCAAGGGATGTATCAAGTACTTCTTAGACATCTCTCAGATCCTTGAGGTCTCATTTTACCTAGGGATTTGCAAAAGGTTCTGCCAGAGGCACCACTGTGACAACTGATGACCATGGTCTATCTCCTGTAAGCTCAAGAGGTCACTGGTTTCCAAATTTATCTATACAATTAATGCATTCCAGCAAGTTCTTTGTTTTTTAATATTAACAAACTTACTTTAAAGTTTATATGAAGAGGCAAAGACTCACAATAGTCAACATAGTGTTGAAGGAGAACAAAGACTGAGGACTGACTTCAAAGTTTACCATAACGATGGGGCGCCTGGGTGGCTCAGTGGGTTAAGCCTCTACCTTCGGCTCAGGTCATGATCCCAGGGGCCTGGGATCGAGTCCTACATTGGGCTCTCTGCTCAGCAGGGAGCCTGCTTCTCCTCATCTCTCTCTCTGTCTGTCTCTCTGCCTATTTGTGATCCCTCTCTGTCAAATAAATAAATAAAATCTTTTTTAAAAAGTTGACCATAATGATAATTGTAAGCAAGATATTGTAATACCACAGAAAGACTAGATTAAAGGAACAGAATATATATTATCAATTATATTTTATATTTAATATAAAAGCAAAAGCAATACAAGAGAGCAAAATACAATCTTTTAAACAAATGGTTCTGGAGTAATGGTGAAGCTAAATGTAAAAATATAAAATAAAATAAAATAAAATAAAATAATAAAATAAAATAAATACAGGCAGATATCATACACTCTTCACAAAAATTAACTCAGATTGGATTATAAACCTAAACATGAAACATGTAGAAGGTAATATAGAAGAAAATTTAAATGACCTTGGTTTTGGCAATAATTTTAGCTACAAAAGCACCAGCACTGAATTTTAAAATGTCTACTCTGTGAAACACAATGCCGAGAGAATGAAAAGGCAAAGCACAGACTATGAGAAAAAATTTGCAAAATACACATCTGGCAAAGGACTGTTAATCAAAAATACACAAAGACCCCTTAAAACTCAACAATGGGGGAAAAACCTGATTAAAAACGAGCCAAAGACCTTAGCAGATACCTCACAAAAGAAAATATTACAGATGGCAAATAAGCATATAAAAAGATGCTTCACATCATATGTCATCAGGAAAATGCAAATTAAAACAAAAAAGAGACACCCGTACATACCCAGAATTCAAAACACTGAAAACAGAACACGAAATGTTGGTGAGGATGTGGAGCAACAGGAATGTTCTTCCATGTCTATTGAGAATAAAGAATGGAAAAAACTTGGCAGTTTCTTACAAAACTAAACATATTCTTGCCAGATGATTCAGCAGTAGCAGTTCTTGGTATTTATCCAAAGAAGTTGAAATCTATACCCACAAAGAGGTCTATAGTAGTTTTATTCATAACTGACAAAAGCTTGGAAGCAACCAGGATATCATTCCACAGGTGAAAGGTCAAATAAAGTGTAGTACATGCAAACAATGGAATATTATTTAATTCTAGAGAAATGAATTACCAAGCCATGAAAAGATATGGATATAAATATTTAATAAATATTTGATTTTAGGCTTCTACCAGCCTATCAATAGTATTAGTATATTTTAACAGTGAATGCTCAGCATTCATGAATTTACCTAATAAAATATTTTGGGCTCAATATTTTAAATACTTCAACCTCTATGATTATATTCCTAATAATTTTGAATTGGGGTAAATAAACCTTAACTTTTTGTAACTTGTTTCAATATGCAAAAGAGCTCAATGAAATTTTAGAAAATAAAAATTTACCAAAAAAAAGTTTAGTTTACTATTGCCAAATAATTTAAAACTTTATCTTATATTCAAATATATATATTTTTCTAAATTGATTTATATGCTACTAAAACCAAAAACTTTTAGTTATACTAGATTTCATATCATGCCATCAATGCCAGAAAGCCATCTGTCGATGACTTGTCTTAGAGTTAAGATGGGCGTTATTACAATGCAAGATGGAAACAAAGATAGTATAACAATTGAGTGTTACATAACTTTTCTGTTTTGATCAAGTTACTAATCTACAAAAGGCTTTTATCGGTGACAGACTTGGGAATTTAACAAAACTTTTAAACTAGCATGTGCGACTCATTCCTAGAAAACAACACAATCAATAACACTTTATTTAGTTTAAATCATGACTATTTCTCCATTTGAATAAAAAAGGTAGCAACCCCAATAAGTTTATTGAACGTGAAAAGTTGAAATGCTGTAATGCTCCTAAGGAATCAAATGATCCAGTCATGAATTACAAAAAAATGATATAAATACCAAAGTGTTTGTATAATTGTAATGTACAACTGCCCATTATCGTTCAATAGTGTAGGCTTGTACAAGAACTCTATAAAAGAACTCCAATTCTAAACTGTGGAAAATATGTTCCCTTTCTCCCTATATACAACTATTAAGCCATTCATTTAGCTTTTAAAATATCCACTTAATACAGGCCTTTTACTCATTTGAACCCGGCAGCAGGGTTCTATTCTTATTGCTTACATCTGAAGGATAGACTTCTAGCGTAAGAGGTAAAGCCCATAAAGGAGCCCAATAATAACAACAAAATACAGTTTAGTGATCCCTTACAATCTGCCAGCTACCTTTCTGAGAATACTTCAATTAATAAAACATATAAAATAGCTGACCACAAAGAGCTTACATTCTTTTGAAATATAATAGTGAAATAAACCAATAATAGAGGGGCGCTTCGGTGGCTCAGTCCATTGAGTGACTGCCTCTGGCTTGGGTCATGATCTCAGGGTCCTGGGATGTAACTCCCCAGCAGGCTTTCTAGGCAGTGGGGTGTTTTCTTCTTCCTCTGCGCACCCTCCCAATTCTCTCTCTCTCTGTCTCAAATAAGGAAATAAACCAGTAATAGAATAATGATTGATGGTTGATGGTGATAAGTATTACAAAGAAATACAAGAAAGGTAAAAGCCATTGGAGAATGCTGGGATGAAAGTTAATTTTATTTTGTGTCGGGTGGTTATATCTCATTTAGGAGATGTTATTTGCACAAAGACCCAGGAAGTGAAGGAGGGTGTTATACAAATATTAAAGGAAAAGATTGCTCTAGGCAGAGCAAGTAAGTATATAGACTTTGTGTGAAAAGCTTGTCTGTTACTTTTGAGGAAAAGCAAGGAGGCCAATGAGGAGTTCATAGTGGTGGAGAGAGGAAGAACGTATTGTACCTTCTAGTACATTGAAACGCCTTCAGTTTTTATTTAATATGAAAGGGGAAGATACCAAAAGACTTTCAACAGCAGAATAAAATCATCTGACTTGATTTTTAGGTTAAGTTGCTGTACCAAAATAAATTTGCAGGGAGAAAGGAGTGCAGTATGTGTGGAAGTGGGGCTATCAATCAAGTCAATAATTCAGGAACATACGATGGTGTTTTTAGCATGCTGGGTGGTAATAGAAGTGGTGAGGTATGGTTTTTATTTTGTATATATTTTGATGGTGAATATTCCGGTGAACAGGATGGGGTATGTGCAGGACAGACAATATCAACATTTATTTTACCTGCACAAACAGAAGGGTGGAGTCTTCATTCCCTGATATGGAGAGAACTCTGAGTTCAATTGTTCTTTGTCATTAAATGGCATAGTGATGATGAGGATTTAGTCAGACAGTGAAAGAGAACAGCAAGCATAGTATTAGGCGGTAAGACATTATAATACATTTGAACAACAAAAAACGTTGTGTTGGATCATGTGTTTATGTGAGTAAATAAATAAATAAAGCTTCCTGGGCTTCTGATAGAGGTAAAGAAGACTAGTATATGATCCAAAGGGGCACGTGCACCAAATATTTATAGCAGCAATATCCACAATAGCCAAACTATGGAAAGAACCTAGATGTCCATCAACAAATGGATGGTATATATATATATATACGATGGAATACTATGCAGCCATCAAAAGAAATGAAATCTTGCCATTTGCGATGACATGGATGGAACTAGAGGGTATTATGCTTAGCAAAATAAGTCAACCAGAGAAAGACACTATCATATGATCTCTCTGATATGAGGAAATGGAGGTGCAATGTGGGTGCTTGGGGGACAGGAAAAGAGTAAATGAAACAAGATGGGATCAGGAGGGAGACAAACCATAAGAGACTCTTAATCTCACAAAACAAACTGAGAGTTGCCGGGGGGTGGGGAGGGTAGGGAGAGGGTGGTGGGGTTATGAACATTGGGGAGGGTATGTGCTGTGGTGAGTGCTGTGAAGTGTGTAAACCTGGCGATTCACAGACCTTTACCCCTGGGGCTAATAATACATTATATGTTAATTTTAAAAAAAGAGGTTTACAGCAAAGAGTGTGTAATCAGGCATATTTTATTAAAGTAACCATGTAAAATGATGGTTGAAAATTGGAATAACAGAAAACATAAAAATTAGAGATTTTAAAAAGAGATCTGGGACAGTGTAGAGAATATAATCAATGATATTATAATAGTGTTATATGGTGACAGATGGTGGCTATATTTATAGTAATCATAGAATAATGTATGGAGATATTGAAAACCTGAAACCAATGTAACACTGAATATCACTATACTCAAATAAAAAAATAGTAAAAATAAAACATTTTATTTTAAAAAGATAAAAAGAGGGACAAGAATTTGTAAAGTGAATTTCAAAAAGCTTAAAGATGAGGCTAAGACATACTCTGAACCTTGAGGAAAACACCATTTTGAAAATTCTTCCCATTTTGAGAAAACTCAAATGAATCAATACCATAAAAGAACCCATTTTAACTGAGAGATGAAATGAATGCTCAAGAAATAATTTTATGACAGGATAATTCTTCCCTATGAAACAGCATACAGAAACCAGTGGAAACACCTGGAAGCAAAATAAACTATACTGAAAATAAGAATTAGGAAAAAGATAAATGATGAAAGATAAGAAAATTAAAACTGCGAGAGAGACCTAGTGAATAGAATTTTTAGCTTGTGGTTTAATGTTTTTGAGGATAATCTAGAGTTCATAACTGCCTTGAGACAGGCTGGTTGTAGGCAGTTAAGGCAGACCCCTAAGACAGGCCTACTTTGGGCAGGTGGTGTTGGAGGAGGCCATTGGGCTGGACAAAGACAAATCCAACCATTTGATTAAGTGTCTGTGAAGATGTTGAAGTCAGATGCAACAGAGAAAGACCTGTTAAACCTAATCTCAGAAATGGAGATGATGAAGATGATTGGACAGCACAAGGACACCATCATCCTGCTGGGTCCTGCACACAGGATGGTCCTTCGTACACTCTCATGGAATATGCCTCCAAAGACAACATACAGGAGTACCTGCAGGCCCAGATGCCTCCTGACCTGGAGTACTGTTACAATATCAGCCACAATGCAGCAGAGCAACTCTCCTCCAAGGACCTGGTATCCTGTGCATATCAGGTAGCCTGAGGCATGGAGTACCTTGCCTCCAAGAAGTGCATACACCAAGACCTGGCCACCAGGGAAGTGCTGGTGACAAAGGACAACATGATAAAGATCTCAGACTTCAGCCTTGCCAGAGATATCACCACATCAGTTACTATAAAAAGACAACCAACAGTGGACTGCCTGTGAAGTGGATGGTCCCTAAGGCCATGTTTGACCAGAGCTACATCCACCAGAGTGACTTCTGGTCTTTTGGGGTGATCCTGTGCAAAATCTTCAATCTGGAAGCCTCCCATATCCTGGAGTGCCTGTGGAGGTGGCTTTCAAGCTGCTGAAGGAGTCATTTGATGGATAAGCCAATAAGTGCACCAGAGAGTTATACACAATAATGAGGGGTGGCTGGCGTGTGGTTCCTTCAAGCTGCTGGTAGAAAACCTGGATCATACTGTGGCCTTGACCTCCAACCAGGAGTACCTGTACCTGTCCTTGGCCCTGGAACAATACTGTCTATGCTTTCCCAACACCTGAAGCTCAACCTGCTCCTCAGAGAAGAATTCCACCTTCTCTCATGTGCCGTTGCCCAGGGAGGCCTATCTGCCCTGACACCCAGCCCAGCTTGCCAATGGTGGACTCAAATGACTAGTATCCCTATTACTCCTGTCCGGATTCCGTCATAAGCTGTAACCCTTACCCCCTACCCTCCCTGAAAGACTCACTGCCTTCTCCTTTGTCCCTTTCCTACTGGCAGGAGCCAGCTGCCTACCTGAGGCCTTCACCCCTTGAAGTTCACCTCTCTTCCCCTTCCTCTTCCTCCTCCTTACAACCTGCTCATGAAAGAAAGGCACAGAGAGGCAGGTACTTGCTCGTGGCTACTTCCTTCCCGCCCATATGTTGGACCAAGACCCCTCCCTGGCATCTGGTACTGCCTGGACGTCGAGGGAGTGGGAGATGAGGCATGCCAGTCAAAGCTGTTGGAGCTTTCCTGTTTTGGTTTTGTCTGCTTAGCATAACATGTAAGACTGAGTTCTGGTGGCAGGGACCTAGTCCTTGGGGCTATAGCACTAGCGAGGGGAGGTCAACTGCTGTGGGCCTTGGCTAAGAGCAACCCCTGCTCCAGAGATATGGTGCCAAGGGCTTATGAATTTTGATACTAATTTGCTTTGCTGACCAAATATCTGGTATCAAAAGATGGGAAGGCAAAGGCTGAAAGCAGTGTTGTGACCATGGGGTCCAGCCCCAAACTATGAAGAAAACACAAAGTGTATAAATCTGAGTAAGTATATATTTACACACCTTTTTAAATAGGTTGTTATCAAAGACTTAATCAATGGGTAATATGCTCCTCCTGGCTGGGAAGCATCAGTTGCCATATATTAAAAACAAAGAAAAGAGGTGTCTGGGTGGCTTCCTCCATAAGTGTCCCTTCTTTTCAGGTCATGATCCCAGGGTCCTGGGATGGAGCCCCACATCAGGCTCTCTGCTCAGTGGGAAACCTGCTTCTCCTTTTCCCTCTGCCCTGCTTATAGTTCCTCTTCCTATCTCTCTGTCTCTCAAATAAATAAAATATTTTAAAAAAAGGAAGAAACAAAATGTTTTTAAAAGGTCTTTTTTTAAAAAAATTTTCTAGGGGTGCCTGGATGACTCAGTTGTTTAAGCAGATGTTTGCCTTTGGCTGAGGTCATGATTCCAGTGTACAGGGCTCCAGCCCTGCATGGGACTACTTGCACCCCAAGGAGCTTGCTTCTTCCTCTCCCTTTGCACGTGATTCCCCCCACTTGTGCGCTTCCACTCTCTCTCTCTCTCTTTCTCTCTCTTGCTGTCAATAAACAAAATAAAATCTTTTCTTAAATAAATAAATAAATAAATAAATAAATTTCTAAACCTACTTTCAGTTTAGGTCCCTTAACAAAAATTGCTACTGCTTCATTTAAAAAAAAAAAAGATAATTTAGAAATGTGCTTCCAGAGCTAAAAAGCTGTTTTGTTTTTTTTTTTGTCAGGATTAAATATAGAAGTGCTTTAAAAAGTAAAAGAAAAAATATGCTATATTAACACTAATCACACTATAACTTTGGTGGTTATATCAAGATAATGAAAAGTGATTTTAAAGCAAATTTCATTATCAGACATAAAGATCAAGTCAAAATTACAGAATAGTAAAAGGATGAATTCCTCAGGGAGTATAATAATTCTTGACTTTTAATACTTAATAACAGATTTGGGGATATATAGGGAAAAACTAAGAACAAAAATCATAACTTCTACCTTAGAAGAGAAATGGAAAAAAATTTCAACACTTTTATTTTAAGATTATATAGACAAATGGTCATCAAATTGGTAAGATATGTAAGACTTGAACAAAATTATCAACTAACTAGATATGCTTGATATTACAGAACACTCCCAACAACCGCAGACTACATATATCTTAAGCCATGATTTTCTTTGCAAAGGTCAACATTGATAATGTTCTAGTCATTCCTCCGTGTACCAGGAAAGAAGTAGCACTTTCTTGAAAGACACAGCTATCAAAGCTCCATTGAGAAACCGTAAAGATGGAGAAGGGATTTGCAAATTATATATCTGATAATGGACATCTACTCTGATTATTAAAAAAATGAATAAAAATAAAAAACCTTACTAATAACCACACAGAGTATCCAATTTTACATGTGAAGAAAATTATTGCAGAGACATGTCACCAAAAGGATATGGATGGCTTATAAGCACATGACAAATTTCTCAACATTTAGACATTAAAGAAATACGAATTAAAATCATAATGAGACATGCTTACATATCTATTAGAATGGCTAAAATTATAAAGGCTAATTGTACTTCGTCTGAGCTAGATTGAGAAGCAACAAAAAATCTAAACTGTTGTTGGCATATATCATGATACCACCACTTGGGAAAATATCTGCCATATAATAGGTTCAGTAGACAATTTGTAAATTTCAGAAAAAAATAATGTTGAGAGTATACTGAATTTCATAAGTCATTTCAATATTTTTTTCCAAAAAAGAAACTATGTAAAACATGCCTTAAATTTACTTTCAAAATATTTTATAGCATATAATGGACAATATACATAAGCCTTAAAGAAACAATCATATAAATAACCATTTCATACCTACTTAAAAATTGCATAATACCACACCCCTAGATCCTCTCTGAATGCTCTAAAATAACCCTTCAAAGGAAATACATTTTTAAAAATGACAGATTTTTTTTGGCAAATAATTTAATAAATAAAAGTTTCATTCATCTACGTAGATCATAATAAATGTTTTTAATAAGCATGAAATTATAACTCTGAAGTGTGCTAAAATGAAACCACCTGCTAAGGGTGAGAGAACAAAAATAAACATCATTTTTCCAAATAAGAGGAATTTATTACCTTTGAATCAAAGCATGTGGATTTGTTCAAACTGGCAATAAAGGAATATGGAAACACAAAAAATAGAAAGTCATATTTTAGATTTCTAAAAGACTTCAAAGTGAAGAGTATACATTTTTTAAATGTTACCTAATGCTACATAATGACAAGATGACAGGTTGTGACAAATAGCTTTTTAAATGCTCTACTCATAATGGAACGGAAGGTGTCATTTCCCTATAATTTTATATATGTCATTAATTTACTATATCTGGATACAACATATTACCAAACAGATGTTCATCAAATACTAAATCATTTTTAATGGAACATAATAATTTGAACCTACATCTATTAATCATTTTTTTTGATCAAACATTTATAGTCTCGCTAAACATTTTATCAGTTGTCAACAAAATTAAAAAACAATAGGATAAAAAGTCGTGTTTGGAAAAGTAGATTTTCGTTGAAATTTGCATTTAAATGAAAATATTTGCTGATATTTTTAAAACTTTAAATGTAATTTTATATATATCTGACCTATCAAATGATATAAAATTTTTGGAGACTTAATATAGTTTGGGGCACATGGTAAGCAATAATCAATTTTTTTGTTGATCCAAGTGTTCTTGTAACATTTTTTTAATTAATCTAGGACCATAATTTATAGTTCTAAGATTTTTCCACCCCCCCATTTTAATATCTCTTACGGTGGCACTCACCTTGCACTTGATGACATATCCTAGTTTAACTGACAGCATTTCTCTTTCTTAGTCGAACATAAACTATAGTGCATCTTACCCTTGATGAAAGCTAGGATGCAATTAAATACTCTATTATGGTTACGATTCTGATATTTGAAATCCTCCGGTAGCTCCCTGTGCCCCCACAGTGTAGTACCTCACCTCCTCGCCATAGTATACAAACCTTCTCACCCCCAGTGTTAACCCCGGGGCTCAGCCTCCATCCCCAGGTGATGCTGCCAGATCAGCTGTCGGTTGTCATGAACTTGCTGTAGTTTCCCGAATGCACTGTGCTGCCTCCTGGCACTTTGAAACTTGACACACTCATCCACATTCTTCGCTTTGCCCTTGTCTATCACCTCCCCTGAAAATTGTTCCTATGTGGCTTTTCCCAGCTCCAACCTGGCCTTGGCAGTCTTTTATCTCCCTGTGGTAAAGCCTGTCAAACTGCACCATGGACATGCCCGTTGTCCCCCTGAGAAGAGAAAAGGGACAGTGAGGGCCCCCCAGCATTTGCAGCTCTAGTGCCGAGCCCCATGCCTGGTTTGCAGGAAATGCCAGATCATGAAGACAAACGGAGATCATCCTCTGGCTAAAACCAGCTCTTCTTTGCCTACCGCAGGATCTGGATCAATAAAGACCAACCAGTTATTATTGCTGTTTTTCTAGTGATTTTTACCCCATATATTTCCCAGGTCTTTACTCTTTTTGTAGCACTTTAATTCAGGCTTCAACCACTTCCTAGTCAGATCAGGTGAAATCATTTTCCTTCCCATACCCTCGATGTATTTCACACCTAGTAATTCTTTTTTTAAAGATCTTATTTACCCATTTGACAGACAGATCACAAGTAGGTAGAGAGGGAGGCAGAGAGAGAGGGGGGAAGCAGGCTCCCCACTGAGCAGAGAGCCCGATGTGGGGCCCCATCCCAGGACCCTGAAATCATGACCTGAGCCGAAGGCAGAGGCCTAAACCACTGAGCCACGCAGGAGACCCCATATCTGGTAATTTTTAATCAACGTGGATTTGCTGCATCAAATAGTTCCTTCTTCTTCAAATATAAATATATAAATATATTGATCAAGTCACTCGCATGTCTTAGGAGAATGTCATGCCTTTAGTAGCAAACTTTAAATCTTGGCCATTGGTTTTGATTTTTGATTTTTGTTTTGGTTAGATTTGGTTCGGTTTTTGTAATTTTAAAAATGTCTCCAGCCCTGGGCTCTGTCTGACCTGATTGCTTTCAGCTGTTTCTGCAACAAAATCGTCCAGGCAGCGAAAACTCTCCCTGTTTACAGTGGCGCCCCCTTCTGAACACTTTGTTAATAAAAAGCTTTTTTTTTTTTTTTTTTGGCTATGATAAATGTGGAACAACAATGAGGTATTTCAAAGAGGTGAATGACAGATAAATTTCTCTAAGGGTAGCGTGAGGGTTACTCAAAAAGGAACTTGACAAGGCTTTTAAAGATATCGACAATCATTATAACATAACGTGACTGATTGTTACCGTGCTCTTAACTGGGCAAACACTTGTTGGCTTCCAAGAAAGACTAACATAGTTGAGATGGTTCTAGCGGCCTTCTAGCACATGGTCTCATGAGGCAGGGATTCTAGCCACTGGCTGTGCAAGACAAGAGGCCTGTTAGTGATTCTATTTTTTCCTCTGCAGAATGGGTCTTTCTACATTCCAGGTCCTTTCTACCCCAATAAATAATGCTGCGATTCTCTCAGTGAGTTGTACTTTTGGTTTAAACAGCCAACTGTCTCTTAAAAAGCACTTTTGTTTAAATTCCTTTAAAAAAGTGTTTTTAAAAAAAATCTTTTTTTTATTTTTTATTTTTTAATCCCATATGTTTACTCTGATCGTGGAACTTTGTCATTATGACATTCTCAGCTGATTAAAATATTCATCATCAGCACCTACTGCTCTCCTCTCCTGGTGGTCACTCTGGAAGGGGACTTCTCTAGCTCTTCTAGCAGGAGATGGGCACTTCCCCTCTACCCCTGTTGCCGGACCAGCCTTACCTATCCTGCAGGGTCAGGTCATTCTGGCCTTTTATCTGTTGTTCTCTTCTGAGTGGTTAGTTTTTCATAGATACCGTGCTTTCCTTTTGTCAGGATTTACCCTGGACTATGAAAACCCTTTTCTTGTGCCAGTGAAGCCTAAGAAACAGTCCTGATGAGAGAACCAGGAACTCGAACAGATCATATTTATCCTGAATGTTCTGTCCAAAATGAAAAAAACATTTCTGAGGAGCCTCAAGATCTCTGAGAAGGGAAGTTTCACCAACTCTGTCATGTAGGGGCATCAATTCCGATTCTGTGTCAATTGTCCTACTTTCCCAGCTAGTAATTCTCTACATCTCAAAGCCCACTCTCAACCGTTTCCTCTCTCAAAGGCAGTTGCTCTTAGAGTCTTCACATGGCACCTGGGACCTGCTGGTCGTTGGCTATTGCGCTCTGTACTTTGGGTCTAACAGCTGCGCGGCATCAAGATGAGAACGTCTCTTGTTCTAAGACTTAATATAGTTTGGGGCACATGGTAAGCAATAATCACTTCTTTAGTTGATCCAAGTGTTCGAACTTTTCTTAATTATTCTAGTACCACAATTTACTTTTCTAAGATTTGCCCCCCATTTTAATATCTCTTAAGGTGGCACTCACCTTGCACTTGATGACATATCCTAGTTTAACTGACAGCATTTCTCTTTCTTAGTCTAATATAAACTATAGTGCATCTTACCCTTGATGAAATCTAGGATGCAATTAAATACACTATTATGGTTATGATTCTGATATATGAAATCCCCCGGTAGCTCCCTGTGCCCCCTCAGTGTAGTACCTCACCTCCTCGCCATAGTATACAAACCATGTCACCCCCAGTGTTAACCCCGGGGATCAGCCTCCATCCCCAGGTGATGCTGCCAGATCAGCTGTCAGTTGTCATGAACTTGCTGTCGTTTCCCGAATGCACTGTGCTGCCTCCTGGCACTTTGAAACTTGACACACTCATCCTCATTCTTCGCTTTGCCCTTGTCTATCACCTCCCCTGAAAATCTGTTCCTAAGTGGCTTTTCCCAGCTCCAACCTACCCTTGGCAGTCTTTTATCTCCCTGTGGTAAAGCCTATCACACTGCACCATGGACATGACCATTGTCCCCCTGAGAAGAGAAAAGGGACAGTGAGGGCCCCCAAGCATTTGCAGCTCTAGTGCAGAGCCCCATGCCTGGCTTGCAGGAAATGCCAGATCATGAAGACAAACGGAGATCATCCTCTGGCTAAAACCAGCTCTTCTTTGCCTACCGCAGGATCTGGATCAATAAAGAACAGCCGGTTATTATAGCTGTTTTTCTAGGGATATTTCCCCCATATATTTCAGGGGTTTCTGGTTAGCCCCAGAGGGCAATGTTTTTTCTTCTGGAGGGCAGGCAGAGGGCTGCATTGTAGTTCTGGAATTGCCAAACTGGAGGGCTTGTGGGCCAGGAGTTGAGGACAGAAGTCTGAGAACACAAGCAACCTTAGGGTTTGGGCAAGGGCATGGCAGGTACGCTCTGCAGATGAAACAAGATCTCGTGCATTTGAAATCAGGTGAGGATCTGAGAAACGCTCAGGTTGGAGTATTTGTCCCTTATGGCCCTCTTCATGAAGAGGTGGTGGATCACGAGGCCATGGAATTTTTCCCACGATGGGAGTTGTGAGATGCTCCAAACCGTAAAGATTCTTCTGCAGAGCGATTGAGACCTGTTGGTTGGCTCCAGGACTTCTCATACGGATCGATTCCGAGTAGGTTTCTAAGGATGGATGGCTGGGAAGCCCGACTCTCATTCCTCTTGTGTCCTAGTGACAAGACAGGTTAGATCTGCTGGATCAGGGGGAGAAACTGATAGGGTTGAGTTGAAATGGACTCTCTTGTGGATGGGTCCTAATGTGGGTTTGTGTCCATGGAGAACTTGGAATGAGGCAGTGGCACATGGTCCCTGAAGGGTTCTCCTAACCAGAGGCTTTGACTCAGCTCCAACGTGCAAGATTTCCACGTGGAGACGAGATTTCTTCTGATGGGTGCCTCAAGAAACAGCCATATGCTGCTATTGGAATCCAGCCCTCTAAGGAGAGAGGCCTGGACAACAAAGCAATGGATCCGATTAGGATCTAGGGGCCTGCTCACTGCAATTTACCTCTGGGGACATCTGTCCACGGGTCTAAGTGCAGGTAGATGCTCAGCTGGTGTCAGACCGCCCTTGTTTTCCTGGGCAGTCAACACTATTGGGATGGCCCCGGGCACTTTGGAGGTTTATCATCCTATTTCTAGGTTTGTGGCCAATGGAATGGGCAGAATTCCCAGGTACAGTCCTCAGGTTTGGCTCCAAGAACCTGTGCCTGTAGGTTTTGTGGGCCAGGGCTGTGGGGACAGTTGTCTGAAAACACAAACTCGGCTTAGGTTTCGGGTCGTAGGTATTGCAGGACTGATCTACAGACAGTGAGGAGAACTCTTCACGATATGAAAAAGGGGGCAAGTGTGAGACGCTTGCTCAAGATTTTGTCTCTGGATATTGTTTCACTGATGGCCGTGGAATGTCCGGGTGGCCTCATGGGCCATGGACGAGTCTTCCTCTCTGGGCATTTGGCCCGATCCGAAGAGTTTGGGGTTATTCTTTGAGATGGGAGGAGTTGGTTTTGTTTTGTTTTTACCTCAGGTGTCCCACCAAAAGAGAGTTTCCAGAGCAGAGCCCTGGGGAGGGGCGAGGGGACAACCAGAAAGCTGGTTAAAACTTGGGGCCTAGGGGCATGGCCAGCCCATTATGACGTCTAATGGTCCAGCCACTGAGAGGACTTACTAGAGGACAGGACTCACGCTGAGGGTCACAATGCGAGTTTGTGCCCTCTTCGTACTTAAGCATTGGCGGGGCATAATGTGTCAGGGTAAGGGTCAGTGTCAGCGTTTGCGTTAGGGTTTGGGGCAGGCTCACAGTCAGTGTCAGGGTCAGGGTTAGTGGTTACTGTTAGGGTTAGCCCCGCTCCTGGGTCATGGACCCATCCGTTCAGGGTCTCAGGATAAACCCTGTGCAGAAGGGTGTAGACCCTCCACCCGATCCCACTTAACCAGCCTTAAACTGGTGTGTGAACATAACTTGCCCACCAGACATCTAAACCCTCATCAGCCTGATCCTGCTTGGGGCATCTCCTCCCACGATGGCATGGCAAGGTCCTCTTTACACACAGACACACAGACACCCAGAGGCACACACACACACACAGAAACGGGGAAGAGACCTAGGGCTACACCCGTGGATCAGAAGGTGTGGGACTCTCTGACTCTGAGCCCCCTGGTGTCACCTTTTGATTTTATTAGCCAAAGGGTCTGAGGCATTGGGGAAACATGATATGACCTGAAGGGAGGTGACGTGTCTGCGGGCGAGCTCTCTTCTCCCTGCATCCTCTCGGCTTCAGTACAGCAGAAGAACATGTCGCTTCCTTTAGGATGTGCCTAGAAATGAGCTGAGCAGGGGGTTTTTCTCTGTAATGGGTTGCCTGGATACGTGGGTTCCAATTCCGTTGGGCTCTGTCGTCAGGGAAGTGAGGTCACCACTGCCTGGGGGCTCCTTACCGAACTTCCTGCTGTACGAGAGCTCCCTGAGCCACCGGTGTGCAAGCTGCTCAGGCTCACACTCCACTCAATGCAGTGCCCATCCAGTGACCCCCATTCAGACTCCACCCAGCCCTTGGGAGGCCTGGGTGCAGCTGTTGTCCCCGCTGGAGGCAACAGAGCTGGGTTTAGACTAGGTTAGTGTTAGGGTTAGGGTTAACAAAGACTTAGGGTCAGGGTTAGGTTTAGACGTCGTTGGGGTCAGCGTTAGCTTAAGGCTTAGGGTAGGGGTCAGGGTTAGGGTTAGGTTCATGGTTAGGTTTAGGGTCAGGCTCACAGTAGGGTCACGGTTAGCGTAACGGTCAGAGTCAGGGTCAGGGTCAGTGTTAGGGTGACAGTTAGGTTTAGGGTCAGGTTCAGGGTCATGGTCAGATTTAGGGTCAGGCTCAAGTTTTGGTTTGGGGGCAAGGTTCATGTCAGGGTCAGGGTTAGGTTTGGGACAGGTTTAGTGTCAGGGTTAGGGTCAGGGTCAGGGTTGGGTTCATGGTTATGGTAAGGTCAGCTTTATGTTTAGGATCTGTTTTATGAGTAGGTTCAGAATCAGGGTTAGCTTTAGGGTTACGATTCTGTTCAGGATCTTGGATTGGTTCAGAGTTAGGTGTACATTCAGGGTTAGGGTCAGTGTTAAAGTCAAGGCCAGGGTAAGGTTTAAGTTTAAGGTCTGACATAGGCAAAGTTCAGAGATAGGGTTATGATCAGGGTCAGGAAGAGGGTCAGGATTATTGTTAAAGTGGGGTTAGTGTTAGGGCTAGGTAGGTTGAGGGTTAGGGTTAGACCAGGTTAGGGTCAGTGTCAGTGATAATGTTAGGGGTTAGTTTTAGGGTTAGGTTCAGCATTAGGTTTCGGGTCAGGGCCCGTGTTAGTGTCAGGGTCAGGGTTACGTTTAGGGTTAGAGTTAGGGTCAGGCTCACATTCAGTGTCAGGGTTATGGTTAGGGTCAGGGTCAGGGTCACTGTTAGGGTCAGGGTTACGTTTCTGGTGTTTGCCTGGGTCAGGGTCAGGGTGAAGTCTAGGGCCAGTGTCAGGTTTACGGTCAGGATCAGGTATTGTTTTAATGTCCACATTCGGGTCAGCGACAGGGTTATATCGTTGTCAGTGTTAGGGTCATGGTTAAGTTTCGGCTCAGGGCCAGGATCAGGTATAGGGTCAGGGTCTGGTATAGGCAAAGTTCAGAGATAGGGTTATGATCATAGTCAAGTATAGGGTCAAAGTTAAAGTTAAAGTTTAGGGTTAGTGCTAGGGTTAGCGTTTGGTTGACGGTTCGGGTTAGAACTTGTTAGGATCAGGGTCCGTGGTAGGGTTAGGGATAGTGTTAGGGTTGGGTTCAGTGATAGGATTCAGGGAGGGCCCGTGTTAGTGTCAGGGTCAGGGTTGCATTTAGGGTTAGAGTTATGGTCAGGCTGACAGTCAGGGTCAGGTTTAGCGTTCAGGTCAGGGTCAGGGTCACTGCCAGGGTCAGGGTTAGATTTATGGTCATGGTCTGGTTCAGGGTCAGGGTGAAGTCTTGGGCCAGTGTCAGGTTTACGGTCTGGATCAGGTATTGGTTTAAAGTCCACATTCAGGTCAGCGACAGGGTTATGTAGTGGTCAGTGTTAGGGTCATGGTTAGGTTTAGGCTCAGGGCCAGGGTCACGTATAGGGTCAGGGTCTGGTATAGGCAAAGTTCAGGGTTAGGGTTATAATCATAGTCAGGTATAGGGTCAGGGTTATTGTTAAATTTAGGGTTAGTGTTAGGGTTAGCGTTTGGTTGACGTTTAGGGTTAGAGCTTGTTAGGATCAGGGTCTGTGGTAGGGTTAGGGGTTAGTGGTTAGTGTTAGGGTTGGGACCAGCGATAGGATTCGGGGGAGGGCCCGTGTTAGTGTCAGGGTCAGGGTTACATTTAGGGTTAGTGTTAGGGTCAGACTCACAGTCAGGGTCAGGTTTAGTGTTCAGGTCAGGGTTGGCGTCACTGTTAGCGTCAGGGTTAGATTTATGGTCATGGTCTGGGTGAGGGTCATGGTGAAGTTTAGCGCCAGTGTCAGGTTTAGGGTCAGGTATAGGTATTGGTTTAAAGTCCACATTCGGGTCAGGGACAGGATTGTGTAGTGGTCAGTGTTAGTGTCATGGTTAGGATAAGGGTCAGGGTCAGGGTCAGGTGAAGGTCAGGGCCAGGGTCAGGTTTAGGGTCAGGCTTTGGTATAGGGTCAATGTTTGGTTCAGTGTCACAGTTAGGTTTGTCGGTAGCGTTTGGGATTGGGGTTAGAGTTAGAGTTAGAAGTAGGGTTATGGTTAGGGTTAGCATTAGACAACATAAGGTCAGGGTTAGGATTTGGTTTAGGGTAGGGGTTAGTGTTATGGTCAGGGTCAGCGTTAGGTTTATGTTCAGGGTATGTATTAGGGTCATGGTTAGAGATACATTTAGGTTTAGGGTTAGGGTCAGGCTCACAGTCACGGTCATGGGTAGGGTTAGGGTCAGGGTTATGTCAGCGTCAGGGTTAGGATTAGGGTCATGGTCAGGGTCATGGTTAGTTATGAGTCTTGGTTAGAGTAATATCAATGTTAGGTTTAGGTTCAGGGACCATATCAGGGCCAGTGTCAGGCTTAGGTTTAGGTTTAGGGTTCCGGTCAGGATCACAGATAGGGTCAGGGTCAGGGTCAAGGTTTGGGTTAGGGTTTGGGGAAGGCTCATAGTCAGTGTCAGGGTCAGGATTAGTGGTTACTGTTAGGGTTAGCCCCGCTCCTGGGTCATGGACCCATCCGTTCAGGGTCTCAGGATAAACCCTGGGCAGAAGGGTGTAGACCCTCCACCTGATCCCCCTTAACCAGCCTTAAACCGGGGTGTGAACATAACTTGCCCACCAGACATCTAAACCCTCATCAGCCTGATCCTGCTTTTGGCATCTCCACCCACGATGGCATGGCCAGGTCCTCTTTACACACAGACACACGGACACCCAGAGGCACACACACACACACACACACACACACACACACACACACACACACAGATCTGGAGGAGACCTAGGTCTACACTGGTTGATCATAAGGTGTGGGACTCTCTGTCTCTGAGCCCCCTGGTGTCACCTTTTGATTTTTTTAGCCAAAGGACCTTGGGCGTTGGGGAAACCTGATATGAACTGCCATGGAGGGGATGTATCTGGCGGGCGTGCTCTCTTCTCCCTGCATCCTCTCGGCTTCAGTACAGCAGAAGAACATGTCGCTTCCTTTAGGATTTGCTTTGAAATGAGCTTGGATGGGGGATTTTCTCTGTAATGGCGTGCCTGGATACAAAGGTTCCAATTCTGTTGGGTTCTGTCGTCAGGTAAGTGAGTTCAACACTGCCTGGGGGCTCCTTACCAAACTTCCTGCTTCACCAGAGCTCCCTGAGCCACCGGTCCCAAGCTGCTCAAGGCTCACCGCCACTTAATGCAGTGCCAATCCAATGACCCCCATACAGCCTCCCCCAAGCTCCTGGGAGACCTGGGTGCAGCTGTTCTCCCCGCTGGATGCAACAGAGCTGGGTATAGACTAGGTTAGTGTTAGGGTTAGGATTAAGAAAGACTTAGGATCAGGGTTAGGGTTAGACGTCATTGGGGTCAGGGTTAGCGTAAGGCTTAGGGTAGGGGTCAGGGTTAGGGTTAGGTTCATGGTTAGGTTTAGGGTCAGGCTCACAGTAGGGTCACGGTTAAGGTTATGGTCAGAGTCAGGGTCAGGGTCAGTGTTAGTGATGGTTGGGGTTAGGTTCAGGTTCAGGGTCATGGTCAGATTTAGGGTCAGGTTCAAGTTTAGGTTTGGGGGCAAGGTTCATGTGAGGGTCAGGGTTAGGTTTGGGACAGGTTTAGTGTCAGGGTTAGGTTCAGGTTCAGGGTTAGGTTCATGGTTATGGTAAGGTCAGCTTTATGTTTACGTTCTGTTTTATGTGTAGGTTCAGGATCAGGGTTAGCTTTAGTGTTATGATTCTGTCAGGATCATGGATTGGGTGAGAGTTAAGTTTACAGTCAGGGTTAGGGTCGTGTTAAGGTCAAAGCCATGGTCAGGTTTAAGGTTAAGGTCTGACGTAGGCAAAGTTCAGAGTTAGGGTTATGATCAGGTTCAGGGAGAGGGTCAGGATTATTGTTAAAGTGGGGTTAGGGTTAGGGTTAGGGTTAGAGGTAGGTTGAGGGCTAGGGTTAGACCGGGTTAGGGTCAGGGGTTACTTTTAGGGTTAGGTTCAGCGTTAGGTTTTGGGTCAGGGCCCGTGTTAGTGTCAGGGTCAGGGTTATGTTTAGGGTTAGAGTTAGGGTCAGGCTCACAGTCAGGGTCAGGTTCAGTGTTCAGGTCAGGGTCGGGTCACTGTTAGATTCAGGGTAAGATTTACAGAAAAAGCTGAAAGCAATCAGGTCAGACAGAGCCAAGGGCTGGAGGGATTTTTAAAATGACAAAAACCGAACCAAATCTAACCAAAACAAAAATCAAAACCGATGGCCAAGATTTCAAGGTTGCTAATAAAGGTATGACATTCTCCTAAGACATGCGAGTTGCTTGATCACTTTATTTATATATTTATATTTGAAGAAGAAGGAACTATTTGATGCAGCAAATCCACGTTGGTTAAAAATTACCAGATATGGGGGCTCCTGGGTGGCTAAGTGGTTTAGGCCTCTGCCTTCAGCTCATGTCATGATTTCAGGGTCCTGGGATGGAGCCCCACATCGGTCTCTCTGCTCAGCGGGGAGCCTGCTTCCCCCCTCTCTCTCTCTGCCTCCCTCTACCTACTTGTGGTCTGTCTGTCAAATGGGTAAATAAGATCTTTGAAAAAAGAATTACTAGATGTGAAATACATCGAGGGTATGGGAAGGAAAATGATTTCACCTGATCTGACTAGGAAATGGTTGAAGCCTGAATTAAAGTGCTATAAAAAGAGTAAAGACCTGGGAAATATATGGGGTAAAAATCCCTAGAAAAACAGCAATAATAACTGGCTGCACTTTATTGATCCAGATCCTGCGGTAGGCAAAGAAGAGCTGGTTTTAGCTAGAGGATGATCTCCGTTTGTCTTCATGATCTGGCATTTCCTACAAGCCAGGCATGGGGCTCTGCACTAGAGCTGCAAATGCTGGGGGCCCTCATTGTCCCTTTTCTCTTCTCAGGGGGACAACGGGCATGTCCATGGTGCAGTGTGACAGGCTTTACCACAGGGACATAATAGACTGCCAAGGGTAGGTGGGAGCTGGGAAAAGCCACTTAGGAACAGATTTTCAGGGGAGGTGATAGACAAGGGCAAAGCGAAGAATGAGGATGAGTGTGTCAAGTTTCAAAGTGCCAGGAGGCAGCACAGTGCATTCGGCAAACTACAGCAAGTTCATGACAACCGACAGCTGATCTGGCAGCATCACCTGGGGATGCAGGCTGAGCCCCAGGGTTAACACTGGGGGTGAGATGGTTTGTATACTATGGCGAGGAGGTGAGGTACTACACTGTGGGGGCACAGGGAGCCCCCGGATGATTTCAAATATCAGAATCGTAACCATAATAGGGTATTTAATTGCATCCTAGCTTTCATCAAGTGTAAGATGCACTATAGTTTATGTTCGAAAAGAAAGAGAAATGCTGTCAGTTGAACTAGGATATGTCATCAAGTGCAAGGTGAGTGCCACCTTAAGAGATATTAAAATGGGGGGGCGGACAAATCTTAGAACAAGTAAATTGTGGTAGTAGAATAATTAAGAATAATCCAACACTTGGATCAACTAAAGAAGTGATTATTGCTTACCATGTGCCCCAAACTATTTTAAGTCCGAGAACAAGAGACGTGCTCATCTTGATGCCCCGCAGCTGTTAGACCCAAGGTACAGAGGGCAGTAGCCAACGACCAGCAGGCCCCAAGTGCCATGTGCAGACTCTAAGAGCAAGTGCCTTTGGAAGAGGAAACGGTTGAGAGTTTGCTTTCTGGGGTAGAGAATTACTAGCTGGGAAAGTAGGACAATTGACACAGAATCAGAATTCATGCCCCTACATGACAGAGTTGGTGAAACTTCCCTTCTCAGAGATCTTGAGGCTCCTCAGAAACGAATTTTTCATTTTGGATTGAACATTCAGGATAACTATGATCTGTTTGAGTTCCTGGTTCTCTCATTAGGACTGTTTCTTAGGCTTCACTGGCACAAGAAAAGGGTTTTGATAATCCAGGTAAATCCTGACAAAAGCAAAGCACGGGATCTATGAAAAACTAACCACTCAGAGGAGAGGAACAGATAAAGGGCCAGGCCGACCTGACCCTGCAGGATAGGTAAGGTTAGTCTGGCAACAGGGGTAGAGGGGAAGTGCCCATTTCTGGCTGGATGAGCTAGAGAAGACCCTTCCGGAGAGACCACCAGGAGAGGAGAGCAGTAGGTGCTAATGATGAAGAATATTTTAATCAGCAGAGATGGTCAAAATGACAAAGTTCCACGATCAGAGTAAACATATGGGATTTAAAAATAAAAAATAAAAAAATTTTTTAAAGGACTTTTTTTTAAAAAGGAATTTAAACAAAAGACCTTTTTAAGAGACAGTTGGCTGTTCAAACGAAATATACAACTTAATGAGAGAATAGCCGAATTATTTATTGGGGTAGAAAGGACCTGGAATGTAGAAAGACCCATTCTGCAGAGGAAAAAATAGAATCACTAACAGGCCTCATGCCTTGCACAGCCAGTGGCTAGAATCCCTGCCTCATGAGACCCTGTGCTAGAAGGCCGCTAGAACCATCTCAACTATGTTAGTCTTTCTTGGAAGCCAACAAGTGTTTGCCCAGTTAAGAGCACGGTAACAATCAGTCACGTTATGTTATAATGATTGTCGATATCTTTCAAAGCCTTGTCAAGTTCCTTTTTGAGTAACCTTCACCCACCTTTAGAGAAATTTATATGTGGTTCACCTCTTTGAAATACCTCATTGTTGTTCCACATTTACCATAGCCGAAAAACAAAAACAAAAACAAAAAAAACTTTTTATTAACAGAGTGTTCAGAAGGGGCGCCACTGTAAACAATGAGAGTTTTCACTGCCGGGACAATTTTGTTTCAGAAACAGCTGAAAGCAATCAGGTCAGACAGAGCCAAGGGCTGGAGGGATTTTTAAAATGACAAAAACCGAACCAAATCTAACCAAAACAAAAATCAAAACCAATGGCCAAGATTTCAAGTTTGCTACTAAAGGTATGACATTCTCCTAAGACATGCGAGTGACTTGATCACTTTATTTATATATTTATATTTGAAGAAGAAGGAACTATTTGATGCAGCAAATCCACGTTGGTTAAAAATTACCAGATATGGGGGCTCCTGGGTGGCTCAGTGGTTTAGGCGTCTGCTTTCGGCTCAGGTCATGATTTCAGGGTCCTGGGATGGAGCCCCACATCGTGCTCTCTGCTTAGCGGAAAGCCTGCTTCCCCCCTCTCTCTCTGCCTCCCTCTCTACCTACTTGAGATCTGTCTGTCAAATGGGTAAATAAGACCTTTAAAAAAAGAATTACTAGATGTGAAATACATCGAGGGTATGGGAAGGAAAATGATTTCACCTGATCTGACTAGGAAGTGGTTGAAGCTTGAATTAAAGTGCTATAAAAAGAGTAAAGACCTGGAAAATATATGGGGTAAAAATCCCTAGAAAACCAGCAATAATAACTGGCTGCTCTTTATTGATCCAGATCCTGCGGTAGGCAAAGAAGAGCTGGTTTTAGCCAGAGGATGATCTCCGTTTGTCTTCATGATCTGGCATTTCCTACAAGCCAGGCATGGTGCTCGGCACTAGAGCTGCAAATGATGGGGGCCCTCATTGTCCCTTTTCTCTTCTCAGGGGGACAACGGGCATGTCCATGGTGCAGTGTGACAGGCTTTACCACAGGGAGATAATAGACTGCCAAGGGTAGGTGGGAGCTGGGAAATGCCACTTAGGAACAGATTTTCAGGGGAGGTGATAGACAAGGGCGAAGCGAAGAATGAGGATGAGTGTGTCAAGTTTCAAAGTGCCAGGAGGCAGCACAGTGCATTCGGGAAACTACAGCAAGTTCATGACAACCGACAGCTGATCTGGCAGCATCACCTGGGGATGGAGGCTGAGCCCCGGGGTTAACACTGGGGGTGAGAGGGTTTGTATACTATGGCGAGCAGGTGAGTTACTACACGGTGGGGGCACAGGGAGCCCCCGGATGATTTCAAATATCAGAATCGTAACCATAATAGAGTATTTAATTGCATCCTAGCTTTCATCAAGTGTAAGATGCACTGTAGTTTATGTTCGACTAAGAAAGAGAAATGCTGTCAGTTGAACTAGAATATGTCATCAAGTGCAAGGTGAGTGCCACCTTAAGAGATATTAAAATGGGGGAGGATTAATCTTAGAACAAGTAAATTGTGGTAGTAAAATAATTAAGAAAGATCCAACACTTGGATCAACTAAAGAAGTGATTATTGCTTACCATGTGCCCCAAACTATTTTAAGTCGGATAACAAGAGACGTGCTCATCTTGATGCCCCGCAGCTGTTAGACCCAAGGTACAGAGGGCAGTAGCCAATGACCAACAGGCCCCAAGTGCCATGTGCAGACTCTAAGAGCAACTGCCTTTGAAAAAGGAAACGATTGAGAGTGGGCTTTCTGAGGTAGAGAATTACTAGCTGGGAAAGTAGGACAATTGACACAGAATCAGAATTCATGCCCTACATGACAGAGTTGGTGAAACTTCCCTTCTCAGAGATCTTGAGGCTCCTCAGAAACGAATTTTTCATTTTGGACAGATCATTCAGGATAAATATGATCTGTTTGAATTCCTGGTTCTCTCATTAGGACTGTTTCTTAGGCTTCACTGGCACAAGAAAAGGATTTTGATAATCCAGGTAAATCCTGACAAAAGCAAAGCACGGGATCTATGAAAATCTAACCACTCAGAGGAGAACAACAGATAAAGGGCCAGGCCGACCTGACCCTGCAGGATAGGTAAGGTTAGTCTGGCAACAGGGGTAGAGGGGAAGTGCCCATCTCCTGCTAGAAGAGCTAGAGAAGACCCTTTCCAGAGAGACCACCAGGAGAGGAGAGCAGTAGGTGCTGATGATGAAGAATATTTTAATCAGCAGAGAAGGTCAAAATGACAATGTTCCACGATTAGAGTAAACATATGGGATAAAATTTAAAAAATAAAGAAAAAAGATTTCTTTGAAAGGACTTTTTTTTAAAGGAATTTAATCAAAAGTCCTTTTAAAGAGACAGTTGGCTATTTAAACCAATAGTACAACTCACTGAGAGAATCGCCGCATTATTTATTGGGGTAGAAAGGACCTGGAATGTAGAAAGACCTATTCTGCAGAGGAAAAAATAGAATCACTAACAGGCCTCATGCCTTGCACAGCCAGTGGCTAGAATCCCTGCCTCATGAGACCCTTTGCTAGAAGGCCGCTAGAACCATCTCAACTATGTTAGTCTTTCTTGGAAGCCAACAAGTGTTTGCCCAGTTAAGAGCACGGTAACAATCAGTCACGTTATGTTATAATGATTGTCGATATCTTTAAAAGCCTTGTCAAGTTCCTTTTTGAGTAACCTTCACCCACACTTAGAGAAATTTGTCTGTGGTTCACCTCTTTGAAATACCTCATTGTTGTTCCACATTTACCATAGCCAAAAAACAAAAACAAAAACAAAAAAAAACTTTTTATTAACAGAGTGTTCAGAAGGGGCGCCACTGTAAACAATGAGAGTTTTCGCTGCCGGGACAATTTTGTTTCAGAAACAGCTGAAAGCATTCAGGTCAGACAGAGCCAAGGGCTGGAGGGATTTTTAAAATGACAAAAACCGAACCAAATCTAACCAAAACAAAAATCAAAACCAATGGCTTAGATTTCAAGGTTGCTAATAAAGGTATGACATTCTCCTAAGACATGCGAGTGACTTGATCACTTTATTTATATATTTATATTTGAAGAAGAAGGAACTATTTGATGCAGCAAAGCCACGTTGGTTAAAAATTACCAGATATGGGGGCTCCTGGGTGGCTCAGTGGTTTAGGCCTCTGCCTTCGGCTCAGGTCATGATTTCAGGGTCCTGGGATGGAGCCCCACATCGTGCTCTCTGCTCAGCGGGGAGCCTGCTTCCCCCCTCTCTCTCTGCCTCCCTCTCTACCTACTTGAGATCTGTCTGTCAAATGGGTAAATAAGATCTTTAAAAAAAGAATTACTAGATGTGAAATACATCGACGGTATGGGAAGGAAAATGATTTCACCTGATCTGACTAGGAAGTGGTTGAAGCCTGAATTAAAGTGCTACAAAAAGAGTAAAGACCTGGGAAATATATGGGGTAAAAATCCCTAGAAAACCAGCAATAATAACTGGCTGCTCTTTATTGATCCAGATCCTGCAGTAGACAAAGAAGAGCTGGTTTTAGCCAGAGGATGATCTCCGTTTGTCTTCATGATCTGGCATTTCCTGCAAGCCAGGCATGGTGCTCGGCACTAGAGCTGCAAATGATGGGGGCCCTCATTGTCCCTTTTCTCTTCTCAGGGGGACAACGGGCATATCCATGGTGCAGTGTGACAGGCTTTACCACAGGGAGATAATAGACTGCCAAGGGTAGGTGGGAGCTGGGAAAAGCCACTTAGGAACAGATTTTCAGGGGAGCTGATAGAAAAAGCAAAGCGAAGAATGAGGATGAGTGTTTCAAGTTTAAAAGGGCCAGGAGGCAGCACAGTGCATTCGGGAAACTACAGCAAGTTCATGACAACCGACAGCTGATCTGGCAGCATCACCTGGGGATGGAGGCTGAGCCCCGGGGTTAACACTGGGGGTGAGAGGGTTTGTATACTATCTCAAGGAGGTGAGGTACTACACTGTGTGGGCACAGGGAGCAAACGGAGGATTTCAAATATCAGAATCGTAACCATAATAGAGTATTTAATTGCATCCTAGCTTTCATCAAGTGTAAGATGCACTGTAGTTTATGTTCGACTAAGAAAGAGAAATGCTGTCAGTTAAAATAGGATATGTCATCAAGTGCAAGGTGAGTGCCACCTTAAGAGATATTAAAATGGGGGGGCGGACAAATCTTAGAACAAGTAAATTGTGGTAGTAGAATAATTAAGAAAGATCCAACACTTGGATCAACTAAAGAAGTGATTATTGCTTACCATGTGCCCCAAACTATATTAAGTCCTAGAACAAGAGACGTGCTCATCTTGATGCCCCGCAGCTGTTAGACCCAAGGTACAGAGGGCAGTAGCCAACGACCAGCAGGCCCCAAGTGCCTTGTGCAGAGTCTAAGAGCAACTGCCTTTGAAAGGGGAAACGGTTGAGAATGTGCTTTGAGAGGTAGAGAATTACTAGCTGGGAAAGTAGGACAATTGACACAGAATCGGAATTGATGCCCCTACATGACGGAGTTGGTGAAACTTCCCTTCTCAGAGATCTTGAGGCACCTCAGAAATGAATTTTTTATTTTGGACAGAACATTCAGGATAAATATGATCTGTTTGAGTTCCTGGTTCTCTCATTAGGACTGTTTCTTGGGCTTCACTGGCAGAAGAAAAGGGTTTTGATAATCCAGGGTAAATCCTGACAAAACAAAGCACGGTTTCTATGAAAAACTAACCACTCAGAGGAGAGCAACAGATAAAGGGCCAGGCCGACCTGACCCTGCAGGATAGGTAAGGTTAGTCTGGCAACAGTGGTAGAGGGGAAGTTCCCCTTTAGGTTGGCATGGACAAAGCCCTCAATCAACTTTCTGTGCCTTTTCGACAGTTATGAGAAGTTCTGGTAAGTCCCCAATTAATGAAAACAGTCTGCTCTGACGCCTGTTGTCCTCGTCGGCTTTTCTCTAAGAATTCTTTTCATCTGTTAGTTTGTTGGTACTGGTGGTTGTATTTTAACGGTTCATGATTATAATATTCACCTTCAGAAGAGTTGTAAATGATTTTGTTTTTGCATATGCTAAAAACCTAAAAAAACATGTTCGATTTGAAGAAGACATATTCTCAGAGTAGACAACCTTAAAATGTCAGGGGAGAGGAAGCATATTTCCAAATTCAACTTATTAATGCCACTTTGGTCATATGTAAGTGGTTTCTAACTTACGAATGACTTGTATTTTAACAGTTTGTAATCTTGTAAAGTTCCCCCCTCCACCCCATGTAATCTACGTGTGGTTAGGTTCCTGGGCTGATCTACAAAAATTGTGTAATCCCTAATGGAACTGAAGGATAATATAAATAAAATGTAATACTTAATAAATGCTACATTTGAATATTCTCTCAGAAAAATCTCTGTTGTGGGAATGGGACTCCCCACCTCTAAGCCATTGGGAATAGGAATTCCACCTGGTGAACAGTGGAGGGGCAGTTGTGGCTTCACTTCTAACAGAAAACTGTGCTGCCCTGTTTCTCCTGCCGCCCCCCCCCCCGTCTGTGTCTGGTGCCCTGACTTACAGCCTCTGTTCATTCTGATGCCCTGTCGTAAACTTGTCATAAACGACACCATCCTTCCTTGTGTGTCTCCTCTAGCTTGAGTGGCCTCTTGCGTCCCTCCTCTAAGACAGTGCCTGCATCCGACAGAGAATATAAGGAGAACTTAATTTAAGGGAAGACACAGTACATGGTTAGAACCAAGAAAAATGCGAAGTAATGGAAATATCAGTGCTGAGAAGTCTAGGGGAGGGGCAGGCAGGAAAGAGTTCGTGAAACAGGTAAAAATCTTGAGTTGTGGGCGCCTGGGTGGCTCAGTGGGTTAAGCCGCTGCCTTCGGCTCAGGTCATGATCTCAGAGTCCTGGGATCTAGTCCCGCATCGGGCTCACTGCTCAGCAGAGAGCCTGTTTCCCTCTCTCTCTCTCTCTGCCTGCCTCTCCATCTACTTGTGATTTCTCTCTGTCAAATAAATAAATAAAATCTTTTAAAAAAAAATCTTGAGTTGTGCCTTGATGTAGCCAATACTTTCCATGGTTTATGTCTCATTTGAATTTTACAAAATCTTGTTAAAGATACTTTTCCTTGGAATGGAAGGGATTTTCATGGTCCTCTGTTGGATTCCACACCAGCCGCTGTGGCGCTCTCCCACTGCCTCCTTGGTGTGCCTCTTCCTCCCGGGGCCTCATAGTGGTGTTGTTTCCCAAGCCTAGCCTTCCTTTGGCCTCCCCCTCTTCTCTCGAACCCCCTCCCTGGAGGCAGATTTGCTCTACTCACACAGGCTCCCGTCCCACCTCACCCCCTGCCATCACCATATACCCTCCCTTTTCCATGGCCTGTTTTTATGGCCACTTTGGTCCTGCTCAGCCACAGGCCTGACCTGCCTTTCTGGTCCCAACTCTGAAGCTGTTCTGTGAGATTCTCAGATCACTGAGGGATACGACTATATCTGTCTTCATTGCATCCCTGTAGGCTGCCACAATACTGACGTCCAGGAGGTGTTTCATAATGTTGATGGAGTGAATTAATTCACCTTCCTGTGGAATTTTTGTGATCTGCCTACTTCATTCTAGTTGTTTCTGTTAACCTTTGTTTTGGCCCTAATTCCTAATTATCTCTTTATTCATTAGCTTCTGGACATGTTTCTCTACCTCTGTGCTCTGCCTTTTTCTGGTCTTCTGTTCTTCATTCTTGATTCCTGGTATTTCCATACCCACATTTCATCATCATGCATCAGTGCTTTGACATTCTTTCGTTCTCCAAAATATGCAGAATCTAAAGACTTCATCTCAGTGAAGTTGGCCCTCCATTCCTATTTCTGCTTCTCTCCAGAAGGAAGCCTGCAGTGCACATGGCTGTGTGCCTGTCTGACCCTGCCCCTGAGTGTGTGTGCACTTACATCTGCTCCCCATCCCCTCCCCACCTCGGCAGCTGTGTACACATGGCTTTCAGAGTCCGATTCGAGCCCCGTCGCATTTCCAGACTCTCCTGTACTTTGCTTCATATTATCTGTTCTCCATTCTAAGCCCCCTCATCCCCATAACTTTCACTGTATATGTCATTCTTCTTCTAGCCATGCGACCCTGCCTTCGTGTCATTATGCCCCCAGGTCATGAGTCCCCTCAACAGTAACTGTGTCTGGTATATCATGTTTTTTTTTTTTTGTCAATATCTGCATAGTACTGGTGCACAGGTATTAATTTCTGTGGAATTGAATGAGATGTAGGAAATTGATAATGTGACAAAACAATGTCTGTAATACATTTTCTTTATTATTCTTTTAAAGAGTCTCAGGTCATCAGTCAGTGAAGGAATTCGGGCAGTAGATGAATGAATGTGTAACAAGAGGACATAAGGAAGAAAAAGGTACCCTCCAGTAGATTTCTTATGCTGCATGCCAGTTGAAGCCCTCTCCTCTTGTCTCCGTGAACTTGTCAGCACTATTCAGCTTTTTTTCTTTTTTTTTTAATTTAGCTTTTTTTTAAAGTTCTCACGCATGTGCATTTTATGCATTATGTCACGTTATCTACCTGAAATAAGAAGACAGAATTTCAGAGGTACCCACACGATCTCAAGATCACCCACTTTTTCCAGAACAAGAAACAGTGATAACTGTTGTCGGTGCAGCGCTTGACAGTTAACGACTGTATAAATTGTCAGCGGCCCTGTAAAGAAAATAGGCCTATATTAAAGACTAGGGGAGAAGTGGGCTTTCCAAAGCAAACTCAGGATTCTGCTGTAGGTTTGCTGTTATTTTCTGATCCTGTGTTCTTTATGTTCTGGTGTTCACTTTAATTTTTTCAATTCCCAGTAGTTAGCATGCGGTTTTGGCTTAGTTTCAGGTGTGTGAGACAGGCAACGGCTCTGTACATCTGAGGGCTCACCCCGGGAGTGTGCCCCTTAGTGCTATCTCCAGTTCCAAGTGTCCCCGATATCATTCATGAGCATAACGATGTAGGGGCACAGCGGGCATTGGGAGTCTGGGCTTCTGACTCTCGCCTGCTGCTCTGTACAATGTTTTCTATGTGTATTATTAGCATATTTGTTAAAATCTCAGTGGGGAGAAGCCTGTTTGAGGGACCTTCTGTTTAATTCGCCTCTGGATCTCCTCACAGCTTTTGTCCAAAGAATGCTTGTCGTGCGCTTCCAGACAAAACAGTAAGCTTTGTGAGAGCAGGGTGTATTTCTTGCTTTATTTTCTCGTGCCCCCCCCACCCCCCGTCGGAATGAATATCGAGCTCCCAGGGGTGTTCATTATTATTATTATTTATTGAATGGATGACTTTGTATTTTTTTGTTCTTTAAGGATGAGAGTTTTCATAATGTCCCTCAACCTCTTTGATAATATTTGTAGTGTAAAAGGTCTTTAATGATTTGGTGCTTGGGCATATAGGTATATGCACATGTAAACTGAGAGGGCCAGTACAATCGGAAGCCAAAGTTAAAACATGAATAAAGGGCCATAAGAAAACAAATGGAGGGGCGCCTGGTGGCTCAGTTGGTTAAACGTCCGACTCTTGATTTTGGCTCAGGTCATGATCTCAGGATCATGAGATTGAGCCCCGCATTGAGCTCTGTGTTCAGCAGGATGTCTGCTCGAGATTCTCTCTCTCCCTCTGCCCCTCCCCTGCACGCGCACATGCAGTCTCTCTCTCTCTCAAATAAACAAATCTTTTTTAAAAAAATAGGAAAGAAATGCCCATAGAAAGATTCAAGTTGGGGAAAAAAAGAAATAAGAGTATAGAATATGAGAAAGCAAAATCTAGGGTTTTTTTTTTTCCTCTATAAACTTGCAATAGAATATGGAAGTATGCTTATTCTAGAACTAAGATTTGCATTCTTGAGAATTCTGTGTTTCATAGAAATATTCAAAATATAGCATGCCCTATATATTTGAAGTTAACTTTTGGTCTTATATTTTCCTGCATTTAGCATGGGAAATAAAGATGATTAAGAGTAAAGATGGTGACGTTTTTTGTTTGCTTAATTTTTATTTTTATAGATGTGTGTTTTGAGGCTTATACAAGTTATTTGATCAGTTGAAAAGATTGAAAAAATCTTAAATTCACAAAGTTCGAAAGAAACCTCTGCACTAGAAGCAAGCAGGTAAGCATTTTTTTTTTAACTAAGTAGCACATAAATTAATACTTCACATCCAATCTAATTAGGCGGGTACGGCTTAGTTAGAATTCATTTCTGAACAAGAAGAAAATCCAGGTTTGTGGCTAGAATGTAGCTCCAGGAGAGTGGAGAGCATGAAATAGTGAAATCTATAACACGTTCCTATAAACCCTTTGGTTATAGACCACAGTTCCAACACGTCATTATGCTTGCAGTGTAAAAGTATATTTGGAATCACCTTCCCTGAGGACTAGCAAAGTCCGGTTGAACTTTAAGGCATAGCTACCATTCATCTTGGTTTTTCTCCATCTCATTTTTTTTCCTAGACATGCCCAGAGTATTACCATTGATGTATTTTGCACCAGCATTATATTATTATGAAACAGTATAGGACATATCCAGTTGAAATTTACAAACAAGAAAGGAAAAACTTATGAAATAGGAAAAAGATGATGGCTCTCTTTGTTATACTGTGATTGTCTTGTTCCCTTCCTGGTGTGAATTTTCAATCAGCCAGGGTAGATGAGTGACTCAGAAAATGAGTAGTTAGGTGCTGTCAGCGCTGTGAGACGCACAGTGGTGCAGTGGGTGTAGCCGGGGCTGGTCCTACACATACCAGCTGGGCTGCCTGCGTCAAGGTCGCCTGGTGCCCTAAGTGCTCTGTTGTGTGATGCTAACAGTCCCTCCCCTTGCAGGCGGAGTTAGGTTTCTAAATTTTAGGAATTAAGGTTTTAGATTTGGAAGGAACTTGAGAGACCATATGCACCACATGTCTCATGATGGAGATTAAGAACGGACACATCCCAAAGGAAGCGATTCTCTGGTCCTAGGTCTCTGTCCCCTTTCACATCAAGGCATTCAACTAAGTGGTCAGCCTCCACTGTGCTTGTGTCTCTAGCCCGTTGCACTCGTGCTTCTGCCCCGTTCGTCCACACTTAGCAGACAGTCTGCACGCGGCCCTTCTGCAGCCCTTGTGTATCCAGCGGCTCTGCTTCACTGCGGCCCTTGGCAGTGCCTGCAGCCCCTCCAGCCATGTCCACGTTCGGCCCCTGGGGAGCTGGCCCTCCAGTGATCTTCCTGTCTTTGCTGTTGCTGCTGTGCTCATCGGATAGAAACACCTCAGTGAGCTCTGTGTCTACAATCCTGTCCCTTTGCAACACTGTCCTTGATAAACAGACATTGTGCGCTTTCTTGCTCAGAATTACCTTGGAGGACTTTTTTCTCCAGAAGAGCAGCTCTGAGCTCTAGAGTCAGGAAAGCCAGAGCAGCGTCAGCGCACAGTAAATCCATCATGCTCTGCCAGGCCCAGAAATGCCGAGAAAAGGATAAATAGGAAATGCGCATGGGATCAGTCAGTAGAGGTTGGGATTAGGCTTCGGCACTGTTCGTGCCAAGCGCTTGCCTTCCCTCCACACCAGTTCTGATGCTCTGGGACGGGGCACACCATGGCAGGTCTCCAGAGATTTTGGGTTTTCTTACAGTGTGTTTCCTCACTACCTGACTGCCCATCCTCAGATGTGGGTTGCCTCATAGAGCCCAGCATGGGCTTTGGGGCCTTTGTTGTGTGTGTTTTTTTCTTTCACTGTTCGACTTCCTTTTGAATGGGGTTGACGCTTTCTAATGTGGGGGGCAAGAGGGAAGTGTATCCAGTCCACTTGATGGCAGATGCACTGTGAGTGATTTCTCACCAGCTCCCAGAGCACCGAGCTTGCTCTTTCTGCCGTTGGGTAAATTTAAACTTGGAGTCCGCTGCTCTGAGCGATTTCCCAGGTTGCTGCTAGGCGGTCAGTTTTAGCTGATTGAGGAGACAGCAGTAGTTGGTACTGGGGAGGTACTTGGAAGGGAGAATGAGGCAGGCAGAGAAGAAGAGGGGGCTTCGGGTATGAACGGTAGGACAGGGCAAGAGAGAGGAGGGGGTTAGAGAATGGGAGAAGAAGGGAGAAGAAGGGCACGAATGGGAGAGCCCGAGGAACGTGGAGGAATCATGCAGTTGTACCCACACTGACCTAAAATAGCTCCATCCCCTTGACTGGGCCCTGTGGCCCGGGCCAGGCTGCGTCGGTGGCTTCTACGACCTCCCCGCTCCTCACCCCTTGCACTGGGGCCTGCTGCACAGAAAGTTTGTCATGAAAATTGATGGCGTTCAGGTGCAGGTGCCTGAGCGCTGTAAGGCATGTGGGGCGTGGGGGTGGCAGGTTTTTAACTTTGGGAATTACATTTCTCTAATTGTCTCTATTAGCCCTCTCTGGACTAGACAGATTTTGGAGAGAATTGCCACAGAATTTAACCAGTTACACTTTCATGCTGTTCAGAGCAAAGGCATGTCTCTTCTGGACAAAGTAAGACCAGCAAGTGTTGGTTTCGATTTTCAATTTGCTGTTTGAGAATTTCCTGGATGATTTTGGTTTGACCTAGCATTGCCACTGATAATTGCTACTCTACAGGATTTTGAAGCTAGCTTTGAATATTTTTTTTTTTTCAGTGTCTCCTGCTTGGGACCCTGCTTCCATTATGTCACACTAGATAGATTTTGTGTAAAGACACAAGCGTAGTCTCCAAACTATGCAAGTAAAATTAATTCTGAATTTCATGTAACTTGACACATCATATGATGTAGTCAGAGTTCATTTATCCAAAGTCCTTGACTGGGTTTAAATGCACGTTTGTCAGATTTACTCCGTAGCTTAAGAGGCAAATAACTTTTTGTCATTCCGTAATTGTCTAAACTTCACTTTGATGAAGCCGACTTACTTTCAAAGAAATCATAGGGAGGGGACGCCTCAGTGGCTCAGTCAGTTGAGCTACTGCCTCTGGCTTAGGTCATGATCCGAGGGTCCTGGGATTGAGTCCCACCTTGGGCTCCTTGCTTGGCAGGAAGCCTGCTTCTCTTTCTGCCTGTGTCTCCTTGTGTGCTTGTGCTCTCTCTTGACAAATAAATAAATAAAAACCTTTAAAAAAAAAAAGAAAGAAAGCAATAATGGGGAGAAGAGATTCATTGTTATTCTCTAGGAAATGTTGGGATTTTAATCTTACATATATTCTGGTAGAATTAGAGGCTCGCCTTATATATTTAACACATATGTATATAAATTATACACATATATTTGAGCTTTTAGAAACTGTGGTACCTGGACCTTCTTTCCTGGTCTCTCTGTTCTTGCAGCGTATAGCCCACATTATGGCCATGCTGCAGCAGTCCCTGGGAGGCCTGCTGCTAGAAGGGCTTCAGACTTCCAATGTGGACATCATACGGCACTGTCTCCAGACTTACGCTACAATTGACAAGACACGGGATGCAGAGGCGTTAGTCGGTCAAGTACTGGTGAAATCATACATGGTTGAGGTTTGTGCCCCCATGCACCTCATTCCACAAACACAGAGCATCTAATCTGGCTTCGTTTCTTGACTGGGTACGAGAGAGCTCAGGGCTCTTCCTTGAAGATGATCTTTGTTCCTGCTCTTCTGGTTGTAAGAAAAGGTTGGTCCCGCTTGGTGCCCATCAGCATGGCAGGAATCAGGCATGCGCTCTGGTCTCTTCCAGTGATGCCATAACTCAGGGATCATCTTAATTTAGTAGGGGTGAGGGACTTGCCTAGGAAGAAGGTACGGATCAGAACATTTTCAGGTCAATTTCCATTTCCATAAGTTATACGTTAATGAAGTTGCCGAAAAGCGTGACCCCACCAAGGTGCCCGTGCCCACTGGAGGAGCTGGAAGACAGCTCTGTGCGCAGGGAAAGTCTGTGAGGGGAAGCGTCTTCGCAGAATTGATGTGGCCTAAGTATTGAAGACCATGGGGGAGTTTGCCAGGCTAGGAAGGTGGGAGGGAGGGAATATTCAAAGATAAAGGGCTTTGAAGGGCGAGTTAGCGGGGTAGTACCTTAAGTCCAGAACTTGGTTACCCAGTGTTCTTGACCTATAAGGATACAGTAAAATACAGGGAGTCAGTGTATCCTGCCTCTGAGCGGCCGGAGTATGGGGTGCACCATGTGAGGCCGCCAGCAATCAGCAGCTTCCAACTTAGAGAGCGTCGGTTTCATCTAGTTCAAGCTGACAGAATTCATGAAGCCAGTCTCAGCGTTTGAGGGCTTTCTTGCAGTCACCTGCCAGTTCGAGTGTTCTTTCTGTCTGGTAAGTATAAAGCTACCCACCATGACTTCAGGATGAAAGGCTTCCAGTTTTAAAATGAGACAGTATCCCAGTGATAGAAGTGAAATTGAAGGATTAATTTCAGTAATCTTCTCAGCTTCATTAAGACTACTAAAAGTAAATGATCTGTCAGTTCTTTGTATGTATCCTATTATAGTTCATAGCTCTCTCTGTGGGGGTGAAAAAGATCACATTATTCTTTGTCACTAAATGAAAATATTTTAGTTATTTAATTTATGCCCTTTTCATTGAACTGAATCTAATATGCTAAATTAGGGAAGTACTTTACGTTTCCGTGTCATTAAATGAACTGTGGCCACGTTTGTATTTTAAGTTTGCATGCTTGTCATTCACCTCCTGCAACTCAGCCTCACCAAAAAAAATTAAATACTAAAGCAAAATAAGATGTGTTTTCTTCCATCACTTTCCATCTCAGCCCTTTCCCTGTTCTGGAGACGGTAGAGGATAAGGCCAGAGTGAAGATGATACAGAGCTGTTGTCTGCAGATACAGTATTTCGCTTTTAAGCTCAGAAGAGAAGCAGATGGGTGTGTGTGATGTTTTAGCTTCAGGCCAGTCTCTGTCCCTCAGCCTCTGTGTCCCCCAGGGTTGGAGCAGTATTCCCAAATCCCGGGACCTAGATTTTCATGCCATTGTTACTTACCTCCTGTTTAGAAAGCATACTGAGTGGGGAGGAGGAAGGACGAAGTGCATTTTTAAGGTTTACACGATTCTTTTCTCTGTAGTGTATAGTTCATACTTCTCTTTTAGGTGCTTTAAAAACAAACAAAAACACAAACAAACAAACAAACAAATAAATAAATAAAAATAAAACGCTCTTCCTTCTGCTAGGTGATTGTAGAGCAGATAGTTGAGTCTCATCCAGACGGCCTGAAGATCATGTATGCTAATAAGCTCCTGGAGTTCGTTCCTCACCACTGCCACCTTCTTCGAGAGGTCACAAGAGGAGCCATCTCAAGGTGACGTAAAATGCTGTGTATGCACCTGAGCTCAGTTTAGTGACCACCTGTCACCTCCTCATGTGCCGCTGATCCCTGGCTGTCCTGTCTGACCCGGGAACGTGGGAACGTGTGCTCTTCCCTATTTGTTACCAGTGCTGTAAGGCAGGTGTCACTTGCCTGGGTTTACAGGGAAGGGAATGAAGAGTGGGGACGAATCTCAATGGTGACATTTGTGTGACTCCAGAGCCTCTGCTTTTCTCTTGACTATACTGTCTCCTTAACCAGGCTCAAAATCAAAATTGGTTTCCTTCCATTATTGTGATGTCATCATCGGTCTAGAAATACCAATTCATTTTAATTCAACACGTTTTATACTGATGGCAATTAAAGTCATGAACGGTTTTCCCTCCCTCTCTTATTTCATTTCCATGGCTTTCCAGTTCTGCTTCATGAATATCCCATTACCTTCCACCATCTCCGTCATCCCAGTCCAGACCTTTGTTGCCTTTTGTTCGAGGGTAGCGGGCTCTCCCCACCTGGTCTCCCAGTTCCACCTGTCCCTCTTCATTGCAGCCCTCAGCTGTCCCACCTGCCCAGAGCTCTTCAGCCTTCCTGAGTCGCTCGTGGCTTCTCATCGCCCACAGAAGAGCATCCAGTCTTCCTGGTGTAACCTGTGACCGTTGGTGCTTGAGTCCTAGTGGTTCTCTGCTGTAGAACTTTCTACTGTGGAACTTTCCCCCATACCACTATGGTTCCTGGCCAGACAGGAGCACTTGACCTTCCCTAACACACCTGGTACAGAAGATCCCTGACTTCACCTTGGTTCAGTTTATGGTTTTTTGACTTTTTATAATAGTGCAGAAGTGATATGCATTTAGTTTGGATCTTTTCCCAGGCTGGCGATCTACAGTAGGGTCCTCTTTTGTAATGCTGGGCAGGGGCAGCGAGCACAGCCCCCAGGCAAACCACGTGATCACGAGGGTCAGCAACCAACACACTTGAATAGTCCTGTTCTGGCTTTCAGTGCAGTGTTCAGTAAGTTACATGAGATACCAGACACTTTATTGTGAAATAGGCTTTGTGTTAGAGGATTTTGCCCAACTGTGCAATACTGTAAGTGTTCTCAAGACATTTAAGTTTGGCGGGGCTAAGCTCTGATGTTCAGTCACTTAGGTGTTTTCCATGCATTTTCAACTAAAGAGATTTCCGGCTGAACAATGGGTTTATTAGAAGCTGAGGCCGTCATAAGCCGAGGAACATCTGTCTATACTGTGCACCTCTGTGTTTTCCTTCATTGCTTCCTGTCTCTTATTCCTTTGTCTTTCTGTTGATCTGTCACTCCACATGAAGCTCCAGTCAAATACAAATTCTTTTTTTTTTAGGTTATTTATTTATTTACTTATTAGAGAAAGCATAAGCAGAGGGGGAGGCAAAGAGTGAAGCAGGCTCCCCACTGAGCAGGGAGCCCGATGTGGAACTCAATCCCAGGACCCTGAGATCATGACCTGAGCCACCCAAGCGCCCCTAGGCTATGGTTATTTCAAGAAAAAGTCCTATTTGTGAATTCTTCATCTAGTGAAGATGAATTAAAATCAGAAAGTCAACTCTGCCACCTTTAAAAACCCAGGAACAGAAAAAAATTCCACGAGCAGGTATAACCCTATCCACAATAAATCACTTTCAATCCAGTTCTGAAAACTAATACAGAGTAGGAAGAAAGCATTACAGAAAATTTTTGTTTTCATTAATCAAGCTGGAAAATAACGGGCCTTACATGAATGCCCTTTAGGAAGACAGTTCTTATAGTTTTATGTTGATAGAAACTCACATTACATTTGAAATGCATGTTAAAACCATGACTGTAGATTAACTACCACTTTCAGTCGTCAGAAGATGAAAAATGGTCAAGAGTCACCCAAACTGAATCCTGGTTCCTCCTGGAAAATGTGTTCCTAAATATTTTCCCCCTGAACTACTGTGCTCTTTCTGTATCTTACACAGCAGACATTGCGATGCACAAACACATCCAGAAGGCCTTTGAGGGCTGTCAGCCTGCTGGAACAATGAGGAATTCACCTGGGTTTCTGCCTTTCTGCCGGGCCCAGAAAGTTCTGGGTAACCCAGGTGACGTGTCATGAGAATACATGTGTAGCTCACACCATATGTATTATCTCCTCAGGGTAGACACCAAAATCCATGTTCGTATATGAAAATCCGAGATGCGTACAGAAATCAAGAGTGATTCTGTCATATTGAAAGAAAAACACACTGTTGCGCTGCCACATGCCTCGTTTCTCCTTGAGTGACTGCAGGAAGTAGCGATTGCAGTCAGAAATCTCAGAAAGAAAAATTAGAGTAAGGGCAACACCTGAAGTTTATGCCTGAAAATACTTGGAGAATGACTGTGACCAATAAACCAGGACTTAGTTCATGAGACTATGTCAATGAGCTTATACCATCCCATGTCCTGGTCAAACCCTCATGTCTGGGAGATGGAGGGACGTCTTCATCTTCCAGAGCTACTATTAGGGAAAAAGGTGGAGACAATACTGACTGAGTCCCTACTTCAGCAGGAGAGCCAAAAACACCTTGCCCCTCCATAATCCCAAATGAAAATAAACATCTCGGGGCGCCTGGGTGGTTTAAGCTTCTGCCTTTGGCTGGGATCGAGCCCCACGTCAGGCTCTTTGCTCAGCGGGGAGCCCACTTCCCTCCTTCTCTCTCTGCCTGCCTCTCTGCCTACTTGTGATCTCTGTCTGTCAAATAAATGAAATAAATAAAATCTTTAAAAAAGAAAAGAAAAGAAACATTTCATTTTACTAGTGTGCAGCAGTGACTATGCAGGAGAAATTATTATTATTTTATTATTAGATGATATATTATTATTATTATTATTATTATACTATATTGTTAACCTTTTGAATTCGGACACCTAAAATTTTAAATAAAATATGAAGGCCTTTTTTTTTAAGATTTTATTTATTTGAAAGACAGAGATCACAAGTAGGCAGAGAGGCAGGCAGAGAGGGGGAAGCAGGCCCCCACTGAACAGAGAATCTGATGCAGGACTTGATCCCAGGACCCTGGGATCATGACCTGAGCCGAAGGCAGCGGATTAACCCACTGAGCCACCCAGGCGCCCCATGAAGGCTTTTTTTAAAGAACAAAAACTTCAGACTATATCTTTATCCTATCAGTTCCCACTACAACTGGCTTCTGTCTTGGCCAACATTTAGCCATTCAGATAAAGTCCGTATTTAGTGCTTCGTGTTTATGCATGTGTAAAATAAGCGGACAGTCATAAATCTTTAAGATTGTGTATAATAACCGTGAAATAAGGATTCTTGATACGCAAGGTCTCGTCTGGGGAAAACAGCTGGAGAACAGTATGCAGTTTTCAAATGACGAAGGGGAAATACGCATTCAGTTATGAGAAAGGGAAGGAGAACAAGACCAAATAATAATAAAAGGGAAAAAAGCTTTTTCTGCCATCTTTCCGTGCCGCAGTAACAGTGTGAACAAATGTCCCACAGATGCCCTCAAGAACATTAACACTGCTGAAAGGGGGGGCGAAGGCCAGGTTCTTAGGAGGCCCTGCACCAAAGTCATCGTCCCGTTTCCTCACTGTGATGACGAAGCATGAGTACATTGGCAAATTTGAAATTATTGATGACCACAGAGCTGGGAAAACTGCTGTGAACCTCACGGGCAAGTTAAACAAGTGTGGCATGACCAGCCCTAGACTTGTATAACTGAAAGATCTAGAAAAGTGGCAGAATATTTCCATCCCCTCAGTTTGGTTTCACTGCATGGAAAAATTCTTCTGGCATCATGCACCATGAAGAAGGAAGAATCCAGGCAGGAGGGAAAATCCTGGGATTCCTTTTTCCTAGAAATATAATATACATGGCACGTGAAATTCCACAATGGGGAAAAAAAAAGGAAAATAAATTACAGTCAACTAATGTTTGACAACGGTGCCAAACAATTCAATGGGGGTAAGAACAGTATTTTACTCCCAAGCAGCCACATGCAAATAATGAAACAGGAGTCCTGCCTCACACCATACAGAGAAAATAACCCCAAATGCATCAAAGACATAAGTGTAAGCATTAAAATGATAAAGTTCGGGATGCCTGGGTAGCTCAGTTGGTTGGACGGCTGCCTTCTGCTCAGGTCATGATCCCGGAGTTCCCAGATTGAGTCCTGCATCAGGCTCCAAGCTCCACAGGGAGTCTGCTTCTCCCTCTGACCTTCTCCTCGCTCATGCTCTCTCTCATTGTCTCTTTCTCAAATAAATAAAATCTTTTAAAAAATAAAAATAAAGTAAAATGATAAAGTTTTCAGAAGAAAACACAAAGGTAAATGTTAGTGGTCTTGAATCTAACAACGGCTCCTCAGCCAAACACCAAAGTACAAGCAACTTAAAAAAAATAATAAACAAATAAATGGGACTCAACCAAAATATCCCAGTTTTGTGCTTCCAAGGACCCCATTGACAAAGTCAAAAGACAAGCCACTAAATGGGAGAAAATATTTGCAGGTCATATATAAGGAACATGCATTCAGACTGTGTGAAGAATTCTTTTTTTTTTTTTTTAGATTTTTTTTTATATTTATTTGACAGAGAGAAATCACAAGTAGATGGAGAGGCAGGCAGAGAGAGAGAGAGGGAAGCAGGCTCTCTGCGGGCCTCGATCCCAGGACCCTGAGATTATGACCCGAGCCGAAGGCAGCGGCTTAACCCACTGAGCCACCCAGGCACCCAAGAATTTTTACAACTCAAATAAAAAGACAACCAAGTTAAGAAATGAGCAAAGAGGGGCGCCTGGGTGGCTCAGCGGGTTAAGCTGCTGCCTTCCGCTCAGGTCTTGAACTCAGAGTCCTGGGATCGAGCCCCATGCTTTCTGCTCAGCAGGGAGCCTGCTTCTTCCTCTCTCTCTGCCTGCCTCTCTGCCTGCTTGTGATCTCTCTCAATAAATCTCTCTCAAATAAATAAATAAAATCTCTTAAAAAATGAGCAAAGAACTTGAATATACATTTCTCTAATATTCAAATGTATACATTAATATATAAATGTATATATAAATATATTTTACATGATCATATATTTATATAAACATATTTATGTAAATATATTTACATTCTTAAATATGTATTTAAATATAAATAAAATATGAAATCTATAATATATATTTAAAGATACATATAAGGTATATATAAAATATATGGGACAATAAGCACGTGTAAATATGCTCAACATCACTAATCATTCGGGAAATGCAAATCAAAACCATGGTGAGATACCACCTCCCACCCACGTGGATGGCTACTATCAAAAACCCCAAAAGCAGGTGTTGGAAGGATGTGAAGAGCTGGAACCTGTAAATTGCTGGTGGGCTTGGAAAATGGCACAGCCACATTAGAAATGGTTTAATAGCTCCTCAAAATGCAGAACACAGAGTTGCCATATGACACACCAATATCACTCCTGTGTATAGAGCCAAGAAAAAAACTATGCCCACACAAAAACTTGTGCATGAAGGTTTAGGGTTTATTCGTAATAGCGAAAAGGTGAGAACAACCCTGATGTTCATCAACTGATGAAGAGATAAATAAAATGTGATCTATCCAGCCTGTGGAATATTATTCAGCCTTGAAAAGGAATAGAATTTTGATATGTGCCACGACACAGAGGAGCCTTGAAAACATTCTGCTGATTGAGAGAAGTCAGTCACAGAAGACCACGTATTGCATAATTTGATTTATATGGAATTTCCAGAATAGCTAAATCTACAGAGCCCGAAAGTAGATTAGCGGTTGCCTAAGACTGGTGTTGATGGCTAAAGTTTTCTTTTGAGGATAATGAAAATGTGTAGGTAGTTCAGTATAGTATAGTTAAATATAGTGAAAGCCATTAAATTGTCCACATTAGATGGTGAGTGGTATGGCCTGTGAATTATATCTCAATTAAGCTGTCATCGAAAAATGCAAAGAACTTCTCTATTTATCAAGTACAAAAAGAATGAACTTGATTAAAAACATCAAAAAAGGGGAAAATAAAAACAAAATAAGATGGGAGGAATAAAATTATGACTGTTTATCATTAATTTAAATGTGTACAGACTGACTTTTTCTATTAAAGCGCCTATCAGGAGGTTACAGATCCACGCTGTTCAAGAAACATACATAAAATGCAAAAGGGATTGAGAATGTATCAGGTGAGGAGATACCATGCAAAAGAGAAAGCCGGAATGGCAAAATTCATCGCAGACAAGTTGGGTCTAAAGTTATAGGTACTAAGATGAAGAGGGACATTTTAAAAGGCAGAGTTTGGAAAGAAGATGTAAAAGGTATAAGCAGGTATACATCTAACAACATAATACCTGAAGACTCTAAAAATGCAATAACAAGGTAAAATTTTAGCTTTTCAAATGGGAGTATCTACTAGAAGGAGGGAAAAACAAGGACACACAGAAAATAGACATCCTGGGGCGCCTGAGTGGCTCATTGGGTTAAAGCCTCTGCCTTCGGCTCAGGTCATGATCCCAGGGTCCTAGCATCGAGCCCCACATCGGTCTCTCTGCTCCGCGGGGAGCCTGCTTCCTCCTCTCTCTCACTCTCTGCCTGCCTCTCTGCCTACTTGTGATCTCTGTCTGTCAAATAAATAAATAAAATCTTAAAAAAAAAAAGGAAAATAGACATCCTTATTTCCCTCGGAAAACATTTCTTTCTTACACCTAAGGAAAGCCATATTTGTAAAGATTAATTGCATACTAGGCAACAAAGGAAACCTTTACAAGCCTTCCAAATTAAAGATTTAAAGAACAGTTCTTTGATCACAATCCGGTAGAATCAGAATTAGATAACCTGGTAACAAAAAATTGAAACTACATACAAGTTAAGAAATACAGTCTTCAGTCAAAGAAGAAATCATAAGACGACTGAAGAAAATCTTGAAAGCAATGGAAAGGAGACTATTTCATACCAAAACTTACAGAAGACACCAGAAGTTATACTCTAAGGAGACTTTAGTGTCAAATGTCTTCAATTTCAAACATTTTTTTAAATAAACGAAAGTACTCATTTAAACCCATCAGAAAAGGGCAGTTCAATCCAAAGAAAGGAAGTAGATATAATAAAGATAAATTTTTAAACTAATAAAAAATATCAGGGGCAAATAAACTCAAAGTTGTTTCTATGAAAGACTAATGAAATAATAATAATAAAAAAAACTTCACATGCCCTATTAAGGATAAGAGAGGGGGAAGATGGGGTGTGGGAGGAGGTGGGGAGAGGGAAGGGGAATGGGGAAAGGGGGGTTTCAGGGAGGAGGGGACAGAGAGAGGGAGAGAGTTGCAAAACAGATAAGGATTGGGAACAGAGATATAAAAGCAAATGCATAATATAAAAGAATCACTAAACTGCAAGGCCCTTTATACTAATCAATTTGATAACCTAGAAGAAACGATGATTTCCTAGGAAAACAAAATCATCCAAATGATTCAAGAATGGAAAATTAAGAAGATGAGTTCCAAGATCAGACAGGTTTGCAGCTGGATAACTGTCATTCTACTGTTAAATGGCAACAGGCAATTAAACAATAATAAGTCAATTCACTTGATGAAGCTGAGCACAATTTTAATACCCAAACCTGAGAGGGAGGAACGGGGAAGCTATTAACAAATCTGGCTTAGGACAGATTAGTTCACAGAAACTGAACTAATGTTAGCAAATAACAGAAGTCAGGCATCTATCAAAGGACTATATCCTGAGACCAACTTGGATTCATTCCAGGAAAATAAAGAAAGCTCAAGACCAGAAAATCAATAAGATTTACCTCATCACTAAATTAACTGTGAAAAAACTCTTAAGACCATAGCAATAAATGCATTTGATAAAAAAATAAAGGCACCTGATAAAAGGTGAGCAACCATTCTTTATAAAAATGAAGATAAAAACAGAAGGACGTTATGCAGGAGGGATTATTAACTGGGAAGCACTAGATCAAGAGGTAGATAAAATGAGCCCATATTTGTTAAACAGTGACAGATCCCCATGCGTGCGTGGATAGAGGCTAATGAGCTCATGGATGAGCACCAGGCTGTCAACAGGTATTATAGGGACAAAGGCAGCGGTGAAGAGAGGAGAGTCTTAACAACAGGGAAGAAGGTAAAAGGAGGATTGCAGTTAAAAATTGTGCATGATACAAACACATGCAAATAAGACCGGATATTTTCCGGTATATAGTTTTTTAAAACCCTGCACACATTACTGGAACTACCAACTCTTGCTTTCAGCTCCGCAGCCCTCGCGTGCTTTCCCAGTACCAGGATGCAGGGGTAGATCCTCCGTTGGTGACATCCTATGTCATTTTCTCCTAAAGGGACAGGTGAAACAGCGCAGGGGCTTGAGGTCGGAACTTAGGCATCGCTGCGCCCACCCCAGCTCCCTGCTCGCCCAGCCCCCACTCTGAAGCGGCGGGCACTTGGAGCTGTTAAGAAGCAGGGATCTGAGCAGTTCTCTGGTTTCCCCTGGAGCCATCTGCATCCATCATATTTCCCACAGCTCTCCCCGAGTGTTGGTGCTGGCTCCCCCCGAGTATTCCTTTAACTCCAGGCATACCCTTCTTATGACAGCACCTAGTACTCCCCGTCACAGTGCTCTGTCTGTCACATGCATCCATTGATCAACTTTGTGCTGGTTGAGGGCTGGAGCCCCCTCCTGTTAACTTCTCAAGTCCGTTTCTAATGCAGCAGCACCTGGCACTTAAGCACCCTGTCAGTACCTGCCAAATGAATGAAATGTACTCAAAACATAGTATGAAGTCTGCGTTCTGAAACTCCTTTTTGGAGCTGTTTGCTATCATTTTCCCAGGCAATTAAAAAAATTTCCAGCCTTGCTGCCAACAACCTGAAGGGGTAAAGGAATGGCGGCATGCCCCATGGGACATGTCACTCTGGATGGTCCTTCAGCAGCAGGGACTTAGATAGCGCTCTTCCAAACCCAGCAGGATGGTGGAATGGGTACGTGGCTGAGTGCCTCCTGGGTCTGACCCTGTGTGACGCCACCCGGTGTCTGCAGCTGCCCTCTGGAAGGTGTTGCTTTTGCGGCAGAGCCAGAGGGCACCAAGCATGTGTCTGTCTCCAAAGTCCTGGGCACCACATCACAATGCCTTCCTGAGAAGCAGAATCAAGGACAGTTGCTGATCTTCATTCCTTCCCACCAAAGGTATCTCATACACCATCTTTGGAAGTTGGAGCCAGGGGGTGCCTGGGTGGCTCAGTCGGTTAAGTGTCTGCCTTCAGCTCAGGTCATGATCCCAGGGTCCTGGGATCGAGTCCCACACATTTGCCTCCCTGCTCAGCGGGGAGCCTGCTTCCCCTTCTCCCTCTGCCATTCCCCCCACTTGTGCTTTCTGGCTCTCTGTGTGTCAAATAAGTGAATAAAATTTTTTTAAAAAGTTTGGGCCATACTCTTTAGCCATTCTACTTTCCCTGGGGTAATTTGCCACCTCCCTGAATTTACCTGAATCTTTCCCAAAATCTACTTATCTTCCAGCCTTCTTGACCATAATGAGTCTATAAATTTTCAATAGACAGTGTGAACTTACACTTGCTAATATTTGCATAACATGCACCTCTTTCGATCTTAAAGAAAAGCTTTGCACCGCAATGGTCTCTAATCTCCAATTAGGTTCTGTTCCGGGATCCCACTGGAATTCTACGTGCCTGTCCCCTAAGATCCCATAAATTGTGGTCCAGTTTCCCAGCCAGCCAAGGAAAGCACATGGGAAATCTTGCTGAAGTATGAGTAAGAGCCAACAAAAGGGAACATATTTATCTGCCTCGAATGCTGGGACCTGAGGAAAGCAAGTTTCATTACAGACAAATCAGGAAGGAGGTGCAGATTGCTTTTTATGTCACTCTGGAGTGGAGGTCTGCCATTGATCATTAAGGCCATTTCCTTCAATGCACTCACCAAAGTGATACTCACTTCGGAGTGGACAAAACTTAGGAAATGGCCAAGGGGAGCTCTGCTTACACTTTACACTCTCAGCATTTATGTGTATTATTTTCTTTATAGGGCAGTATAGAGACTTGAGACCACATTGAAAAAGCAAAGCTTGTCATCCTGTGGCCTTGGGTCAAGAATAGAAATAGTGCTGCTCATGTCAGTTTCAACCTCCAGTGGCCAAGGGTTTGATCTGATGCTCTTTCAAGTTTTCACCATAGCCTTTCTCAAGCTCAATGGCCAATAATCCCACAGGAGGAGATTTCAGGGCCCTCTCAAACTTCTGTTTTGCTATCTCTCCCCAGCCTGCTTCCTCTGCAAAAGTCACCACTTTGCCTGTGCATCTACCACCTCTTAGAGCCTTTGGAATCAGCCACGAATTGCAGTGCTGATTCCTTCCATGACCACATATTGTTTACAGGAAAACTCTTCTTCGTTATGCCTTGCCAGTCAGAGTGACGGTTTCATCCGCAACCTGGACCAGGTTCGGGAATGTTCTACACATAAATGTGAGCAAATGTCTTCTGTATTGAGAGACATGTACAATCTGTAAATGGAATCTATTGAAAAACCAATACATAGGGTACACTTATGTCCTGACCCAGCTGGAAGGAGGCAATTCATTTCTATCTTTCAGAAAATTGGTGTAACACATTGATTTTCATAACAAAGAAAGCAGTTTTGTGTCCTCTACCAAAAGACTGTCATAGTAAGCAATAAATTGCCTCTTTGGGGTGAACAAATTAATAAGATATTTTCTAAATTTCAAAATAACAAAGACAGAACGATGTCTGTAATGCTAAGTGCATCCCCTTAGTGGCAGGGCACTGTGTCATGGACCACCTGAGCAATGACACATGGCGGCCGGTAGTCTGATTTGTACATCAATTCACCTGGCAACCTGTTAAAAGAAAGTCTTGCACATGACAAGCTTTCAATAAGACACTGACAAGATGGCCAGGAAGCCCCCTTAGCTGGCTTTTTCAGGTGTCCAGACATCTAGTCAACCTACCTCACCAACTCATCACCATGCTTACTGGAGTAAACCCAATCTCTTCCTTCCCCCATGGAGATGGGAGAAGAGCCACTCACACGTTTGTATTGAATTCTCATTCCCCCTCGCTCTGTCCCCACATGGCGCTGTCCGTGTAATAAATAAACAAATCTTTATGTCACCCGGAAGTTCCTGGGTCACAACTCGGACAATTTTGGGTCACTACAGCCTTTTGTTTTTCTCTCCACCTTAAGCCTTCTGGGCGACCAACAACTATCTAAAACTCATGTTGCTGCCATATGCTGTTGTTCTGCTTCATCTTCCCAGTAAAGTTCAGTATTTTTCCCTAAAGTTTGGTTTATCAGTATCTCCAGCGTCTATCTCCAGCTAGGGTCATGATCCCAGGTCCTGGGATCAAGTCCCACTCTGGACTTCCTGCTCTGCGGGAAGCCTGCTTCTGCCTCTGCCTCCCATCTCTTATGAATAAATAAAGAAAATCTTTAAAACAATTTAAAAAAACCATTTCTATCTTCCCACTTTTAAAGGTTAATTCTAGGAATTATTGCTATAAATCCAGTGTCCTATCTCTTTCTTAAAAAGTCTTCTCCAGGGCACCTGGGTGTCTCAGTTGATTAAATGTCTGACTCAAAATTTTGGCTCAAGTCATGATCTCAGGGTCATGGGATTGAGCCCTTAGTGAGGCCTTTGTGCTCAATGGGGAGTCTGCTTCTCTTTTTTTCCCTTTGCCCCACCCCCCCTACTCACATGTGCACACACGTGTTGTATCTCTCTCTCTCAATAAATAAACAAATCTTTAAAAAGTCTTCTCCAAAGGGAGTTTGACAAATAGTCCAGTAAGGGGCTGGAAGAAAATATTATAAGTTTTATTCATATTTCATGTCATCCATTTAACTGTTTAGCTTTTGCATGCCTTTTATAATAATTTAGTAGAGTAGTAGAGTTTATAATTTATCAAAAATTTGCTTAAATTTGTGCTATGTCCGCAAATATTTTTTGTATGTATGTATGTATGTATGTATGTATGTATGTATGTATTTATTTATTTTTGTGAAAGAGAGGTGCACAGTAATAAAAGGAGATCACTGCTCCAGGGACCCAGATATTTCCCCAAGTCCTGTTTCCTTCCATTCCCTCTGGGCTTCATTAGACCCCCTTAACACCAATCTTGTCCCTAAAACACGCCCTCTGCAGCACCAAGTTCAAATGCCTAACTCGGGCCATCACTGCAGGCTGTACCGGGATGACCTTAGGGAAAAGGGTGGTGGGTCTCACGGGTTAGCTGTGTCACCTCCATGAACAGTCCTTTATTCTGAACAGCTAGTGCAGCCCACGTTTGCAATCACAGGCTCTGGCACCAGAGTGGGCGTAGATCCCAGCTGGCCCCTAAGTAGCAATATGGCTTTGGGAAAGTTGTGTCATTTCTGGCCCAGACTTAAGGCTCATCCATAACGTGGAGGAGAAGACAGTGTGACCCTCAGTGGGCTGTTGAAAGGATCACGAGATGGTTCGACTCAGGTGCTCCGAGGTACCCAGCACACAGTAGGCCCACAGTAGAACAAAAAGTTGTTCTATTGATCTTATAGTTACTATTACTCCTACTAACAAAACTAACTGATCATTTGAGATGATTTTCAAGCGAAGTGTCTTCGCCTGGATTTCTAAGATTAACCTACTTCAAAATGAATTCTGCTCTACTGTGAAAAACGAGCTAACCAGCAGGTTTCTTCTGCATCTTTTCTGAACTTTTTAGGATCCTCTCTAGAGAAAGGTTCTAAAGGAAGGCAAAGTGCAGAAATACTCTTGCTTCAAAGGATGTGTAGGAAATGATTAATTTTGCCAAAAAACAGTGCCTTGAACATAAAAGATGTTTGACGAAGCTCACTGTAGACAGTGTATCCCTCCAGGATTCATAAGTTGAAAACTCAATGTCCAAAGGGACATAACTAGGAGATGGGGTCCTTGGGAGATGTTTAGGTCATGAGGGTGGAGTCCTCATGGGCGAGATTAGTGTCTCCATAAGAGAGACCCCACAGAGATCCCTCGCCTCCTCCAACTTGGAGGTTATAGGGAGAAGATGGTCATCTGTGACCCAGGAAGTGGGCACTTGAACAGACACGGAATCTTCCAGGGTCTTGATCGTAGACTTCCCAGCTTCCAGAACTGAGAGAAATAAGTATGTCTTTAAAGCACCTAGTTTATGGTGCTCTTGTTACATCAGCCCAAACTAAGGTAAAGCTTGTCTCTTATACTGAAAAATAACACAAATGTTAACAACAATTTAAAAAAGGAACATTGTGGCCAATGACATGTAAGGAACATCATCTCTCCTCTACAGAGCCAAGAGCTTAATTAGTTTCGGGCAACTCAGTAGAGTATGATTAAACCAAAGAGCAGCAAGATGTCTAAATGCTCAAGTCCTCTGCCTCCTACTTTTCTGCCAAAACAAAAGAAAAGCCCTAGGCTGGTTTTGGTTACCACCAAGCACAAAACAGCCAAATTCCAAATTAAAAAGCTCTGGGGTTTAATTGTGGATGTATGGAATTACATAGAAGCTCTCTTTGATCATTCCAAAGGATGTTTCCCTCAAAGGTTACAAATACATCTCAGCCTACCAACCATCTCAGGCCTACCACAAAAATTATATATATACACTTTTAGCATTTTAAAATGTGTCTAAATTTCAGTTTCGGATCCAGTTTTGACTATTGTTATGGGCTTAGTTGGATGCCCCCAGATTCCTACGTTGACGTCCTAACACCCAGCATCTCAGAATGTGGCAGTATTCAGAGACAGGATTTTTAAAGAGGTGATAAAGGGAAAACGAGCTCACTGGGGGTGGGCACCAAGCCAGCAGGACTGGTGTGCTTACAGGAAGAAGAGATTAGGACACAGACAGTACAGACTGAAGGACAATCGTTTGAAGACAGAGTGGAGAACACAGCTATCTGCAAGCCAAGGAGAGACGTTTGAAGAATCGAATCCTACTGCCACCTTGATCTTGGACTTCCAGCGCCCAGAACCATGAGAAAATAAATTGTATGTTGCCTAAGCCACCCGGCTGTTATTTTGTTTACGACAGCCCATGACTCAGAAATTTGTGGACCTCCCCCCCAGACTTTATCCTGAAGTTCTGTTTCAGCTTCAGGGGCTTGTGTAATACTACTGTATCAAGGAGGGAGGCTCCTGCCATTCCCTGCACTGGGTCATTGAGACACTGCACAGCTGTCCCCAGGGCTGGCTACATAATTTACAAGCCCCATGCAAAATGAAGATATAGGGCCCTTTGGGCAAAAACAGGGAGGAAGTGTTTGTTAAAGGTACTAAAATAGAAAGCTCATTTCCTCCATCATCTGTCTTCTGAAGGGGCATGGCTGCTGTTTTCTATTTGCATTTAATGTCATTCCAAGCAAATAAAAATTTTATAATGTGATTATGGGCATGATTTATGCCATTCATCTTCACAGGGTGCAATGTCAGTGTTAAATAATTCACGCAGGGATTCCACAGCTGGGGCACACCCACGTGCCCTCTTCTTATCAGAACCGTAGAAATCCTGCACAAGACAAGCTCTGCCATCTTTACCTCACCTGGGGACTCACACCTGTTCCACCAACCCTGCTGCCCTCGGCTTCCTGATGATTACGGAACTTGACAGGATCAGGATCCAGGGGCTGCCTTTCTTTCCCTTCCCTCCTAAGTCACCACTTCCAAGGCTTGGCTAACACAGGGAGGTGACATGAGTGAGAAATGACAAGACAGGGTTCTGGGCTGCTCACAAGAGGCCACCGCCTCCTGCCGGTGCTCAGAGCAAGCTCTGGTCTGTAGGGAAGGCGAGCTCCGGTTGACTCGGTCATAGACATCACGTGGTCAGCGAGTCTCGTTGACCACCACTCACGAGGTGTCCATTTCCATGCTGTGCTCACCGGGCAGGGCGAGCAGTACATGCAAATGAGCAGTACAGGCAAGGAATGGTGGATACCCACAGTGGGCTGTCCCCTCCACTATGTACGTGCTCCACTATCCCACCTGTTATGCCCCAATAATGGGTCCATGATTAAAAGAGCGAGACTGATACAAAGCGAAGGTCAAACAAAGCTTTATTTTGCACCAAGCATCAAGAATCAAACTGACCAGCCAGGGCCGCTTTTCTTACAGAGAAGTCAACCCCTCTCTCCTTTACAGACTAGCTATTAAGGACATAGGCCATGCGGTTGGGCCTGGTCATGCACAGGTGGCCAATGAAATTGTAACACACAGAGAAAGCTGCACAGTGATGCTAGGTGACCAATTGAATTACAACTTACCTTTTAGTAGATATTTGACCTAGCCTATCACCTTGGTTAGGATTTTCGCCCAAAAGACTCACAAAGGGCGGGACCCATACTCCTTGGTAGCTAGGGAGACAGTATGCAGCCCTCCACTGATCAGATGTCTTACCTGGCCTGACCCACCCTTGTATTTGGGCTTTGTTACTTGAGGTTGATTTCCGGGACTTGTTTTTAAGTAAGTCCCCTGGGAGAAGGGGAGCAGGGACAGCTTAAGGGTTAAACAACAAGGTTATTGTGTAACCTCAATGGAAGCCTCTGGCTAAAATATAAAAATATAAAGTAGGTTCTTACACCACCCACTTCACTCAAAAAACACAAAGTCAAAAATAAAACTGAGTAATTCCTAGACATTGAGAGAGAAGCACACTGACTTCACCTTAGAACCCTTCTGAGGGCGGTGCTTGGCAGGGTAGGGGGGTGTGAGGGAGTTGGGGGTGGATAATGGGACCTCTGAGGGTGTGGCCAAAGGTCAGGGCCATTTGGGAAGGGGCTTTCTGGGGGAGGGGCCCTTCTGGGAGCAAAGCCCTGGGTGGGGGCATTCCCTCTTGGGGCAGGGCTGGGAGCAACCCCAGAAACCTGGCCCACAGAGAAGCTGGTCCTTTCTCTCCCTCTGCCTCCTTTCCCCAGGGACCCCTAGGCTTTGGAGATTAAAGTCGAAATTAAAGCCATATGTCTAAATGGTTCATACTGTGGTTGGGTAGTGTTTTTAACATATTAATTGACTGGTTTTTCTCAGTATTTGCCAAACCTTTCCCAACTCAAGGCTTTCTCTTAAGCAGCAGCGCAAGGCAGGCCGTTGAGTTGGGTCAAGCTGTTTGGTGATTCTTTGTAAAAACCCACCCTCTTGCGCTGCTCAGGAGGGCAGTGTTGCGTCCTAGGATAAACATAAATATATATCAAATGTGTTTACAAGTTATATTTATATGTATACATTCAATTCTCTGTTTACATATATATGTATAAACTAAAAATAAAAATATTGTTTAAAAGACTGTTTTCCGGGGTGCCTGGTGGCTCGGTGGGTTAAAGCCTCTGCCTTCAGCTCAGGTCATGATCCCAGGGTCCTGGGATGGAGCCCCTCATTGGGCTCTCTGCTCAGCGGGGAGCCTGCTTCTCCCTCTCTCTCTGCCTGCTTCTCTGCCTACTTGTGATCTCTGTCGGTCAAATTAATAAATAAAAACTTTAAAAAAATGCTGTTTTGCAGGGAACCTGGGTGGCTCAGTCCTTAAAGTGTCGTTTTTCCACTCAGATCATGATCTTAGGGTCTTGGGATGGAGGCCCACATTGGGCTCCCTGCTCAGCAGGAAGAGTTCTTCTCCCTCTCCCACTGCCCTGCTTGTATTCCTGCTCTGTCTCTCTGTCAAATAAATAATTTTTTAAAAAGAAATACTTTATTTAAAAAATATATGTAAAATGCTATTTTGCCCTCTATCCTGGTAAGATTGAACACATTCCTAACAAGAGATCTTTCTTGACTCCGTGATAAAAATTTAACATTGTCTTAATGAATCCTCACAACATCCGCCTCCCCAACCCTTCTCAGATGTTACAATTAAGGTTCAGTGAAGTCCAAACACTGGGCCTGAGGTAATATATTCAGTATGTGGCCTCTTGGCATAGTCTAGCAGCCCAAATTGGGGGCGAGGGTGTTTGAGTGTCGTTGGCCAGGATGAAAAAGCTGAAAGATGAAAAGAAGGGTAGTCTTGCTTTTTGGCCCCAAAAAAGAAGATTTAGAAAGAAAGAGACCTGTCGCCCAAAGGAGGAGGCTCCCCACTGATCCCGGCTGGGCAGGAGTCAGAGCAGAAGGGAAACTCCCATCACCAAGGAGAATGGGCTTCTCCTTCATACAAAAGCATAGGATCCCTCTCACCTGATATGTTTCTGTCCCATAGTCATCCCCCTGTGCCTGCCCCATAATAGCATTCACAGGAAATGGCTGAGAGATACATTCAACTTGCAGAATTATAGCAAATAAAGTAATCTTTGACCCATCCTGGGAGCTTCTGATTACTGGGAGGGTCCAAGCTATCCTAGGGCAAGTGCACTCATTTCAAGAACCAGTAAAATGACTCCAAGGGTATCATAAGGGCTAGTGATCATGACTGGTCCAGAAATATTTCTGGGAGTCCCTTTTAACATCCCTCCCATCATTTCTTCTCATCTTCAAGGGAATGGTACTTAGGTATTCTGAAAGAAATATGCATGACTAGTAAACTGTGTGTGACCCCTGCCGCCTAATTTATCCCTCACCAGCAATTAACACTGATGGTTTGAAGGACGGCTACTCCCCTGGCAGGGCAAGAACTGAAGCAGAACGTATGGGGCGAGGCGGCTCTTCCCCCTGGATATAAATAATTAAACCCAGTAGCCACCCTTCCTGCCTGGCCACTGTCATTTAGGTATGGCTGATTATCCATAAATGGGAATGAGATGGGGGCGGGGATGGGGGAGGGAAGCAGGTGACGGTCAAAAAAATTACAGTAGCTGCCACTGAGGGTCCAACCTGGCATTAGACTGAGCCCAAGTCCTGATTCCATCATATACGAGCTGTATAAACTTGGAAAACTGAGTTCAACTCTCGAAGCATCTGCTTTGCCCCCCCCCTTGGAGTGAGAATAGTCAGTAGTGTTGACCTCACAGGGCTTGTTAGGAGGATTAAGTTAGATACTGTTCATTTAGCACAGTTCCTGGCCTATAGAAGGCACACATAAAAGTTGATTGTCGTTTTTATGGACCTCCAACTTTAAGCCTTCTATAAAGAACCAAATGATATCTCTGAAAAATACCAACTGCCTACAAGGTTGTAGGGAAAGTGGTATCTATGTTGACCTGATTAGAAAAAAGTGGAAAATCTCTCTTGTTTAAGCCTTGTTGAAAATTTTCTAAACTCTGTCCACTCTTCTGCTTTAGTAATTAGAACAAACGTTGGAGACTCGTGATTTTCTGATAATTGAGTTGCTCGTTGTAACGCAGGGCAATTCGACATTAGTGTTTATTTAAAAAATTACCGCAAATGAAGATAAATGGTGAGACGTGCACTAAATTTGATGAAAATCCTGACGTGAGTGTTTCTTCTTGGGATTCTCTCTCTCTCTTTTTTCTCCTATGATCTGAGAGCGGATTACATTCTACTTGGGTGATGGCTCAGGTCAAATGTGTGGTTTTGCAGGTGCCTAGCCTTTCACAGACAATCTTGGAAGAACCATCATTGTCTCTGTAAGAAAACGGAAGGAAAGATGTGATTTTAACACTCAGCCTACAACAGTTCAACAATCTACCAATGTGAATTTAGAAACGCTGAGCAAGTCCCCCTTCTAGTAACGAATATCTCTCCCATTTTCTTATAATGCCTGAGTTTCTACAACTGAGCAATCTACTCTTTTGTGTAAAACAGCTTCCCAGGATTGTTTCTCCTTTAAACGCAAGTGAACTTTGGGGATGGCACTCAGATCCCTTTCTTTTACTGGACACCTGTGGAGCAGGGGTTGGGTGTGTTTCAAGAGGGAAAATATCCACAAGGGGACAGAAAAAGGACATAAATGTACAAAATCCCATTTTCCAAGAATGTAAAAAGCTAACTTCCAGGGGAGCCTGGGTAGCTCAATTGTTAAGCATCTGCTCTTTGGCTCAGGTCATGATCCCAGGGGCCTGAGAATCCAGCCCCGCATCGGGCTCCCTTCTCAGAGGAAAAACCTGCTTCTCCCTCTCCCACTGCTTGTATTCCCTATCTCATTGTGTCTCTGTCAAATAAATAAATAAAATCTTAAAAAAAATGCGAACTTCCAATATTTATTTTTTTTTCCTTTGCTCTAAATATCTCAATGTTCACTTGTTGAAAGCAATTGATTGAAGCCCTGGGAAGAAGTGGTAGATTGAAGCACTCATCAGAGTTGTTTGTGCTGCTTTGCAGGGGTCTGGCTGCACTAAATTATTTCAAGAAGTATTAATTATCTAAGTCACTCAGAAGAATCCATTTACCTATTTCATTTTCTTTTTTTGAAGAGAATCTTTTTTTTTAAAGATTTTATTTATTTGTCAGAGAGAGAGAGGGAGCAAGAGCGAGCACAGGCAGACAGAGTGGCAGGCAGAGACTGAGGGAGAAGCAGGCTCCCTGCCGAGCAAGGAGCCTGATGTGGGACTTGATCCCAGGACGCTGGGATCATGGCCTGAGCCGAAGGTAGCTGCTTAACCAACTGAGCCACCCAGGCATCCCCCTATTTCATTTTCTGTGGTTCTTGATCCTTACCCCAAATTCTCACAGGCCTCCACAGCTGGCACAGTGTCCACTCCCATAACTATAATCCCTGTCCCATACTCTCACCTCCATCATACATCATACATACCTGATAAAACCCCACCCTGGTAAAAACCCAACCTTCTGTCCACCCTATGTCTGCCCCTGGCAGCTGAAGGTGGTTGGTGAGAAAAGCAACAATGCTGGAAGCTTTCACATTAAATTCTTTTTTTTTTTAAGATTTTATTTATTTATTTGACAGAGAGAGACCACAGTAGGAGAGAGGAAGGGAAGAGATCACAAAAAGAGGAAGGGAAGCAGGCCCCCTGCTGAGCAGAGAGCCCAATGTGGGACTCGATCCCAGGACCCTGAGATCATGACCTGAGCCGAAGGCAGCAGCGGCTTAACCCACTGAGCCTACCAGGCGCCCCTTTCACATTAAATTCTCAGCCACAAATCCAAGTATGTTTCTCTGACCGACAGAATCTCCATTCTTCTCGTGAAATATTTTGACTATTTCACATCTTCTTTCCTCCAACCTTAAGCCAGGGCTTCTCAACACTGGCCACACTTTTGAATCACCTGGAAGACTTTAAAACACAGGAGTGGCCACCTCCAAAGGACCTGATCTAATTGGTGTAGAACCAATTAGATTAATATCCAATTAGGGTCTGGATATAAGTGTGCTTTTAAAATTCTCCCAGTGATTCTAATGTACAGCCATTTTGTTCAGAGTGAGAATTGAACACCTTCCATCAGATACAGCTGATGACCGACCATTCTGATGACTTCACTGAGAAAAGTAAATTGAGGGCACCTGGGTGGCTTCAGCTCAGATCATGGTCTCAGGGTCTTGGGCTCTTGCATCAGGCTCTCTGCTCAGCAGGAAACCTGCTTCTCCTTCTCCCTCTGCCTGCCTCTCTGCCTACTTGTGATCTCTCTCTCTCTCTTTCTCTCTGTGTCAAATAAATAAATGAATAAAATATTTTTAAAAAAGAATGAAAAACAAACTGGGTGGGTGTCTAGGTTGCTAAGTGGTTAAGCGTGTGAATCTTGGCTCAGGTCATGAGCTCAGGGTTATGGAGTCGAGCCCCATGTCAGGCTCCATGCTCAGCGGGGAATCTGATTGAGATTCTCTCCCTCTCCTTCTGTCTCTTCCCCCTGCATGTGTGTGCTCCTGCTCTCTCTCTCTCTCTCTCAAATAAATCTTGAAAAGAAAAATCGGTAAGGAAAGAAGACCCACAGAATCCCACTAAGTTTTCCTGGGTGGAACCCTTACTCCAATCCCTTCTGAGTGAGGACATGCCCCTCCACTTGGGATTTCTTCTCATTTCCCTGATCTCTGAGTATGAATGTGCTCCAGGACCCAACCTCAGACTTCTTCTCTGTCTACACTGAGTCCTTGGTGACTGTCCCTCTTCTACCATCTATCTCCTGATGACTCCACATCTCCACCTCCAGTCCAGACCTGGATTTTGAGCTTTTTTCCACTGCCTGCTTTCCAGATCTACCTAGATGAGTTAAACCCAACATGTTCAAAACCAAGCTCTTATTCTTCTCGAGCTCTGCTGGTCATGCAATAGCTCAAACAGGAAACTGTAGAGTCATTCTTGATTCATCTCTTTCTTTCACTGCCCACGTTTAATTCTTTGGTAGAAACTGTGGATTCTATCTTCAAAATATATTCTAAATCTGACCAGTTCTCCACATTTCAGTTACTCCCACTGTGGTCCAAAACACCGTCTTCTATGAGTTATTGTAATAGTCTCCTATCTGGTCTTCTGGATTCCATCTTTGCTCTGTTCTAGTTTATTTTCCACTCAGCAGTTAAAGCAATCCGTTTAAGACAAAAGTCAGACCTTGTTATTTCTCTGCTCTAAGATCTCCAATGGCTCCCCACTTCACTCAATACAAAATTCAGTCTTACAAAATTTAACACTCAACTTCCTTCTCAATTCATCTCCTACCTCTTCACTCAGCTGTCTCTGCCTCCGCTCACCAGCCTCCTTAGTGTTTAACAGAGTACAGCAAGTGCGTGCCTTTCTTGGGGCGTTGCACTTGTTTCCTCTTCTTAAATGTACCCGTCTTGTTCTCTGAATCCACTCAAGGATCTGCCAATGTCTTCTTATCAGAGTAATCTCCCCTAACTGCACACACAGCCAGCACCAGCACCATCACAATCAACATAGTTTCTGTCCCTCTCTACTTTTGACTTCTTATCAACAGCTGACATATTATATATTTATTTATTTACTGTCTGTTCTCTCTCTTCTATTTGAATGCATGTGCTATAAAAATGGTATTTGTGGGTTTTTTTCCTTATTTATTCTGTGTTCAGAAGAGGATTTGATACATAATACTCAGTACATAATTGTTGAACGAATGAATGAATGAATCAATGGAAATATCAGGTTATCTCAATCATAAGAGAGATTTCTCTCAAGCATTTTCTATAGTATTGCCCTATTTCATCCTCTGCATCTCTGGGTTGATTAGTAGATAAAATCATCATGTAAAATCAGTTTGAGCAAGGTTGGATCCTTAAGATTCTATGTCACCTAGGACTCCAAATGTCACGGTGTACCATGCACATTTGCCGCCAGCCTTCTCCCCCATATTTTGGTCATGGTTCAGCAGCTGTGGCATCGTTCAGCTTTTTTTTACCCTCCCCTGTCTCAGTTCCAGGAGGTCCTCCTTGGCTTTGGGCCCCCTTCCTGTGGGTGATGAAGGCAATGTAGGGAGAAGCAGCAGCTTCCCTGACTCACCCCTGCTTTCTCCATTCATACTGATCCAGTAACGCATAGCCTGTGCAGTACAGGGCTGGCCAGGTCAGTCTCTGCCACCTTAGGACCTCATTTTTGTTCCCTGCGGCAGCTTGGCCATTTGCAAAATCAGAAATTGTAAAAGTACAAACAGGAGACAATATGCCATATTTTATGGATTTTAAGATGCCCCTCCCCTCCCATTTTCTTTCACATCTCCAATGTCAGGAATTGTCTTATAGTTGGGGCTGAGCAGGTGGAAGTCCCTATAAAGTTACCACAGCTTGACCCTGTGCCATGTGGTTACTGCTCCTAGGGCACAACTGATCATCTACATCCCTTGGCATGCCAAGCCACAGGCCTTTTGAGGACCATTTAAAGAAAGAAAATAAACTGTTTATTATATGAAAATCTCAGATAAGGAAATAAAAAAGAAAAAAGAAAAAGAGAAACCCTACCAGCATCAAAACAAGCAGAATGGATGACCTCAGAATACTTTTATAAGAAGTGTAGCATGCAAAACAATCTTGAGAAAGGAGAACAAAGCTCAAGAGATTTTGAGAACAAAATCTCAGATAAGGAAAAAAAACAATCTTGAGAAAAAAGAACAAAGCTCAAGATATTTTGAGAACAAAATCTCAGATAAGGAAAAAAAAAGAAAAAGAAAAAAGAAAAAGAGAAACCCTACCAGCATCAAACCAAGCAGAATGGATGACCTCAGAATACTTTTATAAGAAGTATAGCATGCAAAACAATCTTGTTAAAGGAGAACAAAGCTGGAGGTATCAGTTTCTTGGATTTCAAGATATACTACAACATTATAGTAATCAAAACAGTAGGGTACTGGGAGAAAATATACGCATAAATCAACAGAAACAGGATAGAGAGCCCAGAAATAAATCCACAATTATATGGTCAATTAATCTTTGACAAAGGAGGCAAGTATATGTAACAGAAGAAAGTCTCCTCAAAAACAGTGTTGGGAAAACTGGAGAGCCATTTGCAAAAGAATGAAACTAGACCACATTCTTTTCCCATACACGTAAAGAAACTCAAAATGGATCAAAGATCTAAATGTGAAGTGTGAGGTGTGCCTGTCTTGCTCAGCCTTTACAGCATGTGACTCTTATTCTTGAGGCTGTGAGTTTAGGTCCCACATTCAGTGTAAAGCTTAATTAAAAAAAAATTAAATGAATAAATGAGAGCCCTGAAACCATAAAACTCCTAAAAGACAATAAGCAGTAATCACTTGGAGATTGGTTTTAGCAACATTATTTGTGGGTATGTCTGCTTAGGCAAGGGAAACAAGAACAAAAATAAATTATTAAGACTACAACAAAATAAAAAGCTTTTGCACAGTAAGGGAAACCCGCAACAAAACCAAAATGGAACCTACAGAATGGGAGAATACAGTGGTGAATGATAAATAAAATAAAGAATTAATAACCAAAATATGTAAAGAACACACACACACACACACACACCAAACCCCCCAAAAAACCCAAACCCCAACATATAATCCAATTGAAAAATAGGCAGATGACTTAATAGACATTTTTCCAAAAAATACATACAGACACCCAATAGACATGTGAAAAGATGCTCAATATCACTCATCAGGAAAATAAAATCAAAATCACAGGGAGATCTATCACCTTATACTTGTCAGAATGGCTAGTATTAAAAAGACAAGAAAGAACAAGTGTTGGCCAGGATGTGGAGAAAAAGGAACCTCTGTATTTTTTAGTGGGAATGTAAATTGGTGCAACAACTGTGGAAAACAGTATGGAGGTTCCTCAAAAAATTAAAAATAGATTTACCATATGCTTTAGTAATTCTAGTACTTGATATTTACCCAAAGGAAATAAAAACACTTGATTCAAAAAGATATATGCCCTCCTAGGTTTTCTGCAGCACTATTTATAATAGCCAGTATATGGAAGCAGTTCAGGTGTTTATCAGTAGATGAATGGGTAAAGATATGGTGCATATAGATATATAATGGAATATTATCCAGCTATAAAAAAGAATGAGATCTTGCTATTTGTGACAATATGGCTGGATCTAGAAGGTATTAGGTTAAGAGAAATAAGTCAGACCGAGAAAGGCAAATACCATATGATTTCACTTCCTTTTTTTTTCTTTTTAAGATTTTATTTATTTATTTGAAAGAGAGAGAGATCACAAGTAGGCAGAGAGACAGGCAGAGAGGCAGGTGAAGCAGGGTCCCCACCGAGCAGAGAGCCCGACTCGGGGCTCGATTCCAGGAACATGGTATCATGACCTGAGCCAAAGGCAGAGGCTTTAACCCACTAAGCCACCCAGGGGCCCCTGTAATTTCACGTCTATATGGAATATAAAAAAAGAAACAAGTGAACAGACAAAAAAATAAAACAGAAATAGACTCTTAAATACAAAGAACAAACTGGTGGTTATGGGAGGGAAGGTGGATGGGGGATGGGTGAAATAGGTGAAGGGGATTAAGAGGTACAAATTTCCTGTTATAAAATAAATAAAATAATTTCTTGTTCTTATCTGGAGATGAAAAGTACAGCATTGGGAATACAGCCAATGATATTATAATAAGTTTATATGGTGACGTGATGATATACTTACTGTGGTGATCACTGAGTAATGTATAGAATTGTGAAATTACTATGTTGTACACCTGAAACTAATTTAACATTGAATGTCAGCTATATGTCTAATAATAATTTTTTAAGTGCAGCATGACAAAAGCTCTGGGTGGCTCAGAGGAACATATTGTGAGAAAAATCTGGGCACTGAAATCTCTCAGTTAGAAAGTAAATAAAAGTAGTGAGATTCTTAATGTGAGGTTTGGAAAAACGTTAACCCAAAATTTTAACTTTTATTTTATGTATGCATTAAGGCCATATGTAATAAAAATCTGTCTAAATACTTACCAAAGAGCTTTTTGAATACATTTAAATTAAAATATTAATGAAAAGAAAACATTGTATCATAGTTTGAATGGTAGCATTTTTTGTTTCTTATTAAACTATACCAGGAAAGGAGGCCAAGACTCAATGAAATATGGCTATTATCCCCAGTTTCACAAGAGCATGAACCTCTCTGGCTTAACAAAGCCTAAGGAATCTACTACAGAAATGGGTTGTTCTTACTACCCTGGAGCCTTTTGTGCAGACTATGAACCAAAAGCTCAATATTAATCTTAAAATTAATTATATTACAAAGTTGTATTATTTGGAAGATGTGTTTAAATGACTCAAAGTTAAAAGATCTCAGTATAATGCTGGTTCTATAATTATCCTGTCAGAAAACATTACTTGTAAAACTTAATGATGTAGAACCATAATCATAGCATCGAGTAGGAGGTTGCCAAGCAGATGGGAAAGTTTTTTGGTTTTTGTTTTCCAGTTGTTTTCTTCTCTTTCCTCCCCTCCTTTACAAGGAGAATCAGCCACCTGTTTTTAAAGGCTGAAGTATTTTTACTGTTCTTGGTCGGAAACATTTGTTTAAACAAAGTAGCACTGGTTGCTAAACCCTTGATTCTAAATGGACATAGCCATCTCATTTTTGTTGGGCCAGGGTTTGGATAACAATTTGATTTCCCAGTCTGTTTCTTTTGTGACCATATAATCCTCTCCCAGTGTTGCATGCTCTGTGAGCTACAAGCACTTGAGAGCTCATAAGCACAAATACTCCAAGGTTTCTTTGGGATTAGCACCATACAAATGCAGATTTGGCACAATGGAAGACTGATTCCATGCTTGTAATGGTTACTGCTCTACTTCCTGCTTCCTCTGGGTAGCAAAGCTAGCTACTGTATTTAAAATACTCACTTACTTTAGCTGCTGACTTTTTCATTGGCTGCCTGGAGAAGAGAAGGAGTTCTTGCCTATGTATTTCAGTGTTTTGATCCCTTTCAATTATTTTTTAAAATATATGTCATTAAATTTTACAGGAGTATTACAGAATTCCTAATTGCAGAATTTGAACTTGAGCTATGCAATCTTACTTTTCGTATTTAATCTATGTGTCAATGACCTTTTTAAGTCTGATTACCTGTATGAACTCTCTTCAGAATCTTTCCCTGGTTAACACAGTATAGAGAAGTGCTGGAAACCAGTTCTTTTCTGTGACACAATTCTTCCAACGGATTTGAAATGCTTTGCAAACAATTTCACGTATATCAGCCAATTCATATACAAAGCAATGTCATGTGAATCCTTTCCTTTTTATATATCATCTTTCAGTGATGATCAGGAATTCATGCTGGTACAGAGACTCTGGTTTGGGAGGAGGAAACAGGGGCTTGCGAGGGGAGGGCAAGAGCAGAAGCTGCTCACCTGCTGTTAGAACGACCTTAGCTGGTGGTACCAACATCTTCACCCTTTATGCATCTGCATCCTTTATGCATGAAATAGCAATATGCCTTTCCCTTTTGTGTAATCCTTATTTAGTTAATACCCAGTAGGATTTGCAAGCCCTTCACATCTCTGTGGATTTATTTTATTTCAGAGTGCAAGTGACTTTATGGCCCAATTACCATCATTGTGACTTATTGCATTATTGTGGGAGAGAGGAGCAAGAAACGCCTGATCACGTGTATCGTCATCAATGGAATGAGTGCCACTCACTCCTGGCCAAGGCAGAGGGATGGATGAAACCTTTCTGATCTATTGTTTATCAGAACACTGAAGCCTGGGTGATTGTGCTGTACTTTAACAGACAAGTGTGTCAAATGTATGGGTGAAGATGTTGCAGTGGTGGTGTTAGAGTAATTAATATTTGGAAGGTAATGAATATTTTGAGTTTAAAGATGTCAAAGGTCAAAGACGGAAGGAATGACTAAGATCGGATGTTGACCCCCTCAAAGTACAGGGGTATTGAAGCGAGACTGAGTCACCACCTGACCCCAGGAATGAACCAGCGAGGAGGGCTCCTTATTAGAGCAAGGCTCCCGGAAGCCAGATAGCCCTTGTGCTTGCAAGAGCTCAAGGTACAGCCGGCTGTGGAGCACCGAAGCAGCAGCAGCCACAGCAGCCACGGGAATCGTGACCCTCAGGCCCAGCGCCTACCTGGAATTTCCGCAGCGCCTGGTTCAGAACCACCGGGGCGGACAGCTCCCCGCCGCCGCCCGCGCCGACTGCGGAAGGGGACCGAGAGCGCGGTCTTCACGCTCCGTGAGCCGGCTGGGGCGGCGGGAAGACCGGCTGCGTCCCCCCCAACCCCCGACACCCACTCGGTTCCTCCCTTCCCCCTGCGGGGCCGCGCGGGGCCTGCGGGTGGCCGTCCCGGGCCACAGGTTCCGCAGGCGAGGAAGCCACCGTCCGCCCTCCCCTGTGCCGCCACCGCCGCCGCAGCTGCTCTCCTCGCCCCGCTCTGCCAAGGGGTTTGGGGCGTGCTTCGCGCCGGCCCCGCCCCTGCCTGCTCCCCATTGGCCGGCGGGCGGGCCCGAGGTGCGAGGAGGCGGGTCCCTCTCTGGCGGCTCGCGCCCGGGAAGGTCGGCCAGGGAGCGCGGGGTGCGGCGGGAGGGCGCGCGGGGACGCAGCGGGCGCCGAGGAGACGCAGCGGCGGCGGTAGCGGGGGCACCTGGGCCCGGCCGCAGCCCCTGCCTCCCGCCCTCGCGCCCTGCGTCCCTCCACGGCCTGCAGCCTGCGGCGCCCGAGCTCCGAGGGCGCTTCCGAGGGCGCTGGGCCCGAGGCGGCCAAGATGGCGGGCCTGCCGGGCGTGGGGAGGCAGGCGCTGTGCTGCGGGCTGCGCTGGTGGGGGGCGGCGGGCCGCGGCGCGGGCCCGGTGCCCGGCGCGTGTGGCTGGGAGGCGCTCTGGGGGGCGGGCGCGCGGGCTGCGGCCGGGGCCATGGCCCAGGTCGGCGGGAGCGCGCGGAGGAGGGCGCCGGCGCTGCTCGAGGCGGCTCTTGCACGCCACGAGAGCCTGCATATCTGGGACGAAGTGTTCGGCGAGTCCGCCCGGACAGCGGCGGGAACGCCTTCTACAGCACGTCCGCCGCCTCCCGCTCCTCCTCCGCCGCCTCCTAGGACGCTGAACAGGAGCGCCCCGGCCCCCCGCTGCCTCCCGACGCCCCCGAAGGGCAGGAGTCCGATGAGGACGAGGCCAGGGCGGGTTGGAGTGCCACGCTGCGGGACCGCCCGCCCCCGCGCTTCGTGGACACTGGCGGTAAGGCGCGGCCCGCGGGGGCGGGAGCGGCCTGGGGAGGTGTGAGCGCAGGGCTGGGAGAACTCCAGACGTTCCGCGGGCCGGCTGCTTGAGGGCGGCTTTTCGGTCAGCACACAGATGGGGCCCTGGCAGCGGGGATTTGAAGTGCGAGAATCAATCTGGTTGCGTGGTGGTGGTTGGTGGGGGCCGCTTTGACTTCCCCGTGGATGGAGAGGATGAGGCGGAGGTCCAGGTGGCACCATGCCGCTGGCAAGGACCCAAGGGGGGGGCCTTCCCTCCCTTGCTGGGAGTGTCCAACCCAGTCACACCTGTGGGGTTGTTGTTAGGGGTGCGTTTGAGTTAGGTTCCTAAAGCCCGATGCAGCTTGTGTGTGTGTGTGTGTGTGTGTGTGTGTGTCTGTGTGTGTCTGTGTCTGTGTGTGTTTGTTGCGGGTGGGGGGTACGTAAATCGTTTTGTGTGGATGGCCCCAGAGCAGCGTTACCCAGGTGCCAGGGGTGGGGCAGCCAGCCTTTGGAGGGAGGCCTAGTGCGAGCCGGGACGTCTTCACTGGCTCGTGTTTTCTCCAGTGAATCTGACCAACTTTGTCCATCCCTTTCAGGATCACTTGCTGAGAGCAGAGAAGAGTGAGAGGACCAGTTATCAGCGTTAAGCTGTCTTCTCTCGCTCCAGAAGGCACTTGTGTGTTCTGCTTACCGACACGGTCATGGTCAAGCCCCTGATATCTGGAGGTCGCAGGCCTGCTGGTGGTTGTGGCTGCTTGAAATCCTCCTTTACTGCCTACTTTTTGGGAAGGTAATTCTGACACGTCTCTGCTTAGCCTGCAGAAGCTCTGCGGCCTCTGCCCTCTGGGAGAGGTGGAGACCAGCCAGCAGTCCCACCTGTCCCCTGATGCTTTCTGTTCCTTGCTCGACAGCCTACTGTGGCAGGCCCTTGTTTCTGCACACCATTTTCTTGTGTTGAAGAGTGTGCAACCAGTGTTGTGGAGGACCAGGGAGTGGCCATACTGGACCCAATGCCGCTCTCCCTGTGGCTCTCCATGATTGTTGTTCAACCATAAGAGAGCAGGCCAAAGGGAACCCTGGCTGGTGCCTGGGCTAGGATCTGGACCTTGTGCCACAGCCTGCTGGTAGGCTGATTGGGTTGGCTGGACTCTCTCAGCAGGGAGTGGTCTGCAGACCTCCCACAGACAGGCTGCAGTGTGGACACCCTGAGCTACAGCTGGGCTCTAGGGTCCGAGTCAACTGTGCTGTGTTTTGGAATGGGTGAATTTAACATATTCTCATTTAGGCTTCAGTTCAGAGTTTGGGAATTTTGAAAGTCACATCACCCTGCATAATCCTTTTAAAGCCCATACATTTCCCAGAATGTCATAAGGGTTTCCAGCCCCAGATGGCTGTTTTTCATTCAATTAGCTCTTTAAGAATTGTACGTACCCAGAGCTCTGGTTTGGCAGACTTGATGCTGTGAGTGCTGTGATCCAGTTTTTGATCTTGGAACATGAGAGACATGTCCTCTTGTTTCCCTCCCTCTCTGGGGAAAATAGGGGAATCGTGTTAGCTTAAGCCTGGTTATGACTAAGAGCCCATGAGTGTTGGTCTGAGAAGGATGAGCGCACCTAAATACATTTTCAAGCAATATTCTGTTTCTCAGTAACCTATACTTGGGAGAAATTCTGCATCAGAGCAATTTAGTCTAGCCACTGTGGCACTTAAATGGTCATGAAGTTCAGGATCATTTGTCATTTAGCATCAGGTTCAAATTCTGCTTCCTTTGGATGTGCACTGAGCTCACATCTGGACCTGAGAATCACAGGCAGGCAGGTGCTTTAACCAAAGACATTTAGTGGTTATTGGATGGTATTTATACCCAATTTTGTTTTCTGGTTTTTTGTGGAAGCTTGCTTTTAAAATCCAGCCCTAATGAAGAATTTCCTTTTCTTCTTGAAACAGTCTTTCCCTGTGGGAAATTCGGGGTGGTGGCGGAAGGGTGAGGTGGATGGTTTATTAAGCATGAGTTCAGATGGCCTGGAACAATGGGATATGATTTATGGGGCCTGGAAATAGATGCCGGGCAGAGAAAATCCTTGTGCCCCACGGTGGGGGGAGGAGAGATGGACGGGTTTGGTAAGAGTGAGAGCTGCACCCTGGCCAGTCTGAGAGCAGAGAGGCTCAGGCTCTGAGGTTTATTAAAGTGTCTAATATAACCCCACTTTAGGAAGGCAGCTTGGGCCTGTCTTCCATCTTTGTTCCCTGGTTCACTGACAGACGTCAGCGGGCCGGTGGGGTAGGAAAGGGTGGCAAACAGGATGGTGGCATTTGGATCTGTGATCAACCCTCGAATAGGAAAATCCGTAGCAGAAATGGCTGTTGCTGCTAGAAGCAGATGAGGAAAGCAAAGGACTTAGGAAACAGGTTTCATGCCTGCCTTCTGCTGCAAAAGCGTGTGTGTGTGTGTGTGTGTGTGTGTGTGTAGATAAGTGAATGTGTATGTGTGCATAGGTGTCTTACACATAAATATGTATTGCTTGTGCTGGATTGGGCTGGTTGGGGATTTTGGTTTTGGTTTTAAATTAGAGATCACAGGTGCTGTCTAGGAGTCCCGCTGATGCCCTAGAGTCCTTGCGCCGGAGAGAGGCATCGGCACTGGGCACCCCTGAGCTTGGATCTGCATCTGGAGTGCAGTAGGGAGGCACCTGGTGCCCAGCCGAGGGGAGGAGGGCAGGGAGGCAGAGGTGTTTCTGTGGTTCAGGTTGAGACTAGTCCACGAACAGCTCTTCTAGTCTTCCAGTCTTCCCAGATTCTTCCTTCTGTTCTGTCCACACATTTAGCTTCCTGGATCAGGCGCTCCAGAAGTGCAGCCAGCAGATAGGAGTGGAGGTACCCTCTCCCTCTCCCCCTTCCCTCTCCTCCCTGGCTTCTGGTTGTGCCTGGAGATATGGGCCCCCTTGAGGTGATTTAAATACAAAGACCATGCTTGCCCTGCTGCCTCTTAAACCCTGTCTGAAGGGAGGGTCAGCTTGGAAGCTGGAGATGCGTGCTGGGACCCCAGGGTCCAGAACCTTCTCCTGATCAGACTTACAGCTCTCCCTCTAAAATAACCCCTTCAAGCTGTCAGCCTCACCTGCCCACTGTGTAAATAACTGACACAGCAGCACAGCAGGCGGGCTCACTCCTTGGAAGCAGCACGAAATTCAGGACGCGCTGGTTTCCGGGCTTCTGCCCTTCTCATTTCCCATTCTGAGCAGTCTTGTGACTCGTTTCCTCTGAGGAGGCAAAGGAACAGGCAGATTTCCCAGATGCTCAGGGGCCCCTCTGTGTTTGGCTTTGTCGGTGGTTCCTTTGCCATGGCTGGCTGCATTCTGAGCTGTTTGCTTTTTCTCTTAGAGGCTGGACATCCTAAGAGTTTTTTTTTTCTGTGTACCGTGTCAGCTACCCTCGGTAATCATTCAGCAGGGAGGTGTGACCTTGAGAAGCTGAAGATGACCGTAGGCCTTAGGAAGTTAACACGGTTAAATGTTTTATCTTAGGGTTTGTTGTTGGTTTACTCAGCTTAAAGTCTTTTTTGACTGAGAAGTAAGAGGAGAAACATCTTAAAGCTAGAGTTAAATGTATATGCTTGTAATGGGTTTGTGAGCTGAGGTACCTGGGCCCTCGTCATTGGTGTCCACGGTGAGCCACTGCTCCCAGCTTTAGCTCTGTATGGCATTCGGTGGCTCCGGGAGGAGCTGTGCGTCTGGGCGAGCGACAGGGTACGCCTTATGCAGTGCTCCCTAATAGTCAGCCACGTGCCCCTACCACACAGAATTCAGAGAAGGGAGCTTCCTGGAGGGAGGTGGTGTTCAGGCTGTGGGCATGACGGTGACCACAACCAGCGGGCCCCGGTCATAATGTTCCGTTTCATAATCACGCCAAACCTTTGTGAGTACTCCGAGAGAGCCGCGATCACCTCCACTTCACAGAGAAACATGGTTTCGTCTGAGGCGATGAGATTACCTGGGGGAAGTGGTAGCCTTCTCTCGAGGGAGACTTGATTAATCAGGGAAGGTCGTTCCTTTTTAGTTTTTTTTTTTTTCGTTACAGCAATCTGAAAACTTTTGCTGTCAGAAATACTTTCGTATTTTTACAGGGAATTGCTTTACAGGGTCTTTTTCTCAGGGCGTACGCAGTTCAGTGAGATCTAATGCATGTTTGGATTTGGATTTGTGTAACCAATCTGCACAGTCGGATAAGAGACAGGAAATCTGTAATGTTATCTCTTTATTTAATCTGTCTCAGCCACTGTGATGAGCGTCGATAGAGCGCTTCTGCAGGCAGCAGGGCTCTGAATCCATGGGGAATCTGGGAGTTGTGTGGGGTCTGGTACTCAGTTTTATTTTATTTATTTAAAGATTTTATTTATTTTATTTGACAGATAGAGATCACAAGTAGGCAGAGAGGCAGGCAGAGAGAGGGACGAGGAAGCAGACTCCCTGCTGAGCAGAGAGCCCGATGCGGGGCTCGATCCCAGGACCCTGAGATCATGACCTGAGCCGAAGGCAGAGGCTTTAACCCACTGAACCACCCAGGCGCCCCTGGTACTCAGTTTTAGAGTTGAAAACTCACCTTTATTTTTAAGAAGTGTGATTGTGTATTTTTTCTTATTAATAAGTAATATATGTACATTTTAGGGAAAAATGATAAAATTTTAAGAAATCCCATAATCCCTCATGACCTTAGCTAATCATAGTTAATCATATTGAGTATATTCTTCATATATCTTAGGTGTCAGCTTGTTGGGTGACCTGCTCTTTAATTGTAATTAATATATTGTAGTCGTTTTCCATTTACATTTTTAAATGTCGATTTTAATGAGTCCGCGGTATCACACAGTTTCCTCTGGGTCTGTGTTGTTGCTGCCTCCCTCTTGTATTTGTTCTGCTGTGATAAATATTCTTGAAACCTAAGTCTGTGTGCACATCAGTAGCACAATCCTTAGCAGAAAATGACCGAAGCAGAATTGAATCAAGGACCCACTGTAAGGTTTTTGGTGTCTGTGGTGAAATAGGTCTCCATAAACATATCTACAATGCTCCTGCCGGCTGTGCACAGAAATCCTTAGAAAGTCATGCTCGGAGGACCTGCTCCAGTGTGTGAATCCTGCCCGCCGGGGCTCTTAGAGGACCGTTGCCTTTGGTAAAGCTTGCTGAGGTGTAATACACACACACAGCACATGAGTCCTAGCATGCGGCACGCTGTGTGTAACTACTACCCAGATGAGGATCAGGAACATTCTGAGCACACCAGAGGTTCCCTCCTGCTCCTTCCCAGTCAGTCACTCCCTGCCCCCTGCTTCTCTTCCATCACCAGCGATCAAGTTTGCCTGTTACCTTGCTCTGGTGGTTCGGTTCCTCAGGACATCTGTGGATTCCTTCTTGTTGTCGCGTATGTGGCATCTTAAATTTCGTTATCGTCTGTTGTCTTCCATCACGTAGGTACTGTAGTCAGTTATCCGTTCTCCTGCTAATGGTCTTTTACATGGCATCCAGTTTGGGGCTTCCGAGGATAAGCTGCTTTAGACATTCTTGTGGTTTTGATGGACAGATACATTTCCCTTGATCATGTAAACCTAGGAAAAGGTTTTCCAGGTCCTAGATTAGATGTGGGTCTCCCCTGTCGACCTCGTGGACTGGGTGATGTTTTGCTGAGGCCTGTCTTGTGCATGGCCAGATGTTGGCCACCTCCATTTGGCCTCTCCCCACCAAATGCCCAGTGGCGCCCTTTCCTCCAATTACATCAACCAAACGTTTCTCCAGGCATTGCCATATGTCCCCTGGGGAGCCAAATCACCTGCAGCTGAGAACAACTGCTTAATTTTCTTAAAATTTATTTAAAATTTATTTTTTGAAAAGATTTTATGTATTTATTTGAGAGGGAGGGGAGAAGCAGAGGGAGAGGGAGAAGCCAACTCGCTGTTGAGTAGGGATCCCGGTGCAGGCCTGGATCCCAGGACCTTAGGATCATGACCTGAGCCGAAGGCAGATGCTTCACCGACTGAATCCCCTGGTGCTCTGAGAACCCCTGCTTCAGTACATGCTGCCACACTGTGTTCCAGTTCATCCAGCTGCCAGCGATGTGCGGGACATGCCATGTGTTAATTCAGCAACATACTGAACCCTGCTGGGATAAAATGATGAGTGAGACCTGTCTCCTGGGGTCCAGCAGGAGAGACAAAGTAAAGACAAGGAGAAAGAGCCTCTGGGAAGCAGTGGGATCAACGTTAACAGGGATTTATATGGAATTCTGGGGAGGGTCACCTGGTCCAGCGGGGTTGGGGAGGAGGTGGCCCCTCGGATGGAGGTGGCCCCCTGAGCTGCTTCTGGAAGCAGAGATAATGATTACTCAGGTGAAGAGGAAGGAACAGGGCATCTCCAACTCGGGCAAAGGCCAGGAGGAGAGAGAAGGTATGCCACTCTGCCCAGGGGTGAACCCACCCTTTTCCTACCCTGAGCATCCCGACCCGAGGCCTTATATACAAAAATGTCCTGAAACGCGACATGATGTCCTTGTTACCACAGCACAAGTAACTGTAGCTGGGATCCAAGGTCCCATGTTCAGGTGCAGATACAGATGTTTCCGGCATTTCCTAGCGCCCACAGAGAGGGGAATGTGGTCGGCTCGGTGAGATCTATGAACTTAGGATGGAATCTCTGGAGAAGCCCTGAGCTCTGCCCTCGAAAGAAGGAAGAGGGAAAGGGAAAAACTCAACTTCTGTTGGCGGAAAGAGGCACGGTGTTGTCTCGGGGTGGGAGGGATGTCGTACTAAAAGGATAACAGGCTCTGAAAACCCCCTGTAATGTGATGACGATGTTCCGCCCCGACTGGCACGTGGTGCAGAGAGCCCCTCTCCCCTTTTTGAGTTTCAGAAAAAACTTATTACAAAAGTAGGAACCCCGGGCAATAGTTAGCTGTGTGTTTAATAAGCCACTTTACTAAAAAGTTTAGAACTGCAAATCTTGACACTCTCGCTGCGACAGACTCACTCCTTGGCCAGGATATTGGAAACTTCATCTGCTTCCATTTCCAGCTTCTAGGCTCGTGGACACCCCCACCCCATCCCCATTTCTTCTGTGGAAGAGGAGCGATCTTTTACAAATATAGGCTAATCTGATGATTCCCCGCTTAAACCTTCATGTAGCTTCCGGCTGAAACCAAAGGGAATTCCAGAGTCCTTCGCAAGGCCTCCAATGCCGACAGCTGCTCCGCAGCCTTCCTTCCAGTGTCCCCTTAGTCCCCTGTCCTGCTCTCTGCACATAATCTATTCATTTCCGCCTTCATGCCTATGGGGCCCATACCTGGAATGTTCTTCATGGCAGGCTCTGCTTGTTAGTTTGGTCTTGATTCAGATGTCACTGCCTTACCCCATCCCTCTTTGCTGCCACATTTGCTAATATGTTTCCCTTGTGGGATGAGATGCTGGATGTCTTGGTCACAGTTAGGACACGTGAGTCCTCTGTGTTTGTTGAATAAAGGAACTAACAGAAGACCAGATGAACACACAGCTAGATTGTTGAAAATGAGGATGGAATCAGCACCAATGGAGAAATGTCTAAACGTTTTCTACATCCCAAATAGTGGAAGAGAGGTTGGACCACTCTTGAGGGAACGGATTCCCTACTAGGAAGGCAGCGAAGCAAGTCTGGGATGTGTTTTACAGGTTTTCTGTCCTGCATAGAAAACTGAACTTGGCCTCGGAGGAACTCTACAATCTTGGGCTTCTGCGGCCTGCCCACTTCCTAAGAGCTAGAGACCCCCAGACAAAAGCCTATTAGAAATCTGAAGGGAAGCCAGCCTCTTGTACCCTTTTATCTGTTTAACAAGTACTTCTGTGTCCTGTACTATGTGCATATAGTGTTCTAAGAACTTCATTTTTTTTAAGATTTTATTTATATATTTGAGAGAGAGAGAGAGGGTAGGAAGTGAAGAGGGAGGGAGAGGGACATGCAGACTCCTCGCTGAGCAAGGAGCCTGACACGGCCCTATCCCAGGACCCTGAGATCATGACCTGAGCTGAAGTCAGATGCTTACCCACTGAGCCACCCAGGTGCCTCTAAACATTTTGTAACGTGTGTGCTCCTCAAAACAATCTTGTGAGGTATTATTATCCTCATTTTTAGTATAAGGAAACTGAGTCAACGATTGGTCAAGTGATCTCGGGTGAAAGAGTTCCTTTGATTAGGGCTCGAGGAAACCCCATCCTTACGGCGTGAATGTGGAACACAGTATATCTGTTCAGATCTGCTACTTAATGGTATTTCCCTTGTGAGGGGCCCTTGAAGGCCAGTGTCATTCTCCAGATCTGTCTGACCTGCTGCCTCTCTTCCTGGTGGCGGCACCTCGTTACTCAGCACCCTTTGTAGTGAGACGGGACCGCTGCCTGGATTCAGCGCGGTGGAAAATGAGCCCAAGTTTGGGCTCCACTCTCAGGCCTGGCCGCGGGGAGGCCCCTGGGAGCCACACGTCAGGGATGTTGGGGGCCGGCAGGCAAAACGACCTCGTATCGAAATCACCATTTGGAGAAAAGCTGCTCCTGCATCAGCCAAAGCTCTCAGGGATTAAAGGCTTTTTGGCCAGAAATGAACTTCTTCCCCTGTTGGTTCTTGGTACGTTTGGTGGGGGGTGTTAGAGGAGCCGGGTTTGCAGACACAGATGCTGAAGAAAAGCGGATTCCTCCGGGGAAGTGTATTCAGAGCAGTAGGGCCCACGCGGCATTGCTGCGTGGGGACTCCTGAGGGGCTATGAGGGAAGACAACCCAGAGGATAAAAATCGATTGCCTGTCTCCTTGCTGCGACATTCCCACGGTAATTTTGGGAGCGGCCACGGAAGGGTGCCGGGAAGCCACGTGCATCCTGCGCTCTGGAGATGGGTGCTGAACCGCACGTCGGTGGTTCGAGGATGTAGACAGTGTGGAAGGGGCTAGGGGGTCAGTTTATGGCTGGAGAGGACCTGGGGCAGGAGGCCTGGGCTGTGCGTGGGCTCCCCCTGTGACTTTGCACCAAGGGGCTCCTTCCCAGGGTTCTGAGGGTCAGGAAAGATGTGCGGGGAAGCCCAGAGCTGCTGGCTCATTCTGGGGAGCTTTATCTTTCTTCCTTTAAACTCCCTCTGTCCCATGTGGCCATAATGCACATGATGGCTTTTGTGCTACTTAGGAGATTTTCAGACCTTTGCAGCAACCAGGAACCTTAAAGAGGGCAAACCCAGGGTACCTATATGAGGCAGGGGAAAGCAGGCGCTGTCTTTGAAGTTGGGAGTGGGAGGGCCCCAGAGTCCCCCACCCCACCCCAGGGTGCTTCCACACCCCATCCCGCTCAGTTCCTCATACTCTAATGTGAAGGACCTTTGGCTGGGACCTGGGTCAGGAGGGGAGTGAGGCCTCTGAGAGGCACCCAGTCCTTTTCTGAGATGGTGAAGCTGACACTGATAAGTCAATGATATTCTGGTGTTTCAAAGCCACCCAAAAGTGTCTATGGCAAAGTGATTAAAAATTGAATTATTTTGGGGCTTCCTGGGTGCCTCAGTTGGTTAAGCATCTGCCTTCGTTCAGGTCATGGTCTCAGGGTCCTGGGATCGAGCCCCAAATCGGGCTTCCTGCTCAGTGGGAGAGTCTGCTTGTCCCTCTGCTTATGTGCTCTGTCTCAACAAATCACAATTTTTTTTTAATTTTAAAAATTTTTATTTTATTATTTTGGATGGAACTGAAATGGGAGGACACCTGTTTCCTTCTTCAGGAAACTGTTACAAAAAGAAGATCATGGATTGGGAGAGAGGATGATTTTCTAGGAAGAAAAAAGGTAAATAAGTGTAATTTTCTAAAAGTGGTGACAGTCTTGCTTGTAGATGTTCCTCCTGCATTTTGGGAAGTTGGAGAATCCGTAATACTTTCAATTAAAGTTTTCCTGAGAATCCCCAGCTGACTTTGGGGGTGGGGGGCATTGTCCTTTGTGCAGATTTTGAGCTTCTGTGAGTGAGCAGACCTCCACTCCAGAGTGACATAAAAAGCAATCTGCACCTCCTTCCTGATTTGTCTGTAATGAAATTTGCTTTCCTCAGGTCCCAGCATTCGAGGCAGATAAATATGTTCCCTTTCGTTGGCTCTTACTCATACTTCAGCAAGATTTCCCATGTGCTTTCCTTGGCTGGCTGGGAAACTGGACCACAATTTATGGGATCTTAGGGGACAGGCGCATAGAATTCCAGTGGGATCCCAGAACAGAACCTAATTGTAGATTAGAGACCATTGCGGTGTGATGCTTTTCTTTGAGATCGAAAGAGGTGCATGTTATGCAAATATTAGCAAGTGTAAGTTCACACTGTCTATTGAAAATTCATAGACTCATTATGGTCACGAAGGCTGGAAGATAAGTAGATTTTGGGAAAGATGCAGGTAAATTCAGGGAGGTGGCAAATTACCCCAGGGAAAGTAGAATGGCTAAAGAGTATGGCCCACACTTTTTTTTTTAAAGATTTTATTTATTTGCCAGAGATAGAGAGAGAGAGTACACACAAGCAGGCAGAGAGGCAGGCAGAGGCAGCAAGAGAAGCAGGCTCCCTGCCGAGCAAGGAGCCCGATGTGGAACTTGATCCCAGGACCTTGGAATCATGATCCGAGCCGAAGGCAGCAGCTTAACCAACTGAGCCACCCAGGCGTCCCTGGCCCAAACTTTTTTTTTTTTTTTTAAAGATTTTATTTATTTATTTGACAGAGAGAAATCACAAGTAGATGGAGAGGCAGGCAGAGAGAGAGAGGGAGGGAAGCAGGCTCCCTGCTGAGCAGAGAGCCCGATGCGGGACTCGATCCCAGGACCCTGAGATCATGACCTATGCCAAAGGCAGCGGCTTAACCAACTGAGCCACCCAGTCACCCCCTCGCCCAAACTTTTTTAAAAGATTTTATTCACTTATTTGACACACAGAGAGCCAGAAAGCACAAGTTGGGGGAATGGCAGAGGGAGAAGGAGAAGCAGGCTCCCCGCTGAGCAGGGAGGCAAATGTGTGGGACTCGATCCCAGGACCCTGGGATCATGACCTGGGCTGAAGAAAGACACTTAACTGACTGAGCCACCCAGGCGCCCCCTGGCTCCAACTTCCAAAGATGGTGTATGAGATACCTTTGGTGCGAAGGAATGAAGATCAGCAACTGTCCTTGATTCTGCTTCTCAGGAAGGCATTGGGATGTGGTGCCCAGGACTTTGGAGACAGACACACGCGTGGTGCCCTCCGGCTCTGCCGCTAAAGCAACACCTTCCAGAGGGCAGCTGCAGGCACCGGGTGGCGTCACACAGGGTCAGTCCCGGGAGGCACTCAGCCATGTACCCCTTCCTCCATCCTGCTGGGGTTAAAAAAATTACCTATATATATATAAAAAAAGAACCAGAATCGTGGGAATGAATGAAAAATAAAGGTTTTCCTATGAAGTAGTGGTAGTTCTCTTGTAGTACTTTTTTTCTCTCTCCCTCTCTCTCTCTCTTTTTTTTTTTTTTCTTTCTTGGTTTGTTTTCTGGGGAAGGAGCCTGCCATGTGGGTTTTCAGTCAATGATGTTCCCTGACTTAAGTCCTACTGCCCCCCTCAAGGGGGTGGGCTCTGAGGAAACTTTTTTTTTTTTCAGGCTTTTGTTCTCTGGTGGTTTTTTGTTTGTTCACTTTTTTTTTTCTCACTTTGACCGCTTTTGATGGTTTTTGTAGTTTTAGAGGAAAACAAACCGCACCCTGATCCTCTCTCTCAGAGAGAAGCCTCAGTCTGGCTACAGAGCTGAAATAAGTTCCCCCTTGGCCGTTGGCAGAGCAGGTTCCAAGTCGCTGTCCCTGGGGATGGAGGATCATTTGCTTGTACCCAAAAGCACGGCAGCAGCAGCTTTGGGCACCTCTAGACTGCTAGAGAGGTTCCAAGCAGCAATCGCACACTGAGATTTTCCCGCTGGCCCGGGCTGGGAGTGCCCGGTCTTTCTGGGTCTAAGAGCGCCCACCTTGCACGCACCAATTTCAGGGAAGGCAGAGGTTCGTGCGCGGGTCTCAGGCTCTGAGAACTGGGCACAGGTCCTAGAGCACCAGGCTGGGCCTTCGCGCACCTCTCTGGGGTGAGAGTTTGGTGCAGGCTCTGAAACAAGGGCGTGTATCAAAGGGCACCTGCTGGGCCTTTATACCTCTCTCAGGGGAGTATCTCAGGCTCTATAGCAGGACTCTTGCATTCTGCCCCCTGGTGTGGCTCCCATCCCCTCACAGGAAACGGACCCCATGCATTCTCCGTGCGCTGGCAGCTTAGGGACCAAGAGCTGGTTTCTCTGCCGCACTCTCTGCCTCAGCGCCACGGGAGGCTGTCCTGGGACCAGGGACTTAAGCCCCTGTCCCTAGCCGCCCCGATTCCCACAATTTCCCCAGAGATGCTTTGCTCTTTTGGAGTGCTTTCAACCAGTCTCCGAGTTAATGCTGGTCCCCAGATGCAGGGCACTCTCGCTTGTATTGGGGTATTACTTTCCAACTGGTTGCCTCTGGTTGCTCCCTCCCCCTTTTGTTTATCTTCTGATATCAGTTCACAGTTCCCACTCCGCTTTACCTGCCCACTGGCTTCTTCTCCCCCTGTAGAGATCCAGACATGTATAATTCTTATCTCAGGCTGATTTCATGGGTGATTGGAGTTCATGGGTGATTGGTAGGTAATCAGCTCATTTTGGGGTACAAGTTGAAAAGACACCTCCTCCTACTTCCGCGCCATTTTGTCCCCCCTCTTAACTTTTTTTTTTTTAATTTTATTTGACAGCACAAGTAGAGGGAGAGGATGAAAGAGAAGCAGGATCTTCACTGAGCAGGGAGCCAGATGCAGGGCTGGATCCCAGGACCCTGGACAGATGCTGCACTGAGGGAGCCACCCAGACACCCTTTTAGACCTAGGATGCAGGTAGGAGAAGCAAGCCAGGGGTTCCTTGGCCCAACACTAATGACCATGGCTCAGACAAATCCATCTTCCACTGCAGGCTTCCAGATACTCTGCGAAGGAGACATTCCCCTTCCTGTCCCTGAATGCTCTGCCAGGTCAAGGCAGATCCATGTTTCTGAGGGTTCCTCTTTGGTCATTCTGTCAGGGACAGCCAAGAGGGCTCCAAGCCTGTGTGGACCCCAGGCCTGGGGATCCCAGCCCTGAACTCTTTGCTCTGCCCTTGATGACCCCAGAATAGATCAATTCAGCAACTGTCAATCCATGCCAGGCCAGGGAACAAACACAGCAGTACACAAGATCAACTCGCCTTGGTCCCAGGAGCCTGGATTCCCCAAGGAGGGCTTCACCTGGTCTCTGAAGGGGATTCCAGGGGTTCCAAGATGGCCATGGGTGGAGCCCACCAGGTAGAGAGGCCCCTGGAGAGTGTCCACTGGCACTGAGCAGACGGAAGATCCGCTCAGGCCTTCCCTCGCGGCTCCACTGTGCCCTGGGGAGAGAAAAGGGCCAGCCACACTGCACCAGGGCCGCAGCTCGGCCGCCCAGGAGCGGCAGCGGGCCTAGCCTGGAGCTCAAGCAGGGGCAGGGAGGCTGGGACTGGGCGGGGGACTGGGGTCCTGGAGTCAGTAGAAGAGCAGCAGGAGCCGGCAGGGGGCGCAGCCAGGCCCCTCACTGGACAGGACAGACAGGAGGCTGGGCGAGGGCGCGCGGGTCTGCAGAGGCCTGCACCACTGTTTGCCGCCCCCCACATGCCACAGCTCGCCCGCACCTGCCTGCCCCGCCCACCGCCTTCTGTGGGCCCAGAGAACTCACTGAGCAAGTAGTGCCTCCCAGGGAGGCAGGGTTTCTGGGCTGGCAGGGCAGGGCGCTGGGGAGTGCATCGGTGCCCTGCTGACTCAGGTACTGAGGGGCTGGGGAGGGGTAGGGGCGCTAGGGAGAGAGGGAGGCTGTGTCCCTCCTGCCCGCTGCCACCTGCTGCTTCGTCCAAGGGAGCGGGAGGGGGGCCTGGCGGACAGGTTCCTGCTGCCCTGGTGCTCCTATGCCCCATAGCCCTTGCCCCACAGCCCTTGCCCCACAGCCCTCGCTCCACTTCTCGGTATCCAGGGAACCCGTGGGGCCCTACTGACATCAAGGGGCCCAGCACCACTGGGCTCGTCTGGCCCCCGGAGAGACGCCTGTGCTGACAGGCTTCTTTTCCAGAACTTGATGAAAAATTTTGTCCCTCAGAATCGCCGGGCTCCCCAGCCCGAGAGGAGCTGGCTCCGCGCGGCCTGGGCCCCACTGGGCCCCCTCCACCTCAAGTGCCTTTTACCCAGGAGCCCCAGGATACCATTCCTTTCTGGCCCATGGACCCCTTCCCCCCACCCCACCCCCACACCTCTACTTTGGGCCTGAAACCACCCTGGGTTCACTTCCATCTCTGGCCCCCTACCCCACAGGTCCTTGTACACCTCCAGGCCTGACCCCTGGCCCGTCTCACCTCTGGGGTCACTGAAACCCTTCCACTAGGGGGCCACTGGCATCTGCCATCCCAGACTCCCGGGACTCCCCTCCACCTTGGAGCTCCCTACCCTGTTTCCTCTAGGAACTGCTGTGCCTAGAGCACCGAAACCCCACATTCTCAAGCCAGCTGTCTTCGGGCCAGGGACTCAGGTATCCTCAGGGACCCTCCTTTCCGGGGCACATACTCCTCTCTGTGCAGGAGAGACCAGAGAGAGCAGCTTGGGGATCCTTCACTCCAGCTGGATGGAGGGGCAGAAGCTGGGGTGTGTGTGAGGGGCTGCTCACAGGTGGCCTCCCTGGGTAAGGAGCTTCCAGGAGGAAACTTCAGGGCGAGGCCATGATGTGGAAGCCTCAGGAAGCACTGGCTGCACAGACTCCAGGCTCCTGGCTTGGGCAGTGGGCATTTAGTGGCCAGAGCCCTACAGGACCAACCCCATCCAAACCCACCCCACCCTGGCTGGCTTTTTTGTCTTGAATTTGCACAGCAACCTTTTCTCCAGTATGAAATTGAAAACTTTGCTTTGGAAAGTTTTGTGTCCAGGAGGCTCCTGGGCATCCACTTACTTTATTTCCGGAGGCTAGTTGAGGAGGGTGGAGTCTTTGGGACCTTAACAGCAGGTCTCCTGATCCTTCCTGACTTCCTTTTTTTTTTTTTTTTAGATTTATTTATTTGAGAGAGAGAGAGAGATAAAGAGCACACCACGGAACACATGCAGGCACAGGTGAATGGGCCAGGTGAATGGACCTGTGCCAAAACAAAGAGTCAGATGCTCAACCAGCTGCAACCACCACCCCCCGTCCACCTTTTACAGATGGGTTACATCTACACACTGGGTGCTCGTGGAGCTCTGGGATCTTGGAGAAGATTTGCCATGAAAATAAGCATTTATACATAACACGGAAGAGAAGATTTGAGGAAATTGAGTGAGTGTCATTCGGTAATGTTTGTGTTAGGATGGTTCTGAAATTTCTGGGCCCTGAGTTACCAAGAACCCTAGGTTGCCCAGCTGGAAGGACCTCAGATAGATCAGCTGGGCTCCTCACCTCATTTGACAGATGGGAAGTTGAGGCCCAGATCTTAGTGCCACAGAGCAGGAGTGAGGAGAGATGTTAGTGACAGGAAGAAACCATAGGGTAAGCACAAAGTGGCTGAGCCTGGTCTTTGTTTATGCAAATGAGTTGCTAAAACAGTGGGCCTGAGGCTGCTGACTCTATCTAGTGGCCAGCAAGAAGTAACACCAGCCCACACCTTCTGAGGTTTAACTCCTGCCAGGAATGATTCTCAATGTTTTATTTGTGGGCACCTGGGTGGCTCAGTTGTTCAGCTGAGGTTATGCTCCCAGGGTGCAGGGATCTAATCCTCACCAGGCTTCCTGCTCAGTGGGAAGCCTGCTTCTCCCTTTCACACTCCCCCTGTGTGTGTTCCCTCTCACCCTGTCTCTCTCTCTCTGTCAAATAAATAATAAAATCTTAAAACAAGAACAACAACACCAAAATGCTTTATTTGCCTTAGGAGATAGGGTCTGTTATGGCTACCATTTTAATGCATGGAAATATGGGCACAGGGGAGCTAAAGGAGTCCAAGGTCACACAGCTTGCAAGTGGAGGAGCCAAGATTTGAACCTTGGGCAGCCTGCCTCCAGAACCTGTATCATTTTTTCCCCTTGTGTATGTTATTTTTAAAAACCTTTCCCTGGGCTCTCTTCTTCGGCGCTGCCTGCGGAGGTGGCAGCCATCTGTTACTGGGCATCATGGCTGCCCTCAGACCTTTGGTGAAGCCCAAGATCGTTAAAAAGAGGACCAAGAAGTTCATCCGGCACCAGTCAGACCGATATGTCAAAATTAAGCGCAACTGGCGGAAGCCAAGAGGCATTGACAATAGGGTGCGCAGAAGATTCAAGGGCCAGATCTTGATGCCCAACATTGGTTACGGGAGCAACAAGAAGACAAAGCACATGTTGCCCAGTGGCTTCAGGAAGTTCCTAGTGCACAACGTCAAGGAGTTGAAGTGCTGCTGATGTGTAGCAAATCTTACTGTGCCGAGATTGCTCAAAACGTCTCCTCCAAGAACCGCAAAGCTATTGTGGAAAGAGCAGCCCAGCTGGCAATCAGAGTCACCAATCCCAATGCCAGGCTGCGCAGTGAAGAAAATGAATAGACAGCTTGTTGTGCACGTCATATTTGTGTTAATAAAAGCATAAAACTAAAAAAAACAAAAAAACAAAAAAAACCCTTTCCCTGAATTCTAACAGAGATGTGTAAACATTGTTAAGCATGTAGTTTATTGATCATCACAAAGCTTAGGTTCTGAAGCATTGCAGCAAGCTGGGGTGGGCTTTGATGTCAGACCTGGTTGGAATCCAGTTTCTGGTGCTGCATGACCTTAGGTGACTTACTCAGCCTCAGTTTCTGCACTGAGTTTGGCAGCCGTGTGATGAGTAGATCGTGTGACAGTGCCTAGAGGGTTTGGTGCCTGGCGAGTGTTTAATAAATGGTTTTCTCTTCTTAATAATAAAGATTCTAAGTTGTGTTGGTTTTGTTAAGCAGTCCGAATACCTTCCTCATCGGTCAGTAGCCTGTCAGTCGCCTTGTAGGTACTTGTGAGGAGTCACTTTGGTAAGTCACTATATATAGCTGAAACATTTGGGGGTAGTTGGGGGACACCCCCCCCTGCCCCCACTGCCCCTGCATTGAAAGTCTGTAATTTAAAATGTTCCACCTGTGCCTTTTTTTTTTTTTTAAACATAACCACTTTGGGACAGTGAAAGTTATATGTCTTCTCCTTAGGATTGTGACGGAGCCTTTGGGGACCTGCAACAGCTTACTTCCAGTTTCTGTCTGGCATACTGATGGGCCAGAACTTATTTTAACAACATTCCATCACATGCCAGGCACCTGGAAGGAAGAATATGTTGAACTTCTCGGAAATTATTTTTTGGAACTGTTTTTATCCTGAGGAATAACCCATTTAAAAATTGAATGATCTTTATGGTTGACTTTTCCACTCTACATAATGGAAACTGAAAAACTCGTTGTTTTCAGCTGCTTCTGCAGCAGTGGGAAGAGCAAGCCTGTGGGGTCCTCCCCAGGTTGGCCCCAGCACAGAGCTGCATCATTCTACACACCCCTCATGCCTTGTCTCCTTGTCTGTGAGGTGGTAATGATGGTGCAGGGAGCTCCAGGGGTTGTCGTGAAGGTTACAGAGATGGGGGGTGTAAACTTTGAATAGTGTGCCCCACATAAAATGCAGATCTGGTGAGCAGAGGCAGCTGCTCACATTAATTGTTGATGCCAAGGCACTGGAGTTCCACAACAGCCTATGCCTTTCTTTCCTGGGTCCTTTTTGTCTCAGCCACCACCTTAGAGAAAGTGACTCAGCAAGGCTGGTGCTTGTGGAGCCCTCTACAAATCCAGCTAATTCACACGGGCGATGCCCTGGAGATAAGGGGGTTTTCCTGGGTGGTAGGACCCCATTTCAGAGGCTTAACTAGCCGGTTTCTCCTAACTGGTCGTGTCGTCCAGGGTCAAGATGAAGGCCTGCCAGGAGACTGGTGGTCTCACCAGAGTTTTCCACTGGAAGCATGAAGGACCCCATGGGGCTTCGTGCAGAATGACATGGGTGTTGGAGGGAGAACAGGGGGGACATCGCCTGTACCATCATGGGCAGGTCACTATATCTGGCTCACGCCGGCTTTCTTCCCATCTGGGAAATGGCAGAAGACCATGCTTTTTCACAGGAGGGATGAGGGTTTAGGGAGGTATTTGATGACTGTGTTGGGGCTGCATGAGTAACAGAGTTGACGGAGGGGCCTTGGAGTCACAGACTTGGGTTCAGGCCCCTGCTGCTGCCACATAAAAGTAGATCACTTGGGTAAGCCATGGACCTCAGTGTCCTCCTCTGTGCACTGTGGATAATACCTAGCATGTAGGTCTGTGAGGGGTACAAAATAGAAGGCCATATTAGGAGCTTAGAGCAGAGTCTGGTACTCACTAGATTGTAGTTTTATGGAGATACTCTGGCATCACTGGTGTTGCAGACCTGGTCCTACCCTCTGGAACCTTTCGCTGTGTGACAGATGGCTTATGAGGCCGTGGCTGACAGAAAGAAGCGGTGTCTGTCTTTTCTTAAGATTAAGGGTACAGAGGGGTGCCTGGTGGCTCAGTCGTTGAAGCATACAACTCTTGGTTTCAGCTAAGGTCATGATCTCAGGGTGGTGGGATTGAGCCCTGAGGTGTGCTCTGCTCTCAGTGTAGAATCTGCTGGAGGTTCTATCTCCCTGTATTTGTGTGTGTGTGCTCTCTCTGTATCTCTCTCTCTCTGTCTATCTCTCCCTAAAATAAATGAAGCTGTAAAAATAAATAAATACATACATGCATAAGTTAATTAATTATGGGTACAGAAATCAGTGATGGAGCTGGGCTGATGGGACGCTTGGCAGCAAAGATAGGTGCACCCTGCTTGAAGGCTCGGGGGTAGCTGTGGTGTCACCAGTGGTGATGGGGGTGTGAGGATGAAGCCTCGTGCAGCATCCAGAGAGGAACTTAGATGGGGGGGGGGGTTCCAGGGAGTAAATGCCCATGGGTAGGAAGCATCTTCAGATGAATGTCAGAGGGTGTCCTCATGGATGGGGAGGCACCCTTTCTCCCTGAAGCTGCCCACGAGTAGAGGTGTGCCTGCTGGGGACATAACTAAATCATTGGGGTTTAGCCTCCTAAGCTGTTAATTTATGAAGATGTGGCCAAGACCTTGTCTCACTGCTTTTTAAAGAGAAGTAAATTAAACTGCTGTTTGGGATGGTGTTGTCTTCCAAAGGCTCATTCAGAGTCAGTGGCAGAGCTGCTGTGGGCTTTCCAACTTGTCTTGAAAGCCTGGTCCAGGCAAGGGTGAGGGATATTCCCATCTCTTGGGGTCTCTTGCCCTCTCTGTTTATGGCTGAACGTGGTTTTGTGACTGGTAAATAGACAGGCATCCTGTGCAGATCCTTCAGCTCTTCGTGTGGCTGCAGTAGAGGAAATTCCCATTCACTGGGCACAGACTGTGGCTGGACGGGCGGTGTGGCGGGGCTCTCACTGAGCATTCTCCTTTCACGTAATCCCCGACCAGATATGAATTTTGTGGTGTTGCCACTTTCCTGCTGGCCAGGAGGGAAGTTGAAGCCCAGGAAAGTTACACTTTCTCGCTGTGGTAAGCGGCAGAGCCATGTCAGCTGGTCCAGGCCCTGGCTTTCAGGTCTGTTTGCTGTGAGCATTTCCTCTTGTGTTTCCAGCTTTTGGCCTGTTTGACCTATCAAACTACTGATGGTGTATTGATAATTCTAATACTCTCGACATTGTGAAAGATGAGCTCTTCACTTTGTGCTAGAAATGTTTCTTGCTGTATTTTTCTTTTAATTAAAAAAAAAAGTCAAAGTCCCACGTTTCTGCCCATTTGAATCTCCCTGAGTCTCCCTGTTGTGAAGTGGTTGGGTTTGGGGATTTCTAGGGCAGGGGCCTAGTTGGTGGTGGCTTTGCCTGGAGGAGCCCATGGCTCAGGACTTAGAGTGGGGACTGGAGCAGTGTGAACTGTGGCCTGAAAATGTGTTCATGTGTGCTGAGGTGGTGCCCAGATTCTTTTGGAGGATGAACTGAGGTTTTGATCAGTAGGTTAGAGAAACACTTGATGGAATAACACTGATAATTTTGTTTTTGTATTCAATCCTAATTTTGTGTTTTTGTTTTCGTGTAGTGCAGTGTGCTCTATGTTCTAAGAAAAAATTGGCAATCAATTCATACAGTATCATGATTTAATAATCCTTCCTCACTCACCGGGTCATATTTCAGGTTTTTATATGTAGTTTTTATATCTGTAGTTCTGTTTCTGAATTCTGCATTTTGATTCATTCCTTCATTTTTAAATTTCTTATTTTAAAGATTTTATTTATTTGAGAGAGAGAGAGAATGAGCTAGGAGCGGGGGCAGAGGGAGAAGGAAAGGGAGACTCCTCACTGAGCATGGAGCCTGATGTGGGTCTCAGATCCCAGGTCTCTGAGATCAGGACCTGACCCAAAGGCAGATGCTTAACAGACTGAGCTACCCAGGTGCAGCCACATTCCTTCATATTTTTATTTTTACTCCAGTGCTGCACTGTTTGGCTGGTTGCTTCAGTTTCTGGGAGGGAGGGAGATGACCCCCTCCCCTGTTCTTCTAACAAGTTTGCTTTTGCTGCGTTGACTGGAGAAGGGCCAGGCTTCCTGAAGATGAGTAGGATGATTCAGTGACACCCAAAAGGCAGTGGCTATCATTGTTCCCACTGTGCTTCAACAACTTCACCCACTGACTCTTTGATGATGGCAGCCACCAGCAAATCTTCTGCAGAGGACTGCTGCCTTGGGATGCTTTTCTTGTGGTGCTGGACTTCATTCCCCCTGGCAGCCAGTACAGCTAGGATTAGAACCTAGGAAAAGTCCCATTAGAACCCAAGAAAGTGGGGTGCCTGGGTGGCTTAATTGATTTTCTGCCTTTGGCTCAGTTCATGGTCTTAGGGTCCTGAGATCAAACCCTGCACTAGTGTCCGTGCTGGCTGTGGAACCTACTTAAAATCAAACAAACAGAAATCAGCCCAAGAAAGTACCATCCTTTGTGTTGTTCTATACTGTGGATCAGATTTTATTTTTCTTTTCTTTTTTTTTTTCTTCTTTCTTTTTAAAGATTATTTATTTGTCAGTGAGAGAGCACAAGCAGGGGGAGCAACAGGCAGAGGGAGAGGCAGGCTTCTGGTTGGGTAAGGGGTCTGATGCCGGACTTGATCCCAGGACCCTGTGATCATGACCTGAGTCATGTTAGGCTGCTGCCTAACAGACTGAGCCAACCAGGCATCCCCCAGGATCAGACTTCAATAACCCTACCAGATTTCTTTAGCTTTGACATTTTAAAGGACAATGAAAGCTAGCTAAACCTACACCAGGATTCTGCATCTGCTGGGGCTGTGCTGTCCGGGCCTATGTGCCTCCTGTTCTTCTAACCCCATCAATTCCACCCATGTTTTAGCCAGTGAACTGTAGGCAGGTGTGGGTGTGTCACTGAAAGCTTTGACTCGTCATTCATATCTTTATTGTAAGCTTATAATCTTTATTTTTTTCTTTTTTTGGGGGTAAGATTTTATTGATTTGTTTGTTTATGAAAATGAATGGGGAGCAGAGGCAGAGGGAGAAGCAGACTCCCTGCTGAGCAGGAAGTCTGACATAGGGCAAGATCCCACGATTATTTATGACCTGAGCCCAATGCAGATGCTTAACCGACTGAGCCACCCAGGCGCCTCTTTATTTTTCCTTTATTGATTATCTGCCTTTCTGAGGCAGTGTTCTACCTGGGTTCTCATAACTCCACACTAAGGTATTCTTCCACTAGTGTGGCCTGTTTTGAGGTAATTCCTATACATTCTGGCTATGCTGCTAAATGATGCTATGATCTTGGACTCTTTTTTTTTTTTTTTTAACTTCTCTGAGCCTTGGTTTCCTCTGTGCTAATGTGGATAATATACCCTCTCTTGCAGATGTGTGGAGGGCCATGGCTGACTTGGATGCAGTTGGAGTCATCTCACGGCATATGGAATACACAATTTCTCTTGCTTCCTGTCTTGATAACGACATCTTGGTTTTCATGCTGTCTTAGAACAAGTAGAACTTGACTTACATGTAAGTTGTGAATTCACGTACTTTTGACAGAGGTGTTATTTTAGTTTAGTTTAGTTTAGTTTAAAGCAGGCTCCACACCCAGTGCAGAGCCCAGTGTGGAACTCAAACTCACCACCGTGAGATCAAGATCCGAGCTGAGATCAAGAGTTGGCCGCTCAACCAGCCTAGTCACCCAGGCATCCCTTCTGTTTATCATTTTTCAAAAAATGTGACAAGTAACACTTTCTCTGCTTGGACCTGTCCTCACACCTGCTATGCTGGTCTGGGGGTCAGACGTGTAGCTGGTGTGGTGCTGGTGATGTTGAGCAAGACAGTTGTTAAGTCTTTTTACCCTAATTGCTGTTGTCCTATTATTTCCTTTTTTTTTTTTAAGATTTTATTTTATATCGTGGTGATATATGCTAAAACTGTTGCTTCTGGTCCTGCCTTAAAACTTGAATATGTAGGGCATTTTTTAAGAATTCATCCCTGGAGATACAGTATTTGTTTTTCTCTGTCTAACTTATTTTGCTTAGCACAATACCCTCTAGGTACATCCATACTGTTGTAAATATCAGGATCTCATCCTTTTTGATGGCTGAGTAATATACCATTGTGTGTATGTACCACTTTGTCTTCTGTTGCTGGACACTTGGGCTGCTTCCATATCTCGGCTATGGAAAATAAAATGCTGCAGTAGGCTTAGGGGTGCCTCCGTGCGTTCAGAATGTTGAGTCTGATGTGTCAACTGCCACAACAGTCGTGGCAACTCAGGAAGGGAGCCAGGTGCAGGAGGTAAGAGGAGGAGTGCAGCTTTAGGCAATCTGAGTTGAGGTGTCTGTTGGACGTGCAGGTGTAGGTTCTGGTTGGACAGTCAAAATGTAGGAATGGGTGCTTGGGGGAAGAGAGATGCAATCATGCTGTTGCCAAGGGATATATTCCTTGTAGAGAGAGTGACAGTTAAGGATTTAGGGTAATTCCTTCTTTTCTTGGGCAGATAAAGGGGAAGAATAAAGGAGTAGTGGATGGAAGGGGAGGGACGTGGCTTTGATGCCAGGAAGGCATTTTTGCACAGATGTCTAGAGAAGAGAGATTTCAAGGAATGAAATGTCAGCAATGTTCGATGATGTGAAAAGTTGCAAAGCAGCTTGATTAGGGGGTGGGGGTAGATCGAGGAGGTTGTCACTGAGTACTGAAAGAAAATGGGAGGTGAGTAGTGGAGTCCTAAGCCAGACATAGAGATAGAGTGACTGGGCGTGAGACCATGGAGGTCACACACAAGAATAGCCTTTTAGAAAGTTTGATGGTAAAGACACAGACGATCATAACTCCAGACATAGCTTGGACAAGGGTGGGTTTTACAGGCTGTGTTTACCTATTTGCAGGTTGACTGAAGGGAGATGACAGATGGTGCATGATGCTGGATGTTGTGGGTTGAGATGGGATCAGGTATACAGAAAAGCACACAGAGAGGAGTGTATGGATGCCCTGACTGCTTCTGTAGAACACAAGGCCAACATTAGGCATGGAGGGAATGGAACGTGGCTCAAGGAGATGTGCAGTCTCAGATACAGACCACATGGCTCAGAGTCTTACAGGGCTCTCCTTGCCTCCGTGTGGCCCTTCTCACAGGGTTTAAGTTTTGAAGAGTCCTTTTGTTTCTATGGGTTTGGGGTGTGACTGGAGAGACATAGCAGAGAGCAAGGGCTGAGGAAAGACCAAGAGGGCAGGAACTCACAGAGGGGAGTCTACTACCCTCTCTGCCTTTTCTGGTATGGGCTCTCTCCTGATCTGAATGGAAGGATGACCTGCCATTACTTCTTTTAAAAATGCATTTGGCTTTACCCTGCCAGAAAGCAACACATGTTTATTGAAGAATAGTGGGAAACCCCAGAGAAACTGAAGGAAGAAAATAAGCACTCAGCTGAAGACAACCATTCAAAAGTTCTGGCACCTTTTCCTCCCAACTTTCGCTGAAGTTGAACAGATAAGTGTATATATATGAAGTGATTTCTGGGAAAGACCAAAAAAAAAAAAAAAAAAGATACCAACAACAAGAAAACAAAAAAGAGAACAAAGCAGAAGAAAACGGTGTTCATTTTCTTCCTGAGGCTGCCCTTCCTCGATACTGCTACTTGGTTTTACTACCTGCTTTTCTCCCTGGGCTTTCTTGACAAAACATGGTTCCACTACTTTTACCTTCTTCAAAGTGTTTGACAGAGTCGTTTGCTTTCAACATGGAGTTTGAGCAAAATGGACTATTGTTTTAAAATATTCTATCATGTGTGCTGTAATATCTCATCATGGACATGATACAAATGCTATGATAAAAAGAAGAGATGCTTTTAAAGTGATCACCAGAGTTGTGAAATTCATTGGCATGATCCTTCTTTTTTTTTTTTTTAAAGATTTTATTTATTTATTTGACAGACAGAGATCACAAGTAGGCAGAGAGGCAGGCAGAGAGAGGAGAAAGCAGGCTCCCTGCAGAGTAGAAAGCCCGATGCGGGGCTCGATCCCAGGACCCTGGGATCATGACCTGAGCTGAGAGCAGAGGCTTAACCCACTGAGCCACCCAGGTGCCCCGGCATGATCCTTCTTTTGAGGGTCATAATTTGTTTAATTTTTTTCTGCTCCAGCTTAACCTTCGCAGTCTTCAGTTGTTATGTGCATTAGACACAGTATTAGCAGTAGTGGCAGTAAAAATACTCTTGTCACCCTTTACAGGTACCATTTTACTAGCATCTCCTTACCACTGTAGCAGCTTTAAACCCTGTTTCCACCCTGTTCATTCCTTTAAATGCCTTTTCCTTAAAACCTTTTCTTAGTTTTTGGTGTTCTATAGCTTTACCACAAAATGTTTAATTGAAGATTTCTCATCTTGCTTGGTATCTGTTCATTTCCTGTATTTCTGGATTTATCATTTCTGTAATATCCTCAGCTGTTTTCTTCTGAAATTTTGACTCTGTCCTTCTGCTGTACTTCCCAGGATTCTTATTTAAACCTCCCATCTGTTGTTCGTGTCTCTCAAGCTGGCGTTCATCCTCTTCTCCTGCCTCCTTGTGTTGCATTCTGGGGAATGTCTTCACTTCTTGGTGCAGTGTTGTGAAGTCCTTCATTCGGGGCTCATCTACTGCCCCACCATTCTGGTGTTTTTTTCTGTTGTGTTTTACGTCTCAGTGATTTTTGGTCCCTGTTTAACTTCCTTCAGTTCCATGTTCACACTTGGCCTGTTGCTTTTGATAGGCTCTTGATCCTTCTTCATTTTTAAACCTCTTTTGTGTTCTTAAACAATTAACATGTAATATTTTCTATTCTGTATCTGATCATTCCAGTGTCTAAAGTCTTCATTTTCCCTCAGTCTTCTGTCTCTCACAGTGGCCTCATTTCTTGCATTCTCTGTGAAGGGATTTTGAGACCAGATTTATTGGAACATAGATGTAATCTCTTTTAATTCTGTTTTTTGGTGTGTTTTTTTTGTTTGTTTGTTTGTTTGTCTGTCTGTTTTTTCCTGGAGGGTTTGTCTTTCCTTTGCCAGGAGGCTGGGAGTGTTCTTGGTTGGGATCACTTTGGTTCCATTTGAGGGTCCTGGTTTATTAAGGAAATCTCGGGTTCAGTTCCCCCAACTTACCGTGTGGTGGGAACGGGGTCTGGAGGGCACAGGCCTGTAGAGATCCTGCAGTGAAAATGGCATTTGTTCTCTGGCACCCTGATTTGTTTCTCTTGAGCTTGTTGCTTACAGATCAGGTTTTGGCTCACTTGTTTCTGCCACCTCCCTCTTCCTGCTTCCTTTCCTACCATTTTCTAAGTCCTTTGCTAGTTTTCCGATGTCTTTTAAAGCCCATAAATGTTTTGTGAATTCCATTTGCCATCACTAATTGCAAGTCTCATCCTGCAGCAGGAAGGCCAGAGCCAGACACTGTAATGCTCTGCCTCCCACAGAGGAGATTTTAATACCCTCTCCTCGTGTTCAGAAATTCTAGATTGGAGATGGAGTTATGGATACATTACCATCTACAGAGGAATTAGTTGCCTATATAATAGAACAAGTATGCATTATTCTAATCTTCCTAAAACTTCCATTTTGCATAATAAATATGAATGAATAAGGAACCTGCATTACTTTAGTTTATGCAGATGTTCTCTTTCTGTCTCTGGCTTTAGATGGTAGGTTGTCATTTGTATGGTTCATTCTGAAAATTGGGTAACTTCATTCTTATTTTCTACATGTTGGTGCCATATAAAGTGATGATTTATGGAGATTCAGAGGTAAATATTTATCAACATCTAAATAATTGGGGAAGGCTTCCTTTACAAAAGGTAGAATTATTAAGACCTGTTTAATCACAGAAGGGATATCCTGTAAAGCTATCCCATAAATAAAAAGTGGATCAGAAGAAAGCAGAGAGAGGAGAGAATTTGGAAGGAGCACGTGGAGGGACACCTACTGCCTATCCCTGTAAGTCAGGGGCAATCTGGAAGGGAAACCTTGTTAAAGGAGGCAGTAGTGTTTAGATGTAATGAGCTACTGGAAACCTCACAGTGTTCTGGTGAAGCAGTGGTGTGCAATCAAGTCCGCAGCCCAGTTGAAGTTGTGGCTTCAGGCAGCAAGCGAGCAGGCCTTTCTGTCTGCCTTTATCTCCAGTGGGAGCGACTTGTCCTCCTTGAAGTCAGCCTCCAGACATCTTTTCCTGTCGCTACACATCTGTGCATCACTGAGAATTTCTGTGGTTGCTGCTTCATGGAGATGTTTGTCAGTTTTGGGTTTTGTTTGTTTTGTTTTGTTTTTTACCGAGGTTCACTTGCTAACTTTTCTCTTCTCCTAAAAAAAAAATATATTTAATCTAGGGGTGCCTGGGTGGCTCAGTGGGTTAAAGCCTCTGCCTTTGACTCGGCTTGAAGGCATGATCCCAGGGTCCTGGGATTGAGCTCCACATCAGGCTCTCTGTTCAGCAGGGAGCCTGCTTCCCTTCCTCTCTCTCTGCCTGCCTCTCTGCCTATTTGTGATCTCTGTCTGCCAAATAAATAAATAAAATCTTTAAAAAATATATGTGTTTAATCTAGGGGCACCTGGGTGGCTAAGTGGGTGGGTTAAGCCTGTTTCTTCAGCTCAGGTTATGATCTCAGGGTCCTGGGATTGAGTCCTGCATCAGCAGGGAGCCCTCTTCCTCCTCCTCTCTCTCTCTGCCTCTCTGCCTACTTTTGATCTCTCTCTGTCAAATAAATAAGTAAGTAAATAAATCTTTTAAAAATATATATATAATCTCTTCCAGGAAGAGTTTATGCTGAGTGAAAAAAGTCAAGCAGAGAGAGTCAATTATCATATGGTTTCACTTATTTGTGGAGCATTACAAATAGCATGGTGGACAAGGGGAGATGGAGAGAAGGGAGTTGAGGGAAACTGGAAGGGGAGGTGAACCATGACAGACTATGGACTCTGAAAAATAATCTGAGGGTTTTGAAGGGGTCGGGGGTGGGAGGTTGGGGGAACCAGGTGGTGGGTATTAGAGAGGGCACGGATTGCATGGAGCACTGGGTGTGGTGCAAAAACAACAAATACTGTTACACTGAAAAAATATATATACATATATATATTTCATCTCTTATTACCATGTATTTCAAATGGTAGTGAGGGATGATGGTGTGGGACCCCATGAAGTGAATTTACCCTGCCAACTTGACCACAATATAAGTGTCGTACACAGCCGTCCTGTGTCCCCTTTCATTCTGAAATGGATTCTCTCTTCGCAGCTGTTATCAATAGAAGACAGGGGTCTTTGTTCTTGTAGGTGACTTGTCCAAGATCGCACAACTTTCGAGGTTTAACATTTGGTCTGATTGTAGGACCCATTTTCTTTAACTCAGTGCCATGAAACCTACCATGTAGGACTCTCAATACTCTCCTGCTTTTGAAGCTGTACTCCACAGGCCACGTCTACCAGTGCATATCTATTTTTGTCTAGTTCACTCATTTATTGCACACATTTACTGGATGCCAGCTATGTGTTTCAGGCACCTTTCTAGGTGCTGGAGATATGGCAGTGGGCAAGTCAAACACAACCCCCTGCCCTCATTGAGCATGTTCCATTTCCTACTACTGGAAGCATCCACCAGGAACAATGGACTTATGCCAGAAGTCCAGCAATGATATGAGTTCCAGAAATTTCTGAATGGTTCTTTGTGGAAGTGATGATTTGGCGGCAGCCCTCAAGGTAGCTACCTGCACAGGCAAAAAAAAAAAAAAGAAAAAAAAAAGGAGGGCTGGTGTAGAAATGCCTGATGAATGGGCTTCAAGGTCAAATAACTGAGCCAGGTCTTTAAGGTCTTATTTAGCTCTGAGATTTTTCAAGAACTTTCCATGATACATAAACATATTATAGAAAAAACCCTATTCAAAGCACACTGTAAATTTGGAGGATGATTGTCTTTGCATTATTTTTGTGATTAAATGACAGTTGATGATACAGGCACTGTTGTAAGTCACTTCTCCCTGTGCAAACACTTTGTGGTAAATCCTTTTATCATCCTTATTTTTCAGAGGTAGAGACTGATGCAAAGGGAGAAGTTTGGTGGTTCTCCACTGGCCACAGCTAAGCAAGCAAAAAGCAAAAAGCAGAGCCTGCATTGGAACCAGGCACTGTGGCTCCAGACCCCAACTCTTCACCCTTGGGCTTCTTGCAGCACGCCTGATTTCTTGTCACTAAGAACTTGGTGCAGGAGTTTAACGGTACCTTTAACTTCTAGTTTTTCTTTCTCAGAACTGAATCTGCATTGCAGTGCATCTCTGCATAAACATGTGTTTAATTTTGTCACCTTTAATTTTGTTTTTAGGTAAGATCTGAAGGAGTCAATCTGTTTCTTCTGTGGCTTCAAGCACTTCAGACAAACTTTGCAGAAGAGCAGGTGCTGATTTTTGCTTGCCTCGTGCCTGGTTTCCCAGCGATCATGTCATCCAGAGGGACCTGCATGGTGGAGACACTCATCAGTCCTAGCCCTGGTGTGGCGGATGGTGAGGAACATTTTAGCCAGCCTTACAGGTTGAAATGACTCTGGAAGTTCTCTTGAGGGATTCCTCAGGTTGTCATGATCCTGAATAGAACCCTTTATTTCGTAGATGGGTTTGGAGGAAGAATTATCCCCTGCTCTTGTTCACAGTAATGTCTTACAGACATTAGAATAGAAAAATCAGAGCCTTTTTTATATGCAATGAGGATGGGAGACATTTACTGAAGTGGTGGAAACAGGAATGGAAGGGAGGACTCAGATGTTGGAAACAACAGGAAGTGGAGACACATCATGTATCTGGAGTGTTTTCTTGGCTGTGAATGAAATTTAAATCTGCCATCCAAAACTACTGTTTATTGTCCTCAGCATGATTGTTTCACGAGTGGACATTCATCTGCTCACCCAGCCCTGCATTTTCATGCCGCATTCATGGAAAGACAGTAGCTGCTTCCTGGGAAAGTCATGGCAACCATCTGTGTCCCATGAGTTTTTAAGGAACTTGCCAGTTAGGGCCATTGATTGATTAATGCACATCACTTTATTGCCCAAAGACAGGTATTTGATCCTTAGGCTGACCGAAGCAGAATTTGGCAGAGAGAAGAATAGTTTAGAGGGAGAGGTGGCTTCATGGGAGTTTGTACCGTATTTCCAACCCCTTGATGCTCGCTGGCCTGGAGTGTAGCGTGAGCAGGTTCCAAAGGAGGGGCAGATGTATTTTAATGAAGGCCATTTTTTAAAAACCCTTTGAACGTTGGTGAAAGAACTCCTTTTTTTCCCCACTCTGGAGCAAAGATATATCCACAAGAATCACTCCACTCTTGCCGGCCATATCAGGGGAAAGGATCGCTGAGGATCAAACATGCTTTTTCCTTCAAGTACTATTGAACTGTATGGTTATTCAGGTAAAAGCAAAATCTTGGATAATTCAAGAATGGTCTTTCTCTTGATAGGAAAGAGGAAACATTGCTTATTTTCTCTCAGCTCATCCATATTTTGTATGTTTGCTTGTTTGTTTGTTTGTTTTTTGAGTTGACTTTATGATATTTTACTAGAACTTGAATATGTGCTATATCACATCAGCAAAGACCTGGCATACATAATATTTTGTGTGAGAGTGTATGTCAAGCAAACATTTCAGTTCTCCCATCTGCTTTTATATTACCATATTCACACAGAACACTTCACTTCTAACACTGTGGCTGAGGCTGTGGATTTTTCCCTCACCAGGCAACTCTGCAACACCAGCTGGGTGTCCTGTAGTTTTACTCAGCTTTGACACTGTCTGCCTTGATATGGCATCTGATCCCACAGGTTAAGGGCTCAGTCCCGTGAGACTGTTCCATCACATTCAGGTGCCAGTCATAATTAGGAGGAGCCCAGGTTACCCACAACTTCTCTACAACTTGGCTACAAATCAGAGGTTCCTTCAACTCCTCCTCCGGTTCAACTGAGTGGCTTGCAGAACTCTGGGAAACATTTGTTTTCATTTGCAATTTATGAAAGATATGATAAAGGATACAGATGAACAGTCAGATACAGAGACACAAAGGGCACAGTCTGGGAGGGTCCCAAGCACAGGAATGTCTATTCCTGTGGAGCTGGGTTTTATCCCCCTCCTGGTACCTGGATATGTTGACTTACCTGGAAGTTTCCTGAAACCCCTGCTATGAGGATTTTTTTAAAAAGATTTTATTTATTTATCAAAGAGAGAGAGGGGGAGAGAGCGAGCACAGGCAGACAGAATGGCAGGCAGAGGCAGAGGGAGAAGCAGGCTCCCTGCTGAGCAAGGAGCCCGATGTGGGACTCGATCCCAGGACGCTGGGATCATGACCTGAGCCGAAGGCAGCTGCTTAACCAACTGAGCCACCCAGGCGTCCCTGCTATGAGGATTTTTATGGAGGCTTCCTTACATAGATGTGCTCTGCTTTTAGCCCCCTCCCCTCTCTGGGGGAATGTAGGGGTTGGGGTGGGGGTGCCGAAGATTCTAAATTCTAATCATGGTGTGGTCTTCCTGGTGATGTGTCCCCACTGAGGAGCCATCTCGGAGCCCACCCAGAGTTGTGTTATTAGAACAAAATATTAAACTCAAAATGGATGGAAGACCTCAATGTAAGATAGGAATTCTTGCCAGTTTTCTTAAGGTGATTCTTTCTCTCTGCTATCCCTCAAGATTCTGTCCTTGCCTCCCTTCCTGACTGCACTGTCCTATTGGGCAATCTTGCCTATTGGGCAGGTGGAATGGACCAGTAGGGTCAAAATGCACAGCTTCTAGAAGGCAAAGGGATACTCCAGTCTGCTCTCAGGACTTTGGAGTCTTTGTGTTTTTGGTGCTGGTGAAAGGAAATGAGAGAGGAGAGCAGACAAGAAAGAATGCTGTCATTAGAGAGAACTGGTAAGATAAAATACAGGCATGATGAGTAGAATGAGTTTAAAAACATGATACCATTGGGTGATTTTTTTAATACTCAGTAAGAATATTTTTAACAAAGTGAACCATTTAGTTTTGAAATATTCATTCTTAGCATAATTTGAGTTTTAAGATAGGATTACATTACATGATTGTCAACATTATTTGTCACCATGACTTTTTTTAAATTTTGGATAGGAATTTTAATAAGATAGCATTTTATTTCAGTAGACATTTAAGTTAAAATTTAAATGTATATATGTTCTTTCCCACATATTATCCAAAGGCTACAAATTAGAGTGGAAGAATAAGGAGAATCAAGATACTTGTTTTAAAGTTCTTTTTACACTGTTTTGAAAATATTGTCTTCCTCATTTATTTCCATCATTTACCATGTTAGCAAAATCTACAAACTTGTACTTGGTAAGTACTGATTGGGCTGGGTATAGAGGATGTCCACAGGGAAGCTGCCATTCTCTTTCAAAGTGACCTTTGTTTATTTTTAAGCAAAATAGTCACTTTATTCTTATATTTAATGGTAACTTTATTGTAAGAGGTTTAAAGTTTCCTAATAAATGATTTTACCTATTTGTACAAACTATTTATTTGTACCTCAGGAAGACTGTGGCTCCTAAAATAATTCAACATGTGTCATGATTCTTCTTGGTATAATTATATTTAAAATTAAGTTTTAAAATTTTAATTTTTAATTGAAACTGTTTATTGAAGGCAGTGTTTATTTTCTCATGCAAAGATGTTGAAATAAACATTCTCGTTGAAGTCTTCTCTTAACGGTGTTGAGGTATGGTGACCCCAGACCCCAGACCTTGCCCAGTGGTGAGGCAGACCATCCCAGGCCATGCAACTGCCCAGAGTAGCCCTTCCTTATATCCTGGATCTTTCATCCACTACGTGCTACTTACAGCTTCTTATGGAGGGGCCAATATTTGGGCAACTGTGCAACCTAAGTGCAGTAAGCTCCAGAAAGGAAGGAAACATGAGGGAATTTCTAGTTTCACTGCTCAGGGTTTTTTGGGTTTTTGTTTGTTTGTTTGTTTGTTTTCCCCTATGAAAAATGAAGGCTCACAGGACATAAGTATCCCTTTGATTGGTGCTGGGGTGGGGAAGCAAATTTTCTTCTCCCTATTATTGGAAAGCAGGCAAAATTAGTTAAAGTGAATAATCAGAAACAATTTGGGAGGGAAAGAGATCACAACAGGCATTAATCCATGTGGTGAATGTGGACTACTAATTCAGTTGTCTTTGGGTGTTTACTTACATACACACAAATGTGCATGCTTGGATCAGGGGAAAGCAGCAAAAACTTGATGCCTTTTGAAATATGTAGAAGTACTAACCTTTAGAGGTACCGGGCTGTGTATTTGTTAGCTATCTGTATATGGGTATTTTTTTCAGAACTTGATTCTGATTTGATAAATAGTCTATATTCACTGTGGAAAACATAGTATACTTTAATATATTGAATTAAAGTTCTTTATTGAGAACTTGTCTGCCTCATGCAAGTGCCTCCAGGTATATAAAAGGTGGGAGGTCGGGGTACCAGGTGGTGGGTAATATAGAGGGCATGGATTGCATGGAGCACTGGGTGTGGTACAAAAACAATGAATACTGTTATGCTGAAAATAAAAAAAGAAAAAGAAAGGAAGAGAGCTGGACATACAGCAAGTAGTAGCTCAAGTCCAATACCATGTAACTTTTTGTATTGATTATGAAATTTAAAGGAGAAAGGGACTTTTTTTTATTATTCTATTTCTTTTCAGTGTTCCAGAATTCATTGTTTATGCACCACACCCAGTGCTTCATGCAATATGTGCCCTCCATAATACCCATCACCAGGCTCACCCAACCCCCTACCTGCCTCCCTTCTAAAGCCCTCCGTTTGCTTCTCAGAGTCCACAGTCTCTCATGGTTTGTCTCCCCCACCAATTTCCCTCAACTCACTTCTCCCCTCCATCTCCCAATGTCCTCTGTGTTATTCCTTATGCTCCAGAAGTAAGAAACCATATGATAATTGACTCTGCTTGACTTATTTCACTCAGTATAATCTCTTCCCGTCCAGTTCATGTTGATACAAAAGTTGGGTATTCATTCTTTCTGATGGAGGCATAATAATCCATATTGTATATGGACCACATCTTTATCCATTCATCCATTGAAGGGCATCTTGGTTCTTTCCACACTTTAGTGACTTTGGCCATTGCTGCTATGAACATTGGTGTACAGATGGCCCTTCTTTTCACTACATCTGTATCTTCTTGGTATATACCGAGTGCAGTTGCAGGGTCATAGGGCAGCTCCATTTTAATTTTTTTGAGGAATTTCCACACTGTTTCCCAATGTGGCTGCACCAAGAAAGGGACTTGTTATTAATTCTGTGGAGCTGGTCAAGTCTGATACTCAAAGATAAATTCTTTCAGACATAAAGTTGTTTATACTGATTCTATTCTTCAGATTCATCTACAAGGAAAAGGCTATAAAACTAAAGTCCCATGGATTGGATTAGGGTAGTATTGGATGTTAAAGTACCTGAAATGATGAAGAATGTCTGTACATTCTTCTAGATTTGTTTCAGTCCTAAAATATTAAATTAGTTATAATGTATGTGAAAATATCCTTACTATTAGAATTGCTTATCATTTCTCAAATTTTCTAGTGGCTTAGTACTTAGTACTTCCACCGCTGTATGCCATAGCTATAATAAGCAAGCAGTAACAGGAGTCACCATCCCACCTTTGTCAGGTCACAAGGTAGAATCAGAAACAAGTCTACCAAAAAATGTCATCCCTAATAATTTCCGGTACTTTAATTTTAAAATTTTAGTTGATATTCATCCAATCAAATATATAGCTGAGATATATGTTTGTGAGAAATTGAACTGTTTAGGGTGGTGGCTTACACTCACTCCCCTAATCATGTATTCTGTTTCCTTCCAGACATCCCCCATTTGAGACCAGCGCCAGTGTATGTACATTACTACAACTCAAGACAATGAAAACATTTATAGTATAAAAATTCCATACATGGCAATTCACATTGTTTTTATTAAATGGATTATAAATTTCTTTTTGGAAAAAAAGTATCTAGCTATAATCCAAAACACTCAAAATCGAGTTGCTGTACTGCCCCAAATCATACAGGTATGTCATTCATCTTTTTCTTATATTTTACATAGGTAAAAGTACACTAACACATACCAAAGTAATTGACTCATAGGGGTTTTGGTTCCTAAAGGATGCTGGTTCTAGGGATTATGTTTATGGGTGGGCTCTCTCTCTGTTGCTGAGGTGTCAGAGGGACTTCTGAGATAGCACTTGCCATGCTCTGCTGACATTGCCATGACAAGGTGATCTTGGGGGCCAGGGAGATGTTTGAGAACATGGTGTTGAGTGCAGTCTCCTGGACCCTCTCATTTTCCCTCCTTTGCTCAAGAGCCAGTGACATCAGAGCATAAGACCAGGGGCCTGTGTTGCCTTCACCCATCCCCAGCACCAGGCAGGCCCTCAAGAATCATGTAGGTGGGCTGTGGGAAGAACCTATTTGACTGCCAAGTGCCTCTTGGCATCTCAGAGGGAGCAGTGGAAGAGCATCTCAGGATTTTGAGGTGCCATGATGGAATGCCTGGAAGAAAAGGCAGACTCTCTTTCGAAGGCTTTCAGTGAAGACCTCTTTCTGTGTGGGGCCCATGGTATACCTTCCCTCTCTTGTGGTCCTTGGTCATAGAGAAATGGGCTTTCCCAGCAGGTTGAGCTTCTTAGAGACTTTGCTGTGTAAGGAAGGACAACTTGGGGAGGTTTGAGAGGGGCTGCTTCATGGCAGGGGCCTGCTTTTATGCACAAAGCATGGTCCCCTTAGAGCAGCTTCGCTGATGCCCCAGAGTTCCCAAAAGTGTGACTAGGCCTGAGCTGCAAGAGTTCACACACCTGAGTGGCAAGTAGCATCTTGGTGGAGGAGCACCAAACTGAGGTCCAGAGCACATGTCCTCATTGATTAAGAACTGACTACAGAGCTAGACAAACTTATTGTCAAGAAGTCTGAGGGGGATACAGTTACAGTAAAGAGCAGCAAAATACTTACTGAAGATTTTGAAAGGGAGCTTTGGGGTGCGTGGATGGCTCAGTTGGTTAAATGTCTGCCAGAGATCAAACCCTGTGGTGGGGGGTGGGGAGTCCCTGCTAAGTGATGAGTCTGCTTCTCCCTCTCCCTTTCCCTCTGCCACTCTCCCTGTCTGTGCTCACTTTCTCTCTCTGTCAAATAAATTTTATAAATCTTTTAAAACATAAAAATACAAGAAAGATTTGAAACTTAAATTCACTAGTTGTAACATGTAATAGGAACCCTGTAAACAGTAATGATCACTGCTGAGAACAAAATTGATTTTTTAAAGATTTTATTTATTTGGCAGAGAGAGATCCCAAGTAGGCAGAAAGGCAAGCAGAGAGAGAGGAGGAAGCAGGCTCCCCACTGAGCAGTGAGCCCAATGCAGGACTCGATCCCAGGACCCTGAGATCATGACCTGAGCTGAAGGCAGTGGCTTAACCCACTGAGCCACCCAGGTGCCCCACAAAATTGATTTTCCAAAGGAATATCCCAGAACACTGAGGAAAATTTCAAAGAGATGGAAATGAGAAACGAATAAGTAAGATCTGAGGTCAGGTCCAAATCTACCTTGCAAGTACCCTGAGGACAAAAGGAGAAAATAACAGAAGTTATAACTGAACTAATGCAGCATTTACTTGAGCTGAAAAACAGTCATGCCTTCAGTTCATAAAGCCTTCAAGTCCCAGGGAGAATTAGCTGAACAGACTCAAACCAAAACAGCCGTAAACCTATTTGACTTTCAGGGACTAAGAAAAAAATTGTCAGAGTTCCAAACAGAAACCACCAGTTCCTTCTCGAAAATGAGACAGAGTATCATTGAATATTGACTTTAAGCTCTATTCCTCAGAGCTGAAAGAACTCTCTTTCTTAGAACTCTTGCTTCCTATCACATATGTAAGCAGATGTCAGATTGATTAACCTTGTAAATTGGTTTAAGTTCTAACTCTACAAACAAAATGATAAAGAATTTGGAGACAATCTAGGGGCATGTAAAAATTTGGGAAGTGGTAGACTACCTTAGGTAGAGATAAGACCCACAGGCCATAGAAGAAATGACATGCCACTTTATTTTAAAAATTTGAAAAAGATTTGTATATCAAAAAAGAGTAAAGCTGCATGTGGGCAACAGGCTGTGAAAAGCATCTGTAACATCAGCTGTTCAAGGAGTTCATGTCTCTGACGTGCCTACAAATTGAGAAGAAGACAAACAGTCCTATTGAAAAACAGACCAAATGAGAGGAAGGAGAAGTTCATGGAAAAGGAAACAGAAATGACCCTGGATTTCATAGTGAGCCAGGGAACACCATTAGTTCTGGACCATGTTGAGACACCTTTATTCACTCACCCTGTAGACAAAAACTAAAAATCATCAGGTAGACAAAAATTTGCATGAAATCATATATAAGAAACTCAGCCCCACTCTTTGATAAATTTTACAGTCTATTTTGTGTGATTGTTAAGTCAATTCAAAACAATCTGTTTAGAGACTCTGACTGTTCCCTACTTGGTTACAAATTTTCAGGGAACCATCACTGTATTTATTGAGAATAATTTCCTCATTCTTGAAAAATACATTTGAGTGATGAAAAATAGCAAGTATAACGGAATAGCCACAAATTCAAGGTTCTAGTTTTCCCCCCGCCCTTAGTGGGAAAGGAAACTTTTCACACATGTGAGTCATCTGCTTTTATTATCTGGATTTCTTAGTTTCCGTAAAGTCTGACCTCCTGAATCAGTTTGGATGGTTGTCTCATCCTAACTCAAACTGTCTTAAAGATTAAAAAAAAAAAAAACAAAAAAAAAACCTTCAATCTCATGAAGAAGCAGCTCATGGCAGTGCTTGCGGAGAATGTGTTTTATTCACACTGTCTCCATGATTTTCTCCATTTTTCCCTACTGTGCCCTTTCCCTCTGGCCAGTTTGTCTTCAACCCCCTGCTGACTCTGTGATGGCTGCCCGCAGTGGGGGCACTGCTTTTCTTGTTCACATTCAGAGACAACCCAGATATTTCTGTAAAGCCCTTCCCGTTTGTGTGTGTGGGACAACCTAGGTTACTGTCTCTCATAGAACAGTAACAAGGCACTGACTGTCGTGCAGCTGGCTGTGTGAATGGCCCAGGAGGAACATGACTGGCTTCCATGACAGACCCCTTCCCTGTAGTGTGGATGGGGCCAGCTTCCTGTGAGTCACCTGGGCTGCAGTGGAGGAGGCACACAGTGCACTGGGGTTCAGGGAGGGGGAGGGAGGAAGGATGCTGGCAGTCAACTCTCCAGATCCAGTACTACCACACCCTGAAGATAGTCCTACCTAGAAATGGTCCCTGCCATTGTACAGACTCAATATGTCTCAGTGAGTTCTTCTAGTAGTTTTTAGTGCCACTGTAGCAAATGACAAATTCTCAGTGGCTTGAAACAACACAAATTGATTATCTTGCAGTTCTGGAGGTCAGAAGTTCAAAAATCAGTCTCAGTGTGGTAAAATCGGGGTGTTAGCAGCCTGTGTTCCTTCTGGAGGCTCTAGAGGAGAATCCACTTTCTTGCCTTGTCCTGCTTCTAAAGCTGCCTGCATTCCCTGACTTGTGGCCCTTCATTGCACCACCTTTTATCCCTCTGTTTCCAACTTCACATTGCCTTCTGATTCTGATCCTCCTGTCTCCTTATGGATCCTCATGATTACATTGGGACCACCGAGGTAATCCAGGATAATCTCTCCCCCCTCACACCTTAATTTAATCATGCTTGCTAAATCCCATTTGCCAGGTAAGGTAAAGTACTCAGAGCTTCTTGGGCTCAGGATATGGTCATCTTTGGGGCAGTCGCTATTCAGCTGGTCAGTTGCCTCCTGTGCTCCCTTTTATGCCTCACACCTCATCTCACATGTGTCTGCTGTGTTCCTCTCTTCATCTGCATTGCAAATGAGAAATGCAGCAATTTAAACCATTGAATATTAGATTTTGGAGATAGTTGCAGGAATAAAAGCACATATAATTTTATTTGTGTCCTAAAAGTTTTTGTTTGGAATTTTAAATTTTATCTAATTGTCCCTAGGTAAATTAAATATGATTCAATCAGTTGATCTGAAAAATCTTTTCAAAGAGTATACCGCTGTTGTAAAGGCCCTTCAAAACAGTATTTTGAGTGCTGTTTCCAAATGAAGTTTACACTTTCACCCTTATCACTGTATTAAAGGTCATGTTGGAGGGTTTTGTGTGTGTGTGCTTTTTTCCAAAGTGAACTTGCTTCTCTATCTAAAACTAATACCTCTAACAGTATTTTTCACCAGGAAGGAGATGAATTAGTGTATCTTCTAGACTAAGTTTTCTTTCCACGTGAAGAATCTGTTAGGACTAATATTCATGGGAGAAGGAAAAGACAGTAGCTCTTACACCCCATATACTATGTTGACAACAACAGTATAAGCCTGACCAAAGCTGTACATCTTGGTGCATCATTTCAGCTGAAACGTGTTCAGTGAAGTATGATTTATTCCTTAGTAATTCATTTTTGTGTGAGATAAAAGTACATCAACAGAAATTAGGGAAAGCAGAGTGGTAATTTTAAAATTTCATCATTGACTGTTTTTTTTTTTACCAGTTCTATAAGCACATTAATTGATATTAAAACCCATAAAAGCTCATTTGGGAATGAAAAAGAAAGTTTGAGGTGGTATTGATTTTTTAATGATATTTGTATTTATTTGTATGATTACGCTTAGTTACACTTTGGTTGAGTCCGAATGTGCCCTTCAACAATAATCCATGGGCTCTGGGTTTCCTGAAGTTGTATGTCATGGGGTGAACAGTTAGGAAAAGTGAATCCCACCAATTGACAACCCTATGGGGGTTTATATATTACACAAACACATTTGTTTGTTGACTGCCACTCCAGTACTTTCTGTGTCCTCGAGCTCCACCCACGTGGTGCAGGCTGCCCCCATCTGTGCTGGAGAATCATGACGGGGCATTCAGTGGCCTTAGGCATCCCCAGAGAGCTGCAGTTGCATCCTCTCATTTCCCACCTAGTTTGTGGGCATCCCCCTTTAGCTTGACCCTGACAGTGGACAGGTCTCAGTATGAGCTGTCTGTGGGAAGAAACAAGATGTTGGGGGGGCAGCGGTAGTTGTTGATGGGAAGTTTTAAGTGTCAGGTTGTATCTTGCAATTTTCTGAACCCTGGCAGTGCAGGCCTGGGCCAACCTGGTATGTCTGTTTCACCAACCAAATCTTCCTCATGTGCCCAAGAAGTGAAACCATATTTACATTTGCCACCAGAATCAACTAATACTAAATAATAGTTGAGAATTCCAGCTTGATTATAGTGAGTGGAAAATGGACCTCTCTCTGGTTAATTCTTACATATGATTTTACTGTTCATCTTCATAAAAGGGATAAGAAATGAGGAAACGTGGATTATCAGTTTGTTTTCACTCTCATCACTCACTGCAGTTATAATTTTCAAAATACCAAGATGTTTTTCAAAAGTAGTTGTTTTTTTGTTTTTTGTTTTTTTGTTTTGTTTTGTTTTGTTTTTGTGGAGGGAGTAGGGACTAAGACTAAGGAAAGCATTGTTCTATCAAGAGAAGTCGTTTTCAATTTATGGTATGATGGGAAATCCATCTCGTATGTCCTATTTGGATAACAGAGCTCACTCTTAATTTTTTTAAACTTCCTTTGATTTTTTTAATTGAATTATAGCTAACCCACAATGTTGCATTCCTTTCAGATATAAAACAACAAGATTTGACAAGTCTGTATGTTATGCTGTGCTCGCCGTACTGTACCACCAACCATATTCCCTATGCTGTGCCTTTCGTCCTGCAACTTATTAATTTTGTAACTGGAAGCCTGTTATCTCCCACTGTATTTCACGCATTTTGCCTGTCCACCCGCTGCCTCCTCTTTGGAAACGATCAATTTGTTCTCTGTAGTTATGGGTCTCTTTCTGTTTTTCTGTGTGTGCAGAGAACTTTTTAAGATAACTTGGTGCCTTTAAACATATTCCTTGATTTCCATTAGTTTGGATACGTATTTGCCATGTTACCCAATTAGTTATGTAATGACTTCAAAATTTGGGGGCTTAAAACAACCCTTTTGTCATATTACATATGTTTTGGGGGTCAGAAATTAGGGCAGGATCTCATGGGGCAATTTTTATGCTTAATACGGCATTAACTGAGGTCAGTGGGTGGTGGCCTTCAGCAGGCGGCTGCTTGGTCTAGAGGATTCAGGATGACTTTATGCACATGCCTGTCACTTTGATGGGTACAGTTGGGAGATGAGGCTCAGATGGCCCTCCACTTCCGTGCAGTCTTTGTAACAAGGTTGTTGGACTTATTTCCTGTCCACTCAGAGCTCCAATAGCAAATGTTCCAAGAGAGGGGTTCCTTTTGGACTTGGGCCTGAAACTGACACATTTATTTCACTGTTTAACACAGTCACATAGCCCATGTGAATCAAAGGGAATGGGGAGTCATAGGATTTGTGATCATTTTTTAACGTGCTACATATGTTCATATGTGCATTTGTTCCCATTTCTCTGACCTGTGGGAAAATGGAAGTTATTGATCAAAGAGTCACAGGTTATCAAGCTGTATGAGAGACTTCAGACTTAATCCAACCTCCATACTTTATAGATTAAAGAATATATATGTAGGTGCACATGTACATCTCCATATCAGTTATTATATATACACTTGTATATCACTAAAAATGGTATCTGTGGATTAGCCAATTCTTCTATCTTCATAGGAATGAAAAGGACTCGTCATTCCCCGGCAAATCTGAAGAAAGAAGCCAGAGCAAGAGTAAGGGAGAAAGAGAGTGAGAGGAGCATCTGATGGGATAGGATTTCTTACAAAAGGACTCCTGAAGTGACCAGAGAAAACAGACCAACAGAAAAGGGCAGACTTTGACCAAGCGGTGCTCAACGACGTGAATATCCACATGGAACAGAAGAGGTTTTAACGCTATTCCCTACTGATGTAGCCTACATACTAAAGAGGACATCAGAAGTTTTCTGGAAGATACCATCGAAAACCATTTTGAGGACCTGGGGGCGGTGGCAGAGATGAGTGGAACAGAACACCAAAAACAGGAAGCCCAAGAAGGCTTGGGTGCCGCTTCCAGATGGCGACGAGAGAAGAATTAGGCACGAACCAGTCAGCTGGAAAAGACTGGGAGCAGGGGACAACAGTCGAAAAGGACGTCTGCCAAGAGCAACTCGACAGTCTCACTTTTATTGGATAGAAAACAATAGCCAAAGAAGGATTGAGGAAGGTCAAATGTTAATCCCATCTTGCTGACAAGCAAGAAGGAGGATAAAGTTTATAGTTAAACAAGCACATTGAAAGAACTCTTCTAACTAGCAACAGGCACTTCTGGGAAGAGAAAGGCTCTATGGCGGATAAGGGAGGCAGGCGGTTTTCATTCCACCCTGAGCTAACCTGTCGTTCCCGGGTGCTCCGCTTTCCTGAAGCAGGCGGCATTCCGCCCTGGGCTGGCCGGGCTTCCAGCCAGCGCAGCTTCTGTGAGGGGGCTGCATTCCGCCATGAGCAAGCGAGGTATCCCCCGCTGCCCAGCTTCTGTGAAGGGGCGGTGTTCCGCCCTGAGCAAGCTGGGCATCCCCAACTATAAGTGCTACCATTTTACTTAAAACTGTGAAATTGGGTCAGATTTAAATTTCAATTTATGTTAAAACATTCTGTAAACTGTGTTAAACTTTGACATTTGTTCCCTCTGTTCAGTGAATAACACTATATCATATTCTGAAAAATACGCTAATTTTCATTTTGAAAAATATCCCTTTTTCCTCTTATGGTAATTATTAATATGAATTAATAGTAGAATTTGATATGGTTCCATATGCCCATAAATACTTTATTGTATATTATCAAATTTAATAATGAATATAATGTACTTCTTTGGACAATTTTTAAAGACCAGTCTACTCTTAAAACAAAAAAATGGAGACGCACTTCTTTAGTTCACACAAATTTCATTTTATTATATATAACCTCAGATAAATTTCAACAAATCATAATTTATTAAAATTATGTCTACTTAAAAATCTCATAGAAGAGTAAAACCATCAAAAATAATAATAAACACACACAACACACACACATCACCCATGTATTGGCAAATTACAATTGCTGTAACAATACATTAGGCATTCCACGTTAAGGGCTATCAAAATTTCCATCAGTGACAAAAAGATTTGTATCCAAATGGACTGATTTTCCAGAATCCAAGAAAAAGTCTCCTAGGGTTTATTTAAAGATAAATATTTGAACAAATACTTCTTAAATTTAGGAAATTCAGAACATACGATTAAAGAATATTTGCAGTGCAGACTATATTCAATCCTTCCTTCAAAATGTGCCTTTGAGTACATAATTCTGTTTTCTCTATCTAAATTGAGCTGTCCTCCAAGGAAGTTTTCTAAAATGTGTGTCTCTGTGTGATAAATGTTCTAAGACCTAACATGCTTCATTGTATTTTTACTGTGCTCTCAAATTTAATCAATAATTTGGCTTGATGTATAATATCTAGTTTCAAATATCTTTTCCATCTATACAAACCCCCAGCTGTCTCCTTTATATGCTATTACTATTGAGAATTCTGCTGTCAGTATTATTCTTGTACATTTTAGGTGATCTGTTCTTCTCTTGGGCATCATTTATGCTCTTCTATGTTTTTGATATTCTTAAAACTCACCATAATGTATATGAGTGGTTTTGTGTGTGTGTGGATTTTGTTTTGTTTTGTTTCTGATTTCTCATGTTTGGCATCATTTTAAGTCTGGTAATTTTTATCTTTCTTTAATTCTCCAAAATTTATCTCAGTACTTATTTAAATATTTTTTTATTTTTTTTTCTTTTCTGCTGCATTTGGGCAGAAGTCATTAATTTGTTTGTTTGTTTGTTTGTTTTTCCCAACTCATTTATTCATTTTACAGCTATATTCATCTTAGTCTCCATTTATTGTATTCTTTATTTCAACATTTTTCACTTAATTTATATTCACAGTATAGTATCTTTTCTTTGTATATTATATCATTATTTTATCATATACTTTTAAGCTATTTTTAAAAATATTTTACTTATTTATTTGACAGTGAGAGATCCCAAGTAGGCAGAGAGGCGAGCAGAGAGAGAGGAAGGGAAGCAGGCTACCTGCTGAGCAGAAAGCCCTATGTGGGGCTTGATTCCAGGACCCTGAGATCATGACCTGAACAGAAGGCAGCGGCTTAATCCACTGCGCCACCTAGGCGCCCCTAAGCTATTTTTTTAATTCCTGTTCCAATAACACTTGGATTGCCATATAAAGTTAACCACATCATCTTTTTTAGGTAAGTAATTGTACTTTTTATATGCATAGTTATTTTGGTCCATGAGTTCAGCTCTTCTTCGGATCATCAAATCTCTGTAAAGTCTGGGTATGCTAGGATTTTCTAAGCAACAATAAAATACATTGAAACCTGGTAGCTTAATTATAATAATGTTTTCTTTCTCAATCGTTCACAATAGTATTACATTCTGAGTAGCTTCCTTCTATTTTGCAGCTATAGTGTTTGGAAAAACTTGAATTGTGATATCACTGTGATAATGTGAATTATTCAGGGTTTTTCAGAGAATCGGGAAAAGAAAAAAAGGAAGATATTCTCCAGGGCTAACTCTAGAAGTGACTATTAAAACATCTGTCCAAATTCAATTGAACAAAACTCAGAAATGCCATCTCCAGCGAAATACAAAGAAGATTATATATAGTTCTCGGCACACACATCTCATTTGACCCAATGATGTACATCAATGAAAGACTGAAGGCCAATCACCACTCCATGGGAGAATTTAAAAATAAATTTACTAATGAGGCCAAGAATTCAGAATCACAAATACTTCAAAACTAATAATAACTGCCTTCACTTGATGTTATTCTATAAGATAAATCCTATGATCAAGTTTCAATTTTAAATTCTTACAATTTTAAATTCTTAAATCCTTATGAAGAAGCATCATTTGGAGGGAGCAGTTTTCATAATTTATCATCCATCAGCTTTTTTTTTTAAAGATTTTATTTATTTATTGGACACAGAGAGAGATAGAGAGAGAGAGAGAGAGAGAGATCACAAGTAAGCAGAGAGGCAGGCAAGCAGGGAGGGAAGCAGGCTTCCTTTTGAGCAGAGCCCGATGTGGGGCTGGATCCCAGGACCCAGATACCATGACTTAAGATGAATTCAGAGGCTTAACCCACCACCCACGTGATGAGAGAGCCACTCAGGTGCCCCTCATCCATCAGTCTTAATTGATTGGAGGAAAATGTGTGTAGGAATAATGCCTTAGGGAGCTAATCTCTCTAAAGAATTTTCAAGTCTTTACCCCTTCAAGGTTTTTGTACAGTTCTGATAGCCTCTAAACATCCAGATAATTTCTACAGTGACAGGCCTGTTAAAACCTGTCTTCAAACCAGGAATAGAGCTTGAAATATACCAGTCAAGAGCAACTTTGAGTCTTTTAAGGAATTTATCATCATTTCTTTGTTTTTGGTTAATATCTGAAATAGTTCCATATTACACTTGCATAATTTCTCCAGAGCTGACTTTGAAGGAGGCATTCAGTTCCAGCTAGTTCCATATTTTGGCAAGAACTATAATTCTATATATATAAAAAAAAACATATTTTAGGGTGCCTGGATGGCTCAGTGGGATAAAATCTCTGCCTTCGGCTCAGGTCATGATTCCCGGTTCCTGGGATTGAGTGCCACAGTGGGCTCTCTTCTCAGCAGGGAGCCTGCTTCCATTCCTCTCTCTCTGGCTGCCTCTCTGCCTTCCTGTGATCTCTGTCAAGTAAATAAATAAAATTTTTTATAAAACATATTTTATACCAGTTATTCATGTTTATTAACTAAGATATCACAATACAAATAATACAAACAGTTGCTCTTTATTAATACCTTCAACCAAGATAAAAAAAATATGTCATATTTTCTCCAAAAATTTTATATCATCTGATAGGTCAGATATATATAAAATTACATTTAAAGTTTTAAAAATATCGTCAAATATTTTCATTTAAATGCAAATTTGAAAAAAAATCTACTTTTCCAAACACGACTTTTTATCCTATTTTTTTTTAATTTTGTCGACAACTGATAAAATGTTTAGCGAGACTATAAATGTTAGATCGAAAAAAATGATTAATACATGTAGGTTCAAATTATTATGTTCCATTAAAAATGATTTAGTCTTTGATGAACATCTGTTTGGTAATATGTTGTATCCAGATATAGTAAATTAATGACATATATAAAATTATAGGGAAATGACACCTTCCGTTCCATTATGAGTAGAGCTTTTAAAATGCTATTTGTCACAACCTGTCATCTTGTCATTATGTAGCATTATGTAGCATTTAAAAAATGTATACTCTTCACTTCGAAGTCTTTTAGAAATCTAAAATATGACTTTCTATGGTTTGTGTTTCCATATTCCTTTATTGCCAGTTTGAACAAATCCACATGCTTGGATTCAAAAGTAATAAATTCCTCTTATTTGGAAAAATGATGTTTATTTTTGTTCTCTCCCCCTTCGCAGGTGGTTTCATTTTAGCACACTTCAGAGTTATAATTTCATGCTTATTAAAAACATTTATTATGATCTACATAGATGAATGAAACTTTTATTTTATTAAATTATTTGACAAAAAATCTGTTATTTTTAAAAATGTATTTCCTTTGAAGGGTTAATTTAGAACGTTCAGAGAGGATCTAGGAGTGTGGTATTATGCAGTTTTTAAGTAGGTATGAAATGGTTATTTATATGATTGTTTCTTTAAGGCTTATGTATATTGTCCATTATGTGCTATAAAATATTTTGAAAGTAAATTTAAGGTATGTTTTACATAGTTTATATTTTGGAAAAAAATTATTGAAATGACTTATGAAATTCAGTATACTCTCAACATTAATTTATTCTGAAATTTACCAATTGTCTATTGAACCTATTATATGGCAGATATTACTTCAGACTACACTGGTAAATGAAATACTTGGCTTTGTAGAACTTTTATTTTCATGGGTGAGACAATTAAAAGCTATAAACCTTAATAAAAATTGCATAGTGCATTCAAAATTGATGAGTATAATGGGGAAAAAGAAAAATTCGATCAGGGTGAGAAAAATCAAGGTTGCTAGGCAGGGGATGGGGAGTTAAAATTTTTAATAGGAAGATCAGGGTAGTTACAATGAAGCTGACAATTGAACAAAGGTATGGAAAGGTGATGAATTTGCCCAGAACTATCAGCAATAAGGTCACTCCAGACAAAGGAATTGGCTATCTTGAAGGCCATAAGGTTGGATCATGCCTGGCATATCTGAGGAATAGCAAGGAGGCCACTGTGAGTGACTGAAGAGTAGCAGGGAAAGAGGTCACAGAGGTTAAATGAGTGGCTACATCATGTAAAAGCTTAGAAGTCATTGTAAAACTCTGGCTTTTATATTTGGAAACTTACTGTGTGATAGAATTTCTGCTAATAACTGAGAGTTCAAATGTCCATAAAATTTCAAGGATTCTTATTGTAGTAAGACAGAATAAAGAAAAAGAGTTCATATTTTCACATGGTGTAACAAATGCTCGGAGATCCAAGTGTAAGAAGCTATGGGAGCACAGAAGAAGGCACTAAAATCTCACCAATATATTTGGTGACCGTGACTATATATAAATTTGTATTTTCTAGATTTTTTATAGTCATGGAATCACACAGTATATATTATTCGTTGCCTGGCTTTTCTTTTCTCAGCATCATTATTTTGAGAATCTCCAACTGTAAATAGTTCATTTTGATGTTGAATAGTAATCTCTTTAATGAATAGATCATAATTTGTCTTTGCTCTAGTGATGGACATTGATGAACATTTCCATTGTTTTCAATTCTTAAAAATAAAGCTGCTATGAAATTCATATACAAGTCCTTGTATGAACATAGGGTTTGTTTCTCTTGGTTAAATGCCTAGAAGTAAAATGGCTATTTGTGTAACTGCAACATATTTTGCATTTAAAAAAATGTTCAGACTATTTCCCAAAGTGGTTGTATCATGATATATGCCAACAACAGTTTAGATTTTTTGTTGCTTCTCAATCTAGCTCAGACGAAGTACAATTAGCCTTTATAATTTTAGCCATTCTAATAGATATGTAAGCATGTCTCATTATGATTTTAATTTGTATTTCTTTAATGCCTAAATGTTGATAAATTTGTCATGTGCTTATAAGCCATCCATATCCTTTTGGTGACATGTCTCTTCCATTATTTCCTTCACATGTAAAATTGGATACTCTGTTTGGTTATTAGTAAGGTTTTTTATTTTTATTCATTTTATAATAATCAGAGTAGATGTCCATTATCAGATATATAAATTGCAAATCCCTTCTCCATCTTTACGGTTTCTCAATGGAGCTTTGATAGCTGTGTCTTTCAAGAAATATGCTACTTCTTTCCTGGTACACGGAGGTATGACTAGAACATTATCAATGTTGACCTTTGCAAAGAAAATCATGGCTTAAGATATATGTAGTCTGCGGTTGTTGGGAGTGTTCACCATCCTTGCCTCTAACTCATCTCTCACTGCCCACACATTCAGATATAGGGGAATATTGATTGACAAAATATTAATTGCCAAATAACACTAGTTGGAGAATAAGAAAAATGCAGGCACCTGATTATATAATATTACTTAAATAAAATATGTTTTTATAAGTGCTATTGGAAGTAAATTCCTCAATACTTTAATCACACAGAATGATGGAATCCTAGATTTTTTTTCTTGTATTTACTAAGAAAATGATCATGCCTCAAGTATATTAAAATGGAATAGGGAAAATTAAAAATTGTTTTAAGTTGATTTGCATGTGTTGTGCATATGTGAGAGAGAAAGTGAGAGAGAAATAGAAAGAGAGAAAAAGAGAAAGGGAAAGACAGAGAGGTGGCTGCAGTGAATTATGAGTTGCAGGATAGATTTTAAAGTTTTGTCATTTGCTTTCTACATTTCCTTTTCCTTAGGTTCAAGAGAACAATCAGTAATATCTCAGATGCCTGCTGGTAACATCAGCAGAAAGAGTTAGAGGTTCCCAGAAAATTAAAGATGAGGTATAGTTTTCCTGACATAAGAAAAGTCATTTTTTGTCCCCAGCTATTTTCAATGATCTATACCCCACCTGTGTACTTGCCCAAGCACACTTCTTCCAAAATTTCCTGGGAGGCTCTTACAAAGAAATGCAAAAACCTCACTAGTTAAGGATTTTGAGGGAACAAGGCAATGGGAAAACTAACAGTCACCACCAGACCAGGAAATAGCCTAAGCTATTGAGACAATAAATCAGTGGTAAAACTCCTAGTGCTATTTCAAAAGTAATCAAGGCCTTGCATTCCTTGTCCCAGAAAATGAGTCCAAGACCCCATCTAGTTTATATCTGCTCTTGAAGCCTGCAGAGTCCCTTTCCCTTGTCCAACAGTTACCTCTGCTTTATTCTAACGTTGAAGTTTCTGCCCTCGGTGGAATACAAGCTTCATTCAGGTGAACATGCAATACATATTGCACAAATACATATGTGGATGTGCATGCATCCACAACCTTATGACCAACCATACACGGGATAATAAAACTCTCCCTTCTGAGTATTCATCTTAAATACTAAATAAAAATCTCTCTCCTGTTCAAACAGTCAAGGCTTTGGAACTTATTCCCTGTGATCTCCTTGTATGTTGTAAACAAAGATTCCTTTGTTTGACAACTCCACCTGTTTCTGTGATTCACCAAAGACTGACCTCAGTTAGTTCTGTTACTGTAATGGCTTTCACTACACTGATTCTACCTCTGCAAGTCTCCAAATTTAACTATTTTTTTTTCTCCCAATTCCGCATGTTCTTGGCTTTAAACTGCAACTCTGAAGAGATGCTTTGCTTGTTTTAAAAAAAATCAAGAAAAGGGAGTAGTAGTCAACATTGTTACTTTGAACTTCCTGCCCTAAGGGGCTCTCCTGTTGTTTCTCTTTGACTTCCTGGACTGAAACGACAGAAATTTGGCAATACATCACTCCCCAATCCAGATTACTGACAGAACAGTTTAGACTCTTAGAAAAATATTAGTTTAAAAGATCACATAATTAAATACTTAAGCATGTAGGGTAATATAGTGGTTTACAAGAAATATATTTTGGTCATCTGAATATTTGGTTTTCAACCATGGCTACTGACTCACAGCTCCTAAAACTCTTGGAATTTCCTGTGATAAGGGTGAGAGAGGTGTGTTTTGTTATGTTAATGAAGTGACCTTCAGACCTCACTCAAGGCAAGGGCTGTTTGCCTGAAGGACCAACCACTTGGTGAAAGCCTTCATAACTTTTTGCCCAACATGCCTCCCCTTCCTCCCAATTCAGGATTATTTGGGGAGGGAAGAGGAGCTGGAGATTAGATCAGCAAATGACAAAGATTTAGTCAGTCATGACTATGTCATGAAGCCTCCACAGAAAACCTGAAAGGACTGGGTTCAGAAAGCTTTTAGTTTGTTAAATGTATAAAAAGGCAGGAAGAGTGGCAGTCTTACAGAAGGTAATAGAAGCTCTGTGGCCATTCTCCATACCTTGCCCTGTGCACTTCTTTATCTATCTATTGATTTAAATCTTCTATTATATCTTTTAATAAGCTGGCAAACATAAAGTAAGTATTTTTCTGAGTTTTGTGAGCCCCTGTAGCAAATTAAAAGAACGTAAGAAGTAGGCCATTGGGACCTCCAACCTGTAGTTGCTCAGTCACAAGCACAGGTAATAACCTGGGGCCTACAGTGAGACTGGCATCTGAGATGGGGTTGGAGATAGTCTTGGAGGACTGATCCCTTAACTGATGAAATCTTACGCTATGTTCAGGTAGATAGTGTCAGAATTTAGTTGAATTCTTGGATATCTTGCTGTTGTCTGAAAATTATTTGGCATTGTTGGTATGATGTCCTTGAAAGACACCCCCCCCCCCCGTCGTTAAGTAATTAACTGCTCTTTTGTTGTGTAAAAGTACCCCTCCTCCCCTTGCAATGAAAAGACCCTTCCCCCAGGGTTGAATTCAATGTAACTGCTCTTTTGCCTTTCTGTAACCGCTTGGCTTTTAGGGCATGACACTTGACTCCTGTTTGAACAAGATACCCTCTCCTAATAGCCGGGGCATGGTCCCGTAGGTCACGTAGGCAAGGGGGCTGCATGGTCCCCTAGATCACGTAGGCAAGGGGGCTGCATGGTCACATAGGTCACGTAGACAGGATGCCTTTCTGCCCAGTAATAAGGTCAAACTTCCCCTCTTTGTTTCCCCTTCCCGCTTTTCTCTTCCCGCGAGGGGGGTCTTCCAGGGCCAATCCACTAACACCAAGTATGCCTTTTTCAAAAGTTCAAACTGTCCACCAATCAGTTGCGCCCCACCCATAACTTGTTTGTACCTTCCTATAAAAGACCCCGCTTCACTCCAGTCGGTGTGCTCGGTTTTGCACAGCAAAGGAAACAGTTAACAAAATCAAAAGACAACTGACAGAATGGGAGAAGATATTTGCAAACGACATATCAGATAAAGGACTGGTGTCCAGAATCTATAAAGAACTTAGCAAACTCAACACCCAAAGAACAAATAATCCAATCAAGAAATGGGCAGAGGACATGAACAGACATTTCTGCAAAGAAGACATCCAGATGGCCAACAGACACATGAAAAAGTGCTCCATATCACTCGGCATCAGGGAAATACAAATCAAAACCACAATGAGATATCACCTCACACCAGTCAGAATGGCTAAAATCAACAAGTCAGGAAATGACAGATGCTGGCGAGGATGCGGAGAAAGGGGAACCCTCCTACACTGTTGGTGGGAATGCAAGCTGGTGCAACCTCTCTGGAAAACAGCATGGAGGTTCCTCAAAATGTTGAAAATAGAACTGCCCTATGACCCAGCAATTGCACTATTGGGTATTTACCCTAAAGATACAAACGTAGTGATCCAAAGGGGCACGTGTACTCGAATGTTTATAGCAGCAATGTCCACAATAGCCAAACTATGGAAAGAACCTAGATGTCCATCAACAGATGAATGGATCAAGAAGATGTGGTATATATACACAATGGAATACTATGCAGCCATCAAAAGAAATGAAATCTTGCCATTTGCGACAACATGGATGGAACTAGAGCGTATCATGCTTAGCGAAATAAGTCAAGCGGAGAAAGACATCTATCATATGATCTCCCTGATATGAGGAAGTGGTGATGCAACATGGGGGCTAAAGTGGGTACGAGAAGAATAAATGAAAGAAGATGGGATTGGGAGGGAGACAAACCATAAGTGACTCTTAATCTCACAAAACAAACTGAGGGTTGCTGGGGGGAGGGGGTTTGGGAGAAGGGGGTGGTATTATGGACATTGGGGAGGGTATGTGTTTTGGTGAGTGCTGTGAAGTGTGTAAACCTGGTGATTCACAGACCTGTACCCCTGGGGATAAAAATATATGTTTATAAAAAATAAAAAATTATATTTAAAAAAAAAAAGACAATCTCTTCTCTCCTTAGAGAACTATGGTATCATCTTTCTTTGAGAGAGAGTTAGGCCCATTGGTTTCCTCTCTCTTTTTTGCAATGCATATCAGGGAACATGAAGAAACCATAGCTACCAATAAGAACTGAAGCTGACAGAGACTTGAAGAAAAGAGAAATTCATTAGGAAAGAGTAAAATGTATAGGTTGCCTCAAGAATATAAAAACAACCCAAACATACATCCTCAAAAATCACAGACTTGGACCATCTTAAAACCTGCATTGTGTCCCCCACAAGGACATTCTAACCTCCAATGTGACAGTACATGGAGACAGGATCTTTAGAGTGGTCATTAAGATTAAAGGAGTTCGTTTGGATGGGGCACTTATAGGACTAGTGTCCTTATATGAAGAGGAAGAGACATAAGGATGAGTCTACACAGAGAAAGAGGCTATGTTAGTTCAACCAAGAAGATGGCTCTTAGTAAGCCAATGAGAAAGGCCTCAGGAGAGACCAAACCTACAACACTGTGATCTTGGACTTCCAGCCTCTAGAACTATGAGAAATAAATTTCTATTATTTAAGCCAAAAAAAAAAAAAGAAGTCACTTAAGGACATAGTCATCTGGATACCAGCAAAGCATTAAAATTATCAATATAAAAGAGGTGTAAGATGTAGGTGATACGTGTGGAACAAAAGCTAGAGAAAAAATTAGATTTCCTTACTACTCATAGCCTGTTGACAAGTCCTTGAAGTTCCTCTGGGGACTCAGCTGCTTCCATGTGGACACATCTACTCAGGGCAAAAAGCATTCTTAGTCCACCCCCCCAGGATACTGAAAATCTACTTTCACATGTAAAAATTACTTTGGAAACTTCTTTATCTCTATTCCCCACCCCTGCCCTCAAGATATACATTGGCAATCATCTCCCAAGCATATACCCACTGATACACATCAGAAGAGTCTCTTCCCTGAGTTTTTACTAAATAGTAATAAATGACCTTTCCCTAACAATAGCTAGCCCCCTCAAGGTCCTGGAAACCTTGTTTATAAAATACCTTGGAGGCTTGTGCTATCCCTAACCTCCTCCCAAATTGAAAGTATATAATCAGCCACTCTTCATGACCCTCTCTCTCTACTCCAAATAAATGAATACATATTTTTTTAAATAAAATAAAATAATGACTTTTTTTAAAATGAAAGAAGAAAAAGGAAAGAAATATTTGAATATTAATGTACATCTATTTCTCAAGCATAAAATAGTCAAGACACTGGATTAAAACTTACATACAAAAAAAGAAAGAAAATATTCATAACTATAGTTGAATCTATGAATCCCAAACTAGGGCATACATACCAAAGACAAAAAAAAAAAATCATAAGTGTTAGAGAGAAAAAAAATAATTCATTAATAAAGAAACAAGAATCCGACTGACAGAAATTTTTTAAATAACATCAGATATAAAAAAGAATGAAGTAATAGCTTTATTATTTTGAAAAAAATAATCACAAATGTAAACATTTAGATCCTTATAAAATGTCATTGGAATAGGAAGGCATAATAAAAAAAAATATTTTCAGGAATACAGACCACAGATAATTTGCCTTAATTTGTGTAGGCAGCACTTAAATACTAATATTTTAACAGTTAAAATGTACTCTATGACCTATGGGGTGGGGTAAAAGAGGATGACCAAGTCATCTTGAAATAATTCAGTTTTATGAAAAAAGTAAAAAAGTAAAAAGATCGAAAAAAAGACTTGAAGAAAAGAGAGATAAAACATATGCATAATAAAAATAAATAAATAAATAAACAACTGGAGTGCCTGGGTGACTTAGTCGGTTCAAGTTGTCTGCCTTCAGCTCAGGTGATGATCCCAGGGTCCTGGTATTGAGCCCTGCATCAGGCTCCCTGCTCAGTGGAGAGTCTGCTTCTTCCTCCCATTGAGAAAAATAATTTGACTTATTTATTTGAGAGAGATAATCTTTAAATTTTACTTATTTATTTGAGAGAGAGTGAGAAAAGAAAAACATGCACACAGGAAAGGGAATAACAGAGGGAGAGGGAGAAGCACCCCACTAAGCAGGGAACCCCCTGCGGGGCTCTATCCCAGGACCCGGGTATTATGACCTGAGCTATAGGTAGACACTTAACTGACTGAACCACTCAGGTACCCCAATCAATACAATCTTTAAAAATAATAATAATAATAATAAGTAATATTTCATATAGTATGATTTTTTTTAATGTAAGACTTGGTATAAAAACAGGATGACATACTTGTCTAATAATAGCAAAAGACTTTGATAAGTTTAGATGCAGTAGTACATAAAAAATTTAACTTCTTTCATTAACTGATAATTTAATTAGATTAAATTAAGAGACATCAAAATTTAGAGAATCTAATAGTCCTGATCTATTAATAAATGTAGCCATCCTGACCCCAAAACAATAGTCTTCAGTAAGTATATAAGCATAAGTTGAACATTTACACAAACAGGCCATTATTTAGGCCAGAAGTATATGCCAATAAATTCCTAGAGTTAAATATCAGGCTATATTTTCCAAGAATAAGGCAATAAAATTAGAAAACAATGACCAAAATATTAAATTCATATAATTGGAAGTTAACTTCATACCTAAAAGGAAATAATACAGCTAATTCAGAAATTTTTAGAATTACAGTACTTTGGTAATATCAACTCTCAAAATGAGTAACGGACAGGTGGGGCTAGGGAGGAAGAGATCCATAGGGAACTTTGTGAACAGGCTCTCAGAAATCCCCAAAATGTGATGTGGTAAAGAGATAAATTGGACCACCCTACCCCGGGAAGAGCACCCTGATCTAGGCATGTGGGATGGAGGACCACCCTGCCCTAGGTGTATGGAGTGGGTCATGTGGGGTGGGTGTCTCTATGATAAACACCTGTAACCAAAAAAGAATAATCAGACCCTCAAAAGGAGGTAAGCCATTGCAGGAGTTATTGATAGAGATGTTAAAAGGATTAAAGTTGCCTGGTTACCTTTTTATAAAAAATAAACCCTGAAGGCACTCATTGTTAACTGTGTGGGGACCCCTCTTAGTTGTGAGAGCTTTTTCTATATATTCACTTGATAAACTTCTGTCACTTCCTCACTCTCCATTGCCCACGAGATTCCTTCTTTGACTCCAAGAGACAAGAACCTAGCTCTCCCACATCATTCCCTAGAGTTAAGTATCAGGCTATATTTTCCAATGATAAGGCAATAAAACTAGAATAGAATGACCAAAATATTAAGTCCATGTAACTGGAAGTTAACTTTATACCTAAAAAGAAATAATACAGCTAATTCAGAAATATTTAGAATTACTGTACTACGGTAATATCATTTGTGAAAATAAGTGACAATAATTAAAGGTATGAAAGAAATCTAAAGGTTTAATTGTATTAATTCAAAAGAAAAACAAAACAATACAACAAAAACACCAAAGCATAAAACAACAAAACAAAACAAAAAGAATATAAAGGCAAAACCTAAGAACGACAGCAATCATAACAAAATATTATAGAAACAAACAAATTTTTGGAATAGATTAATAAGAAAGATTTGACCAATGAGTACTGGTCAGGAATACTCAGAGATGATGAAGATAAAATAAAATACTAAATGAAATGTATAAAAACTAAATTATAGACCTAAGAGACTGATTAAAAATGCTTCTAGAAAAAGAATCTCATTTGAAGACAATAAAATTAATAGCACCATAGAGAAAACTGTATTTGTGACATAGGGGATCAATTAGAGATGATAAAGTATTTCCTTAAATATCAAAGATAACAATTAGACTCAGTGGCTCAGTCAGCTAAGCCTCTGCCTTCACCTCAGATCATGATCCCAAGGCCCTGAGACTGAGCTTGACTCCCTGCTTGGTGGGGAACCTGCTTCTTCTTTTCCCTCTCCCTCTGCAGCTTCCCCTGCTTGCGCTTGTTCTCTCTCTCTCTCACTCTCTCTCTCAATAAATAAAATTTTAAAAGAATATGATGCCTCATTTCATCATAATTGTTAAAAATGATCCCTAAGCTGGTAAATGCAGGAAGCCAGAAACAAACAAATAATAATTAGCACCAGTTCAAAAGCTTGTCCACCTGGAACCTGTAAGAAAATCCAACTAGATCCTGAAAATAATGAGTGATTTGAGGAAACTGGACAGGGATATAAATTTCCAGATGCTTTTTACTTATAATGGCAATAGCAACTTAGACAAGGTAATGGAAAAAAATCTATTAATTGGCAGTAAAAAAATTATTTAAAAAAATATAAACCATAAGCCAATGAACTTGGGAAAATTATGAAGAATCTACATAAACATAAAATGAAACAATATATATTTGCCAAGGCACATTCACATTTTAAAAAATAAGTTGAAAGGGGAACAATATGCCATAATACATATATCAATGTTTTTCATAGAAGTTTAGTATAAAAAATAAACATTTTAAATAATTTATTTGGAAATTGATATCACATATCTGAAAAACTTGGAAGAAGAAATGGATAACCATGACTAAACAAATGTAGCAGAAAAATGATTTACAATAATAGATAAAAGCTATTCAAAAATGCAGTGAATATTGGCCAAAGCATAGAAAAATCGATAAAATATAAAATGTAAAATGAATTCATGAATGAAAAACAGAATCCCATTAAATCTAATTTGGAAAGAACTAGTATATATATATATATATATATATATATATATTTTTTTTTTTTTTTTTTTTTTTGCCTGAATCTGCTCTGCCTTTCATTAGGTGGGACACTGACCAAGCCCACTCAGCTCCTCTCTCATGCCCAGTAATAGAAAAGTCAGGGACATTAATTACTTCTGGGATGAATTTTAACCACTGTGGATAGGATGCAGAAGCCAGTGGGTTAAACAGATTCTTTCTTGTTTCAGGAAAATAATTCTGAGATGTATTCTGTGCATTAGGATTGATGCTCAGTTGTCCACAATCATAATCCACTCAGTCTGAACTCATATATGTTTCTCCTGGACCACTTAGCTCTTCTCATTCTCTCCTCTTCCACGTGATCAAATCCCAAAATAATTATTTAGGTTGTGTATGCAAGTCCTGATTTTGAAGGGAAACTCAGTTACAGAAAGAGATGAAAATAAAGATACAGGGAAAAAAATGGTGCACTTGGGTGACTCAATTAGATAAGCATCTGACTCTTGATTTCAGCTCAGGTTGTTATCTCAGGGCGATGAGATGAAGCCCCTTTAGGCTCTGTGCTGGGCAAGGAGGTTGCTTAAGATTCTCTCTTCTTATCCCTTTCCTTCCACCCCTCACCTCCCATGCTGTCTTTCTCTTAAATAATAAGCACTGCTGAACTATCTTAGATTCTGTACCTTCTCTCCAGCCATGAACCTATCACTGTCTTTAACTCTTGAAAACTTCATTAGACAAATTAATGTGATGAAGGAAGCAATATGAGAAAGCCTATTAATCTGATGAGCATGGAACTGAACAAACCCTATAGATACTTTCCCTTTGATTTCTAGCCTATCAATACCTACAGTGAGTCACATACACTCAAGATTATTGTTTTTATTGTATACTTCATATATTCATTAATTTTTGACTCATTATTATTTTGTTGAAGTGTTAAACTATGGTAATAAACAAACTTTTAATTAACTTTTCCTCCTAGGATACAAATATAACTTGCACTTGAGCTTTAGCTAATTTTATGTTCTAAAATTGCCAAAACACAATGATCAAGGTTTCTAGATTATTTACTGTATTTTCTACTATATAACATTGTTCTATATCTTCTGTATAAAGAAAATGAATGCTTGGGGCTCTTGGGTGGCTCAGTGCGTTAAAGCCTCTGCCTTCTGCTCAGGTCATGATCCCAGAGTTTTGGGATAGAGCCCCACATCAGGCTCTCTGCTCAGCAGGGACCCTGCTTCCCTTCCTTTCTCTCTGCCTGTCTCTCTGTCTACTTGTGCTGTCAAATAAATAAATAAAATCTTTTAAAAAAGCAAATGAATGCTTGATAACTAAATGAATGCTTTTCTGAATAAATTAAATATGGCAATAGCATTTTATTTTTTCATGCTTTACATATTAAACTATAATATTATATCACTAGTCTACAAATAATCTACTCACATAGTGATTTGGAAGCTTTTATTTTTTTATTATTTTTTTTTTAGATTTTATTTATTTATTTATTTGACAGAGAGAGATCACAAGTAGGCAGAGAGGCAGGCAGAGAGAGAGAGGAGGAAGCAGGCTCCCTGTGGAGCAGAGAGCCCGATGCGGGACTCGATCCCAGGACCCTGAGATCATGACCTGAGCCAAAGGCAGCGGCTTAACCCACTGAGCCACCCAGGCGCCCGATTTGGAAGCTTTTAGCAAAAGAATTCTTCTTCCTGATTGTAGTATAAAAGCCACAGAAATATACAGAAGACTCCCAGGATAGAAAGTTAAATCCAGTTATCCGTGATGCCTTGAGTAGGACCTGACCTATGTATGTCCTGGGATGCACTAGTAACTGTTACATGTGATAGGATTATATTTAATATATACAGTTTCATTTACTTCACAAAGGAGATATAAATTTGAGAATAAAATATTTGATGAATCTATAAAGTCTATATCTATTTGTAACCAATGTGGTAGAATTAAGATGTTAATTTGAAAAAAAAATTTCATTGAACACATACACATATTCAATTGTTTTTATATATATAAACAGCATTATTTATTTATGTAAATAAATGCATTGTCAGTAAAATCCATTTACTTATCAATCATAAGGGTACTTTTAAGTACTAAGAATAAGAAATATGTGAAAAGATAAGTGTTCAAGAGTGCAGTTTGTGGTAATTAATACAATATGATAGGCTCATAAAAAAGATATATTACTTGAACTTAAAAGCTTCTATAATTAAGCAATGACCACTTGAAATTTGTAATTAGTCTTGCTGCAGTTTTTCCTTGCACTTATTGCCCTTCCCCAGAAGTTCATTAAGAATTTCTGTGAATGTCCTTATGTTTAATCTCATTCATAGATTCCACTGCTGCTCACAAAACAAAGCCAAAAAGAGAGGTGACTCTATGTGGCACTCCATCCACAAGCAATACATTCATAAATAATTAAAAAGCTCTCTACTTCATTTGTTACCCATTCAGCTGATAATTTAAATGAGTAACTGAGGCCATTTTATCAGCACTTTTAATAGAATGCGACTCAGAAACTTCACAGTGTTATTTAAGAAGAAATGCTCATGTGTTAAGGTTTTTATTTTTTTTAAATCAACAAAATAATTTTCAAATATTAAAAGCAAATGTCTCCTTTTCCTCCAAGTTTCCTTGCTACGTCAAAGTTATAAATAAATTCATTACAATAGTATTTTGAGTAGTAGATAAAAACAAATGTTTTGAGGGGCGCCTGGGTGGCTCAGTGGGTTAAGCCACTGCCTTCGGCTCAGGTCATGATCTCAGGGTCCTGGGATCGAGTCCCGCATCAGGCTCTCTGCTCCACAGGGAGCCTGCTTCCTCCTCTCTCTCTCTGCCTGCCTCTCTGCCTACTTGTGATCTCTCTCTGTCAAATAAAAAATAAAATCTTTAAAAAAAAATGTTTTGAAACTGTCTGTGGGTTGAGTGTCTGGGTGAACTTGTATAAATATCTGATCTCAATGTATTTAGACTTTATTAGATGGTTGTTTTTAGACTATTTAAAAATACATGCTCAGATAATGACAACATTATTTTATTCATTTTAATAAATAAATTATTTTATTTAATTATGTTTAGATATTTATTTATTAAATTAATGATTTAATATTTAACAATCTAAATTTGAAATATTTTAAATTCTAAAAAATAGTTATTTAATTAAATCGATATATTTAATATAAATATTTAATAAATCATTTAATCATTATTATAATTATGCAATACATTATGTATTGTGTAATAATTGCATTTTAATAAATAAATAAATAAATGTATTATTTACATTATTTTATTTTACTTTATTTTATTTAGTTGACAAAGAGAGGGAGAACGCAAGCAAAGGGAGCTGCAGGCAGAGGGAGAGGGAGAAGTAGGCTCCCAGCTGAGCAGAAAGTTCAAACTGGGGTTCCATCCCACGACCGTGGGATCACCACCTGAGTCAAAGGCAGATGCTTAACTGACTGAGCCATCCAGATGCCCAAGGCTTTGTATTCTTCGCTTCTAAATATTGATGCTGCTTCATCTCTGGAGTTAGTAAATTGATGCTGAGAATTCATATCAAAGAATTGATAGTAGCTGTTAAGCAGAAACATGTAATTTACGGGAAAAAAAAAGAACAGAATGAAGAGAAAGGACAAAAGTCAAAAGCATATTAATATAAAATTTAATTAGATAAATAAAGCTGGTATTCCTGAAGGGGGCTAATAAAAGAGCTGCAAAGAGCTGATAGGATTAGGAAAATTGTCCACTCCTGGTCATTTCATAATTTTAAACTATTCCTTATTAATAAATATACTTAGTTCCAGAAACACAACCACATAAGGACATTTCCACCAAGTTTCCTCTAACAGCATTTACAAATTAGACGTTCAAACAATGTAGTTTTTTACATGTTGCATCTGTATCTTAAAGTTTAAACACTTTCTGTGACACATTTTCTAACAATGAAAATTTATGTATATATATTGGAAAAAAATATATATATATAGAAACCTTATCCCTAAATGAAACCTTTCTTTGTTTATTAGCTTAAATAGGTAAATTAGCAACAACAACAACAACAAACAGCTAATATTATAGAGGTAGGAACAATTTACCTTTTCATTCATTGCTATTTTCTAAAAACTCCTATTTTATTTTTTCTCGTCTGTCATAATAATTTTCTAAATCTCCTGCCTTATTCAATTTTTTTCTTTTAGTGGAAATCTCTATTTCATATTTATTTTCTCTTCCTCCACTCTTTGCTCTAATAATTCAATGTATTATTAGATTTTCTGTTTTTCTCTTTATCCAGATATATCTTTTCTTTCTTTCTTTCTTTTCTAAATAATTTGATTTGCTGGCATTTTACATCAGTACATGCTTTCTTATGGATGTTAGAAATGTCTGTGGAACTTCTAGAAGAATAAACTTTTTTACCTTTAAGAAGTTTACAGTCTAGAGTGCCTGGGTGGCTCAGTTGGTTAAGTGTCTTCCTTCAGCTTAGGCCATGATGCCAGGGTACTAGGATCCAGTCCTGCATCAGCTGCCTGCTCAGCAAGGAGTCTGGTTCTTCCTCTCCCTCTGCCCCTCCCTCTCTCTCTCTAATAAATAAAAAAAAATCATTAAAAAAAAGACTTACTGAAATCTGAGACTGAATTACTAAATTCAGTCTTAATATAAGACAGCTAAACAAAGCAATGATCACAACTGGAAAATTTATTCAGATCATGGTTTAACATTTTTGGTTGACACAGGACCTCTTTCAGTAACAACTTTCCCTAAATATCAATTTCTTTTTAAGGCAAAATATTTTGACAAGAAATCCAGATCCTTCTCATCATTTTCATATCAATTTAATGTGACATCCTCGGAGTATATAATCAAATATGTAATTATTCTATCTGTTGCCTTGTATATTGCCTGTATCTTTTTCAGACTCAAAGTTCCATTGAGGTAGAGTTTTTTTGTTCTGTTTTTAAAGCAGAGATTTTTAAAGTGTTTGATATATACAAGATGCTTAATAAGTGTTTACAAAACCTATGTATTTCAGAAGCCTTAAACAGGCTTTAAAATAATGTAGGTGATATTAGTAGTCATATCAAACAATTTGTAGGTTTCAGTCATGTAAATAACTACATTTCTCAGAGACAGAGAAACATACAAATGATCTGGGTCCAGTAGGATAATGCTAGCATGTGTTGTAAATTCTCTTATATGACCTTATTCTTGCAAGAATTGGTTATGTGGCAGAAAAAAAGGTATCACTATCTTATACTTTATGATTTAAAGAGATTTATGGAAGTTGTTAATTTCTTACACTACCCCTTTGTTTCAGTGGACCCAATTTCTGTGGTAATGGTGAGAGGAAAGTAGGCAATTTAGGCAGCAGCAAAAATCTCCTACAAGGCACTATAAAATAAGGCTTGTTCTAGATCATGGGTCTGTCCAAAGGGGAATGTTAAGGGGTAGAATGGATGATGGATGCATTGTGGACTTATAACTATAAGATTAATACTGTTATGCCCCAATAATGGGTCTATGATTAAAGGAACGAGACTGATGTAAAGCGAAGGTCAAGCAAAGCCTTATTTCATGCCAAGCATCAAGAATCTAACCGAACGTTCAGAGCCACACTTCTTATGAGAAAAGGCAACCCTTCACTGTTTCACAGTCTAGCTTTTAAGGGCAAAGGCCATGAAGTCAGGCCTGGCCACGCACAGGTGACCAATGAGATTTTAACACACACAGGAAACTCCACAGTGAGGCTAGGTGACCAATTGAGGTTCAATTTACCCTAGTATAGACATTTGACCCAGCCTATTACACCTTGATTAGGATTGGTGCCAAAACGGTTCCCAAAGGGCAGAGAAGTGGGGCATACTCCTTAGTATCTAGGGAGACAATATGCAAACACCGCCCCCCCCCCCCCGCTGATTGATGTCTCCACCTGGCCTGACCCACCCTTGTATATGGGCTTTGCTACCTGGAGCTGATTTCCAGGTCTTGTTTTTAAGTAAATCCCCTGGGGGAAGGGGAGCAAGGACAGTTTCAGGGTTAACCTCAATGGAAGCCTCTTGCTAAAATATAAAAATATAAAATAGGTCCTTACATTACAACAACTCAGTAGGGAAAGTCCCTGTGTGGTGATAAAAGAAGTGATGTAACTTGCATTGCACATTTTATTTTTAAAACGTGTAAGTTGTATTTTTCCCTGCCATGATATCATACTTTATCTTCATCTCTGTCTACTAGTTTAAAGCTAGTTAAACAAACTCAACAATTTTTTTTAAAAAATATTTTATTTATTTATTTAAGAGCAAAAGCCAGAGAGAGAGAGAGAGAGAGAGAGCGCATGAGCAATATGGGGCTCGATCCCAGAACTCTTGAGATCATGATCTGAGCCAAAGGCAGACACTTAACTGACTGAGCAAATGAGACTCCCACAAACTCAACAATTTTATAAAATTTTTATTTGTTGGGGTGCCTGGCTAGATCAGTCAGTAAAATATGTAAATCTTGATCTTGGGGTTGTACGTTTGAAATCCACCTTGGGTGTAGAAGTTTTTAAAAATAAAATCTTTAAAAAATTTTTTTTTCATTTTTATATTTAAGCCGTTGTATGGCAGTGTTGATCACTATATTGTACACCTGAAACTAATATTAACCTTATTTTAACTAACTGGAATTTAAATAAAATCTTTAAAAATAAAATAAAAATAATAATCATAAAAATAAAAAAGAGGAAAAATTATTTGGCAGGCAATTTTCTTAATTGCATTATTATTTATTATTATCATAGTCTGTGTGTGTCGGTGGGAAGTGGCTGGTATTCCAGTGAGATTCATATCTGTGTTACACTGAGGTCCATGTCTGTAGTCAGTCTTTTTTTTTTCTTTTAATTTATTTTCAGTGATCCAAAATTCATTGTTTATGCACCACACCCAGTGCTTCATGTAATAAATTCCCTCCTTAATACCCACCACTGGGCTCACCCAACCACCTGCCACCGTCCTCTTCAAAACCCTCAGTTGTTTCTCAGAGTCCACAGTCTCTCATGGTTTGTCTCTCCCTCCGATTTCCCCCAGCACACTTCTCTCCATCTCCCAGTGTCCTCCACGTTATTCCTTATGTATTGAGTCTTATAAAAACTTTTATTTCTTTCCCTATTCTGCTTTGCATATGCTTATCTTAGATGTTAAAATGTTATAAACCCTCCTGCCTGGTCCATTTTCTCTCTCTTCTCTCATGATTTCTCATGCTCTCCCTGCCAACCCCACATGCCTTACAATATCTGGATATGACTAATTTCTTCCTGAGCTACTTTATTCTACTCTGCCATATGGTTGCCCTTCCCTCTTCTGTACCATAACTTCTATCCCCTGCATTTGTGCTTTAACAATACCTAATTCTTTTCACTACATCTGTATCTTTGAGGTCAATACTCAGTAGTGCAATCGCTGGGTCATAGGCTAGCTCTATTTTACTGGAAAGAAGGGCCATATGCACCCCAGTGTTCATAGCAGCAATGTCCACAATAGCCATTCTGTTGAAAGAGCCAAGATCCCCTTCAACAGACAAACGGATAAAGAATATGTGATCTATGGATACAATGGAATATCACTCAGCCATCAGAAAGGATGAATACCCAACTTTTGCATCAACATGGATGGGACTGGAGGAGATTATGTTAAGTGAAATAAGTCAAGCAGAGAAAGTCAATCATCATATGGTTTCACTTATTTGTGGAACCTAAGGAATAGCATGGAGGACATTAGGAGAAGGAAAGGAAAAATGAAGTGGGGGCATTGGAGGGGGAAATGAAACATGAAAAACTATGGACTCCAAGAAACAAACTGAGGGTTTTAAAGATGAGAAGGATGTGGGGATGGGTGAGCCTGGTGATGGGTATTAAGGAGGGCACATATTGCATGGGGCACTGGGTGTTTTACACAAACAATGAATCATGGAACACTACTTCAAAAACTAATGATGTATTGTATGGTAACTAACATAACATAATTTTTAAAAAAAGGAGAGGGGGACAATACCTAACACTCAATCTTTGCTAGTTTCTTGTTTACCTCCTTTTAAGAGTAAGCTCATTAGTGGTTTTTTGTTTGTTTGTTTGTTTTTGTCTCAACTAAAAGAAGAAAAATAATACACATTATTTTGAAAACTTTTTGAACAGTGTACAAACGTTAGTCAAGTCCACAATGTCTCATCTCTTCTTCCTCCTAACATGGCTAAGTTGAAAAACCCTTTATCTGGGAAAAGACCATTCTCCTGCCACCTTGTGTAAGATTTTGGCTTTAGCTTAGATTATCCTTTCTTTCCTTTTCTGAAAATAAGTTGAAAATATTAATAGCCTCAGTTTCTTCTTCCAAAATATGACTGCTTCTTTACCAAGTGAAAAAGCAACTCATTTTGACCATAGTAAACAGCTTGGACCTACTTTTTTTGGCTCACTCTTTTAGTGAGACAAGTGGAGTGAAGATGACGCACCATTTCCAAATGTATTCATAATTGGTAGACCATACTTCTAACTTGAAGTTTTGTTGCCATTAAACTACGACCAGAATCGCTATAATTACAGAGGTAAATTCTTTATATTTACTATATTTGAAATTACCATATAATACCAAAATAAAATTATGATTATGTGAAGAGTCTGTAATATTAAGAAGATGACTTTGAAATTATTGCTTATCTAAATGAAATTTCCCATTTTATAATCTTGTATAAGCTTCCGTTGTCATTTCCTATTTAAAATCTATTGGAAGGCACTCTTATTTTCCCTTAAATGGGAAGTCAAATGTGGAACAAATTCATCCCAAAGGAACTGATTCTATATTCCACTGAAGACCAGGTGGCTTCCATGTGGCATTTTGCCTCTTGCATATTGTTCATCTCCTACAACAAATGGGGGTATGCTCTTTAGTAAACTAATTCAACTCAATTAGAGACATTGTCTTCAAGGGATAACATCATAGAGACTAGAATCAGAATCATACTTTTGGGAAAATTGGGCCCAGGTTTTTTGTTTTGTTTTGTTTTGTTTTAAGATTTTATTTATTTATTTGACAGACAGAGACCACAAGTAGGCAGAGAGGCAGAGAGGGGGGGGGAAGCAGGCTCTCTGCTGAACAGAGAGCCTGATGCAGAGCTCGATCCCAGGACCCTGAGATCATGGCCTGAGCCAAAGGCAGAGGCTTAACCCACTGAGCTACCCAGGCGCCCCTGGGCCCAGGTTTTGATGGCTTCTTTCCTCAATCTTATAAAACCTATTTGAACTCTACTGGATGCCAGACTGCTTAAAAATATTTGGTCCCTTGTAATTTTAACCTTCCAGTATTCAATGCACCTGATTCATGTAATATCCTATAGTATTTTTGTCAAAGGAAGACTCTCAAAGTGTGTTTCTTGGGAGACACTTTTCAATTGGTTGCTTACATTTCTGCATTTATTATTTGTTCTAGACCATCCTTTGAAGATGGTTGTATTGAATAGACTTGGAGGACAGAAATAGTATCTTTTTTTTTAACTTAACCTGTTGTGTTTGCAAATATTATCTGCCTCTGTTTTGATTCTTCTTGTGGGAACTGAGGCTCAGAACTGATATATAACTCCCACCCCTACACACACACACACACACACACACACACACACACACACACACACACAGAAACACACACACACACAAATACTGTTAATATTCTGGCTACCTCTAATGCTGTGAATAATAAACTATATTATTTCTGAACCATGAGTCTGCGTCTTCTATCAACACCCAAGAAACCACGGCAGACTCATACACCAGCTTTCAAATAAGGGAAAATAATCTCAGATGCTTTATATTTTTTGATAGTGTTACCTACTTCTGAACATATGACTGAACACATATAAAGCTGGCGCCATGACCATTTAGAGCTTCTTCTGTGGAAGAACTATGCATTCACTAGTAAACAAAAGTAGTTTTATCTTTTTTTTTTCCTCCTGGACACCATTTCCTCTCTCACACTGTTGCTCAAATTGGATGGAGTCTAAGGTCCTTTGAGGAAATTTTTGTTTAATGACTCAAAATAAAATAGGAAGATTCTAAAGTGCTAAAATTAATTCTAGATAAAAGGTATAAGTCATGCCAGAAAGGATAGGAATTTTATCTAACAACTGCCTGTTCACCCCTTATTTGTTCATTAACTAATCTCCAAATTCCTGACTAAATCCCTTTTGTAAGCCAGAATGTGAGCTAAAAACTGGGATTTTAAAAAATTTTCATTTGAAATCCAGTTAGTTCACATATATGGTTGTATTAGTTTCATGTGTACAATATAACATATAGCACTCGGTGCTCATCATGACAAGTGCTCTAATTAACCCCCATCACTTATTTAATCCATCACTCCTTTCAGATCCCCTCAAGTAACCATCAGTTTGTTCTCCGTTATGAAATGTCTGTTTCTAGCTTTGTTTCTCTTTCTATGTGTTATTATTTTCCCCTTTGCTTGTTTGTTTTGTTACTTTTATCCCATATATGAGTAAAGGTATTTGTCTTTCTCTGACTGACTTATTTCACTTTTAGCATTATACTGTCTAGTTCCAGCCATGTTATTGCAAATGGCAAGATTTCAGTCTTTTTTATGGCAGAATAATATTCCATTGTATATACATACCACTTATTCTTTATTTATTCATCAATTGATGGATACTTCGCTCTTTCCATATCTTAGCTTTACAAATAATGCTGCTATAAACATAGGGGTGCTAGCATCCCTTTGAATAAGTTTTCTTAAATTCATTGGGTAAATACACACCAACAGGATTGTTGGATCACAAAGGACTTCTATTTTTAAATTTTATGGAAATTCCATACTGTTTTCAAATATGGCTGTATCAGTTTGCATCACCACCAACAGCTCACAATTGTTACTTTTTCTTCTTTTTAAGATTTTATTCATTTGACAGAGAGAGATCACAAGTAGAGAGAGAGAGGAGGGAGCAGGCTCCATGCCTGGCAGAGAGCCCAATGTGGGACTTGATCCCAGGACCCTGAGATCATGACCTGAGCTGAAGGCAGAGGCTTAACCCACTGAGCCACCCAGGCAGCCCCCACAAGTGTTACTTTTTCACATCCTCTCCAACCCCTTTTGTTTCTTGTAGTGTTGATGTTAGCCATTCTGACAGGTGTGAGGTGGTATCTCTTTCTAGTTTTGCTTTGCAATTTCCTGATGATACATGATGATGGACATCTTTTTATGTATCTACTGAACATTTGAATGTGTTCTTTGGGGAAACACTTGTTCATGTCTTCTATCCATGTTTTTATTGGATTATTTGTTTTTGGATGTTGACTAAAAACTGGATATTAAGTAACACACAAGACAGGTTTCCTTGAGCTTAAATTTTATTTGCATGAGTATCATTAACAGGGAAAAATATGCATATGTGTATGTACAAGTGTGTTTATGTATACATCTATCTATCTATCCTCTATCCCCTGTCTTCTAATTGTGGTAAATCCTGTAAGGTGGGGAATGGGATAGTCTGAAGAAATATGCTGCTGGATATGTTGGGTAAGCAAATTTAATTGCACTCAGATGCATTGGATATAAGTGAATCACTCAAATGAGTTATTTAATATTATATAGAAACAAATTAAAATTTTATGTAGTTGAAAATAATAGGTAGTTAAAATAATTTTTGTTGTTTGTTGTTTTTGTGTCTCTTTTGTTTATATATACTATGGTGTGAATGTTTATGTCTCCCAAAATCATATTACAAAATCTAACTGTGGAAGTGATAGTATTAAAACATAGGGGCCTTTGGGAGGTGATTAGGTTATAAGTGGGATTACAGTCCTTTTAAAGGAGACCCCAGAGAGTTCTCTTGATTCATTCATCATGTACGTTTACAGTGAGAAGATAGCCATCTATGAGGAAGTGGGCTCTCCCTGGATCTGCCCATTCCTTAATCTTGAACTTCTCAGTTCTAGAACTGTGAGAAATAAATTCCTGTTCTTTATAAGCTATTCAGTCTATATCATGTCCGTTATAGCAGCCTGCATGCAGAAGGAAACTATGGCCTAAAATGAGAGCAATAAATATAAAGTTTCAGTAAAGTCAGTTGGTACAATGTTTTTTTACTTAGAGAAGACATGCTGCTTCATGTTAAACCTTGATATTGTATATGTTTCTTGAAGGGCCACTTCTTACTCCTTTGTGTGTTTTCCACAAAGTCCAGGATGATGCCTTACATAAAGGTAATATTTTATAAATACTGTTGGAAATATATACTTCTCTAAAATCTTATTTTGCCTACAGATTACTTGGATCCACTTTGCCTTGTGTAGAATATTTGAAATATATTAAGAACAGAATGTCTCTCTAAATAACATTTAGAATCATCATTAAAAGATTGGTAGCAGACTGAAGGAAAAGTCCAAGAAGCTGGCAGAAGCAAAGGACCAAATTTTTGACCTGGCAGAAAAGGATTGGTAAATAAGGAAACAAATCCAAAGAAAGAAGGAAGAATGATGAAACATGACAATGAGCTTAGGAAAGTCATTGACTCCAAGGAATAGAAAGAGGTGCTTATTGTAGGAGAAGTAGGAGTGAGAGAAAAAAAAGAGGGCTGAACATGGATTTGAGAATTCAGAGCTAAAACTGTCCCTCATCTGGGAGCAGAAACAGAGATCCAGATTCAGAGGCAAGGAGGACTCACATCACCATCCACAGAAGCATAGAACAACAAGACATAGTTTCATTCCCTCTGCAAAAGCTATCAATGGAGGAATTCTCTTTACCTAAATATGTGTGGGAGTGTAGTTTGTACATAGCCAAGTCACTTACCTCAAGAGGACAAACTATACCAGCTCTCGAAGCAGGCCTGATAGCTCAAGCAACACCAGCCCAAGCCAAAATCCATTTCCCCTGCATTTGTGAACAATGACAGAGCAGTGGTTCACGTCTAGAACTAGGACGTATTCAGAAGTCAAAGATTGTGTCATGGATTGTGTCTATCAGTTCAGAGGCGGCCTTCAGCTCAACTCATGATCCCAGGGTCTTGGCATCGACTCTGTTCTCAGGTTCCCTGCTCAGGGGTAAGTCAGCTTTTCCCTCTCCAGCTCTACACCCTGATTGTGATCTCTCTGTCTCTCTGTCAAATATGTGCATGTGCATTGTTTGACAAAAAGACAAGGATTGACTGTGGCCAGAGGATGTTTTCTTTAATTTGGACCTAGATCTCTATGGAAGGCAGCCAGGTTCAGAGAACCTCCCACCATCCTCAAATGCCAGACCTTCGCTCAGAGCTCCAATGTTCATTCTCCAGTTCCTTGTCTTCCTGAATATCCTCACCAACCTGTAGCATACACTGTCTGTGGCTCTCTAATGGACCTTTGTTGTCCCACTGTTCATCTTCTGCTGCCTCCATTAGAACACGCCCATCTTCCACAAGAGGCACTGTTTGCTTATCCCATGAAACCATTTGGGGGATGTTCATGAGAGGGTGAAGGCAGGCTTGTGCTGTCACATCTACATGTACTCCTCCAGAGGGTATCTGCAGGACCCTGTGGGAATGCTCCATGTTCTTTGACATTTGAATCCTCTTCAATGCGTCCTTTTGAAGATACAAGTTGTCTTCCTGAAACGGGCACGGAAGTCTTTCAGATGGCTTCACTTGGGCTATGGGTCTTTTCCAACATGCTCCATGCTTGCTCCTGTGGACTCCAAGTACATGAGTCCATTCTGGACCTAAGGTTCTAGGATGTAGAATCTGCCTTTGGTACATCGTCAGTTTTGAAGATTTGGAAGACATTTTGGCTCGATTTCTAGAGACGCTACAAGTGCTCGTTATAAGGGCTGCTAGGCCAGAGGGAGTCATTTTGTGTTTCAGCAGTAAACTTATATTGAACCCATGCAGTAAACTAAATTGACCCTACTCCTCCCAGAGGAGCTTACTCTCAAAGCCTAGATATAAGGGTGAATCAGGCCAGGAGAAGACATCCCATTAGAGGGGCACGCATATATCTACTAGGGTAAATTGAGATCCAATTGTCCACCCATGTGTTACCTAGCATTTTTGTTTTTGTGGTGTAGCAGACTTAGCACGACTGTGCAGTTTTTTTCTGTATTGTTATCTCATTGGCCAACTCTGTATAGCCTGGCTAAACTACCGCTATAAATGTTAGTCTGTGAGGCTGGGAGTGGTCGCCTCTTTGTAAGAGAAGGCCCTGACTGGTCAATATGATTCTCGATGCTTTGTGCAAAATTAACGTTTGCTTGAACTTCACTTTGTATCAGTCTCGCTCCTTTGAATAAGGACCCTATCTTTGGAGGGCCACCCGAATTCAAATGATGAGAACTGAAACAGCATTGGAATTTTTGGAAAAGCCTCTGGAGGTAAGATCATGGGATCCTGCATGGAGCTGCAGGCTATGGCCCACTGGTAGAAGTTGGCAGCAGCCATGCTCCCCAGAGCTGGTGTGGATGCGGAGATGCCCCATCCTCTGCTGGTAGATCGTATGGGGGTTCAAGTCCCCCTGGGTGGTCAGGGGGTTCGAGTCCCCCTAGATGGTCAGGGGGCTCGAGTTCCCCTTTGCGGTTAGAGGGGGTTCAAATACCCCTACGTAAACTCCAGGGGGTTCGAGTCCCCCTGGATAGTCAGGGGGGTTTGAGTACCCCTAGACATTCAGGGGGTTCAAGTCCACCTGGGCGGTTTGGGGGTTCGAGTCCTCCTAGGCGATCAGGGGATAAAGAAAGCCCCCACCAGTGGCAGGTTATGGGTAAGAATCGTTTGGCCTACGGTTGTCTTTGCCTGGTCCTTTTGTTGTCTGTTGTATTGTTTGTTATGATTGAAGGAATGGGGCAAGCAGAGAGTAAAGGGACTCTGACTTTCATCTCTCTGTTCTTCATAATAGATGTGAGGCTTCTCATTCACTCATTTCGTGTGTTAAGGGCTATGACTGTAGCCAACTGGGGTTAGTCTAAGAGTGAGTTAAGGTGCCCATGCTGATGCTCATTGGAGCTGAGCATGGAATATGAGTGCCTAATGGACCACTTTTGGTAAGCAGAACTGGCACTGTGGGATGAACCGACCTTGAGCCAAAGACTTTAAAAAATATTCCCCAGCAGCTGCCGAAACCCCCTTTGTTTTGGGGAATTATTTGCCTTCTCTGGCCTGATGTGGACTGCCTAGCCCCTCCCCCTTGTTGGCGGGAGAGCATGGCATCTGAAGTGGAGATAGTTATTTGTCTGTCTCAAGGTTTTAATGGGTAATTGTTAAAGTGGCTTCCAAAGTCTTTGGTAACCTGAAACTGTGAAGGGTTGCTTGAATGACAAATGGAATTAAATTTGTTGGACATGTAGGTCTTAACCAAATGAGATATAATGCTAGACCATTAGGTCAAAATCTCATCTTGACCACCACACACGCTATCGCGGACCTTCGTAGACTCCAACTGACTGATGGATGGTGAACACCCGAGTGACAGGGTATCAGGCCCTCCTCCTCAACAAACCAAGAGTGATCTCACAGCCACAAGTGGTGCTAAATCCAGCCACACTGCTCCCAGAGGAGCTGGCTGAACATCCACACAACTGTGCGGAGGTCCTAAACCAAGTCACAGGAATAAGACTGGATCTCAGAGACATGCCCTTCCCAGATGCAGACATGACTCTGTTCATGGAAAGAGGTATGTGAGGTATGTGAGGGCTGTGGTAGTTTATCCTGAGCAGGAATTCTGGGCAGCACCCTGCCACATGGAACTTCGGCACAACAAGCAGAACTGATTGAAATCACTTAGGCACTGCAGATGGCTAAAGGTAAAACCACCAACATCAATACGGACCACAGGTATGTCTTTGCTACTCTCCATATACATGGAGCTACTTACAAAGTAAGGAGCCTATTAACAGCAGAAGGAAAAGGAATTAAAACAGAAGAGAAATATTGGGACCCAAAAGAGGTGGCTGTTATGCATGTCTTGCGACACCAAAAGGGGACTGATCTGATTTCAAAAGGAAACCAATTATCAGATCGAGATTTAAAGCAAGCAGCCTGAGAAACAATGCAAGAGCTGGTTACACACCTGGATCTATCCCTACCAGATAAACTGGAGTATTCAGAGGAAGATTTAAAGTATTTACAAAAATGGCTAAATTATATTATAAAGGAGACTGGGCTAAGACTAAAAGAGGAAATTTAATTCTTCTTCGAAGACTAGGTAAGAAATTAGTAGACCAGATACATCAGGGTACTCACCTGGGGTCACTCAAACTCAAGGAACTTCTGGGCTTCTAAATTACGGTGTATGGTTCAGGATATAGTTGATAGATGTGCTCAGTGCCAGGCAGTTAATGTGGGAGGAACTAGAATTGGAAGAGGGAAAAGAGAAAGAGGTAGGGTACCAGGAATTTATTGGAAAATAGATATTACAGAAATAAAACCCGGAAAATATGGGGACAAGTATATGTTAGTTTTTGTAGATACCATTTCAGGCCAGGTTGAGGCTTTTTCCGAGAAACATGAGACGGCAGGAGTGATAGCCAAAAAGCTACAAGAAAAATAATTCCTAGGTCTGGGCTGCCTCTCACGGTTGAGTCAGACAATGGCCTTGCATTTTGAGTTCAGTCTCACAGGAATTGGCCAAGGCCCTGGGCACAAATTGGAAACTACATTGTGCCTATCAGACCTAGAGTTCTGGGCATGTAGAGAGAATGAACCGGACTCTTAAAGAGACCTTGACAAAACTAACCCTAGAGATGGGCAGTGGATGGGTGGATCTGCTTTCTTTCACCCTACTCAGGGCAAGATGTACACACTATTTAAACAGGGTGACCCCATTTGAAATGTTTGGGAGAACCCCTGCTCCCGCTCTGTTTTCGGCTACAAAAGGTTGCCCTAGCAGAAATGACTGATCAGTCTGTACTCCAGTCACTGCAGGCATTACAGTCTGTATTAAAAAAAAAATGCAGGGATCCAGACTGCCCACACTGGTATGGAGACGGAGGTGAAACCACTTCCTTTCCAACCCAATCACTTGGTTTGGATATGACATTATCAAGTGGGGAGCTTGGAGCCTCGCTGGATGGGACCTTTTACTGTTACCCTGACCACACCACAGCAGTAAAAGTAGAACGCATCAGGGCCTGGATTCACGCATGTCACATCAAACGAGCCAAGGATGAAGATGACCCCAAAAGGTGGAAGCCACAGCCAAAGATCCCGTTCACTGTGGACTAAATCTAAGACTGAAAAGACTATGAGTTTGTTGTTGCTCCTATTTTTACCTGTTTATGTAAAGTATAGGTAGTTAATTAGATAAAGGAAATTAGAAAAAAAAATGGAAAGGGTTCTATGAAGCAGTAAATGGGTAAGTCATTAGCCGACTGTGCTCTAGTGTCATTTACACTAGTGTAAATATACAGCCGACTGTACACTAGTGTCATGTACAAAAGAAAATGAGAGCGATAAAAATGTTAGAATTACATGCTCAATAAACCCTTTATAACCAGGGAATGTAGAACTGGATGAAAAGTCAAGGATTGGACTAATCTCCAAAGAATAGGGAGGAATGTAAGAGCCTGGGTGGCCAGAGGGAATCATTTTGTGTTTATGCAGTATACATAGATTGACCTCATGCAGTAAATTTAGATTGATACTGCCCCTTCCAAAGGTATTTACTCTCAAAGCCTAGATATAAGGGCAGGTCAGGGCAGATGAAGATATCCAGTTAGTGAAGAGCTTATATCTACTAGGTAAATTGAGATTCAATTGTCCATCCGTGTGTTACTAGCAGTTTTTTTCTATGTCTGGCAGACCTAGCACCACTGTGCAGTTTTCTCTATGTATTGTAATCTCAAGGCCACCTGTGTATAGCCCAGCTAAACTACATCTATACATGTTAGTCTGTGATGCTGGAGGGGGTCGAATTTGGAAGAGAAGGCCCTGACCAGTCAGTATGATTCTCGATGTTTGGAATGAAATTAAGCTTTGCTTGACCTTCGCTTTGTATCAGTCTTGCTCCTTTGATTAAAAACCCTAACACTTGTGTCTGCACTGTGGAAGACTCCAGACATGTCTATGTCATGATTAGGAGTGTTCCCTTTGAGCTTTCCTTGGGTGGCCCTTCTCCTGTTCAGAAGATTGGTGAATGGGTGGGAGGGCCTAACCCTTGTGCAGGGCTCAGATTCCCTCCCCTGAGGTTTGCTTGAGGCCTGATTGTTACTTGACCTTTCCTGGCTAAGATGGAATGGTGGATTCTTGCCTTTCTCCGAAATCCAGAGGGCTGGTGCTGACAGTCAGGACCAAACACTACGAATCGGGCCATGGAGATGGTGATACCGACTCGCTTCACAAATTGCCTTGGTGAGAGACCCAGGCGGCTCCAGCGGTTTGGGATGGCTAGGGGTCCTATTGGCACACCCATGAATACTCCAACCAAGTGTAGTGATCAGGCATGGGTTTATGAGGATTGGTTGCTATGACCTCAAAGCGTTGTGACATCACAGATGCTGGCTTCACTGAAGCAGCTGTCCCTCTCCCATGACCTTGGTATCCTATGGCTTTAGGTAGGAAGCCCCGGGAAGGATAGAACAAGAGCCCTCTGAGCCTGATCAGGAACTCAGGTTGTCTTGTGGGTTAATGTCCCATTTCCCCTTTCTAGATAAATAGGAAAAAAATGATGTTCATTATACCTTCCTTTAGGCCAACAATTCTCCAGAGACAGCAAGGTGTCCTATTTCCACTACAATTTCTAGATCTCAAGAAACAGTGAGGCATCTTGGGTACCAACAGCTCTCCATGGGGTTTGTCATCCTGTGGGTGAGCAAGTCCATTGTCAGTGTCTTTTCCCAACGGGTCAGTGATGACTAACAGACAGAAAGTCCCTTTTTGAGGAAAAAGGTGAGGGCATGGATATATGCTACTGCCTTTGTCCTCATCTCCTAGAGTTCTGAAACACAAGGTTAAGGGATTAGGGCTCTGTCTACCTGGTTTTCCCTTAACTTTGCAAAGTCTTCGAGGAAAGTGACGTTCTGATCAGAGCTAACTCTTCAGGAAGAGGCCTGGACCACACCTGTTGTCATCATTAGTTAACTGTACTTGTAATGGAACAGGTATAGACATGTTGACCAAGTCTCTTTAGTCAAAAGGAAAGGGATGGCCTATATCGACGGCTTGCAAAGCCCACTTGAGCAGAACTGTGGACTGAGCCTCAAGGTCCTTGCAGACTAGTGATGAAGAAGGTGTGGTCCATCTTGGTAACAGAGTATTCCTCAGCCATCGGGGAGGATGAACCCCTGGACCTTACATTGACATGAACTTCCCATGTCTGGGTGATGGGAAATGGAAAAGACAGGCAGAACAATGGAAATATCATATAGCTTTCCACAATATGTTCCTCAGGAGGAATACCTTGGCTCTTAGTAAAGGAAAGGAAAATTGAATGGGAAGAATGCAGAGAAGGAGACCCACCAAGAGTGACTCAGGACTCTGAGAACCAAGCTGAGTGTTACAGAGAAGAGACACATGCAGGGAATAAGTGAAATGCTTAATGGGTGTTCAGGAGCTGTGGCATATATTAGGAAAAGCACTAGGTCGCATATGAAACTAAAAGATCCGTGAATACTGTGTCAAAAAAAAAATGACAAAAAAATTCCAAGAAGAATTCTAAGATTTTCAACAAAAAAATTCAGAGAAAAACAATGTGACCCTTTCAAAACCTAAAGAAGGCACAGGGAGAAAAGGAAAGAATTATAATTTTTATTATCTTTCCTTATTGAAATGGCATGGGATTTGTTTCCTAAAATGTTCTTATCTGAATTGGGTCTTTATCCTTGTAAATTAGAGTCTACCCACCTCTTCCATTTCTGAAATTGATGAGAAGACATGACATTGCCTTCTCTAAATACCTAGAAGAGTGGCCCAGGAAAATGACTTGGACCTGGCCTTCTGTGTGCTGGCAGGTGTTTGATTACTGCTTCAAACGCTTCAGTCACTACTAGAGAGCTGAGATTTTGTAGGTTTCCTGACCTAATCGTGGGAGTTTCTATGTGTCTGGGAATTTAACCTTTTCTCTCCGGTCTTGGATTTGCTAGCATAAATGTGTGTATGTGCCTCTTAGGTTATTCTTTTTTCCTTTCTACCAGTTGTCATGTGGTTTCATACTTTCAGCTGTGAGCTTGTCTCCCTGCTGTATCCCAGTAATGGCTTCTGCAGTTTGTTCATGTTTTCAGAACTGAAGTGTGAGATCCCTGGATTTTTTTTTCTATTGGTTTGTTTGTATTTCCTTTATTTTGATAATCATATATATGATTTCATTTTTTCTGTTAACTTTGGAGTTAGGCTCTTCTTCTACTTGCTCCTTCAGGCGTCCAGTTAGGTTCCTTTTTTTTTTTTCGTTTTTTTTAAATTTTGGAAATGCATGCGTTTAACCCTTTATGGTTTCCCAATAAAATGTTTTTGCATCACCCCATAAGTTTCTTGACATTCCTTTGTTCATGGCTATTTCTGCATTTCCTTTGGATTTTCTTTGTTGATTCATTGCTAGGTCGTGAGTGTGCTGTGTTTTCCAACCTTTAGGGTATGGCTGTATTTCCAATTTGAAAGTGATATCTTCCCATTTTCATACCTTCATGATCATAAGAGCCCAGGATAGGTTTTGACTTTTCTTCCATGAATTACGACTGGATTTGGACTCGAGCTCATGACCTACAATAGACAAAGTTAGGTCCGCCGCTGGGAAGAACATATCTTATTGTCCTCAGAGACGCAATCTTACTCATGGATCCCCAAAGTTCAGGTGGTCTCCAGAGCCCATGTGGACATCTGTTATTCCTTACCACCATTCCACCAAATGATCTGTGCTGTGCTTAACGTGGATATCATAGTCCCCAACAATATTGGATTAAAGTCCCCATCTCCCTTCCTCTCTGATCATATGCTTCCAACGTTTAGATACAGCCATGTTCTGGTATATATGTTGGCAGTTCTTCCAGGTTTCTGATATTTTGATGCTCCATTATGACAAAACACCTTCCGCTCTCTTTTGTCTCTGAAAGGCATAAAATCACTCTAGATGACTTAGGCACAATCACGTTGGCTCTCTTCTCCTTGGCAAGAGCATAACGTACGTTTCCAAATTTCTTCACTTTCAAGCTATGTGTATCTTATAGTCAAAGGAAATCTCCTATGGGCAACAGGGGTCGAGCTTGTTTAATATTTGTTGTTTTTTGATGGATCCTTTCTGGGTTTTTTTTGTTTGTTTGTTTGTATTATTTTATTTTATTTTATTTTTTCTAATTTCAACCACACCTACAAAATGTTTGTATTGACGGGAGACTTTCGTCCTGAATGCTGAATGAATTATTGTTAGGTAAGAAGTTCACTTTCTCATTTCGGTTGAATTCTGACTTGAATTCTCTGTGCCTTTCCCTTTTATGGTATTTTCTTTGGGGATGCTTCATTAGTGCGATTTCTCACTTCCTCCCCCTCTTTCTCGTGTCTTCTCTGTGTGTGTGTTCGTCTATGTGGGCATGTGCATGTCTTAATGTGTGCGTGGTCTGTGTGTGTTTCACAAAAAACTTATAATTACATTCCAGAGGTAGGAATTGGGTCTCTTAAGGTTAGCAATTCAATGTGACATGCCTTAGAAACTCACATTCCATCCGTTTCAAGAACATCTTCTGCAAGCAATGTCATCATTTGTACTCTTCCATAAACACGTATTCTCACAAAACTGCCTTCAAACAAACACCACATTTTGCGTGCCTCATTAGAATCGTATTGTTTGTCCCTATACCCCTTGATTTTTCATATGTTTCTTGACTGTCTTGAGGGAGTGAAATCGTCTGTTTGTTTTCTTTCTGAGAATGATAGATATGACAGAGCCCAAAGCTCTCTGCAAGCCTGTCACATGAGACATATGGAATAATTCATTCTTGCTTAAGTCTCAGTAAGAATTTGCGGTGACATGGAGGACAGTGAGATGGTAGTAGTGTCTAATAACCTCATGCTTGTCTTCAGCCATGAAAGCAAAAGGAAGATGACAACAATAATGGGGGCGGGGTGGAAATTGACCTGAAGCCTACACAGTAAACTCCACAGAGTAAGAGATCGGAGGTCGCAGAAACTATGGGAGAAGTTTGGAGACATGGCTCATGGGAGATTTGGGTGGTTCGTGCATCAGAGGGCAGTGATATCATGCAAAGGACAAAGGCACAGGAGAACAGGGTCCACTGGGAACCCACAAGGAACCTGTTTCCCAGTGCAATTGGCTGTGATGAACAGAGGGTCTGAGTTCTTGACAACACAATTCTTGAGGGGTGGAGTTTTTAGATCAGCGGGCTTGGCAGAAATTGACTCAAAAGAACACCGTGTTTTCTTTAGGGGACACGAACAAGCAACCAGGTGCAGACAGCCTGGAGACCATGATCAGAAATAATACCAGGAGATGTAGTTGGAGGAGAGTGGGTCCTGGCAGTGCATCCGTGAGAGGCAGTGTTTGTGGAAATGATTCAATGGGTGCATAATAAATGATCGGCTCTCAAACCAGTAGCAACAGGACTGAGCACTGGCCAAGACAGGATGGTGAGACATTTGCTGCCTACCCTGCCGACACAAAGACCCAACCGTGGAACACTTGGAGGACTGCCTTCCTCAGTCCAAGATGCTTAGTCCAAGGAGAACACATTCTCCCATAGGGGACAAGAAGAATGCCTTGACCACATGCTCTCTTCTGAACACAGCATTCTGCAGGCCTGCATTCTATTCGGTTGTGGAAGGTCTCCTTTCACACTCACACTAGACCCTACTAAGTGAAACCTCAGCATATTTAGCCCGGGCCCTAACACACCAAACGCCCGGCAAGGAGGGCCTTTACAGTTGACTGGTCTCAAGGACAGGGTCAGCCATAACACAACAGCAGATGGCATGCATCACACACACACACACACACTCACACACACACACCCATCATCCCTTAAATGCCAGCACTTGGTCACTCCTGATTTCCTCTTCTTAAAGACATTAACCTCAGGATGGAAAAAGAATGAGCATTCAGAATATGGAGAGGTAGAGAGAGACTTATATCCAAGGCAAAGATGGAAGAATCCACTGACGCCAAGGTAAAAGAACAAGAAATGGTCACGGCTAGGCAATCAGAGAGAACCTTCTACATAGAACACGCCCGACGGGGTATAGAAAGCAAAGGCCTGGATACTTCCTGTACATCAGAAAACATAGAAGATATCAGAGAGTCTTGAACCACAGAGATAAACTGATAAAGATAAATGAACATAAATAGCTCCTGAAGAGAAGATTGGTAGGAGACTGGATGCAAAGTCTGGGAACATGGCAGAAGTAGAGGATCCAATGAGTGACCTGGAAGAACAAGTCTAGACAATAAGAAAGCAAATTCTAAAAGAGAAGGAAGAATGACGGGACATGACAATGAGCTTAGGGAATCATCATCTCCAGGAATTGAAAGAGGTGCCTCTTGTAGGAGAAGTAAGAGTGAGTGAAAAAAAGAGGGCTGAACATGGATTTGAGATATTGGGGCTGAAAATGACCCTCATCTGGTAGCACAAACAGAGGTCCACAATCAGAGGCACAGAGGACTCCCATCACCTTCCACAGAAGCAGAGCACCAAAAGACATAGTGCCATTTACCCCAGGAAAATCTAGGCATGGAGGAATTCACTTTAGCAAATAGGTATGGGAGAATAGTTTGTCCATAGCCCAGTCACTGACTTTAAGAGGAAATGCTATACCAGCTCTCGAAAAAATCCGGATAGCTCAAGCAACACCAGCCCAGGCCAAAACCCTTATCCCCTGCAATTCTGAACAATGACTGAGCAGCGGTTCTTGTCTAGAACTACGAGGTTCTCAGAAGTCAACGGTTGGGCCCCAGGATGTGTCAATCAGTTCAGAGGCACCCTTCAGATCAACTCATGATTCCACGGTCTTGGCAATGACTGTGGTCTCAGGTTCTCTGCTCAGGGGAAAGTAAGCTTCTCCCTCGCCAGCTCTACCCCTTGATTGTGAACTCTCGGTCTCTCTGTCTAATAAGTGCAAGCGCATCGTTTGACAAGATAACAAAAACAAAACCAGGCACAATAATTGACTGGGGGCAGAGGATGATTTATTGAATTTGGACCAAGGTTCCTATGGAGGGCAGCTAGGTACAGAGAACCTCCCACCATCCTAAAATACCATACCTTTGCTCGGAGCTCCAATGTTCATTCTGCTGTTCTTTCTCTTCCTGGATCTCCTCACCAACCTGAAGCATCCGCTGTGTGTCACGCTGTACTGACCCCTTGTTGACACATGTTCATTCTCTTCTGGCTCCATTATAACATGCCCATCTTCTACTACAGGCACTGTTTGCTTATCACATGACATCATTTGGCTGGGGGTCATGAGAGTTAGAAGGCAGGCTTGTGCTGCCACATCTCCATGCAGTTCCACAGGGGTAGCTGCTCCACCCTGAGGGTGTTCTCAAGATACTTCCACATTCGAATCCTCTTCAATGTGTCCTTTTGGACATAAAAGTTGTCTTCCTGAAACGGGCAGGAAAGACTTTCAGATGGCTTCACTTGGGCTATGGGTCTCTTCCAACATGCTCTCCGTTTGCTCCTATGGACTCCAAGTACATGAGTCCAACCTGGACCTAAGGTTAAGGGTGTAGAGTCTGCCTTTATGCATGGTCATTTTTGAAGATTGGGAGGCATTGTTGGCACTGTTTCTGGAGATGCTCGAGGTAAACGTGTCCCCGCTGTGGAAGACTCCAGACATGTCTTTGGCACGGTTGCGGGGGTTCATTTTGAACTCTCCTTGAGTGGCCATTTTTCTATTCAGAAGCACTGTGATAGGGTGGGAGGGCCTGACCCTTGTGCAGGGCTCAGATTTCCTCCCCTGAGGCTTTGCTTGAGGCCTGATTTTTTCTTGGCCTGATGTGGTTAAGATGGAATGGTGGATACTTGTCTTTCTCTGGAATCCAGAGGGCTGGTGCTGATAATCAGGACCAAACACTATGAATTGGGTCATGTAGTAGGTGACACCGACTCGCTTCGCAAACTGCCTTGGTGAGAGACCCAGAGAGCTCTGGCGGTTCGGGACGGCCTGGGGTGCTCTTGGCCCACCCACGACTACTCTAGCCAATTGTAGTGATCAGGCGTGATGTAATGAGGAGTGTTTGCTATGAACTCAAAGCATTGTGACATCACAATTGCTGGCTTCACTGAAGCAGCTGTCCTTCTCCCATGACCTTGGTGTCCTAAGGCTTTAGGTAGGAAGCCCCCAAAGAACAGAACAAGAGCCCTCTGATTCTGATCAAGAACTCAGGTTGTCTTGTGGGTTAGTGTCCCACTTCCGCTTTCTGGTAAAAGGGGAAATAAAATGATGTTTAGTATACCTTCCTATAGGCCAACATTTTCCCAGAGACGGCAAGGTGTCCTATTTCCACTATAATTTCTAGAGATCTCAAGAAACGGTGAGGCCTCATGGGTATCAACAACTCTCCATGGGTTTGGAAATCCTGTGTGTGAGAGCGTCCTTTCTCAGCGTTTTTTGCCTATGGCTCAGTGATGACTAAGGGACAGAAAGTCCCCTTTCGAGGAAAAAGGTGAGGGCATAGATATATGGTGCTGTCTGTGGTCTCATCTCTTAGTTTTCTGAAACACAGCTAATGGTTTAAGGCTCTGTCTACCTGGCTTTCCCTTACACACCTTTGCAAAGTCTTAGAGGAGAGTGTCATTCTGCATCAGGGCTAAACCTAAGGAAGAGGCCCGGACAGCACCCGTTGTCATCATTAGTTGTCCTTGTTGCGGTAATGGGTATAATCATGTTGACCATGTCTCTTTAGTCAGAATGATAGGTACGGCTAAGATCGAAGGCTTGCAAGGCCCATTCGAGCAGACCTTTGCAGTGAGCTGCAATGCCCTTGCAAGACTAGTGGATAAGGAAGGCTTGGTCCATTTTGGCAAGACAGTATTCCTCGGCCGCCGAAGAGAATGAACGCCCTGGACCTTGCCTTGACATGAATGTCCCATGCCTGGCTGATGTGAAATGAAAAGGCAAGCAGAAAAAGGGAAATATCATATGGCTTCCCACAATATGTGCCTCATTAGGAATACCTTGTCGCTTTGTCCTCTTCAATTAACACGTATTCTCATAAAACTGCTTTCACACAATCACCACGATTGGGTGCCTCATTAGTGTCGTATTGTTTATCCCTATCCCCCTTCCTTTTTCATATGTTTCTTGACTGTCATGACGGAGTGAAATCATCTGTTTGTTGTCTTTCTGAGAATGATAGATGTGACGAAGCCCAATGCTCTCCGCAACACTGCCACATGAGGCAAGTGGAAGAATTCATTCTTTCTTATGTTTCAGTAAGAATTTGTGGTGACATGGAGGACAGTGAGATGGTAGTAGTATCTAATAACCTCGTGCTTGTATTCAGCCAAGAAGGCAACAGGAAGATGACCAGAACAACTGCAACGGAGTGGACATTGACCAGAAGCCTACAAGGGAAACTCGACAAGAAGAAAGGTAGTCGCAGAGACTAAGGGAGAAGGTTGGAGACATGGCTTATAGGAGATTTCGTTGGTTCATGCATCAGATGGCAGTGATCCCTTGCAAAGGACAAATGCCCAGGAGAGCAGGGAATGCTGGAAAACCACAAGGCACCTGTTTCCCAGTGCCATTGGCTGTGACGAGAAGAGGGTCTGAAAGGCACGAGTTCTTGACAACACAGGTCTTGTGTGCTGGAGTTTTCAGATCAGCAGGCTTGGCAGATATAACGTCGAAAGAACTCCGTGTTTTTCCTGCATAGGTCACCAACAAGCAACCATGTGCAGACAACCTGGAGACCATGATCAGTGACAATACCAGGACACAAAGTGGGATAATGGCGGGTCCTGGCAGTGCATCCAAGAGAGGCAGTTTTCGTGGAGTTGTCTCAATGGGGGCATAAGGAATATTGGGCTCCCACACGAGGAGCATCAAGATCGAGCTACTGGACAATACAGGATGGTGAGGAGCATCCTCACCTCATTGAGAGAACCAAAAGACTGCCTACTCTGCCCACACGAAATCCCAACCACGGAACACTTGAGGGACAGCCTTCTTCAATCCAAGTTGTTTACTCCAAGGAGATCAGACTATCCCAAAGGGGATGAGAAGAATGCCTTGAACACATGATCTCTTCTGAACACGGCATTCTGTAGGTCTGCGTTCTGATGATTTTGTGGAATGTCTCCTTTCACAGGCACACCAGAGCCCATCAAGGTAAACCTCAGCATATTCAGCCCAGGCCCCAAACACACCAAACGGCAGGCAAGGAGATCCACTGCAGATGGCTGGTCTCAAGGACAGCGTCAGCCACAAAACAAACATCAGATGGCATGCATGCCACACACACACACACACACACACACACACACACACACACACACAAGCACACACACACTAGACAAACCTTAAGGGCCCGCCCTTGGTCACTCAATGATCTCTTCTAAAAATAAATTACCCACAGGATAGAAAACAGAATAAGTATTTCGAATACAGAGAGGAGACAGAGATCTAGATCTAAAACAAGATGGAAGAATCAATAGATGCTAAGGAAAAAGAACAAGAAAGGATCACGGCTAGGAAATCAGAGTGAAGCTTCTACATAAAACACGCCTGATGTGGGTTTGATAGCAGCGGCATGGATCCTCCCTATACATCAGAAAACATAGAAAATATCAGAGAGTCTCAAACCACAGAGATAAAACTGATAAAGATAAAAGAACCTAAAGAGCTCCTGAATAAAAGATTGGTAGGAGACTGGATGCAAAGACTGGGAACATGACAGAAGTAGAGGATCCAATTAGTGACCCTGAAGAACAAGCCTAGAAAATAAGGAAGCAAATTCTAAAGGAGAAGGAAGAATGATGGAACATGACAATGAGCTTAGGGAATCACCATCCAAAAAGAAAGGTAATAGGTGCCTATTGTAGGATAAGTAAGAGTGAGAGAAAGAGAAGAGGTCTGAACATGGATTTGAGAATCAGGGCTGTCAATGACCTCATCTGGGAGCTGAAACAGAGGTCCAGAATCAGAGGCACAGAGGACTCCCATCACCTTCCACAGAAGCAGAGCACCAAAAGACATAGTGCCATTTACCCCTGGAAAATCTAGGCATGGAGGAATTCACTTTAGCAAATAGGTATGGGAGAATAGTTTGTCCATAGTCCAGTCACTGACTTCAAGAGGAAATGCTATACCAGCTCTCGAAGAAAGCCAGATAGCTCAAGCAACACCAGCCCAGGCCAAAACCCTTATCCCCTGCATTTCTGAACAATGACTGAGCAGCGGTTCTTGTCTAGAACCACGAGGTTCTCGGGAGTCAACGGTTGGGCCCCAGGATGTGTCAATCAGTTCAGAGGCACCCTTCAGATCAACTCATGATTCCACGGTCTTGGCAATGACTGTGGTCTCAGGTTCTCTGCTCAGGGGAAAGTAAGCTTCTCCCTCGCCAGCTCTACCCCTTGATTGTGAACTCTCGGTCTCTCTGTCTAATAAGTGCAAGCGCATCGTTTGACAAGATAACAAAAACAAAACCAGACACAATAATTGACTGGGGGCAGAGGATGATTTATTGAATTTGGACCAAGGTTCCTATGGAGGGTAGCTAGGTACAGAGAACCTCCCACCATCCTAAAATACCATACCTTTGCTCGGAGCTCCAATGTTCATTCTGCTGTTCTTTCTCTTCCTGGATCTCCTCACCAACCTGAAGCATCCGCTGTGTGTCACGCTGTACTGACCCCTTGTTGACACATGTTCATTCTCTTCTGGCTCCATTATAACATGCTCATCTTCTACTACAGGCACTCTTTGCTTCTCACATGACATCATTTGGCTGAGGGTCTTGAGAGGTAGAAGGCAGGCTTGTGCTGCCACATCTCCATGCAGTTCCACAGGGGTAGCTGCTCCACCCTGAGGGTGTTCTCAAGGTTCTTCCACATTCGAATCCTCTTCAATGCGTCCTTTTGTACATATAAGTTGTCTACCTGAATCAGGCACAGAAGTCTTTCAGATGGCTTCACTTGGGCTATGGGTCTCTTCCAAAATGCTTTCCATTTGCTCCTGTGGACTCCAAGTACATGAGTCCATCCTGGACCTAAGGTTCTACACCTAAGGTGTAGAGACTGCCTTTGATGCATGGTCATTTTTGAAGATGGGGAGGCCTTGTTGGCAGCATTCCTGGAGAGGCTCGAGGTACTTGTGTTGTCCCTTTGAAGACTCCAGACATGTCTTTTGCACGGTTGCGGGTGTTCAGTTTTCTTTGCTTGGGTGGGCCTTTTCTTGTTCAGAAGCTCCGTGATTGTGTGGGAGGGCCTTATCCTTGTGCAGGGCTCAGATTTACTCCCCTGAGGCTTTGCTTGAGGCCTGATTGTTTCTTGGCATGTCGTGGTTAAGATGGAATGGTGGATGCTTGTCTTTCTCTGGAATCCAGAGGGCTGGTGATGATAATCACGACCAAACACTATGAATTGGGCCATGTGGAAGGTGACACCGACTCGCTTCGCAAACTGCCTTGGTGAGAGACCCAGAGAGCTCCGGTGGTTCGGGACGGCCTGGGGTGCTCTTGGCCCACCCACGACTACTCTAGCCAATTGTAGTGATCAGGCGTGATGTAATGAGGAGTGTTTGCTATGAACTCAAAGCATTGTGACATCACAATTGCTGGCTTCACTGAAGCAGCTGTCCTTCTCCCATGACCTTGTTGTCCTAAGGCTTTACGTAGGAAGCCACCGAAGGACAGAACAAGAGCCCTCTGATTCTGATCAAGAACTCAGGTTGTCTTGTGGGTTAGTGTCCCACTTCCCCATTCTGGAAAAAGCGGAAAGAAAATGATGTTCAGTATACCTTCCTATAGGCCAACATTTTCCCAGAGACTGCAAGGTGTCCTAATTCCACTACAATTTCTAGAGATCTCAAGAAACGGTGAGGCCTCATGGGTATCAACAACTCTCCATGGGTTTGGAAATCCTGTGTGTGAGAGCGTCCTTTCTCAGCGTTTTTTGCCTATGGCTCAGTGATGACTAAGGGACAGAAAGTCCCCTTTCGAGGAAAAGGTGAGGGCATAGATATATGGTGCTGTCTGTGGTCTCATCTCTTAGTTTTCTGAAACACAGCTAATGGTTTAAGGCTCTGTCTACCTGGCTTTCCCTTACACACCTTTGCAAAGTCTTAGAGGAGAGTGTCATTCTGCATCAGGGCTAAACCTAAGGAAGAGGCCCGGACAGCACCCGTTGTCATCATTAGTTGTCCTTGTTGTGGTAACGGGTATAATCATGTTGACCATGTCTCTTTAGTCAGAATGATAGGTATGGCTAATATCGAAGGCTCGCAAGGCCCATTCGAGCAGACCTTTGCAGTGAGCCGCAATGCCCTTGCAAGGACTAGTGGATAAGGAAGGCTTGGTCCATTTTGGCAAGCAGTATTCCTCGGCCGTCGAAGAGAATGAACGCCCTGGACCTTGCCTTGACATGAATGTCCCATGCCTGGCTGATGTGAAATGAAAAGGCAAGCAGAAAAAGGGAAATATCATATGGCTTCCCACAATATGTGCCTCATTAGGAATACCTTGTCGCTTTGTCCTCTTCAATTAACACGTATTCTCATAAAACTGCCTTCACACAATAACCACGATTGGGTGCCTCATTAGTGTCGTATTGTTTGTCCTTATACCCCTTGCTTTTTCATATGTTTATTGATTGTCATGAAGGAGTGAAATCATCTGTTTGTTGTCTTTCTGAGAATGATAGATGTGACGAAGCCCAATGCTCTCCGCAACACTGCCACATGAGGCAAGTGGAAGAATTCATTCTTTCTTATGTCTCAGTAAGAATTTGTGGTGACATGGAGGACAGTGAGATGGTAGTAGTATCTAATAACCTCGTGCTTGTCTTCAGCCAAGAAGGCAACAGGAAGATGACCAGAACAACTGCAACGGAGTGGACATTGACCGGAAGCCTACAAGGGAAACTCGACAAGAAGAAAGGTAGTTGCAGAGACTAAGGGAGAGGTTGGAGACATGGCTTATAGGAGATTTCGTTGGTTCATGCATCAGATGGCAGTGATCCCTTGCAAAGGACAAATGCCCAGAAGAGCAGGGAATGCTGGAAAACCACAAGGCACCTGTTTCCCAGTGCCATTGGCTATGACTAGAAGAGGGTCTGAAGGGCACGAGTTCTTGACAACACAAGTCTTGAGTCCTGGCTTGGCAGATATAACGTCGAAAGAACTCCGTGTTTTTCCTGCATAGGTCACCAACAAGCAACCATGTGCAGACAACCTGGAGACCATGATCAGTGACAATACCAGGACACACTGTGGGAGGATGGTGGGTCCTGGCAGTGCCTCCATGAGAGGCAGTTTTCGTGGAGTTGTATCAATGGGGGCATAAGAAATATTGGGCTCCCACATGAGGAGAATCAAGACTGACCTACTGGCCAATACAGGATGGTTAGTACATTAGCTGCCTACTCTGCCCACACGAAATCCCAACCACGGAACACTTGTGGGACAGCCTTCCTCACTCCAAGTTGTTTACTCCAAGGAGATCAGACTATCCCAAAGGGGATGAGAAGAATGCCTTGAACACATGATCTCTTCTGAACACAGCATTCTGTAGGTCTGCGTTCTGATGATTTTGTGGAATGTCTCCTTTCACAGGCACACCAGAGCCCATCAAAGTAAACCTCAGCATATTCAGCCCAGGCCCCAAACACACCAAATGGCAGGCAAGGAGATCCACTGCAGATGGCTGGTCTTAAGGACAGCATCAGCCACAACACAAACATCAGATGGCATGCATGCCACACACACACACACACACACACACACACACACACACACACTAGACAAACCTTAAGGGCCCTCCCTTGGACATTCAATGATCTCTTCTACCTAAATAAATTACCCACAGGATAGAAAACAGAATAAGTATTTCGAATACAGAGAGGATACAGAGATCTAGATCTAATATAGATGGAAGGATCAATAGATGCCAAGTTAAATGAACAAGAAAGGATCACGGCTAGGAAATCAGAGTGAAGCTTCTACATATATCACGCCCGATGTGGGTTTGATAGCAGTGGCATGGATCCTCCCTATACATCAGAAAACATAGAAGATATCAGAGAGTCCAGAACCACAGAGATAAAACTGATAAAGATAAAAGAACCTAAAGAGCTCCTGAAGAAAAGATTGCTAGGAGACTGGATGCAAAGTCTGGGAACGTGGCAGAAGTAGAGGATCCAATTAGTGACCTGGAAGAACAAGCCTAGATAATAAGGAAGCAAATTCTAAGAGAGAAGGAAGAATGATGGAACATGACAATGAGCTTAGGGAATCATCATCCAAAAAGAAGGTAATAGGTGCCTATTGTAGGATAAGTAATAGTGAGAGAAAAAAAAAGAGGGCTGAACATGGATTTGAGAATCAGGCTGTCAATGACCCTCATCTGGGAGCTGAAACAGAGGTCCAGAATCAGAGGCACAGAGGACTCTCATCACCTTCCACAGAAGCAGAGCACCAAAAGACATAGTGTCCTTCCCCCTGGAAAATCTATTCATGGAGGAATTTTCTTTACGCAAATAGGCTTCGGAGAATAGTTTGTCCATAGCCCAGTCACTGACTTCAAGAGGAAAAGCTATACCAGCTCTCGAAGCAGGTCGGATAGCTCAAGCAACACCTGACCAAGCCAAAATCCTTATCCCCTGCATTTCTGAACAATGAAAGAGCAGCGGTTCTTGTCTAGAACCAGGAGGTATTCAGAAGTCAAAGGTTGGGTCCCTTGTTGTGTCCATCAGTTCAGAGGCGTCCTTCAGATCAACTCATGATTCCAGGGTCATGGCTATGACTATGAATATGACTTTTATGTGACTTTAATATGAATTTTATATAACTATAAGATAAATAAAAAATGAATTAAAAAAATAAAAAGATAATTTCTTTACCTATAGGTATAGCATTGTTTGGGAAAAGAAGATTACCTTGAAGTTTAACTCTATATGAACATTAGAAAATAGAAATGAAAAAGGAATAAACTAGACTAAACTAAACTAAATTTTTAAAAAAATTAGAATGCAAATGAAAAAAAAATGTGTATGTATCAAAAAGTTCAGGTTAGAAGGTTAATATGGAATTTGATATACTGGACATCTCAGTTTGAAGGTAAATAGGTTAAAAAGTTATCTATATATTACAAATAAACCAGAATAGTGGGAATGAGTTAAAAATAAAAGTTGTATCTATGAAGTAGCAGTGGTTGTTGTTGTGTAGTCTTTTTTTCTTTCCTGGTTGGTTTTCTGAGGCAGAGGCCTGTCACGTGGGTTTCAGTCAATGATGTTCCCTGATTTAAATTCTCCCACCCCTCTCAAGGGGATGGGCTCTGAGGAATCCTGTTTTTTCAGGTCTTTATTCTTTGGAGGTTTTTATGTTTGTTAATTTTTTTTTCTCTTGCCTTGACCTCTTTTGATGGCTTTTGGAGATGAAAGCAAACTGCACCCTGTTCTCTCTCTCAGAGATAATCCTGAGTCTTCTCACCTGTGGGTGCTGCAGAGCCCATATAAATTCGCCCTTGCCTGCTGCCAGAGCAAATTTTGAGTCGTAGTCCCAGGGAGCACAGAATCTTCTGCTTGTACCCAAACCATTGCAGCAGTGTCTGTCTAGGCAGCTCCTGACCATCAGAGAGTTTCCAATTGCCATCCCACACTGAGATTTTTATGCTGGCCCTGGCTGGGAGTGCCTGGTCTTTCTCTGTCTAAGAGTTCTGGGCTTGCAAGCACTCTCTCAGGGGAGGGTGTGGGTCACGCGTGTCTCAGGCTCTGATAGAAGGGTGCGTGTCCGAGAGCATGAGCCTGGGCCTTCACGCACCTCTCTCAGGAGAGTGTGTGGGGTGCACGCGTGTCTCATGCTCTGATAGTATGGCACGGGTCTAAGCAATGGACTGGGCCTTTGCACACCTTTCTCAGGGGATGGTAAGGGGTGCAGGTGTCTCAGGCTCTGTTAGCAAGTCTCATTGCTCTGCTGCTTGGTGAGGCTCTAAGCCCCTAACAGGAGCTGAACCCCACATGATCATGGGTGTGCTGTTGGCTCAGGGACCAAAACATCGTTTTTCCAACACACTCTCTTTGGCTCAGCACCAGGGAATCTGTACTGGGTGTGGGGACTTAAGCCCGTGTCCTTAGCTGCCATGATTCACACAATTTACTTTCAATATCCTTTGCACTTTTTGAATGCTTTCAACCAGAGTCCAAGTTAGTGCTGGTCCCCAGACTCAGAACACTCTTGTATTGGGGTATTACTTTCCAATTGGTGGCCTTGGGTGGGTCCCTTGAACTTTTGTTTATTTCAGTAACAGTCCAACGTTCTCACTCCACTTTTCCTGCCCACTGATGACTTCTGCGCTGGCAGAGATCCAGACATATATAATTCTGATCTCAGGCTGTTTTCATGGGTAATCAGAATTCTTTGGTAGGAAATAACTTCAATTTGGAGTACAGGTTGAAATGGCACCTCCTCTTACTTGCCCATCATCTTGTTTCCTCTCACATGACACTTATAAGAAAATTTCAAGAGATAGGAATTTGGCATTTTATGGATAGCAAATCAATTTCATGTGCATTGAGAACTCACATTCCATCACTTTCAGCCACAATTCCTGCAAAGAATGTCGCATTTTGTCCTGTTTTATAAACACGTATTCCCACTAACATGCCTACAAAGAAAGACAAAAGTTTAAGTGTCTGGTTAGAGTAGTATTGCTTGTCCATTTTCCCCTGCTTTTTCACATGTTTCTTTACTACCATGACGGGGTGAAATCATACGTTATTTTCTTTCTGAGACTCAGAGATGTGACATAGCCCAATGCTCTCCACAACATTGCCACATGAGGCAAGTGGCAAGAATTCATTCTTCCTTATGGCTGGGTAAGAGTCTGTGATGCCTTTGGAAGATAGTGAGATGTTAGTAGTATCTGGGAACTCCAGGCTTGTCATCAGCCATGAACACAACTGGAAGATGACTACATCAACTGTGACTTGGTGGAAATTGACCTGAAGCCTACAGACCAAACTCTACAGTAAAAGAGAAAAGAAGTCAAAGAGACTATGGGAGAAAATTGGAGACATGGCTTAGGGAGAAGTAGGCGGTGGTGCTTCAGACGGCAGTAAGCCAATGCAAAAGACAAAGGCACAGGAGAGACGAGAACATTGGGAACCCACAGGTAGCATGTTTCCCAATGCCACTTGCTCTAACCAGCAGCTTATCTGAATGGTACAAGTCCTTGCCAACAAAGGGTGTTGAGTCTGGAGTTTTCAAATCATCAGTCTTGGCAGATATCGAGTTGAGAGAACACTGTGTTTCTCCTGGAGAGGACACCAACAAACAACCAGGTGCAAACAGCCTGGAAATCATGATCAGAGACAGTACCAGCAGACACAGAAGGAAGATGGTGGTTTCTGGCAGTGTATCTGTGAGAGGCATGGCTCGTGGAGATGATTTGATGGGGGCAAAAGTAATTTGGGGCTCTAGCACAAACAGCATAAAGACCGAACTACTGGCAAAGACAGGACGGTGAGGACATTAGCTGCCTCACGTACAAAAGCGAAGTCCAAACCATGGAACACTGTGGAGACTGTCTTCCTCAGTCCAAGTTGCTTAGCCAAAGGAGAACAGACTCTCCAGTAAGGGACTAGAAGAAAGCCCTTCTACCATGCTCTCTTTAAAACACAGCATTCTGCAGGCGTTTGTCTGTTGAGTTGGTTGAACGTCTCCTTTCTTAGGCAAACCAGTGCACACCAAACTAAACCACACCATATTCAGCACAGAAACACTAAAATGGCATGCAAGGAGAGACCCTGCAGATGACTGTCTTAATGTCAGGGGACAGCCACAACACAACAACAGAGGGCATGCACTCCACAAACACCCGAGACTTCCTCAATGGCCAGACCTTGGCCACCCCATGATCTCTTCTTCCTAAAGACATTACCCTAAGGGTAGAAAACAGAATGGGCTTTGTGAATAGAGAGAAGAAGACAGAGACCTGGATCCAATGCAAAGATGGAAGACTCAATTGATGCTGAGGAAAAGAATTAGAAATGATCATAGCCAGGCAATCAAAGTTAAACCTTTAAATGTAACAAGCCCGATGAAGGATTGAAAGCAATATCCAGAATACTCACTGTACATAGAAAAAGACAGAAGACATCAGGGAGTCTCCTACCACAGAGATAAAAGTGATAAAAAAAATAAAATCTAGGGTCTCTGATAATAAGATTGGTAGTAGACTGGTTGCAAGGCCAAGAAGCTGGCAGAATCAGAGGATACAATTAGTGACGTGGTAGAAAAATACTGGAAAATAATGGAAGGTAAGTGAAAGAGAGAAGGAAGAATGATGGAACATGACAATAAGCTTATGGAAAACATCAACTCCAAGAAAAAAAAAAAAAAAGGATGTGCCTATTCTTGCACACCTAGGAGTGAAAGAATAAAGAAGGCCAAATATTTCTTTGAGAAATCAGAGCTGAAAATGTCCCTGATCTAGGAGTAGAAACAGAGCTCCATATTAAGAGGCACAGAGTACTCCCATCACCATCAACAGATTCAGAGCAATACAATACAGTGTCATCCCCCCTGCAAAAGATAGCAAGGGAGTTATTCTCGTAATGCAAAAATGTGTGCGAGAGTAGTTTGTCCATAGCCAAGTCACTGACTTCAAGGCGACCAGTTATACCAGCTCTCAAAGCAGGTCGGATAGAACAATCAACACCAGGCCAATCCAAAATGCGTATCCCCTGCATTTCTGAACAATGACAGAGCAGTGATTCTGTCTAGAACTCTGAGGTATTAAGAAGACAAAGATTGGGTCCTGGGGTGTGTCCATCAGTTCAGAAACGGCCTTCAGCTCAGCTCATGATACCAGGGTCATGGCCTTGTCTCTGGTCTCAAGATCCCTGTTCAAGGGCAACTCTGATTCCCCACCACATCTCCATCCCGTGAGTGTGATCTTTCTGTTTCTCTCTCAAGTACGTTCATGTATATTGTTGGACATAAATAAATTTTAAAAAGTTTACAATGATTTACTAGGGCCAGAGTATTGTTTATTTAATTTGGACCTATGTCCCTATGGAATGCACGCAGGTACAGAGCACCTCCCACCGTCTTAAAGTGCCAGGCCTTCACTCTGTGCTCCCTTGTCCATTCTCCTGTTCTTTGTCTTCCTGTACCTCCTCACCAACCTGTATCACCCACTGTCTGTCCCAGTATAGTGGCCCTTTGTTGTCACATTGTTCATCCTTTCCTGGTTCCATTAGAACATGCCCATCTTCTGCAAGAAGCACCATTTGGTTATTACCTGAAACCATTGGGGGATGGTAATGAGAAGGTTAAGGCAGGCTTGTGCTGCCATATCTCAATTCAGTTCTGCAGAGGGTAGCTACACCACCCTGTGGGCATGCTCAAGGTTCTGCATCATTCGAATCCTCTTCCATTTGTCTTTTGTAGATACACGTTTTTATCTTGAAACGAGCAAGAGTGCCATTCAGATGGCTTCCCTTGTGCTATAGGTCTCCTCCAACATGTTTCATGCTTGCTCCTGTGGACTCCAAGTAAATGAGTCCATCCTGGGACTCAGGTTCTAGGGTGTAGAGTCTGACTTTGGTGCTTGGTCAGTTTTGAAGATTGGGAGGCCCTATGTCATGATTTCTTGAGATGCTAGAGGAACTCATATCCTTGCTGTTGTAGACTCCAGACATAACTTTGGCAGGGTTGCGGGTGTTCCCTATGAGATTTCCTTGGGTGGCACTTTTCCTGGTCAGAAGCGCCCTGATTGGGAGGGAGGACTATAACATATGCAGGACATGGAGTTCATCCCCTGTCTCTTTTTTGAGACCTGATTCTTTCTTGGCCTTTCGTGGGTAAGATGGATTGGGGGATACTTGTCTTTCTCTGGAGTCCAGATGGCTTTTGTAACTGTCACGACAATAGACTACAAAATCGGCCATGGAGAATGCTACACTGACTCGCTTCTCAAACTGACTTGGTGAGAGACCCAGGCGGCTACAGTATTTGGGGGAGCTGTGGATCCTCTTGGACCACTCATGACTACAACATCCAAGTGTAGATCAGGCGTGGTTTGGGGAGGAGGGGTTGCTATGACCTCAAAGCTTTGTGACATCAGAGAAGCTGTCTTAACTGAAGCAGCAGTCCCTCTCTCATAACCTTTGATTCCTATGGCTTTAGGTAGGAAGCCAGGGAAGGGCTAAAAAGAGCCCTGAGCCTGATCAAGAACTCAGGTTGTCTATGTGTTAATTTCCACTTCCCCTTTCTAGAAAAATAGAAAAGAAAATGATGTACAGCATATCTTTTTTTTTTTTTTTTAGGCCAACATTTTTCCAGAGATGGCAAGGTTTTCCTATTTCCACTGCAATTTCTAGAGATCTCAATAAACAGTGGGGCCCTGGGTATCATCAGCTCTCTGTGATGTTTGTCATCCTGTGGGTAACAGAGTCCTTGCTCAGCATCTTTTACTTATGGGTCAGTAATGACTAAGGGACGGGAAGTCCTTTTTCAAGGATAAATGTTAGAATATGTATGTATTATACTGTCTGTGTCCTCATCTCCTCGTGTTAAGAAACACTATTCATAAGGGATTAGGGTTCTGTCTACCTGGCTTTACCTTGGACAGCTTTTCAAATGCTTCTAGAAGATTGATATTCTGCATGATAATTAACCCTTAAGGAAGAACCCATGAGAGCACTCCTTGTCATCTTAGTTAACTCTACCTGCTGTGGTAATGGGTATAGCCATGTTGACTACTTCTCATTAATCAGAGGAAAATGAACGGCTTATATGGATGGCCTGCAAGGCCCAATAGATCAGAACTGTGGATTGAGTTGCATTGCCCTCACAAGGACTATTGCATAAAGAAGGTGCAGTCCACATTGGCAACAGAGTATTCCTCAGCCATCAGAGAGGATGAACCCCTGGTACTTGCATTGACATGAATGTCACAGGATGCCAAATGAAAAAGGCAAGCAGACAAAGGGAAATATAATATGGCTTCTCTCATATGTGCCCCAGGATGAATACCATGGGCCTTAGTAGAAAGAAGGGGAAATGGAAGGGGAAGAAGTCACAGAAGGAGACAAACCAGAAGTGACTCAGTACTCTGAGGTTACAGAAAAGAAAGACATGCAGGAAATGAGGGAACTGGCTAATGGGTGTTGAGAAGTTGTGGAACATCTTAGAGTTTTAGGATGAACTCTAGGTCATATATGGAACTAAAGCATCGTGAATACTTGTCAAAATCGAATGATGGATGATAGGCCTATTTCCTCAACAGAACAAAAAATTAAAATAAAAACAAACTGGCCCTTTCAAAAGCAGGTAAAGATAGAGAAAACGAAAAATTATATTTATATTATCTTTACTTATGAAAATGGCATGGAATTTGTTTCCTATAATGTCCTTATCTGAATTGGGTCTTCATACTTGTAAATTACAGTCTACCTGCCTCCTCCATTTGTGGATTTGATGAGAAGAAACGACATTGACTTCATCAAATGTCTAGAAATGTTGACCAGAAAAATGATTTGGATCTGACCTTCTGTGTGTTGGGAGGTGTCGGATTACTGCTTCAAACGCTTTAGTCACTACTAGAGAGCTAAGGTTTTGTAGGGTTCCTGACTTAATATGTGTTCCTAATTTGATATGTGTCTTGGAATTTATCCTTTTTCTCAGTGTTGGATTTGCTGGAATAATTGTGTAGATGTGTCATTTCGGTTATTTTTTTTTCCTTTCTATCAGTTGTCATATGATCTCATAATTTCATCTGTATGCTAGTCTCCCTGTTTAATCCAGGTAATGGCTATTCCCGTTTGTTAAAGTTTTCAAAACTGACAATTGAGTTCTCCAGATTTTTTTCTATTGTTTTGTTTGTATTTCTTTTATTCCAATGATCATATATATTATCTCTCTTTTTCTGTTCACTTTGGATTCCATTTCATCTTTTTCTAATTCCTTATGCCATCGGTTAGGTTGCTTTTATTTGGTGCTTTAAATTTTTTGAAATAAATGCATTTAGCCCTATATTCTTTCCCCAAAGAATGTTTTGGCATCATCTCATAAGTTTCTTTACTTTACTTTGTTGAAAGTACTTTATGACTTTCCTTTTGATTGTCCATCTTTAAGGCATTGATAGTTTGGGAGTGTTTGTGTTTTCCACCTATTAGTGTGTGGCTGTGTTTCCCATTCATAAGTGATTTCTTTCCTTTTTCATATCTTTGTGGTCATAAGTATACAAGAAAGGATATGAATTCTCTTCTATTAATTATTACTGGGTTTTTACTTCAGCACAGGATCTGATAGACAATGTTAGGTCTGCCCTTGGGAAGAACTTCTCTTATGGTTCTCCGAGACACAATCTTATGCATGTTTCTCCTATGCTCAGGTGGTCTAGAGAGCCCATGATGACGTCTGTTATTCCTTCCCACCTATCCCTCTGCATGATTTGTCCTGTGCTAAAAGTGGATATCATCGTCCTCAAAATATTGGATTTTGGTCCCCAACTCCCTTCTGTTCTGGTAATATGCTTCCAACATTTAGATACAACCAAGTTGGTGGTGTATCTGTTGGCAATTCTTCCAAGTTTCTGAAGTTTTGATGCTCAATCAAGACAAAACACCTTCTGGTGATATTTTGTCTTTTGAAGGCATAAAATTTCTCTATCTGCCATAGGCACTAATGGATTGGTTCTCTTATCTTTGCCAATTGCACTACCTGTTTTCCCAAATCCATAACTTCCAAGCTATTGTATCTTTATAGTCAAAGGATCTCCTATGGCTAACATAAGGTTGAGTTGGTTTTGTTTTGTTTGTTTGTCTGTTTGTTTGTTTTCTTGTTGGTCTTTTTTGCCTTTTTTTTTTTTCAATTTTCATCCTTCCAACAACGTGTTTATAGGAATAGGAGTATTTAGTCCTGAATACTTCAACTAATTATTGATGTGTACAGAGTTAAATTTCTCATTTTCGTTGTTTTTTTGACTTGGATTCTCAGTGCCTTTCCCATTTATGGTATTTTCCTTTGGGTTTGCTTCCTTCAGTGCGATTCCTCCCATCTTCCCCATCTTTTGTGTGTCTTATTTGTGTGTGTATGTGTGCGTGTGTATGTTGTCTGTGTGTTTCACATAACAATTATAATGAAATATCAGTAGTTAGATTTCTTTCCTTTATGGACAGCAATTCAATTTGATATGCCTTGAAAACCCACATTCCATCACTTTCAGCCACATTTCCTGCAAGGAATGTCCCATTAAGTCCTCTTTTATAAACACATATTCTCACTAACTTGCCTTCAAAAAAACACCAAATTTTAAGAGCCTGGTTAGAGTAGTATTGTTTGTCCCCTTTTCCCTTGCATATTCACATGCTCCTTGACTAGCATGAGAGAGCAAAATCGCATGTTATTTGTCTTTCTGAGACTGATAGATGTGACATAGCCCTATGCTTTCCACAATTATGCTCCATGAGGCAAGTGTAAAGAATTCATTCTTGCTTACAGCTGGGCAAGAGTCCGTGGTGCTTTTGGAGGACAGTGAGATGTTAGTAGTGTCTGAGAACTCCAGGCTTGTCTTTAGCCAGCAACACAACTAAAAGATTACTATATCAAGTGCAACATGGAGGAAATGGACCTGAAGCCTACAAAGTAAATGCCACAGCAAAAGATAAAAGAAGTCACAGAGACTTTGGGAGAAGACTAGAGACGTGATTAGGGGAGACAGGGGATTGGTGCTTCAGAGGGCAGTGAGATAATCCAAAGAAAGAAGGCACAGGAGAGTGAACACTGGGAACCCCAAAGGAGCATGCATCCTTATGCCAGTGGTTTCGACCTGCAGAAAGTCTGAATGGCACGAGTTTTTGCTAACAAATGGTCTCGAGTCCGGAGTATTTAGATCATTAGAATTGGCAGACATCGACTCTAGAGAACACTGTGTTTATCATGGAGAGTACCTCAACAAGCAACCATGTGCAGACAGCCCGGAAACCATGATCAGAAACAATCAGAGGAGACACAGTGGGAAGAGGGTGGGTTCTGGCAGGGTATCCGTGAGAAACAGTGTTTATGGAGATGACTTGATGGGAGTACACGAAATTTTGGGCTCTCGTACCAGCAGCATGAAATGGAGGTACTGGCCAAAGACAGGATGGTGATGACATTAGCTGCCGAAACTGCAAACATGAAGTCCTGACCATGAAAAACAGGGGGTACTGCCATCCTCAGACCAAGTAGCTTTTTCCCAGAATAGAATCTCCCATAGGGGGATAGAAGAAAGCCCTGCCCACGTGATTTCTCCTGACCACAGCATTCTATAGGTCTTCATTCTATTGTTTGGGTTGAAAGTCTCATTTCACTGGCACACCAGAGCCCACGATGCTAAACCTCACCATATTCATCCATACACCAAACACTCCAAATGACAGGCAAGTAGAGCCTCTTCAGATAACTGGTTTCAAGGATTGGGGACAGCCACAAAACAACAGCAGAGGGCATGCATGCTACACAAATCTGAGACTCCCACAAAGGCCAGACCTTGGGCACTCCATGATCTCGTCATCTTAAAGAATTTACTCTCAGGGTAGAAAACAGAAAGGACTTTTTGAATAAAGAGAAGAAGACAGAGACCTAGATCGAATGCAAAGATGGAAGAATCATTTGACAACAAGGAAAAAGAACAAGAAATGATCCTGTCTAGGCAATCAAAGTGAAACGTCTACATGGAACACACCCGGATATGCAGCCAGCATACTCACTGTACATCAGAAAAACACAGAAGACATCAGGGAGTCTCGAACCACAGAGATAAAAGTGATTTAAATAATAAAATGAGGAGTCCCTGATGAAAAGTTTGGAAACAAACGGGATGCAAAGGTCAGGAAGGTGGCAGAAGCAGAGGATCAAATTGGTAATCTAGAAGACAAATACTGGAAAATACAGAAGCAAATCCAGAGAGAGAAAAAGGAATGGTGGAACTCGACTATGAGCTTAGGGAAGTCATCAACTCTGGAAAGGAAAGAGGTGCCTAATTTAAGAGAACTAGGAGTAAGAGAGAAAAAAGAGTGCTGAACATGTCTTTGAGAAATCAGAGCTGAAAATGTCCCTCATCTGGGAGCAGAAACAGAGATCCATATTCAGAGACACAGAAGTGTCCCATCTACATCAACAGAAGCAGTGCATCACAAGACATAGTGTCATTCCCCCTGCAAAATATAGCAAGGAGGATTTCTCTTAACCAAAATATGCTCGGGAGAATAGTTTGTCCATAGCCAAGTCACGGTCTTCAAGAAGACAAGATATACCCATTCTTGAATGAGGTTGCATAGAGCATGCAACACCAGCCCAAGGGAAAATCTGTATCCCCTGCATTCTGTACAATGACAGAGCACTGGTTCTTGTCTAGAAATAGGATGTATTAAGAAGACAAAGATTGGGTCCTGTGGTGTGTACATCAGTACAGAGGCCACCTTCAGCTCAACTTATGAGCCCAGGGTCATGGAATCGACTCTGGTCTCAGGTTCCCTGCTCTGGGGCAAGTCAGCTTCACCCTCTCCAGCTCCATCCCCTATTGTGATCTCCCTGTCTGTCGGTCGTATACATGCATGCCGATATTTTGGCAAAAAACAAAAACTAATAAACAAACAAAAAACAGTGTACAAGTATTGACTGGGGCCAGAGGATGGTTTATTTAATTTGGATTTAGGTCCCTATAGAATGAAGCCAGGTACAGAGCAACTCCCACCATCCTGAAATGCCAGACTGTCACTCTGAGCTCCCCTGTTCATTCTGTTATTCTTTGTCCTCCTGTATCTCCTCACCAACCTGCAGCATTTGCTGTCTGTCCCGCTCTAGTGTCCCTTTGTTTTCACATTGTTCATCCTCTCCTGGTTCCATTAGAACATGCCCATTTTCCGAAAGAGGCACTTTTTGTTTATCGCATGAACAATTTGGGGGATGGTCATGAGAGGGTTAAGGCAGGCTTGTGCTGCCACATCTCCATTCAATTCCCCAGAGGGCAGCTGCACCAACCTGTGGGAATGCTCAAGGTTCTGCAACATTCAAATTCTCATCCTTGCTTCCTTTTGGAGATACATGTTGTCATCCTGAAACGTGCACGAAAGTCTTTCAAATGATTTTACTTGGGTTATGGTTCTCTTCCAACAAGCTCTGCGCTTGCTCCTGTGGACTCCAAGTACATGAGTCCGAACTGGGCCTCAGGTTCTCGGGTGTAGGGTCTGCCCTTGTGCTTGGTCACTTTTGAAGATTGGGAGACCGTTTTGGCATGGTGTCTGGAGACACTAGGTTTACTCGTTTCCTCACTGTTGAAGACTCCAGACATGTCTTTGGCATGGTTTTGGGTGTTCCCTGGGAATTTTACTTGATGGCACTTTTCCTGGTCAGAAGCTCCCTGATTGAGTGGGAGGACCATAGACATGTGCGGGGCGTGGAGTTCCACCCCTGAGTCATTGTTTGATGCCTGAATCTTTCTTGTCCTATCATGGGTAAGATGGAATGGTGGATTCTTGCCTTTCTCCGGTGTCCAGAGGCTGGTGGTGATAGTCATGACCAAAGACTACGAATTTGACCATGGAAAACATGACACCGATGCACTTCACAACTGCCTTCGTGAGAGATCCAGGCAGCTCCTGTGTTTTGGGAGGGCTTGGGATCCTCTAAGCCCACCCATGACCACTCCATCCTAGAGTAGTGATCAGGCGTGGGTTGAAAAGGAGTGGTTGCTTTGAGTTCAAACCTTGGTGACATCACAGAAGTTGGATTCACTGAAACAGCAGTCCCTCTCTCATGACATTTGAGTCCTATGGCTTTACGTACTAAGACCCGGGAAGGACAGAAAAAGAGCCCTCTTAGATTAGTCAAGAACTTAGGTTGTCTTGTGTGTTAATTTCCCACGTCCCCTTTGTATACAAAGAAATGAGAAATGATGTTAGGTGTAGCTTCATTTAGACTAACATTTCTCCAGAGATGGCAAAGTTTTGCTATTTCCAATGCAATTTCTATAGATCTCAAGAAACAGTGAGGCATCTTGGGTATTATCAGCTCTCAGAGGTATGTCATCATGTGGGTGATAGTCCTTTCCCAGCGTCTTTTCCTTAAGGGTCAGAAAAGACTGACCCATACAGAAAGTCCCTTCTCTATCATTTTACTGGTCAACATTTCTAGACATTTAAGGAAGACAATGTCGTGTCTTCTCATTGATTCCAGAAATGGAGGACTCAGTTAGACTCTAATTTCATGTCATTTTAATAAGTATAGATAATAAAATATAATTATTTCCTTTTCACTGTAGGTCTTCAACTGCTTTTGAAAGGGCCAGTTTTGTTGTTGTTGTTGTTTATTTGTTTGTTTGTTTTTTAGAATTGTTGATTTATTTTATTGTACATCCAAAACTAATATAACACTGTACATCAATTATATTTAAATAAAAACAACAAAAATAAAATGGGAAGGTATACAAGAATTTTTGGTACACAGTAATTTTTTTTTAATTTAAGTTACCAGTTTATTGTTTACTTTCTATTTTTTTAAAATTTCTTTTCAGTCTGGCGGTATTTATTGTTTTTGCACTACACCAAGTGCTCGATGCAATCCATGCCCTCTCTAATACCCACCAGCTAGTATTCCCAATTACCCATCCCACACCCATTCAAAACCCTCAGATTGGTTTTCAGAGTACATAGTCTCTCATGGTTCACCTTCCCTTCCAATTTACCTCAATTCCCTTCTCTCCTACATCTCCCCTTGTTCTCCATGTTATTTGTGATGCTCCACAAATAAGTGAAACCATATATAATTGACTCTCTCTGCTTGATTGTCTCCAGCATAATCTCTTCCTGTCCTGTCCATGGTATTTCAATAGTTGTGTATTCATCCTTTCTGATGGAGGCATAATACTCCACAGTCTATATGGACCACATCTTCCTTATCCATTTGTCCATCTGGTTTCTTTCTACAGTTTGACAACCGTGGACATTGCTGCTATAAACATTGTGGTACAAACGGGCCTTCTTTTCACTACATCTGTGCCATTGGGGTAAATACCAAATAGTGTAATGGCAGGGTAATAGGGATGCTCATTTTTAATTTTTTGAGGAATCTCCACACTGTTTTCCAAACTGGCTGCACCAACTTGTATTCCCACCAACAGTGTAAGAGGGTTCCCCTTTCTCCACATTCTCTCCAACACATGTTGATCCTGTGTTGCTAATTTGGGCCATTATAATTGGTGTAAGGTGGTATCTCAATGTGGTTTTCCTTTGAATCCCCCTGAGGGCTAGTGATGATGAACATTTTTTCATGTGTCTGATAGTCATTTGTAGGTCTTCTTTGGAGAAGTGTCTGTTCGTATATTCTGCCCATTTTTTATATGATTGTCTGCTTTGTATATGTTGAGTTTGAGGAGTTCTTTATAGATCCTGGATATCAACCTTTTATCTGTATTCTCATTTGCAAATAGCTTCTCCCATTCCGTGGGTTGCCTCTTTGTTTGTTGACTGCTTCTTTTGCTGTGCAGAAGCTTTTGATTTTGATGAAGTCCCAAAAGTTCATGTTTACTTTTGTTTCCTTTGCCTTTGGAGACATATCTTGAAAGAAGTTGCTGTGGCTGATATCGAAGAGATTACTGCCTATGTTTTCCTCTAGGATCTGATGGATTCCTGTCTCACCTTGAGGTCATTTATCCATTTTGAGCTTACCTCTGTGTAAGAGAATGGTCGAGTTTCCTTCTTCTACAAATGGATGTCCAGTATTCCCATCACCATTTATTTATTGAAGAGACTGTCTTTTTTCCACTGTATATTTTTTCCTGTTTTGACGAAGATTATTTGCCCATAGAGTTGAGGGTCTATATATGGGCTATCCTCTTTATTCCACTCGTCTATGTGTCCGTTTTTATGCCAGGACAATGCTGTTTTGGTGATCACAACTTTGTAGTAAATCTTGAGATAAGGTACGCAATGCCCCAGTTTTATGTTTGTTTTTTAACATTTCTTTAGAAATTCTGGGTCTCTTCTGATTCTATACAAAATTTTAGGATTATTTGCTCCAGCTCCTTGAAAAATACCGGTGGAATTTTGATAGGAATGGCATTAAAACGATAGATTGCTCTAGGCAGTATAGACATTTGGACAATGTTTTTTCTTCCAATGCGAGATCATGGAATGATCTTCCTTTTTTGTGTGTGTCTTCTTCAATTTCTTTAATGGGTGTTCTGTAGTTCCTCAAGTACAGCTCCTTTACCTTTTCAGTTAGGTTTATTCCCAGATATCTTATAGTTCTTGGTGCTATAGTAAATGGAATAGATTCTCTAATTTTCCTTTATGCATTTTCATTGTTAGTGTATAGAAAGCCACTGATTTCCATATATGACTTTGTATCCTGCCATGTAGCTAAATTGTTGTATGAGTTCTAGACATTTGGGGATAGAGTCTTTGGGGTTTTCCATATAAAGAATCATGTCATCTGCGAAGCGAGAAAGTTTGACTTCTTCATTGCCAATTTAAATACCTTTTATTTCTCTTTGTCTGATATCGGAAGATATAAAGGGGGAAAGAGCCACCAGAGTCGACTGATTGGAAAGTAATGCCCCAATACAAGAGTGCCCTCTGTCTTGGGACCACCATTAACTTGGACTCATGTTGAAAGCACTCAAAAACAGCAAAGGATCACGGGGTTAAAGGATCACTGACAATTGAGGCGGCTAAGGACAGGGGCTTATGTCCCGGAACAAGTTTAGAATTTTCTGGTGCTGAGCTAGAGAGAGTGTGGCAGATTAACCAGCTCCTTGTTCCTGAGCCACCAGTGCACCTGAGGTGTGTTGTGTCCAGTTTCTTTAAGGGGTGGGAGCCACACCATACAGCAAATTGCCGAGCCTTGCCTGAGACACGTGCACCCCTCACCTTCCCCTGCCTGAAGGCCCAGCTTGGTGCTCTTAAACCCTTGACATACTATCAGAGCCTGAGAGGCGCCTGTGACCCACACCCTACCCTATGAAAGGTGTCACATGCCCGGCGCTCTTAGACCCGGAAAGACCAGGTGCTCCAAGCCCAGGTCAGTGGGAAAATCTCAGTGTGCAATCACTTCTTGGAACCACTCTGGTGGTCTGGAGCTGCCCACACTGCTGCTGTGGTTTTCAGTACAAGCAAAAGATCCTGCATCCCCTGGGACCGTATCTCAATATAAGCTCTGCCATTGGCCAAAAGGGAATTTATATGTGCCCTGCAGAACCTACAGAGGAGCAGATAGAGGTTTCTCTCTGTCAGGGAGGTCAGGCTGCAGTTTACTTTCCTCTAAAACTCCAAGAACCATCAAAAGCAGTCAAGGCGAGAGAGAAAAAGTGAACAAATACAAAAACAAAAACAAAAGCCTGAAAAAACCGGTTTCCTCAGAGCCCACCCCCATGAGCGGGGAGGGAGGACTTAAATCAGGTAACATCATTGACTGAAAACCCACGTGGCAGGCCCCTCCCTCAGAAATAAAACCAGCAAAGTAAAAAATTAAAAGACTACAAGAGAACAACCACCACTATTTCATAGATACAACTTTAATTTTAATTCATTCCCAATATTCTGGTTTTTTATATAGATTTTTTAAGTAAATTTTTTATTTTCAGCTTAACAGTATTCATTATTTTTACACAACACCCAGTGCCCCATGCAATCCATTCCCTCTATAATAGCCACCACTTGGTAGCCAGACCGCCCACACCCCCGCCCCTGCAAAATCCTCAGATTGATTTTCAGAGTCCATAGTCTCTCATGGTTCACCTCCCCTTCCAATATCCTCCATCTCCCTTCTCCTCTCCATCTCCCCATGTCCTCCATGATATATGTGATGCTCCACAAAGAAGTCAAACCATAGGATGATTGACTCTCTCTGCTTGACTTGATTCATTCAGCATAATCTCTTCCAGTCCCGTCTATATTGCTACAAAAGTTGAGTATTCGTACTTTCTGATGGAGGCATAATAGTCCATAGTGTATATGGACCACATCTTCCTTATCCATTCGTCCATGGAAGGGCATCTTGGTTCTTTCCACAATTGGGCGACCGTGGCCAATGCTGCTGTAAACATTGGGGTAGAAATGGCCCTTATTTTCACTACATCTGTATCTTTGGGGTAAATACCCAGTATCGCAATTGCAGGGTAATAGGAAAGCTCTATTTTTAATTTCGTGAGGAATCTCCATACTGTTCTCCAAAGAGGCTGCATCACCTTGCATTCCCACCAACAGTGGAAGAGGGTTCCCCTTTCTCCACATCCTTTCCAACACATGTTGTTTCCTGTCTTGCTAATTTTTGCCATTCTAACTGGTGTAAGGTGATATCTCAATGTGGTTTTCATTTGAATCTCCCTGATGGCTAGTGATGATGAACATTTTTTCATGTGTCTGATAACCATTTGTATGTCTTCATTGGAGAAGTGTCTGTTCATATCTTCTGCCCATTTTTTGATATGATTGTCTGTTTTGTGTCTGTTGAGTTTTAAGAGTTCATTATAGATCCTGGATATCAATCTTTTGTCTGTACTGTCATTTGCAAATACCTTCTCCCATTCCGTGGGTTGCCTCTTTGTTTTCTTGACTGTTTCTTTTGATTTTGATGAAGTTGAAAAAGTTCACGTTTGCTTTTGTTTCCTTTGCCTTTGGAGATATATCTTGAAAGAAGTTGCTGTGGCTGATATCGAAGAGATTACTGCTTATGTTCTCCTGTAATATTTTGATGGGTTCCTGTCTCACATTGAGGTCTTTAATCCATTTTGAGTTTATCTTTGTGTACCGTGTAAGATAATGGTCCCGTTTGATTCTCCTATATAGCTGCCCAGTTGTCCCAGCACCATTTATTGAAGAGATAGTCTTTTTCTATTGTATATTTTTTTCTGCCTTGTCAAAGATTAATTGACCATAGAGTTGAGGGTCCATATCTGGGCCCTCTACTCTCTTCCACTTGTCTATGTGTCTGTTTTTATGCCAGTACCATGCTGTCTTGGTGATCACAGCTTTGTAGTAAAGTTTGAAATCAGGTAACGTAACGCCCCCCCATTTTATTTTTGTTTTTCAACATTTCCTTAGCGATTCTGGGTCTCTTCTGAGTCCATACAAATTTTAGCATTATTTGCTCCAGCTCTTTGAAGAGTATCGGTGGAATTTTTATCAGAATAGCATTAAAAGTATAGATTGCTGTAGGCAGTATAAACATTTTAGAAATGTTTATTCTTCTGATCCAAGAACATGGAATGCTCTTCCATCTTTTTGTGTCTTCTTCAAATGCTTTCATGAGTGTTCTGTAGTTCCTCGAGTACAGATACTTTACCTCTTTCGTTAGTTTTATCCCCAGGTATCTTATGGTTCTTTGTGCTATAGTAAATAGAATCGATTCTCTAATTCCCCTTTCTTTATTTTCATTACTAGTGTATAAGAAAGCCACTGATTTCTGTAGAGCGACTTTGTATCCTGCCACTTTGCTGAATTGTATGAGTTCTAGTAGTTTGGGGGTGGAGTGTTTTGGGTTTTCCATATAAAGAATAATGTCATTTGCAAAGAGAGAAGGTTTGACTTCTTCATACCAATTTGGATACCTTTTATTTTTCTTTATTTTCTGATTGATATTGCTAGGACTTTTAATACTGTGTTGAACAAGAGTGGTGAGAGTGGGCATCCTTGTCATGTTTTTTATCTGAATGGGAAGGCTGCAAGCTTTTTCCCATTGAGGATGATACTCACTGTGGGTCTTTCATAGATATATTTTATGAAGATCAGGAATGTTCCCTCTATTCCTATATTTTGAAGCATTTTAATTTGGAACGGGTGCTGGATTTTGTTCAATGCTTTTTCTGCATCAGTTGAGAGGACCATGTGGTTCTTGTCTCTTCTCATATTAATTTTTTCTATGACATTGATTGATTAGCGAATGTTGAACCATCCTTGTAGCCCAGGGATGAATCTAAACTGGTCATGGTGGATAATCTTTTTAATGTCCTGTTGGATCCTGTTTGCTAGGATCTTGTTGAGAATCTTAGCATCAATATTTATCAGTGATATTGGTCTGAAATTCTTTCTGGTAGGGTCTTTGCCTGGTTTGGGGATCTGGGTAATGCTGGCTTTAAAAAGAGTGGAAGTTTTCCTTCTGCTTCAGTTTTTTCTTTTTTTTAAACAGCTTCAGGAGAATATGTGTTATTTCTTCTTTGAAAATTTGGTAGAATTCCCCAGGGAATCCATCAAGTCCTTGGCTCTTGTTTTTTGGGAGGTTTTTGATCACCACTTCAATCTCGTTACTAGATATTGGTCTATACAGGTTGTCAATTTCTTCCTGGTGCAATTTCAGAGTTTATAGTTTTCCAGGAATGCATCCATTTCATTTGGTTGCTTAGCTTATATTCATTTAACTGTTGATAATGATTTATGACGATTGTTTCTACTTCCTTGGTGTTCGTTGTGATCTCTCCCTTTTTATTCATAATTTTATGAATTTGAGCTTTCTCTATTTTCATTTGGATTAGTGTCACCAATGATTTATCGATCTTATTGATTCTTTCAAAAAACCAGCTTCTAGTTTCATTGAAGCATTCTACTGTATCTCTGGTTTCTAACTCATTGATCTCAGCTCAAATCTTGATTATTTCCCTTCTTATGTGTGGAGTTGGTTTTCTTTGTTATTGATTCTCCAGTTCTTTAAGGTGTACAGACAGTTGGTGTGTTCTGGATTTTTCAATTTTTTTTGAGGGATGCTTGGATGGTTATGTATTTCCACCTTAGAATCGTCTTTGCTGTATTAACATATTTATCATCACAGTGAGATGTCCAGAAAATCTAATTATATAATAACCTTCTAATCTGAACTTTTGGTATATACACCTGTGTTCTCTTTTGCATTTTTTCTTTTTCACTTTTTTTTTAAAATTTGAGTTTAGTTTAGACCAGTTTGTTTCTTTATAATTTTTATTTTCTAATATTCATATAGAATTTAACATTATGGCAATCCCCTTTCTCCAATCAATGCTACCCCTATAGGTAAACCAATTTTTAATCCCACTATATCTTAGATAAGTTGAGTTTTTTTAAACAAAGATATCAAGTTACATCCAGGAAGAATCAACACAATCTTCCTCGCCCACACTGAGAACTTATAACCACACTCACATCATTTTTCTCTGCCAAAGTTTCCATGTTTTCTTGTTTGTCCTAACAATATATAAATCTTATATTTGGGGTTCTTTTCGCCGAGTTTCTTTTTTTATTTGCCTATAATTTTATCAGTTTTTTGTTTGTCTGTTTCTGTTTGTATACTTCACAAATTTTCCTTGGGGCCCATTTGGGCTGAGCCTTCTCTTTTATCTTTCTATCTCTCTCTATTCTTTCTCTTTTCTTTTTTCTCTTGTTTGGGTCGGGAATCCTATTGCTCAAAAGCATCCCAGGGTGTACTTTCACTACAGCATGGTCGATACATCCACCTGCATCCGTTCAGTCATCTCTCACAAAAATGACTTGGAGGAGGAATGCACAACAGAAGAAAAATGGATGGGCCTTCTGCAACTGACCTAATGGCTATCAACATATTCAGTATGTCGGAAAGAGTATTCAGGCTCACAATAGCTAGGTTGCAGAAAGCCATGCATGATCAAACAAAATTGATTAGAGCAGAACTGAAAGCCACCAGGGATAACATTCACAATGTAAGGGAAGAACTAAAACCACTAAGGATGATGTTCACAATGCTCTCAATCAGTTCCAATCTAATCTAAATTCTCTAAAAGCTAGGGTAACCACAAAATAAGATAGAATTAATGATCTGCAGGAAAAAAAAGACAGAGAAAGTATCAGGAGGAAGTCTGGCACAAATTTAGAAGCTACAAAAACAGAATATGGGAAATAAATGATGCCATCAAATGTACCAATGTCAGAATTATTGGAATTCCTGAAGGGGAGGAGGATATAGTGGAGGAGGAAGATGTAGTGAAAGAAGTCTAGAAGATATAGTGGAACAACATCTTTATAAAAATTTTCCTAATCTCATGAATGGAACCAGTGTTCATGTTCTAGAGGCAGAACAGTCTCCCCCTAAAATTATAGATTCCAAAAAAAAAAAAAATGAAAGGGCACTGATAGTAAAATTGAGAAATCATAAGTATAGATACAATCGCTTTAAAGCTGCTATGACAAAGAGGATTCTTATATACAGAAGAAAGCCGATCAGAATCATGTCAGACCTGTCCAGAGAGACCTGGCAAGCCAGAAAGGGCAGGCAAGATATTTTCAGGGTACTAAATGAGAAGAATATGCAACCAAGAATACTTTATCCAGCAAGACTGACATTCAAAATCGATGGAGAAATAGTTTTCAAGAACGGCAAGGCTTAAGGGACTATGCAACCACCAAACCGACACTGCAGGAAATATTAAGGGGAGTTCTATAAAAGTGGAAAAATCCTAAGAATAGCATTGAACAGAAATATAGAAAAAATCTACAGAATAAAAGGTTTCAAAGAAACGTGATGTCAATAAAAAACATATCTATCAATAAACACTCTCAATGTGAAGGGCATATATGCGCCCATAAAATGACACAGGGTTGCAGATTGGATTAAACGACAGGACCTATCCATATGGTGTCTACTAAAGACCCATTATGAACCTAAAGATAAACCCAGACTGAAAGTGGCCTCAAAAGATGTCCGGGGTAGCGATTCTCATATCAGATAATTTAGATTTTAAACTAAAGGCAGTAGTCAGAGATACAGAAAGACACTACATCATTCTTAAGGAGACTATCCACCAAGATGATCTAACAATTGTAAATATCTGTGTACCCGATATGGGAGCAACCAATTACATGAGAAAAAAGGTTAGTCAAGATAAAGAGTCATATTGATATGAATAGATTAATAGTAGGAGATCTTTACATGTTTCTCTCAGAAATTGACAGAGCATCCATGCAGAAAATTCATAACGAAACAAAATCATTGAATGACACATTGGACCAGATGGACCTCATAGACATATACAGAACACTCCTCCCTAAAAGAGCAGAACACTCGTTCTTCTCAAGTGCACATGGAACCTTCTCAAAAGTAGACCATATACTGGGTCACAAATCAGGACCCCACTGATACTAATCAAAACCACAACGAGATACCACCTCACACCAGTCAGAATGGCTAAAATTAACAAGTCAAGAAATGACAGATGGTGGCGAGGATGCAGAGATAAGGGAACTCTCCTGCAGTCTTTGTGGGAATTCAAGCTTGTGCAGCCACTCTGGAAAACAGTGTGGAGGTTCCTCAGAAAACTGAAAATAGAGCTAACCTATGGCACAGCAATTGCACTATTGGGTATATATCCTAAAGACAGAAATGTGGTACTCCAAAAAGGCAAGTGCACTCGAATGTTTATAGCAGCAATGTCCACAATAACCAACCAATGCAAAGAACCTAGATGCCCATCAAAAGATGAATGGATGGGACGCCTGGGTGGCTCAGTTGGTTAAGCAGCTGCCTTCGGCTCAGGTCATGATCCCAGCGTCCTAGGATCGAGTCCCACATCAGGCTCCTTGCTCTCCAGGGAGCCTGCTTCTCCCTCTGACTCTGCCTTCCACTGTGTCTGCCTGTGCTTGCGCTCGCTTGCTCTCTCTCTGACAAATAAATAAATCTTTAAAAAAAAAAAAAGATGAATGGATAAAGAAGATGTGGTATATATACACAATAGAATACTATGCAGCCAGCAAAAGAAATGACATCTTGCCATTTTTGACCACGTGAATTTATCTAGAGGGTATTATGCTTAGAAAAAAAAAAACTATCGGAGAAAGTCAGCTATCATATGATCTCCTTGATATGAGAAGTGGAGATGGAATGTGGGGTGATGGGGGGTAGGAAAAGAATAAATGAAAGTACATGGGATTGAGAGGGAGACAAACAATAAAAGACTCAATCTCAAAAAACTGACTGAGGATTGCTGGGGTGTGGGGACTGGAGAGGGTGGTGGGAAAATGGATATTGGGGAGGGTATATGCTAGGATGAGTGCTATGAAATGTATAAACCTGGTGATTCACAGACCTTAACCCTGGGGCTAAAAATATGTTATATGTTTAATTAAACAAATTAATTTATTATTATTTTTTAGAAGAATGCTTGGATCAACCAGGGGATCAAAGAAGAACTGAAACAATTCATGGAAACCGATGAGAATGTAGACACTTCAGTTCAAAACCTATAGGATACAACAAAGGCAGACTGAAGGGGAAAATGCATAGCCATCCAAGATTTCCTCAAAAAAAAAAAAAAAGGAAAAATCCACAATTCATCAGCTGTCTCTACACGTTAAAGAACTGGAGAATCAACAACAAATAAAACCATCTCCACACATAAGAAGAGAAATAATCAAGATTAGAGCAGAGATCAATGAGGTAGAAACCAGAGATACAGTAGAATGTATCAATGAAACAAAAGCTGTTTTTTTTGAAAGAAGCAATAAGATTGATAAACCATTGGCAACACTAAACAAAAGAAAAGAGAGAAAGCCCAAATTAATAAAATCATGAATGAAAAGTGAGAGATCACAACTAACACCAGGGAAGTAGAAACAATCATTAGAAGTTATTATGAACAGCTATATGGAAGGATGCTTTCCGTGGAAACTATAAAGTCCCAAAATTGAACCAGGAAGAAATTGACAACCTGAATAGACCAATATCGTGTAATAATATTGAAGCAGTAATCAAATATCTCCCAAAAAAACAAGAGCCCAGGACCTGACGGATTCACTTGGGAATTCTACCAAACTTTCAGAAAGAAATAACACCTATTCTCCTGAAGCTGTTTCAAAAAATTGAAGCAGAAGGAAAACTTCCCAACTTTTTCTATGAATCCAGCATTACCCTGATCCCCAACCAGGCCAAAGATCCTACCTAAAAGGAGAATTTTAGACCAATATCACTGATGAAAATGGATGCTATGATTCTCAACAAGATATTAGCAAACAGGATTCAACAACACATTAAGAAGATTACCTACCCTGAGCAGGTGGGATTCATCTCTGGGCTACAAGGATTGGTCAGCATTCACAAATCAATCAATGTCATAGAACAAATCAATAAAAAAAGAGAGAAGAACCCCATGGTCCTCTCAATTGATGCAGAAAAAGCATTTGACAAAATCCAGCATCTGTTCCTGATTAAAATTCTTCAAAGTATAGGGATAGAGGGAACATTCCTGAACTTCATCAAATCTATCTATGAAAGACCCACAGCAAATATCATCCTCAATTGGTAAAAGCTTGTAGATTTCCCATTGAGTTCAGGAACAGATGGATGCCCACTCTCACCACGCTTGTTAAACATAGTATAAAGGGTTCTAGCAACAGCAGTCCAACAACAAAGAGAAATAAAAAGTATCCAAATTGGCAATAAAGAATTTAAACTCTTTTCCTTCGCAGATGAGATGATACTTTATATGGAAAACCCAAAATACCCCACCGCCAAACTACTAGAACTCATACAGCAATTCAGCAAACTGGCAGGATACAAAGTCAATGTACATAAATCAGTGGCTTTCTTATACACTAACAATGAAAATACATAAAGGGAATTTAAACAATGTATTCCATTTACTATAGCACCAAGAACCATAAGATAAGTGGGAATAAACCTAACTAAAAAAGTAAAGGATCTGTACTCAAGGAATTGCATAACACTCATGAAAAAATTGAAGAAGACACAAAAAGAGGAAGACAATTTCATACTCTTGGATCGGAAAAATAAACATAGTGAAAATGTCTATACTGTCTAGAGCAATCTATACTTTTAATGCCATTCTGATCAAAATTCCACCGGTAGTTTTCAAAGAGTTGGAGCAAATAATCCTAAAATTTGTATGGAATCAGAAGAGACCCCAAATTGCTGAGGAAATGTTGAAAAACAAAAATAAACCTTGGGCCCTCACGTTAACTGATTCCCGGTTTTACTACAAAGCTGTGATCACCAAGACACATTGATACTGGCTTAAAAACAGACACATTGACCATTAGAACAGAGTAGAGAACCCAGATATGGACCTTTAAATCTATGGGCAAATAATCTTCCACTGTATAGTGGAAAAAATACAGTCTCTTCAATAAATGGTGTTGGGAAAACTGGACAGCTATATATAGAAAAATAAAATTTAATCATTCTCTTACACCCTATACAAAGGTAACTCAAAATAGATAATAGACTGAAATGTGAGACAGGAATCCATCAGATTCCTAGAGGAGAACATAGGCAATAACCTCTTCGATATCAGCCACAGCAACTTCATTCTATATATGGCTGCAAAGGCAAAGGAAACAAAGTGAAAATGAACTTTTGGAACTTCATCAAGATCAAAAGCTTATACACAGCAAAGGAAACAGTCAACAATAACAAAAAAATTGAGGCAAAACGTGGAATGGGAGAGAATATTTCCAAATGACAGTACAGAAAAATGGTTGATATCCAGGATCTATAATGAACTCCTCAAACTCAACACACAAAGAACAGACAATCATATAAAACAAATAGGCAGAAGATATGGACAGACATTTTTCCAATGAAGACGTAAAAATGGCTATCAGACACATGAAAAAATGTTCATCATTACTAGCCATCAGGGAGATTCAAATGAAAACCAATTGAGATATCACCTTACACCAGTTAGAATGGCCAAAAAGCAAGACGGGAACAGCATGTGTTAGAGAGGATGGGGAGAATGGGGAGCCCTCTCACACTGTTGGTGGGAATAAACATTATTGCAGCTACTTTGGAGAATGGTGTAGAGATTCCTCAAGAAGTAGAAAATAGAAATTCCCTATGACTCTGCCATTGCACTACTGGGTCTTTACCAAAGATACAGATGTAGTGAAAAGAAGGGCCATTTGTACCCCAATGTTTATAGCAGCAATGACCATGGTCGCCAAACTGTAGAGAGACCCAAAATGCCCTTCAATGGAAGAATGGATAAGAAAGATGTGGTCCATTTACACTAAGGAGTATTATGTTTTCCTCAGAAAGGATAAATACCCAAGTTTTGTAGTAACATGGACGGGACTGGAAGAGATTATGCTGAATGAAACAAGTCAAGCAGAGAGAGTCAATTATCCTATGGTTTCACTTATTTGTGGAGCATCACGAATAACATGGAGGACAAGGGGAGATGGAGAGGAGAAGGGATTTGAAGGAAATTGGAAGGGGAGGTGAACAATGAGAAACTATACACTCTGTAAAACAATCTGAGGGTTCTGAAGGGTTGTGGGTTGGGAGGATGAGGGAACCAGGTTGTGGGCATTAGAGAGGGCACGGATTGCATGGAGCAAGATAGGGTTTGAATTCTCTTCTATTAATTGCAACTGGATTTGGAATACAGCACACAATATGTAATAGACAATGCTAGGTCTGCCCTATGGAACAACTTCTCCTATGGTCCTCAGAGATACATCTTATGCATGTTTCCCCAAAGCTCAGGTGGTCTAGAGATCCCGTGATGATGTCAGTTATTCCTTCCCACCTTTCAGTCCCTATTATCTGTCCTGTGCTTAAAGTGAATATCGTAGTCCCCAAGAATATTGGATTTTGGTCCCCATCTCCCTTCCTTTCTGTTAATATGCCTCCAACATCTAGATACAACCACGTTGGTGGTATATATGATGGAAATTCTTCCAAGTGTCTTATGTTTGGATGCTCCGTCAAGACTAAACAGCTTCTGATAATTTTTGTCTCTGGAAGGCATAAAATCTCTCTATCTGCCATAGGCACATTCACTTTGGCTCTCTTCTCCTTGAGAATTGCATATCCTATGTCTCCCCCAGTTCTTCCCTTTCAAGCTATTTGCATCGTTATAGCCAAAGGAAATCTCCTATGGCCAACATAAGGTCAAGTTTGATTTATGTTGTTTTCATGTGGACCTTTTTTTGCATATTTTAAAAATTTTCATCCTTCCAACAATTTTTTTTATAGGGATAGGAAAATTTAGTCCTGAATACTTGATCTAATTATTGATAGGTAAGGAGTTAACTTTCTAATTTTGGTTCATTTCTGACTTGTATTCTCTGTGCCTTTCACCTTTATGGTATTTTCTTTGGGATTTGCTTCCTTTATTGTGATTCCTCACTTGCTCCCCATCTTTTGTGTGTCTTATCTGTGGGGGGTGTGTGTTTTGTCTGTGTTTGTTTCATATAACACTTAAAATTAAATTTCAAGAGATAATAACTTGGTCTTTAATGAATAACAATTCAATTTGATATGCCCTGAAAACTCACATTCCATCACTTTCAGCCAAATTTCGTACAAGTTATGTTCCATTTAGGCCTCTTTTATAAACACATATTCTCACTAACCGGCCTTCAAGCAAACACACAATTTTGCGTGCCTGGTTAGAGTCATATTTTTTGTAATTTTCCCCCCTGCTTTTTCAAATGTTCCTTGACTATGATGAGAGAGTAAAATTGTTATTTGTATTTCTGAGACTGAGAGATGTGATATAGCCCAATGCTCAACAAAACTCTACCACATGAAGCTAGTGGCAAGAATTCGTTCTTGATTATAACTGTAAGAATCTGTGGTTCCTATGGAGGACAGATTTGGTAGTATTTTCTGAGAACTCCAGGCTTGCCTTCAGCCATGAACACAAACTGAAGATTACCACATATAATGAAATATGGTGGAAAATGACCTGAAAAAGCATACCAAACTCCACAGTAAAAGAAAAAAGTAATCCCAGAGAATATGTGAGAAGATTTGAGACATGGCTTAGGGGATATGTTGTCGTTGGTACTTCAGAGTGCAGTGAGCCAATGGAAAAGGTAAAGCCACAGGAGAGAGGAGTACACATTGGGAACCCACATGATGCATATATCCCAAAGCCATTGCCTTTGACCAGCCGAGGGTCTGAATGGCACAAGTTCTTGCCAACAAAGAATCTTATTGCCCAGAGATTTCAGATCAGCCTGCTTGGCAGACATCGACTCAATAGCACATTGTGTTTCTATTGGACAGGACACCACCAAACTACCAGGTGCAGACAGCCAGGAAACCATGATCAGAGACAATGCCAGAAAACATAGTGGGAAAATGGTGGGTTCTGACAGTGCATCCATGAGAGGCAGGGTTCGTGGAGATGACTCGATGGGGGCATAATAAATTTTGGGTTCTCGCACCAGGAGCATAAAGACTGAGTTACTGGCCAAAGACAGGACGGTGAGGACATTTCCTGCCTAACCTGCAAGCAAGAAGTTCCAACTGTGGAACACTGGGGGGACAGCCTTCCTCAGTCCAAGTTGCTTAGTCCCAGGGGAACAGACTCTCCCATAGAAGACTAGAAAAGCCCTGCCCACATGCTCTCTCATGACCACAACATTCTGCAGGCTTCATTCTGTTGTGTTGGTTGAATTTTTCTTTTCACAGGCACACCAGAGCCCACCAAGCTAATCCTCACCCTATTCAGCCTAGACTCCAAACACTCTGAACATCAGGCAGGAGAGCCTCTGCATATGACTGGCTTCAAAGACAGGGGACAGCAACAACACAACAGCAGATGGTATGCATGAAACACCCACCTGAGACTCCCAAAAGGGCCAGCCCTTGGGCACTCCATGATCTCTTCTTTTAAAGATATTACACTCAGGCTAAAAAAGAGAATGGGCTTTTCAAATACTGAGAAGAAGACAGAGACCTGTATGTAATGCAAAGATGGAAAAATCAATTGATGACGAGGTAAAAGAACAAGAAATGACCATGTCCAGGCAGTCAAGGGAAACCTTTGCATGTAACGTGCCTGATGGAGGATTGATAGCAGCAGCCAGAATACTCACTGTACATCAGAAAAAGCAGAAGTCATCAGGGAGTCTTGAACCACACAAATATAAAGTGATAAAAATAATATAAATAAAATAAAAAAAATAAAAAAGAGTCCTGGATGAAAAGATTGATAGCAGATTGAATTGAATGCAAATATGTATAGATATGTAAAGATAATTAAAATACACTACTTTCCTTTTCTCTGTCTGTCTTCATCTGGTTTTGAAAGGTACAGATTGTTTTTCTTTTAATTTATTTGTTATTTGAGGAAGCAAGCCTATCATCCATCATCCGTTTTTGACAGAATATTCATGAATGCTTTCATTCCATATATAACCTAGTGATCATGCTAATATATGCCACAACTCCTCAACACCAGTTCCCTCATTCCTTGCATGTCATTCTTTTCTGCAACCCTCAGCTTGGTTCTCAGAGTCCTGAGTCACTGCTGGTTTGTCTCCTTCCCTGACTTATTCCCCTTCTGGTTTCCCTTCCTTTCTAAGGGCCATGGCATTCCTCCTAGGGCACATGCAAGAGAAGTCATATGATATTTCCATTTGTCTGCTTGCTTTTTTCATTTTGCATCACCCAGTCATGTGGCATTCATGTCAATGCAAGTACCAGGGTTTCATCGTCCCTGAGGGCAAAAGAATAATGTGTTGTCAACATGGTCCACACCTTCTTTATCTACTAGTCATTGCAAGAGCATTGTGGCTCATTCCACAGTTCTGCTCGAGTGGGCATTGCATGCCATTGATATAGACCATTCCACTTTCTCAGATTAAGATATTTGGTCAACATGGGTATACCCAATGCCACAGCAGATAGAGTTAACTAATGATGACAAGGTGTGCTGTCCAAGGCTCTTCCTTAAGAGTTAGCTCTCATGCAGAATGTCACTCTACTTGAAGCCTTTGTAAAAGTGTTTAAATTAAAGCCGAGTAGACAGAACCCTAATCCCTTATGACTAGTGTTTCAGAACACTAGGAGATTAGGACAGGCATCACAATACATCCATGCCCTAACATATTTTCTTGAAAACAGACTTTCTGTCTCTTAGTCTTTACTGACTCATAGGGGAAAGACACTGACAAAGGACCCTCTCACTCACAGGATCACAAACCCCACGGAAGGCTATTGATAGCCAAGATGCCTCACTGTTTCTTGAGATCTCTAGAAATTGAAGTGGAAATTGTAACACCTGGCCATTCCTGGAGAAATATTGGCCTTAAGGATGGTATACCGAAGGTCATTATCTTTACTCTTTCTCTAGAAAGGGAAAGTGGGACATTAACACAAAGACAACCTGAGTTTTTGATTAGGCTCAGAGGACTGTTTTGAATCCTTGTACCCTGGTTTTGTTTTTGTTTTTTTTTTCAAATGATGCACATGCACCTATTTGACAGAGAAACAGAGAGATCACAATGAGGTGGTGGAGCTTGAGAGAGAGAACCTGACTTGCCCCTGAGAAGGGAACCTGAGACCAGAGTCGATGCCATGGCCCTGGGATCATGAGATGAGAGAAGGCCATCTCAGAACTGATGGACACACTCTGGACCCAGTCTTTCTCTTCTGAATACCTCCTAGTTCTAGGCAAGAACCACTGCTCTGTCTTTTTCAGCAATTCAGGGGATACATATTTTGGCTTGGGCTGGTGTTGCTTGAGTTTTCTGACCTGCTTTGAAGCTGATGTAGCTTGTTCCCTTGAAGTCAGTGATTGACTATGGACAAAGTACTCTCCCACGCATATTTGGGTACATAAAATTCCTCCATTGTAGATTTTGCTTGGGGAATGATACTATGTCTCGTGTTGCTCTGCTTCAGTGGTTGGGAGTCTTCTTTGCCCCTGAATCTGGATCACTGCTTCTGCTCCCAGAAGAGGGACATTTTCTGAGTGATTTATCAAAAAAAAAAATGTTCAGCCGTCTTCTTTTCTCTTGCTCCTAGTTCTCATAAAATAGGCACATCTTTCCATTCCTTGGAATCGATGATTTCCCTAAGCTCATTGTCATGTTCAATCATTCTTCCTTCTGTCTTTGGATTTGCTTTCTTATTTTCCAGTCTTATTCTTTCAAGTCAATAATTTTATCCTCACATTCTGTCAGCTCTTTTGACTTTACATCCAATCCGCTACCCATCTTTTCATCATGAACTCTTTATTTTATCTTTTTTTAATCAGTTTTATCTCTGTGGTTAAAGACTTCCTGATGTCTTCTGTCTTTTTTTTTTTTTTTATGTACAGGGAGTATCCTGGCTATAGAGTTCGATTCTCCATTGGGCGTGACACTTGTAGAGGTTTCACTCGTATTGCATGGCCATGATCATTTTTTTTGTTCCTTTTCCTTGGCATCAATTGATACTTCCATCTTTGAATAGAATCTAAATCTCTGTCTTCTTCTCTGTACTCAAAATCCAATTCTGTTTTCTACCCTGAGAGTAATTTATTTAGGAAGAAGAGGTGGTGGAGTGCCCAAGGGCTGGCCATTGAGAGAGTCTAAGGTGTGTGTGTGTGTGTGGCACGCGTGCCCTTTGATGTTGTGTTGTTGCTTTCCCCCTGTATTAGAGGCCAGTTATCTGCAGGGGCTCTAGTTTCCTGCCATTTGATGTGTTTGGGGTCTGGGCTGAATATGCTGAGGTTTAGCTTGCTGGGCTCTGGTGTGCCCATGAAAGGAGACATTCAACCAACTCAACAGAATGAAGGCTTGCAGAGTGTAATGGCCAAAAGAGAGCATGAGGGCAGGGCTTTCTTCCAGTCCACTACAGGAGAGTCTGCTTTCCTGGGACTAAGCAACTTGGACTGAGGAAAGCATCCCAAAGAGTTCCGGTGCTTGGGATTTCGTGTTTACCGGTTAGGCAGCTAATATCCTCACCGTCCATTTCCCCACTATTTCTCCTGGTATTGTCTCTGATTATGGTTTCCAGTCTGTCTGCATATGGTTCCTTGTTGGTGTCCTCTCCAGGAGAAAACTAGTGTTCTCTTGAGTCGATATCTGCCAAGCCTGCTGATATGAAATCTCCAGGATTCAAGAACCTTTGTTGGCAAGATGCATGCAGTGAAGACCCTCTGCTGGTCACAACCAATGATATTCGGAAATATGCTCCTTGTGAGTTCCCAGTATGCTCCACTCTCCTGTACCTTTGTCCTTTGCATTGGCTCACTGCCCTCTGAAGCACCAACTGCCCATGTCTTCTTAAGCCATGTCTCCAATCGTCTCCCCTAGTTTCTGCAACTTATTTTCTCTTTTGCCATGGAGTTTAGTTTGTAGGCTTCAGTTCAGTTTCCACCAAGTTGTAGTTGATGTGGTAATCCTCCAGTTGTGTTCATGACTGAAGAAAGCGTGGAGTTCTCAGACACTGCTACCATCTCACTGTCCTCCAAAGGTACCTCGGATTCTTACTGAGGCATTAGAAAGAATGAATTCTTGCCACTTGCCCCATGTGGCAGTGTTATGGAGAGCATTGGGCTATGTCACACCTATCAGTCTCAGAATGACAAATAACATACGATTTTACTCTCTCATATTAGTCAAGAAATATGTGGAAAAGCATAGGAAAAATGTACTAACAAGACAACTCTAAACAGGCACACAAAATATGGTGTTTGTTTGAAGGTAGGTTTCTTAGAATATGTGTTTATAAAAGAGGACTACCTAGGACATACTTTGTAGGAAATGTGGCTGAAAGTGATGGATTCTGAATTTTCAAGGCATGTCAAATTGGATTGTTATCCAAAGAAGACCAACTTACTACCTCTTGAAATTTAATTATAAATGTTATGTGAAACACACACAGACAAATACACACACACACTCACACACAGATAAGATACACAAATGATGGGGACAAAGAGAGGAATCCCAATAAAGGAAGCAAACACCAAATAAAATGATATACAGGGGAAAGGCACAGAGAATCCAAGTCAGAAATCAACCAAAATGAGAATGTTTACTCCCTACCTATCAATAATTAGTTCAACTATTCAGGACTAAATTCTCCCATCACTACAAACAGATTGTTAAACTGGATGAAAATTTTAAAAAAAGAAAAAAAGAAAAAAAAAAGGCCAAACTGTCCCCAAGAAAACAACAAAAATTAAACGAGCTCGACCTTCTGTTACCCATAGGAGATTTCCAAAGAATATGAAGTTACAGATATCTTGAAAGTGAAGGAATCGGGAAGATATAGGTTATGCAAATGACAAAGAGAAGGAATCCAAAGAGATTGTGCCTATGGCAGATAGAGAGATTTTATGACATTGAGAGACAAAAGATTACCGGAAGGTGTTTTGTCTTGATGGAGCATCAAGACATCAGAAACTTGAAAGAATTGCCAATATATACACCACCAATATCGATGTATCTAAATGTTGGAACCATATTAACAGAAAGGAAGGGAGACGGGGTCCTCAATCCAATATTGTTGGGAACTACGATATCCTCTTTCAACACACTACAGATCATCCAGATGCAAAGGTGGTAGGGAGTAACAGACATCATCATGGAGTCTTTAGACCACCTGACCACATGCATAAAATTTTGTCTCTAAGGACCATAAGAGAAGTTCTTCCAAAGGGCAGATCTAACTTTGTGTATCACAGATAGTGTGCTGGAGTCCAAATCAAGTCATAATTAAAGGAAGTATATTAAGTGAAAGAATGGAAGAATAAGTATCTTGTATACTTATGACTATGAAGGTATGAAAACGGAAAGAAATCACTTATGAATGTGAAACAAACCCAGACACGAGTAGGTGGAAAACACAACACACTACTAAACTAGCAATGAATCAAAGAAAGAACATCCAAAGGAAGATCAGACAGTGCCATGAAATAAGGAAAGCCAAGAAACTTAACCTATATTGTTTCCCCATAAAATGTTTTTGGGATGATGTGAAAACATTTTATGGGGAAACAATATAGGTTAAATGCGTGTATTTCCAAAAATTAAAAACACAGAAAAATAGCGACCTAACTGGATGCCATAAGGAATAATAAGAAGTAGAAGAACCAAACTCCAAAGTTAACAGAAAAAATGAAATACTACTTTTGACTATAGAAATAAAGGAAACACAAACAAACCAAAAGGAAAAAATCAAAAGAACTCAAACGTCACTTTTGAAAACTTTAATAAACTAGGGAAGCCATTACCTGAATAAAACAGGGAGATAAGCACACAGCTGAAAGTATAAATCCACATGACAGCTGATAGAAAAAAAAAAAACCTGAAATACCCCTCTACACAATTATGCCAGCAAATCCAAGACTGAGAGAAAAGAATTTATTCCAAGACACATATCAACTCCAAAGTTTAGGTCAGTAAATCTACAAAATCTGAGCTCTCTACTAGTAACTAAAGCATTTGAAGCAGTAATCAAACCTCTGCCACACACAGAAGGCCAGGTCCAAATCATTTTTCTGAGCAACTCTTGTAGACATTTAATGAAGGGAAGGTTGTTTCTTCTATTGATTCCAGAAATGGAGGCAGGGAGACTCTAGTTTACAAGTATAAAGACCCAATTCAGTTAAAGACACTATAGGAAATAAATTATATGCCATTTCAATAAGTAAAGATAATAAAATTATAATTCTTTCCTTTTCTCCGTCTCTCCTCATCTGGTTTTGCAAAGGCCAGATTGTTTTTCTTTTAATATTTTTTGTTCTGTTGAAACCAGCCTATCTACTGTCATTCGTTTTTGACTGAGTATTAACGGATGTTTCAGTTCCATATATGACCTAGTGCTCCTTCTAATATATGCCATACTCCTGAACAACCATTAACCAGTTCCCTCATTCCCTAAATGACTATCTTTTCTGTAACCCATAGCTTGGTTCTCAGAACCTGGGTCACCCCTGGTTTGTCTACTTCTCTGACTTCTTCCCCATCAGTTTTCCTTTCTTTACTAAGGGCCATGGTATTCCTCCTGGGGACATACGAGGGAAGCCATATGATATGATATTTTCCTTTTTTTTTTTTTTTTGCTTCCCTTGTTCATTTCACATGACCCAGTTCTGTGTCATTCATGTAAAGGCAAGTACCAGGTTTTCATCCTCCCTGATGGCTGAAAAATAATCTGTTGACAATATGGATCACACTTTCTTTATCCAAGAATCTTTGCAAGGACATTGTGGTTAAATCCACAGCTCTGCTGGAGTGGGAATTGCAGGCCATCAATACGGGCCGTTCCTTTTCCGATGATTAAAGGGACTTTGTCAACATGGCTATTCCCTTTACCACAGCAAGTAGAGCTAACTAACAATGACAAAAAGTGCTCTCCAAGGCTCTAAAATAAGAGTTAGCTCTGATGCAGAATATCACTCTTCTTGAAGCCTTTGCAAATGTGTTTAAGGTAAAGACATGTGGATATAGCCCTAATCCCTTATGACTAGTGTTTGAGAACACTAGGAGATGAGGAAACAGAAAGCAAAATACATCTATGCCCTAACACTTTTCCTTGGAAATGTACTTTCCATCCCTTAGTTATCACGGACCCATAGGGAAAAGATGCTGAGAAAGGACTCTCACCCACAGGATGACAAAACCCACGGAGAGCTGTTGATACACAAAATGCCTCACTGTTTATTGATATCTCAAGAAATTGCAGTGGAAATAATTAAATCTAACCATCTCTTGAGAAATTCTGGCCCTAAAGAATAGTATACTGAATGTTATTTCCTTTTCTCTTTGTCTAGAAAGGGGAAGTGGGACATTAAAACCCAAGACTACTTGAGTTCTTGATCAGGCTCAGAGGGCTCTCTTTCTCTTTCCCAGGACTTCCTACCTAAAGCCATAGGACTCAAAGGTCATCAGAGAGGGACTGCGCTCCAGTGAAGCCACTTTCTGTGATGTCACAAAGGTCATAGCAAGCACTTATCATCAATCCACGTCTGAGCAGTATACTTGGCTGGATTAGTCATGGGAGGGCCAAGAGGATCCCAAGCCTCCCAAACCGCGAAGGCACCTGAGTCTCTCACCAAGGCTGTTTGTGAAGCGAGTTGGTGTCACCTTCTCCATGTCCGAATTGGTAGTCTTTGGGGGGTGACTGTCAGCACCAGCCCTATGGACACCAGATAAAGACAAGAATCCACCATTCTATCTTAGCCACCAAAGGTCAAGAAGCAATCAGGTCTCAAACAAAGCCTTAGTGAAGTAATTCCACCCAATCAGGGCGCTTCTGACCAGGAAAAGGGCCACCCATGGAAAGCTTAAAGGGAACACCCACAACCATGCCAAAGACATGTCTGGAGTCTTCAACAGCAAGGACACGAGTACCTCCAGTTTCTATGGAAATTGTGCCAAAACAGCCTCCCAATCTTCAAAACTGACCAAGCACCAAAGGCATACTCTATACCCTAGACCCTTAGGTCCAGGAAGGACTCATGTACTTTATGTCCACAGGAGCAAGCACGGGGCATGTTGGGAGAGACCCATAGCCCAAGTGATGCTATCTGAAAGACATTCATGCCCATATCATTATGACTACTTTTATATCCAAAAGGCCGCATTTGAGAGGATTTGAATGTTGAAGAACCTTGAGCATTCCCACAGGCTGGTGCAGCTACCCTCTGGGGAACTGAATGGAGATGTGGCAGCACAAGCCTGCCCTAAAACTCTCATGACCATCCCCCAAGTGGTTTCATGCGATAAGCAAATAGTGCTTCTTGCCTATAATGGGCATGTTCTCATGGAGCCAGGAGAGGATGAATAATGTGTCAACAAGAGGCAACTACCGGGGGACAGACAATGGATTCTACAGGTTGGTGAGGAGATCCAGGAAGACAAAGAGCAGGAGAATGAACAAGGGAGCTCCTAGCAAAGGTCTGGCATTTTAGAATGGGAGGAGTTGCTCTGTACCTGGCTGCATTCCGTAGGAACTGGGTCCAAATTAAATAAAACGTCCTCTGGCCCAAATCAATCCTTGAACACTGGATTTTGTTTTGTTTTTGTTTTCGTTTTTTTGTCAAATGATGCACATGCACGTATTTGACAGAGAGACAGAGAGATCACAATGAGGGGGTGGAACTGGAGAGGGAGAAGCTGACTTGCCCCTGATATGGGAACCTGAGACCAGAGTCGATGCCATGGCCCTTGATCATGACTTGAGCTTAAGCCTGCCTCTGAACTGATGGAAACACCCCAGCACCCAATCTTTGCTTCTTTATACCTCCTAGTTCTAGACAAGTACCGCTGCTTTGTCATTGTTCAGAAATTGAGGCGATTCGGATTTTGGCTTGGCCAGGTGTTGCTTGAGCTATCTGACCTGCTTCAAGAGATGATCTAGCTTGTCCTCTTGAAGTCAGTGCCTTGGCTATGGACAAACTATTCTCCCACGCATATTTGGGTAAAGAGAATTCCTCCATTGCTATCTTTTGCAGGGGGGATGACACTATGTCTTGTGGTGCTCTTCTTCTGTGGAGGGTGATGGGAATCCTCTGTGCATCTGAATTTGGATCTCTGTTTCTGCTACCAGATGAGGGACATTTTCAGCACAGATTTCTCAAAGACAAGTTGAGCCCTCTTTTTATCTCTCACTCCTATTCTCCTTCAATAGGCACCTCTTTCTTGGAGTAAGATGACCTCCTTAAGCTCATTGTCATGTTCCACCATCCTTTCTTGTCTCTTCAGATTTGCTTCCATATTTTCCAGTTTTTTCTTCCAGGTCACTATTTGGATGCTCTGCTTCTGCCAGCTTCCTGGACTTTGCACCCAGTCTGCTACAAATCATTGCACCAGTGACTCTTTAATTTTTTTTAATCACGTTTAGCTCTGTGGTTCGAGACTCCTTGATGTCTTCTGTGTTTTTCTGATGTACAATGAGTCTCCTGGCTGCTGATTTCAATCTTCCAATGGGCGTGTTACATGTCAAAGTTTAACTTCAATTGCCTGCACATGATCATTTCTTGTTCTTTTTCCTCGACATCAAATGATTCTTCTATCTTTGCATTGGATCTAGGTCTCTGTCTTCTTTTCATTAGTTGAAAAGCCTATTTTGTTTTCTATCCTGGGTGTAATTTTTTTAGGATAATGAGATCATGGCATACCCAGGGGCTGCCCCTTGAGGGAGTCTCCCATATGTGTGGCATGCATGCCCCATGCTGTGTGTTGTGGCTGTCCCTGGTCCTTGGAGCCCGTCATCTGCAGAGGCTCTCCTTGCCGGCCATTTGGATTGTTTGGGGTCTGGGCTGAATATGATGAGGCTTAGCTTAGTGTGCTCTGGTGTGCTTGTGAATGGAGATGTTCAGCCAACTCAATGGAATAAACGCCTGTTGAATGCTGTGGTCAGGGGAGAGCATATAGGTAGCACTTTTTCCTAGTCCCCCACAGTAGAGTCTGTTCTCCTGGGTCTAAGCAACTGGGACTGCAGAAGGGAGTTCCCTAAGTGTTCCATGGTTGGGATTTTGTGTTTGCAGATTAGGCCGCTAATGACCTCACTGACCTGTCTTTGGCCAGTAGCTCAGTCTTTATGTTACTAGGGCAAGAGCCCAAAATTTCTTCTGTCCCCATCGAGTCATCTCCACGAACACTGGCTCTCACGGATGCATTGCCAGAACCAAACATCTTACTGTGTCTCCTGGGATTGTCTCTGATTATGGTTTCCATGCTGTCTGAATCTGTTTGCTTGTTGGTGTCATCTCCAGGAGAAACACAGTGTTCTCTCGAGTCGATGTCTTCCAAGAGTGCTGATCTGAAAACTCTGGACTCAAGACACTTTGTTGGCAAGAACTCGTGACATTCAGACCCTCTGCTGGTCGCAGCCACTGGCATTGGGAAACATGGTTATGTGAGTTCCCAGTGTGTTCCTCGCTCCTGTGCCTTTGCCGTTTGCATTGTCTCACTGCCCTCTGAAGCACTCCCCATGTCTCCCAAAACCATGTTTCCAGGCTTCTGCCAAAGTTTCTTTGAATTCTTTTCTCTTTTGCTGTGGAGTTTGCTTTGTACGCTTCAGGTTCATTTCTGCCATATTGCACTTAATGTGGTAATACTCCAGTTGTGTTCCTGGATGAAGACAAGCCTGGAGTTCTCAGATACTATTACCATCTCACTGTCCTCCAAAAGCACTTCAGACTCTTACCCAACCATAAGCAAGAATGAATTCTTGCCACTTGCCCATGTGGCAGTGTTGTGGAGAGCATTGGACTACATCACATCTATCAGTCTCAGAAAGACAAATAATATACAATTTTATTCTCTAATGGTAGTCAAGGAACATGGTAAAAATCAAGTGAAAAGGGGACAAAAAACATGACTCTAACCAGGCATCCACAATTTGGTGTTTGTTTGAAGGCAGATTAGTGAGAATATGTGTTTATAGAAGAAGACTACCTGGGAAATTCTTTGCAGGAACTGTGGCTGGTAGTGATCGAATGTGAGCTTTCAAGGCATATCAAATTGAATTGCTATCCTTAAAAGACGGACTTTCTATCTCCTGAAATTTTGTTTTCAGTGTTATGTGAAACACAAACAGACAACACCCACCCACCCACACACACACACACACACACACACACACACACAAACACACACCAATAAGACACACAAAATATGGGGTGGAAGTGAGGAATTGCTCTAAAGGAATCAAACTCCAAAGAAAATACCATAAAGGGGAAAAGGACAGTGAATCCAAGTTGGACAAAAATGAAAATGAGAACATTAACTACTTACCTATCAATAATTAGTTAAAGTATTCAGGACTAAATTCTCATTTCCCTATAAACAGATTTTTGGAAAGATGAATATTTAAAAGTTAAAAAAAAAGGCAAAAAAGGTCCACAAGAAAACAGCAAAAACAAAACAGGCTTGTCCTTCTGTTGCCCATAGGAGATTTTTTTCCACTAAAGATACACATAGCATGGAAGAGACCTATAGCACAAGTGAAGCCAAAAGAAAGACAATATTTCCCATTTCAAGATGAAAACGTGTATCTCCAAAAGGACGTATTGAAGGAGATTCAAATGTTGAAGAATCTTGAGCATTCCCACCAGGTTTTGCAGCTACCTCTGGGAAACTGAATGGAGAAATGGCAGCAGAAGACTGCATTAAACCTCTCATTACTATCCCCAAATGGCTTCAGATGATAAGCAAACAGTGCCTCTTAAGGAAGATGGGCATGTTCTCATGGAGCCCCGAGAGGATGAACAATGTGACAACAAAAGGCCATTACATTGGGACAGACAGTCCCACTGTATGCTACAGTCCCACCGTATGCTACAGGTTGGAGGGGAGATCCAGGAAGACAAATAATAGAAGAATGAACAAGGGAGCTCAGACCTAAGGTCTAGAATTTTAGCATGGTGGGAAGTACTCTATACCTGGCTGCATTCCATGGGGACCTAGTTCTAAATTAAATAAACCATCCTCTGGCCTCAGTCAATCCTTGTAAAATGTTTTTGTTTTTGTATTTGTTTTTTATCAAATGATGCACATGCACATATTTGACAGAGAAACAGAGAGATTACCGTCAGGTAGTGGCACTGGAGAGGGGGGATCAGACTTGCCTCTTAGCATACTCTGAGACAAGACCCTTGGATCATGAGATGAGTAAAGCCCGCCACTGAACTGATGGACACACAGTGGCCCAAACTTTTGTCTTTTTAATACCTCACAGTTCTAGACAAGAACCACTTCTCTGTATTGTTCAGAAAATGCTTGGTCAGGTGTTGCTTGCTCCATATGACCTGCTTCTAGACCTGCTATAACTTGTTTTGAAGTAAGTGACTTGGCTATGTACACACTACTTCCCCATGCATAGTTGGGTAAAGAGTATCCCACCATTGCTAGCTTGGCAGGGGGAATGACACTATGTCTTCGGTTGCTCTACTTCTGTTGATGGTTATGGGACACCTCTCTGACTCTTAATATGGATCTCGGTTTCTGCTCCCAGATGAGGGACAATTTCAGTTCTGATTTCTCAAAGAAATATCTGGCCCTCTTTCTTCTCTCGCTCCTAGGTCTCCTATAATAAACACCTTTTTCCATTCCTTGGAGCTGATGATTTCCCTAATCTCATTGTCATATCCCATCATTCTTCACTTTTTCATTGGCTTTGCTTCCTTATTTTCCAGTGTTTGTCATCCAGGACACTAATTTGATCCTCTGCTTCTTCCAGGTTCTTGAGATTTGCCTGCAGTCTGTTACCAATCCTTTCATCAGAGACTCTTTATTTTATTTTATTAATTTATATTATTTTATTTTTATCACTTTTATCTCTGTGGTTCAAGACTCCCTAATGCCTTCTGTGTTTTTCTGATGTACAGTGAGTATCCTGGCTGCTGCTTTCCATCTTTTTGCGGTCGTGTTACATGTACAGGTTCCACTTCGATTGCCTGGTCATGATCATTTCTTCTTTGCCTTCAGCATCAGTTGATTCTTCCATTTTGCATTGGATCTAGATATCTCTCTTCTTCTCTGTATTCAAAAAGCCCATTCTTTTTTCTATTTTTTTTAAATTTTCAGCATAACAGTATTCATTATTTTTGCACCACACCCAGTGCTACATGTAATACATGGCCTCTATAATATCCACCACCTGGTTCCCCCAACCTCACACCCCCTGCCACTTCAAACCCCAAAGATTGTTTTTCAGAGTCCATAGTCTCTCCCTTCTACTCTCTAACTCCTCAAGTCCTCCATGTTATTTGTTATGCTCCAGAAGTAAGTGAAACCATATGATACTTGACTCTCTCTGCTTGAGTTACTTCACTAGAATAATCTCTTCCAGCCCCATCCATGTTGCTATAAAAGTTGGGTATTAATCCTTTCTGATGGAGGCATAATACTCCATACTGTATATGAACCATATCTTCCTTATCTATTCATCCCTTGAAGGTATCTTGGTTCTTTCCACAGTTTGGCGACCTTGGGAATTGCTGCTATAAACTTTGGGTTACAGATGACCCTTCTTTTCACTGCAGAGTCATAGGGAAGCTCCATTTTTTATTTCTTGAGAAATCTCAATACCGTTCTCCAAAGAGGCTGTACCAATTTGCATTCCCATCAACAGTGTAAGAGGGTTCCCCTTTCTCCACATCCCCTCCAACACACGTTTCCTATCTTGCTAATTTTGGTCATTCAACTGGTGTAAGGTGATATCTCAATGTGCTTTTCATTTGAATCTCCCTGATGACTGGTGATGATGAACATTTTTTCATGTGTCTGACAGCTCTCTGTATGTCTCCATTGGAGAAATGTCTGTTCATATCATTTGCCCATTTTTTGATATGATTGTCTGTTTTGTGCGAGTTGAGGTTGAGGAGTTCTTCATAGATCGTGGATATCAAACTTTTGTCTGTACTGTCAATTCCAAATATCTTCTCCCACTCCGTGGGTTGCCTCTTTGTTTTCTTGTCTGTGCAGAAGCTTTTGATTTTGACCCCTTTCCCTCTAACTACCCATGTCCTCCATGCTTTTAGTTATGCTCCACAAATAAGTGAAACCATATGATAATTGACTCTCTCTGCTTGACTTATTTCACTCAGCATAATCTCTTCCAGTCAAATCCATGTTGATACAAAAGTTGGGTATTCGTCCCTCTGATGGAGTCCTAATACTCCATAGTGTATATGGACCACATCTTCCTTATCCATTTGTCTGTTGAAGGGCATCTTGGTTCTTTCCACAGTTTGGCGACCCGCTATTGCTGCTATAAACATTGGGGTACAGATGGCCCTTCTTTTCACTACATCTGTATCTTTGGGGTAAATACCCAGGAGTGCAATGGCAGAGTCATAGGGAAGTTCCATTTTTAATTTCTTGAGGAAACTCCACACTGTTCTCCAAAGAGGCTGCACCAACTTGCATTCCCACCAACAGTGGAAGAGGCTTCCCCTTTCTCCAAATACCCTCCAACACATGTTGTTTCCTGTCTTGCTAATTTTGGCCATTCTAACTGGTGTAAGTTGATATCTCAATGTATATCTTGAAAGAAGTTGCTGTGGTTCAAATAGAGAGATTACTGCCTATATTCTCCTCTAGGATGCTGATGGATTCCTGTCTCACGTTGAGGACTTTTATCCATTTTGAGTTTATCTTTGTGTATGGTGTAAGAGAATGGTGGAGTTTCATTCTCCTACATATAGCTTTCCAGTGTTCCATCACCATTTATTGAAGAGACTGTATTTTTACCACTGTATATTTTTTCCTGTTTTGTCGAAGATTATTTGCCCATAGAGTTGAGGGTCCATATTTGGGCTATCTATTCTATTCCACTGGTCTATGTGTCTATTTTTTATGTCAGGACCATTCTGTCTTGGTGATCACAGCTTTGTAGTAAAGCTTGAAATCAAGTAACGTGATGCCCCCAGTTTAATTTTTGTTTTTCAACATTTCCTTAGCGATTCAGGGTCTCTTCTGATTCCATTCAAAATTTAGGATTATTTGTTGCATCTCTTTGAAGAATACCAGAGGAATTTTGATTGGAATGGCATTAAAAGAATACATTGCTCTAGGCAGTATAGACAATTTCACACTGTTTATTCTTTTGATGCAAGAGCATGAAATGGTCTTCCATATTTTTGTGTCTTCTTCAATTATTTTCATGAGTGTTCTGTAGTTCCTCGAGTACTATTCCTTTAAATTGAATTGATACTCTAATTTATTTTTCTGTATTTTCATTGTTAGTGTACAAGAAAACCACTGATTTATTCACATTCACTTTGTATCCTGCCAAGTTGATGAATTGCTGTATGAGTTCTAGTGGTTTGGGGGTGGAGTATCTTGGGTTTTCCATATAAAGAATCATGTTATCTGCAAAGAGAAAGAGTGAATTCTTCATTTCCAATTTGGATACCTTTTATTTCTCTTTGTAGTCTGAACTGCTGTTGCTAGGACTTTTAATACTATGGTGAACAAACAGCTTAGAAACCATGAAAAAGAATGAGGGAAATAAATGATGCCATGAAACGTTCCAACGTCAGAATTATCGAAATCCCTGAAGGGAAGGATAAAGAAAGAAGTCTCAAAGATCTAGTGAAACAAGTTCTTCATGAAAAATTTCCCAATCTCACATATTGAACCAGCAATCATGTACTAGACGCCTAACGGTCTCCTCCCAAGATTATAGATAACAAAAACAACCCATCAAGAAAACTGATAGTCAAATTGAGGAATCATAATTGAAGGTATAATCTTTTGAAAGCCACTAGTACATAGAGGTTCCTTACTTACAGAGGAAAGCCCATCAGAATCACGTCAGACCTCTCCACAGAGACGTCTCAAGCAAGAAAGGCCTGGAAAGATATATTCAGGGCACTAAATGAGAAGAACATGCAGCCAGGAATACTTTATCCAGCAAGACTGAGTTTCAAAATGGATGGAGAGATAAAGAGTTTCCAAGACCGGCAAGGCTTAAAAGACAATGCAACTACCAAGCCGACACTGAATGAATATTAATGGGGGTTCTATAAAAGAGGAAAAAATCCTAAGAATAGCATTGAACAGAAATATAGAGACAATTTACAGAAAGATAGACTTCAAAGGTCACACAATGTCAATAAAAACATATCTATCAATAATCACTCTCAATGTGAAAGGCCTAAATGTGCCCCCCAAAAATGGCACAGGGTTGCAGGTTGGATAAAAGGACAGGATCCGTCCATACGTTGTCTACGAGACACTTTTGAACCTAAAGATACACCCAGACTGAAAGTGAAAAGACGGAGAAACATCTTTCATGCCAATGTACTCAATAGAACGCTGGCGTAGCAATTCTCATATCCGATTAATTAGATTTTAAACTAACGACTATAGTCAGAGATACAGAAGGACATTACATAATTCTTAAAAGGGACTATCAACCAAGATGATCTAACAACTGTAAATAGCTCTGCCCCCAATATGGGTGCAGCCAATTACATAAGAAAACTGTTAATCAAGATAAAATGTCATATTAATATGAATGCATTAATAGTAGGAGATCTTAACACACCTCTTTTATAAATAGACAGATCATCCAAGAAGAAAATCCATAAAGAAACAATAGCATTTACTGACACATTGGACCAGATGGACCTCATAAATATATACAGAACATTCCTCCCTAAAACAACAGAACACTCATTCTCTCAAGTGCACATGGATCTCACTCACTATCCACCAAGACGATCTAACAATTGTAAATATCTATGCCCCCTATATAGGAACAGCCAATTACATAAGAAACTGTTAGTCAAGATAAAGAGTCATATTGACATGAATACATTATAGTAGGAGATCGTAACCTGCCTAACATCATCCAAGCAGAAAATCCATAAAGAAAGCATTAAATGACACATTGGACCACATGGACCTCATAGATATATACAGAATATTCCACCCTAAAACCACAGAATACTCATTTTCTCAAGTGCACATAGAACATTAACAAGAATAGACCACATACTGGCTCACAAATCAGGACTCAACCTATACCAAAAGAATGAGAATATTCCCTGCATATTCTCAGATCACAATGCTTAGAAACTGGAGATCAATCACATGAAAACGTTTCTAAGGAACTCAAACACCTGGAAGCTAAAGAGCTCCTTGGTTAAGAATGCTTGGATCACCACACACAAAAATAGACTCCCAATGGATGAAAGACCTCAATGTGAGAAAGGATTTCATCAAAATCCTTGAGGAGAACAGAGGCAGCATGCTCTTTGACCTCAACCGCAGCAACATCTTTCTAAGAATATCACCAAAGTCAACAGAAGCAAGGAAACAAATGAACTATTGTGATTTCATCAAGATCAAAAGGAAACAGTGAGCAAGACCAAAAGACAACTGACAAACTGGGAGAAGATATTGCAAATGACATATCCAATAAAGGGCTAGTATCCAATATGTATAAAGAGCTTGGAAAACTCAACACACAAAGAACAATGTAATACTCTGCAACCATCAAAAGAAAAGAAATCTTGCCATTTGCAATGACGTGAATGGAACTAGAGGGTATTATGCTTCACAAAATAAGCCAATCGGAAAAAGATAACTATCATATGATCTCCTTGATATGAGGAATTGGAGATGCAATGTGGGGAGTTTGGGGAGTACGAAAAGAACAAATGAAAGAACATGGGATTGGGAGGGAGACAAACAATAAAGGACTCAATCTCAAAAACTAGACTGAGGGTTGCTGGGGTGAAGGGGGACAGGAGAGGGTGGTGAGGATATGGACTTCGGAGAGGGTATATGCTATGATTAGTCCTGTGAATTGTGTAAACTTGGCGATTCACACTGGGGATAAAAATAAGTTATATATTGATAAAAATAATGAATGAATTACTTTAAAAATTTTTAAAAAGACGAAATCTTGAATCAACCAGGAGATCAAAGAAGAACTCAAACAATTCAGGGAAAACAATGAGAATGAAGACATTTTGGTCCAAAACCTATGGGATACAGCAAAGATGGTCGTAATGGAGAAATACATATCCATCCAAGCTTCCCTCAAAATATATGTAAAAATCCAGAATACACCAGCTGTCTCTACACCTTAATGAACTGGAGAACCAACAACAAATCAAACCAACTCCATACATAAGAAGGAAAATAATCGAGATTAGAGCTGAGATCAATGAGGTAGAAACCAGAGATACAGTAGAATGTATCGATGAAACTAAAGTTGGTTTTTTGAAAGAATCAATAAGATCGACAAACAATTGGCCACACTAATCTTAAGGAAAGAAATAAAGCCAAAATTAATAAAATTATGAATAAAAAGGGAGAGATAGCAACTAACACCAAGGAAACAATTATCAGAAGTTATTATCAATAGTTATATGCCAATAAGCTAAGCAATCTAGATGAAATAGATGCATTCCTGGAAAATTTTAAATGCCCAAAATTGAACCAGGAAGAAATTAACAACCTGAATAGAACGATATCTATTAACTAGATTTAAGCAGTGATCAAAAACCTCCCAAAAAACAAGAGCCTAGTACCTGAGGGATTCCCTGGGAAATTCTACCAAACTTTCAAAGAAGAAATAACACCTATTCTCCTGAAGCTGTTTCAAAAATTGAACCAGAAGAAAAACTTCCAGACTCTTTCTATGAATCCAGCATTACCCTGATCCTTTAACCAGGCAAGGACCCTATCAGAAAAGAGAATTTTAGACCAATATCACTGATGAATATGGATGCTAAGATTCTCAGCAAGATCCTAGAACAGGATCCAACAGCAAATTAAAAAAAAAAAAAAATCCACCATTACCAGGTGGGATTCATCCGTGGGCTACAAGGATGATTCAACATTTGCAAATCAATCAATGTGATAGAACAAATCAATATGAGAAGAGAGAAGAACCACATGGTCCTCTCAATTGATGCAGAAAAAGCATTGGACAAAATCTAGCATCCGTTCCTGATCAAAACTCTTCAAAGTATAAGGATAGAAGGACCATTCATGAACTTCATCAAATCTATGAAAGACTCACAGCAAATATCATTGTCAATGGTAAAAAGCTTGCAGCCTTCCTGTTGAGATCAGAAACTTAAGTAAACCCACTCTCACCAATCTAGTTCAACAAAATATTAGAAGTCCTAGCAATAGCAATCAGACAACAGAGAGAAATAAAAGGTATCCAAATTGGCAATGAAGAAATTAAGTTCCTCTCTTTGCACATGACATGATTCTTTATATGGGAAATCCAAAAGACTCCACCCCGCAAACTAATAGAACTCATATAGCAATTCAGTAATGTGTCAGGATACAAAGTCAATGTATAGAAACAGAGGCTTTCTTTTACACTAACAATGAAAATACCGAAAGGGAATTAGGAGAATCAATTCCATTTACTATAGCACCAAGAAGCTTAAGATACCTGGGAATAAACCTAAACAAAGAGGTAAAACCACACCTACAAAATGTTAGAATTGACGGGAGACTTTCGTCCTGAATGCTGAATGAATTATTGTTAGGTAAGAAGTTCATTTTCTCATTTCGGTTGACTTCTGTCTTGAATTCTCTGTGCCTTTCCCTTTTATGGTATTTTCTTTGGGGATGCTTCATTAGTGCGATCTCTCACTTCCTCCCCCTCTTTCGCGTGTCTTCTCTGTGTGTGTGTTCGTGTGTGTGTGCATGTGCATGTCTTAATGTGTGCGTGGTCTGTGTGTTTTTCACAAAAAAGTTATAATTAAATTTCAAGAGGTAGGAATTGGGTCTCTTAAGGTTAGCAATTCAATTTGACATGCCTTGAAAATACATTCCATCCGTTTCAAGAACATCTTCTGCAAGGAATGTCATCATTTGTACTCTTCCATAAACACGTATTCTCACAAAACTGCCTTCAAACAAACACCACATTTTGTGTGCCTCATTAGAATCGTATTGTTTGTCCCTATACCCCTTATTTTTCATATGTTTCTTGACTGTCTTGAGGGAGTGAAATCGTCTGTTTGTTTTCTTTCTGAGAATGATAGATATGAAGGAGCCCAAAGCTCTCTGCAAGCCTGTCACATGAAACATGTGGAAGAATCCATTCTTGCTTATGTCTCAGTAAGAATTTGCGGTGACATGGAGGACAGTGAGATGGTAGTAGTGTCTAATAACCTCGTGCTTGTCTTCAGCCATGAAGGCAAAAGGAAGATGACAACAATAACGGAAGCAGGGTGGAAATTGACCTGAACCCTACACAGTAAACTCCACAGAGTAAGAGATCGGAGGTCGCAGAAACTATGGGAGAAGTTTGGAGACATGGCTCATGGGAGATTTGGGTGGTTCGTGCATCAGAGGGCAGTGACCCATGCAAAGGACAAAGGAACCCACAAGGAACCCACAAGGAACCTGTTTCCCAGTGCAATTGGCTGTGACGAACGGAGGGTCTGAGTTCTTGACAACAAAATTGTTGAGGGCTGGAGTTTTCAGATCAGCAGGCTTGGCAGAAATTGACTCGAAAGAACACCGTGTTTTTCTTGGAGGGGACACCAGCAGACAGCCTGGAGACCATGATCAGAAACAATACCAGGAGATAAAGTTGGAGGAGAGTGGGACCTGGCAGTGCATCCGTGAGAGGCAGTGTTTGTGGAAATGATTCAATGGGTGCATAAGAAATGTTTGGCTCTCAAACCAGTAGCAACAGGACCGAGCTACTGGCCAAGACAGGATGGTGATACATTTGCTGCCTACCCTGCCAACACGAAAACCCAACCGTGGAACACTTGGAGGACTGCCTTCCTCAGTCCTAGATGCTTAGTCCAAGGAGAACACATTCTCCCATAGGGGACAAGAAGAATGCCTTGACCACATGCTCTCTTCTGAACACAGCATTCTGCAGGCCTGCATTCTATTGGGTTGTGGAATGTCTCCTTTCACACACACACCAGATCCTACTAAGCAAAACCTCAGCATATTCAGCCCGGGCCCCAAACACACTAAACGCCAGACAAGGAGGGCCCTTGCAGTTGAATGGTCTCAAGGACAGGGACAGCAAGAACACAACAACAGATGGCATGCATCACACACACACACACACACACACACACACACAAACCCATCATCCTTTAAGGGCCAGCACTTGGTCACTCCCGGATTTCCTCTTCTTAAAGACATTAACCTCAGTATGGAAAAAGAATGAGCTTTCAGAATACGGAGAGGAAGACAGAGACTTATATCCAAGGCAAAGATGGAAGAATCAACTGATGCTAAGGTAAAAGAACAAGAAATGAACACGGCTAGGCAATCAGAGAGAAACTTCTACATAGAACACGCCCGATGGGGTATAGAAAGGAGCGGCCTGGATACTTCCTGTACATCAGAAAACATAGAAGATATCAGAGAGTCTCAAACCACAGAGATAAACTGATAAAGATAAACGAACATAAATAGCTCCTGAAGAGAAGATTGGTAGGAGACTGGATGCAGTGTGGGAACATGGCAGAGGTAGAGGATCCAATGAGTGACCTGGAAGAACTAGTCTAGAAAAAAGGAAGCAAATTCTAAAAGAGAAGGAAGAATGACGGGACATGACAATGAGCTTAGGGAATCATCATTTCCAGGAATTGAAAGAGGTGCCTTTTGTAGGAGAAGTAAGAGTGAGTGAAAGAAAGAGGGCTGAACATGGATTTGAGATATCGGGGCTGAAAATGACCCTCATCTGGTAGCACAAACAGAGGTCCACAATCAGAGGCAAGGAGATACTACCATCACCTTCCAAAGAAGCAGAGTACCAAAAGACATAATGTCCTTCCCCCTGGAAAATCTAGGCATGTAGGAATTCTCTTTAGGCAAATAGGCATCGGAGAATCGTTTCTCCATAGCCCAGTCACTGACTTCAAGAGGAAAAGCTATACCAGCTCTCGAAGCAGGCCGGATAGCTCAAGCAACACCCGGCCAAGCCAAAATCCTTATCCCCTGCATTTCTGAACAATGACAGAGCAGCGGTTCTTGTCTAGAACCAGGAGGTATTCAGAAGTCAAAGGTTGGGTCCCTTGTTGTGTTCATCAGTTCAGATGCGGCCTTCAGATCAACTCATGATTCCAGCGTTTTGGCAATGAGTGTGGTCTCAGGTTCTCTGCTCAGGGGCAAGTAAGCTTCTCCCTCTCCAGCTCCAACCCCTGATTGCGATCTCTCTGTCTATCTGTCCAATACGTGCATGTGTATAATTTGACAAGATAACAAAAACAAAACCAGGGTACATTTATTGATTGGTGCCAGAGGATGTTTTCTTGAATTTGGGCCTACATTCCTGTGGAGGGTAGCCAGGTACAGAGAACCTCTCACCATCCTAAAATTCCCGACCTTCGCTTCGAGCTCCCTCATTTATTCTACTGCTCTTTGTCTCCCTGGATCTCCTCACCAACCTGAAGCATCTGCTGTCTGTCGTGCTGTACTGACCCCTTGATAACAATTGTGCATCTTCTCTGGGCTCCATTAGAACATGCTCATCTTCTGCAAGAGGCACTGTTTGCTTATCTCATGAAACAATTTGGGGATGATCATGAGAGGGTGAATGCAGGCTTGTGCTGCCACAGTTCCATGCAGTTCCTCAGAGGGTAGCTGCTCCAACCTGAGGGAGTGCTCAAGGTTCTTCCACATTAGAATCCTCTTCAATGTGTCCTTTTGAACATAAAAGTTGTCTTCCTGAAACGGTTAGGAAGTCTTTCAGATGGCTTCACTTGGGTTTTAGGTCTCTTCAAACATGCTCTCTGTTTGCTCCTGTGGACTCCAAGTACATGAGTCCATCCTGGACCTAAGGATAAGGGTCTGCCTTGATGCATGGTCATTTTTGAAGATTGGGAGGCCTTGTTGGCACCGTTTGTGGAGACGCTCAAGGTACTCGTGTCCTCGCTGTGGAAGACTCCAGACATGCTTTGGCACGGTTGCGGGGGTTCATTTGGAGCTCTCCTTGGGTGGCCATTTTCCTGTTCAGAAGCACCGTGATAGAATGGGAGGGCCTGACCCTTTTGCCGGGCTCAGATTTCCTCCCCTGAGTCTTTGCTTGAGGCCACAATGTTTCTAGGCCTGTCGTGGTTAAGATGGAATGGTGGATGATTGCCTTTCTCTGGAGTCCAGAGGACTGGAGCTGACAGTCATGACCAAACACTACGAACTTGGCCATGGAGAAGGTGACACCAACTCGCATTGCAAACTGCCTTGATTTGAGACCCAAGCAGCTCCAGCAGTTTGGGACGGCTTGGTGTCCTCTTGTCCCACCCATGACTACTCCAGCCAAGTGTAGTGATCAGGCGTGGGTTGATGAGGAGTGGTTGCTATGACCTCAAAGCTTTGTGACATCACAGATGCTGGCTTCACTGTAGCAGCTGTCCCTCTCCAATGACCTTGGCGTTCTATGGCTTTAGGTAGGAAGCCCCGTGAAGGACAGAACAAGAGCCCTCTGAGTCTGATGAAATACTCAGGTTGTCTTGGGGGTTAATGTCCCACTTCCCCTTTCTAGACTAAGAAGAAAGAAAATGACGTTCAGTTTACCTTTCTTTAAGCCAACATTTCCCCAGATACGGAAAGGTGTCCTATTTCCACTAAAATCTCTAGAGAGCTCAAGACACAGGAGACAACAGCTCTCCGTGGGTTTTGTCATCCTGTGGGTGAGAGCGTCCTTTGTCAGCGTCTTTTGCCTATGGGTCAGTGATGAGTAAGGTTGGAAGGTCCCTTTTCGAGGAAAAAGGTGAGGGCTTCAATATCCGGTGCTGTCTGTGGCCTCATCTCCTAGTGTTCTGAAATGCATGGCCAGGGATTAGGGCTCTGTCTCCCTGGTTTTCCCTTAATTACCTTTGCAAAGTCTTCGAGGTGACTGACCTTCGGCATCACAGCTAACTCTTAAGGGAGAGGCCTGGACTGCACCCGTTGTCATCATTAATTAACTATACTTGTTGTGGTACCGGGTATAGACACGCAGACCAAGTCTCTTTAGTCAGAATGAAAGGGACGGCCTATACTGACGACTTGCAAGGCCCATTCGAGCAGACCTTTGGAATGAGCCACAATGCCCTTACAAGGACTAGTGCATAAGGAAGGTTCAGTCCATTTTGGCAACACAGTATTTCTCAGCCGTTGAAGAAAATGAACCCCTGGACCTTGCCTTGACATGAATGTCCCATACCCTGCTGATGGGAAATGGAAAAGGCAAGCAGACAAAGGGAAATGTCATATGGCTTCCCACAATATGTGCTTCGGGAGGAATACCTTGGCCCTTAGTAAAGGAAGGGAAAACTGATGGGCAAGAAGTCAGAGAATGAGAACCACCAGGAGTGACTCAGGACTCTGAGAACCAAGCTGAGTGTTACAGAAAAGAGAACTGTTAAAGGGGTGTTCAGGAGTTGTGGCATATATTAGGAGGAGCACTGGGATGTACATGCAACTAAAGCATCCGTGAATACTCTGTCAAAAACGGATGATGGATGATAGGCAGGCTTTCTCAACAAAACAGCAACAACAACAACAACAAAAATTCAGAGGAAAATAATCTGGCCCTTTCAAAACCAAAGGAAGTCACAGGGAGAAAAGGAAAGCATTATATTGTTTATTATCTTTCCTTATTGAAATGACATGGGATTGCTTTACCAAAATGTCCTTCTCTGAATTGTGTCTTTATCCTTGTGACTTATAGTCTACCCGCCTCTTCCATCTCTGGAATCGATGAGAGGACATGGCAATGCCTTCGCTCAATACCTAGAAGAGTGGCCCAGGAAAATGACTTGGACCTGGCCTTCTGTGTGTTGGCAGGTGTTGGATTACTGATTCAAACGCTTCAGTCACTACTAGAGAGCTGAGATTTTGTAGGTTTCCTGACCTAATCTTGGGAGTTGCTATGTGTCTGATAATTTATCCTCTTCTCTCCGGTCTTGGATTTGCTAGCATAAATGTGTGGATGTGTCTCTTAGGATATTCTTTTTTCCTTTCTACCAGTTCTCAATTTGTTTTATACTTTCAGCTGTGTTCTTGTCTCCCTTTTTATCCCAGTAATGGCTTCTGCAGTTTCTTCATGATTAAGACACTGAATTGTGAGATCTCCTGATTTTTTTTCCTATTGGTTTGTTTGTATTTTCTTTATTTCGATAACTATATGCATTATTTCATTTTTTCTGTTAACTTTGGAATTTGGTTCTTCTTCTTCTTGTTCCTTCAGCATCGAGGTAGGTTGCTTTACTTTTTTTTTTTTTTTTTTTTTTGGTGTTTTAAATTTTGGAAATGCATGCATTATCCCTATATGGTTTCCCCATGAAATGTTTTGGCATCACCCCATAAGTTTCTTGACATTCCTTTGTTCATAGCTCTTTCTGTTTTTCCTTTGGATTTTCTTTCTTACATTCATTGCTATTTCGTGACGTGTTGTGTTTTCCAACTTTTAGTGTCTGGCTGTATTTCCAATTTGAAAGTGATATCTTCCCGTTTTCATACCTTCATGATCATAAGTGCACCGGATAGGTTTTGACTTCTCTTCCATTAATTACCACTGGATTTGGACTCCAGATCATGACCTGTGATATACAAAGTTTGGTCTGCCTTTGAGAAGAACATATCTTATGCTCCTCAGATACGCAATCTTACTCATGGATCCCCAAAGCTCAGGAGGTCTAGAGAGCCAATGTGGACGTCCGTTATTCCTTAACACTTTTCCATCCCGATGATCTGTGCTGTGCTTAACGTGGATATCATAGTCCCCAACAATATTGGATTAAAGTCCCCATCTCCCTTCCTCTCTGTTCATATGCTTCCAACGTTTAGATAAACCAATGTTTTTGGTGTATATGTTGGCAATTCTTTTTTTTTTTTAAAGATTTTATTTATTTATTTGACAGAGAGAAATCACAAGTAGATGGAGAGGCAGGCAGAGAGAGAGAGGGAAGCAGGCTCCCTGCCGAGCAGAGAGCCCGATGCGGGACTCGATCCCAGGACCCTGAGATCATGACCTGAGCCGAAGGCAGCGGCTTAATCCACTGAGCCACCCAGGCGCCCCTATGTTGGCAATTCTTCCAGGTTTCTGGTGTTTGGATGCTCCATCAAGACAAAACACCTTCTGCTAATCTTTTGTCACTCGGAGGCATCAAATCGCTCCATTTGACGTAGGCACAATCACTTTGGCTCTCTTCCCCTTGGCAATAGTGTAACCTACGTTTTCCCAATATCTTCACTTTCAAGCCATATGTATGTTTATATAGGAAGGAAATTTCCTATTGTCAACAGAAGGTCGAGCTTTTTAATATTTTTGTTTTCTTATGGATCTTTTTTGCCTTTTTTTTTTTTTTGGTGATTTCAAGCACACTTATGAAGTGCTTGTATTGTCGGGAGTCTTTAATCCTGAATACTGAATGAATTATTGATAGGTAAGTAGTTCACATTCTCATTTCAGTTGGCTTCTGACTTGGATTCTCTTTGCATTTCCCCTTTATGGTATTTTCTTTGGGGTTGCTTCCTTAGTGTGATTCTGACTTCTTCTCCCTCTTTTGCGTGTCTTATCTGTGAGTGTGTTCAGGTGTGTGTGCATGTGCCAGTGTTAATGTGTGTGTGGTCTGTGTGTGTTTCACATAACACTTATAATTAAATTTCAAGTGATAAGAATTCGGTCTCTTAAGGATAGCAACTGAATTTGAGATGCCTTGAAAAATCACATTCCATTCATTTCGGAACATCTTCTGCAAGGGACGTGATCTATTTTCCTCTTCGAAAAACACGTATTCTCACAAAACTGCCTTCAAACAAACACCAAATTTTTGTGCCTCATAGGAATACATTTTTTGTCCCTATATCCTTTGCTTTTTCATATATTTCTTGACTGTCTTGAGGCAGTGAAATCTTCTGGTTTTTGTCCTTCTGAGACAAACAGTCTGTTTGTTTTCTTTTTGAGAATGATAGATGTGTTGAAGCCCAATGGTCTCCGCAACCCTGCCACATGAGACATGTGGAAGAATTCATTCTGGCTTATGTCTTAGTAAGAATTTGTGGTGACATGTAGGACAGTGAGATGGTAGTAGTGTCTAATAACCTCGTGTTTGTCTTCAGCCATGAAAGCAACAGAAAGAAGACAACATAAACTGCAACAGGGTGGATATTGACCTGAAGCCTACAAAGTAATCTCCACAGCGAAGAGAATGGAAGTCGCAGAGACTAAGGGAGAAGGTTGGAGACATGGCTCAGTGGAGATTTGTGTGGTTCATGCATCAGAGGGCAGAGATACCATTCAAAGGACAAATGCACAGGAAAGCAGGGCTCACTGGGAAACCACAAGGAACCTGTATCCCAGTGCCATTGGCTGTTATGAGCATAGGATCTGAAGGGCACAAGTTCTTGAAACACAAGTCGTGAGGGCTTAATTTTTCAAATCAGCAGACTTGGCAGACATTGGCTCGAAAGAACACCACGTTTTTCCTGCATAGGACACCAACAAGCAACCAGGTGCAGACAGCCTGGAGACAATGATCAGAGACAATACCAGGAGAAGCAGTGGGAAGATGGTGGTACCTGGCAGTGCATCCATGAGAGGCAGTGTTCGTGGAAATGACTCAATGGGGGCATAAGAAATTTAGGGCTCTCTCACCAGCAGCATCAAGACAGAGCTATTGGCCAAGAAGGACAGTGAGGACATTTGCTGCCAAGTCTGCCAACACGAAATCCAAACCATGGAACACTTGGAGGACTGCCTTCCTCAGTCCAAGATGCTTAGTCCACGGAGAACAGACTCTCCCATTGGGCACGAGAAGAAAGCCTTGACCACATGCTCTCCTCTGAACACAGCATTGTGCAGGCCTGCATTCTTTAGAGTTGGTGGAATGTTTCCTTTCACAGGCACACCAGAGCCCACCTAGGTAAACCTCAGCATATTCAGCCCAGACCAAAAACACATCAAACGTCAGGAAAGGAGGGCCCTAGCAGTCGACTGATCTCAAGGAAGGGTCAGACGTACACAACAGATGGCATGCATGCCATACACATACACAAACACACACCAAAATCCCTGAAGGGTCAGCCCTTGGTCACTCTGGGATCTCATCTTTATAAAGAAATTAACCTCAGGATAGAAGACAGAATGAGATATTCAAATACGGAGAGGTATACAGAGACCTAGTTCCAAGGCAAAGATGGAAGAATCAATTGATGCCAAGGTAAAAGAACAAGAAATTATCCAGGCTAGGCAATCGGGGTGAAATCTCTACATATAAAAAGCCTAAGGGGATTGAAAGCAGCGGCCTGGATACTCCCTGTACATCAGAAAACATAGAAGATATCAGAGAGTCTCGAACCACAGAGATAAAACTAAAAATATAAAAAAACATAAAGAGCTACTGAAGAGAAGATTGGTAGGAGACTGGATGCAATGTCCGGGAACATGGCCGAGGTAGAGGATCCAATTAGTGACATGGAAGAACAAGCCTAGAAAATAAGGAAGCAAATTCTTGAGAGTAGGCAAAATGATGGAACATGAGAATGAGTTTAGGGAATCATCAACTCCAAGGAATTGAAAGAGGTGCCTCTTGTAGGAGAAGTAAGAGTGAGAGAAAGAAAAGAGGGCTGATCCTAGATTGGAGAACTCGGGGCTGGAAAGGACCCTCATCTGGGAGCAGAGAAAGTGGTCCAGAATCAGAGGCACAGAGGACTCCCAACACCTTCCACAGAAGCGGAGCACCTAAAGACATAGTGCCATTCCCCCTGGAAAATCTAGGCATGGAGGTATTCTCTTTAGGCAAATAGGCATTGGAGAATAGTTTCTCCATAGCCCAGTCACTGACTTCAAGAGGAAAAGCTATACCAGCTCTCGAAGCAGGCCGGATAGCTCAAGCAACAGCAGCCAAGCCAAAATCCTTATCCTCTGCATTTCTGAACAATGACAGAGCAGCGGTTCTGTCTAGAACCAGGAGGTATTCAGAAGTCAATTGTTGTGTCCCGGGTTGTGTCCATCAGTTCAGAGGCGGCCTTCAGATAAACTCTTGATTCCAGGGCCTTGGCATTGACTCTGTTCTCAGGTTCTCTGCTCAGGGGCAAGTAAGCTTCTCCCTCTCCAGCTCCACCCCCTGATTGGGATCTCTCTGCCTCTCTGTCCAAACGTGCATGTGCACGTTCGATAAGATAACAAAGACAAAAACAGTGCACAATAATTGACTGGGGCCAAAGGATGTTTTATTGAATTTGGACCTAGGTTCCTATGGAGGGCAACCAGGTATAGAGAACCTCCCACCATCCTAAAATGCCCGACCTTCGCTTGGAGCTTCCTTGTTCTTTCTCCTGTTTTTTGCCTTCCTGGATCTCCTCACCAACCTGCAGCATCCGCTGTCTGTCGTGCTGTACTTACCCCTTGTTAACACATTGTGCATCCTCTCGGGGCTCCATTGGAACATGCCCATCTTCCTCAAGAGGCACTGTTTGCTTATCGCATGTAACCATTTGGGGGATGGTCATGAGAGGGTGAAGGCAGGCTTCTGCTGCCACATCTCCATGCAGTTACACAGAGGGTAGCTGATCCAACATGAGGGAGTGCTCAAGGTTCTTCCACATTCCAATCTTCTTCAATGCGTCCTTTTGCACATACAAGTTGTCTTCCTGAAACGGGCACAGAAGTCTTTCAGATGGCTTCACTTGGGCTTGGGTCTCTTCCAACATGCTCTCCGTTGGCTCCTGTGGACTCCAAGAACATGAGTCCGTCCTGGACCTAAGGTTCTAGGGTGTAGAGTCTGCCTTGGATGCATGGTCTTTTTGGAAGATTGGGAGGCCTTGTTGGCACTGTTTCTGGAGACCATCGAGGTACTCGTGTGCTTGCTGTGGAAGACTCCAGACATTTCTTTGGCACGGTTGCGGGGGTTCACTTTGAGCTTCCCTTGGGTGGCCCTTTTCCTGTTGAGATGCTCCATGATTTGGTGGGAGGGTCTCACCCTTACGCAGGGCTCGGAATTCCTCCCCTGAGGCATTTCTTGTGGTCTGTTAGTTTCTTGGCCTGTCGTGACTAAGATGGAATGAGGGATCCTTGCCTTTCTCTGAGGTCCAGAGGGCTCGTGCTGACACTCACGACCACATACTATGAATTGGGCCATTTGAGAAGGTGACACCGACTCGCTTCGCAAACTGCCTTGGTGAGAGACCCAGGTGGCTCTAGCAGTTTGGGACGGCTTGGGGTCCTCTTGGCCTACCTATGACTACTCCAGTCAAGTGTAGTGATCAGGGCTGGGTTGATGAGGAGTGGTTGCTATGACCTCAAAGCTTTGTGACATCACAGATGCTGGCTTCACTGCAGCAGCTGTCCCTCTACCATGACCTTGGTGTCCTATGGCTTTAAGTAGGAAGCCCCAGGAAGGACAGAACAAGAGCCCTCTGAACCTGATCAAGAACTCAGGATGTCTTGTGGTTTAATGTCCAACTTCCCCTTTCTGGAGACATAGAGGAAGAAAAATGACATTCAGTATACCTTCCTTTAGGCCAACATATCCCCGGAGATGGCAAGGTGTCCTTTTACACTACAATTTCTAGATATCTCAAGAAAAGGTGAGGCCTCGTGGGTATGAGCAGCTCTCCGTGGGGTTTGTCGTCCTGTGGGTGAGAGCGTACTTTGTCAGCGTCTTTTGCTTATGGGTCAGTGATGACTAAGGTACGGAAAGTCCCTTTCCGAGGTAAAAGGTGAGGGCATCGATATATGTTGCCGTCTGTGTCCTCGTCTCCTAGTGTTCTAAAACACGCGGCTAAGGGATGAGGCCTCTGTCTACCTGGCTTTCCCTTAAATGCCTTTGCAAAGTCTTCGAGGAGAGTGACCTTCTGCATCAGAGCTAACTCTCAGAGAGGTCTACCGACCCGTTGTCATTATTAGTTAACTGTACTTGTTGTGGTAACGGGTATAGACATGTGGACCAAGTCTCTTTAGTCAGATGGAAAGGGACGGCGTATACCGACGGCTTGCAAGGCCCATTCGAGCAGACCTTTGGAGTGAGTCGCAATGCCCTTGCAAGGACTAGTGGATCAGGAAGTTTGGGTCCATTTTGGCACCACAGTATTCCTCTGCCATCAAAGTGAATGAACCCCTGGACCTTGCCTTGACAGGAATGTCCCATGCCCTGCTGTTGGGAAATGGAAAAGGCAAGCAGACAAAGGGAAATATAATATGGCTTTCCACAATATGTGCCTCGGGAGGAATACCTTGGCCCTAGTAAAGGAAGGGAATAATGAAGGGCAAGAAGTCAGAGAAGGAGACCCACCAGGAGTGACTCAGGACTCTGAGAATCCAGCTGAGGGCTACCGGAAAGAGGACTGCTTAATGGGTGGTCAGGAGTTGTGGCATATATTAGGAGGAGCACTAGGACGTCCATGCAACTAAAGCATCCATGAATACTTTGTCAAAAATGGATGATGGATGATAGGCAGGCTTTCTCAACAGAACTGCAACAAGAACAACATAAATTCAGAGGAAAACAATCTGGCCCTCTCAAAACCAAAGGAAGTCACAGGGAGAAAAGAAAAGAATTATATTGTTTATTATCTTTCCTTATTGAAATGACATGGGTGGGTTTCCTAAAATGTCCTTCTTTGAATTGGGTCTTTATCCTTGTAAATTAGAGTTTACCCGCCTCTTCCATCTCTGGATTTGATGAGAGGACATGACAATGCCTTCACTAAATACATAGAAGAGTGGCCCAAGCAAATGACTTGACCTGGCCTTCTGTGTGTTGGCAGGGGTTGGATTACTGCTTCAAAGGCTTCCGTCTAAACTAGAGCGCTGAATTTTGTAGGTTTCCTGACCTAATCTTGGAAGTTTCTATGTGTCTGGGAATTTATCCTTTTCTCTCAGTTCTTGGATTTGCTAGAATAAATGTGTGGCTATGCCTTTTCGGTTATTCTTTTTTCTTGCTACCAGTTGTGATGTGGTTTCATACTTGCAGCTGTGTGCTTGTCTCCCTGTTTTATCCCAGTAATGGCTTCTGCGGTTTGTTCGTGTTGTCAAAACTCAAGTGTGAGATCTCCTGATTTTTTTCCTATTGGTTTGTTTGTATTTCCTTAATTTTGATAATCACATGTCTGATTTCAATTTTTCTGTTAACTTTGGAGTTCGGTTTTTCTTCATCTTGTTCCTTCAGTCGTCCTTTTAGGTGCTTTCTTTTTTGGTGTTTTTAAATATTGGAAATGCATGAATTTAACCCTATATGGTTTCCCCACAAAATGTTTTGGCATCCTCCTCTAAGTTTCTTAGAATTCCTTTGTTCATGGCTCTTTCTTCTTTTCCTTCGGATTTTCTTTCTTGCATTCATTGTAGTTCGTGAGTGTGTTGTGTTTTCCACTTTTAGTGTCTGGCTGTATTTCCAATTTGAAAGTGATATCTTCCTGTTTTCATACCTTCGTGATGATAAGTGCACCGGATAGGTTTTGACTTCTCTTCCATGAATTACGACTGGATTTGGACTCGAGCTCATGACCTGTGATAGACGAAGTTAGGTCTGCAGCTGGGAAGAGCATATCTTATTGTCCTCAGAGACGCAATCTTACTCATGGATCCCCAAAGTTCAGGTGGTCTCGAATGCCCATGTGGACGTCTGTTATTCCTTAGCACCTTCCCATCCAGATAATCTGTCCTGTGCTTAACCTGGATATCATAGTTGCCAACAGTATTGGATAAAAGTCGCCATCTCCATTCCTGTGTGTTCATAGGCTTCCAACGTTTAGATACACCCTTGTTCGTGGTGGATGTGTTGGCAATTCTTCCAGGTTTCTGTTGTTTTGATGATCCATCAAGACAAAACACCTTCCACTTAGCTTTTTTCTCTCGAAGGCATAAAATGACTCTCGCTGACTTATGCACAAACACTTTGGCTCTCTTCTCCTTAGGAATAGCATAACCTACGTCTTCCCTGTTTCTTCACTTGCAAGCTATGAGTATCTTTATAGTCGAAGGAAATCTCCTATGGGCAATAGAAGGACGAGTCTGTTTAATATTTGCTGTTTTCTTATGGATGTTTCTATTTTTTTTTTTTTTTGGAATTTCAACCACTGTTACAAACTGTTTGTATTGACGGGAGACTTTAGTCCTGAGTACTGAATGTATTATTGATAGGTAATAGTTCACTTTCTCATTTCGGTTGGCTTCTGACTTGGATTCTATTTGCCTTTCACCTATATGGTATTTTCTTGGGGTTTCTTCATTGGTACGATTCCTCGCTTCCTTCCCATATTTTGCATATCTTATCTTTGTGTGTTTGCATGTGCATGTGTTAATGCTGTGTGGTGTGTGTGTGTTTCACATCACAATTATTATTAAAATACGAGAGAATGGATTTCGGTCTCTGGTGGGTAGCAATTCAATTTGACATGCCTTGAAATCTCACATTCCATCAGTTTCAGGAAATCTCCTGCAAGGAATGTCATCTCTTGTCCTTTCAAGAATCCCGTGTTCTCACAAAACGGCCTTCCAACAAACAGCACCATTTGAATTCCTCATTAGAGTCATACTGTTTGTCCCAATACCCTTTCTTTTTTGTATGTTTCTTGACTGTCATGAGTTAGTAAAATCGTCTGTTTATTGTCTTTCTGAGAATGATAGATGTGACAAAGTCCAATGCTCTCCGCAAGACTGCAATAAGAGACATGTGGAAGAATTCCTTCTTGCTTATGTCACAGTACAAATTGTGGTGACATGAAGACAGTGAGATGGTAGTAGTGTCTAATAACCTCATGCTTCTTCAACCATGAAGGCAACAAAAAGATGACCACAACAACTGCAGTGGGGTGGAAATTGACCTGAAGCGTACAAGGTAAACTCCACAGCGAAAGAGAACGGAAGTTGCAGAGATGATGGGAGAAGGTTGGAGACATGGCTCAGGGGAGATTTGGTTGGTTAGTGGATCAGAGGGCTGGAGCCCATGAAGAGGACCAAAGCACAGGAGAGCAGGGCACACTGGGAACGCACAAGGAACCTGTTTCCCAGTGCCGTTCACTGTGAGACGCAGAGGGTCTGAAGGGCACGAGTACTTTACAACACAAGTGTTGAGGGCTGAAGTTTTCCTATCAGCAGGCTTGGCAGACATCAACTTGAAAGAACACCATCTTTTTCCTGCATATGACACCAACAAGCGACCAGGAGCAGAGAGCCTGGAGAGAATGATCAGAGAGAGACAATACCAAGAGACGCAGTGGGAAGATGATGAGTCGTGGGAGTGATTCCATGAAAGGCAGTGTTCGTGGAGATGACTCAATGTGGACATAATAAATTTGGGGCTCTCGCAACAGCAGCATCAAGACAGAGCTTGGCCAAGACAGGTATGTGAGGACAGAGACTCCCTAGCCAGCCAACGCGAAATACCAACAGTGGAACACTTGGAGGACTGCCTTCCTCAGTCCAAGATGCTTAGTCCAAGGAGAACAGACTCTCCCATACGGGATGAGAAGAAAGCTTTGACCACATGTTCTCTTCTGAACACAGCATTCTGCAGGCCTGCGTTCTGCTGAGTTGGTAGAGTTTCTCCTTTCACAGGCACACCAGAGCCCACCAAGGTAAACCTCAGCATATTCAGCCCGGACCATAAAAACAACAAACGGCCGGAAAGGAGAGCTACTGCAAATGACTGGCCTCCAGGACAGGGTCAGCCACAACACAAACAGCAGTGGCATGCATGCCACATACACACTCACAAACACACACACACGCACGCACTCAACAAACCTTAAGGGCGAGCCGTGGGTCACTCACGGATCACTTCCTCCTAAATAAATTACCCTAGGTTAGAAAACAGAATGAGTTTAACGAATACAGAGAGGTGACAGAGACTTAGATCCAATGCAAAGATGGAAGAATCAATTGATGCCGGGGTAAAGGAAGAAGGAGTGATTACGACTAGGCAGTCAGAGTGAAACCTCTACATAGAACACGCCCGATGCGGGATAGAAAGCCGTGGCCTGGATACCTGCAATACATCAGAAAACATAGGAGATATCAGAGAGTCTCGAAACACAGAGATAGAACTGATAAAGATAAAAACACCTAAAGAACTCCTGAAGAGAAGATTGGCAGGAGACTGGATGCAAAGTTCGGGAACATGGTAGAAGTGGAGGATCCAATTAGGAACCGAGAAGAACAAGCCTAGAAAATAAGGATGCAAATTCTAAGAGAGAAGGCAGAATGATGGAACATGATAGTGAGCTTAGGGAATCTCTAAGGAAATGAAAGAGGTGCCTCTTGTAGGTGAAGTAAGAGTGAGAGAAAGAAAAGAGGGCTGATCCTAGGTTAGAGAACTCGGGGCTGGAAAGGACCCTCATCTGGGAGCAGAGAAAGTGGTCCAGAATCAGAGGCACAGAGGACTCCCAACACCTTCCACAGAAGCGGAGCACCTAAAGACATAGTGCCATTCCACCTGGAAAATCTAGGCATGGGAGTATTCTCTTTAGGCAAATAGGCATCGGAGAATAGTTTCTCCATAGCCCAATCACTGACTTCAAGAGGAAAAGCTATACCAGCTCTCGAAGCAGGCCGGATAGCTCAAGCAACAGCAGCCAAGCCAAAATCCTTATCCCCTGCCTTTCTGAACAATGACAGAGCAGCGGTTCTGTCTGGAACCAGGAGGTATTCAGAAGTCAATTGTTGGGTCCCGGGTTATGTCCATCAGTTCAGAGGCGGCCTTCAGATCAACTCATGATTCCAGGGCCTTGGCATTGACTCTGTTCTCAGGTTCTCTGCTCAGGGGCAAGTAAGCTTCTCCCTCTCCAGCTCCACCCCCTGATTGGGATCTCTCTGCCTCTCTGTCCAAACGTGCATGTGCACGTTCGATAAGATAACAAAGACAAAAACAGTGCACAATAATTGACTGGGGCCAAAGGATGTTTTATTGAATTTGGACCTAGGTTCCTATGAAGGGCAGCCAGGTATAGAGAACCTCCCACCATCCTAAAATGCCCGACCTTCGCTCGGAGCTCCCTTGTTCATTCTCCTGTCCTTTGCCTTCCTGGATCTCCTCACCAACCTGCAGCATCCGCTGTCTGTCATGCTGTACTGACCCCTTGTTAACACATTGTGCATCCTCTCGGGGCTCCATTGGAACATGCCCATCATCCTCAAGAGGCACTGTTTGCTTATTGCATGTAACCATTTGGGGGATGGTCATGAGAGGGTGAAGGCAGGCTTGTGCTGCCACATCTCCATGCAGTTACACAGAGGGTAGCTGATCCAACATGAGGGAGTGCTCAAGGTTCTTCCACATTCGAATCTTCTTCAATGCGTCCTTTTGCACATACAAGTTGTCTTCCTGAAACGGGCACGGAAGTCTTTCAGATGGCTTCACTTGGGCTTGGGTCTCTTCCAACTTGCTCTCCGTTGACTCCAAGAACATGAGTCCGTCCTGGACCTAAGGTTCTAGGGTGTAGAGTCTGCTTTGGATGCATGGTCTTTTTTGAAGATTGGGAGGCCTTGTTGGCACCGTTTCTGGAGACCATCGAGGTACTCGTGTGCTTGCTGTGGAAGACTCCAGACATGTCTTTGGCACGGTTGCGGGGGTTCACTTTGAGCTTCCCTTGGGTGGCCCTTTTCCTGTTGAGATGCTCCATGATTTGGTGGGAGGGTCTCACCCTTACGCAGGGCTCGGAATTCCTCTCCTGAGGCATTTCTTGCGATCTGTTAGTTTCTTGGCCTCTCGTGGCTAAGATGGAATGAGGGATCCTTGCCTTTCTCCGAGGTCCAGAGGGCTGGTGCTGACACTCACGACCAAATACTACGAATTGGGCCATGGAGAAGGTGACACCGACTTGCTTCGCAAACTGCCTTGGTGAGAGACCCAGGTGGCTCCAGCGGTTTGGGTTGGCTTGGGGTCATCTTGGCCCACCCATGACTACTCCAGTCAAGTGTAGTGATCAGGCCTGGGTTGATGAGGAGTGGTTGCTATGACCTCAAAGCTTTGTGACAACACAGATGCTGGCTTCACTGAAGCAGCTGTCCCTCTACCATGACCTTGGTGTCCTATGGCTTTAAGTAGGAAGCCCCGGGAAGGACAGAACAAGAGCCCTCTGAACCTGATCAAGAACTCAGGATGTCTTGTGGTTTAATGTCCAACTTCCCCTTTCTGGAGACATAGAGGAAGAAAAATGACATTCAGTATACCTTCCTTTAGGCCAACATATCCCCGGAGATGGCAAGGTGTTCTTTTACACTACAATTACTAGATATCTCAAGAAAAAGTGAGGCCTCGCGGGTATAAGCAGCTCTCCGTGGGGTTTGTCGTCCTGTGGGTGAGAGCGTACTTTGTCAGCGTCTTTTGCTTATGGGTCAGTGATGACTAAGGTACGGAAAGTCCCTTTCCGAGGTAAAAGGTGAGGGCATCGATATATGGTGCCGTCTGTGGCCTCATCTCCTAGTGTTCTGAAACACACGGCTAAGGGATGAGGCCTCTGTCTACCTGGCTTTCCCTTAAATACCTTTGCAAAGTCTTTGAGGAGAGTGATATTCTGCATCTGAGCTAACTCTCAATGAAGAGGCCTGGACCGAACCCGTTGTTATTATTAGTTAACTGTACTTGTTGTGGTAACGGGTATAGACATGTGGACCAAGACTTTAGTCAGAAACAAAGGGACGGCCTATACCGAAGGCTTGCAAGACCCATCCGAGCAGACATTTGGAGTGAGCCGCAATGCCCTTGCAAGGACTAGTGGATCAGGAAGTTTGGGTCCATTTCGGCACCACAGTAATCCTCTGCCGACGAGGGAATGAACCCCTGGACCTTCCCATGACATGAATGTCCCATGCCCTGCTGTTGGGAAATGGAAAAGGCAAGCAGACAAAGGGAAATGTCATATGGCTACCCACAATATGTGCCTCGGGAGGAATACCTTGGCCCACTTAAGGAAGGGAATAATGAAGGGCAAGAAGTCAGAGAAGGAGACCCACCAGGAGTGACTCAGGACTCTGAGAACCAGCTGACGGTTACCGAAAAGAGAACTACTTAATGGGTGGTCAGAAGTTGTGGCATATATTAGGAGGAGCACTAGGACGTCCATGCAACTAAAGCATCCGTGAATACTCTGTCAAAAATGGATGATGGATGATAGGCAGGCTTTCTCAACAGAACAGCAACAACAACATCAATTCATAGGAAAACAATGTGGCCCTCTCAAAACCAAAGGAAATCACAGGGAGAAAAGGAAAGAATTATATTGTTTATTATCTTTCCTTATTGAAATGACATTGGGTGGGTTTCCTAAAATGTCCTTCTTTGAATTGGGTCTTTATCCTTGTGAATTAGGTTTACCCGCCTCTTCCATCTCTGGATTTTATGAGTGGACATGACAATGCCTTCACTAAATACCTAGAAGAGTGGCCCAGGAAAATGATCTTTTAGGCCAACCTTTCTCCAGAGATGGCAAAGTTTTCCTATTTCCTCTGAAATATCTAGAGATATCAGAAACAACAAGGCCTCTTGTATATCATCCCGTCTCTCTGAGGTTTGTCATCCTTTGCATGAGAGAGTGACACTATACATTATAGCTAATCCTTAAGGAGGAGCAATGGACAACACTCCTTGTTACCATTATTTATCTCTACCTACTGTGTTAATGGGTATAACCCTGTTGACCAAGTCTCTTTAATCAAAGGAAAATTAATGGCTTATATCGATGGTCTGCAAGGCTTACTTGAACAGAACTGAGGATTGAGCTGCTATGTCCTTGCAAAGACTAGTGGATAAAGAAGGTGTGGTCCATATTGGCAACAGAGTATTCCTCAGCCATTAGGGAGGATGAACTCTTGATTCTTGCACTCGCATGAATGCCACAGGACTGGGTTTGTGAAATGAAATGGGCAAGGAGACATAGGGAAATATCATATGGCTTCTCTCATATGTGCCCTAGGACGAATACCACGGCCCTTAGTAGATAGAAGGAAAAACTGAAGGGGTTAAGTCAGAGAAGGAGACAAACCAGGAGTAACTCAGAACTCTGAGGAATCAAGCTGAGAGTCAAGGGAAAAAGAGACATGCAGGGAATGAGGGAACGGGCTAATGGGTGTTGAAGAGTTCTGGCATATCTTAGGCGGAGTACTAGGTCATATATGGAACTGAAGCATCAGTGAATACTCTGTCAAAAATGGATGATGGATGACAGGCTGGCTTCCTCAACAGTACAAAATAATACAAAAACAAGGTGGCCCTTTCAAATGCAGGTTAAGACAGACAGAGAAAAGGAAAGAATTATATTTTTATTGTGTTTAATTATTGAAATGAAATATAATTTATTTCCTAAAATGTCATTATTTGAATTGGGTCTTTATACTCGTAAAGTGGAGTTCATCCACCTCCTCCATTTGTGGAATTGATGAGAAGAAAATGGCATTGCCTTCTCTAAATGTCTAGAAGAGTTGAACAGGAAATGATTTGCACCTCGCCATCTGTGTGTTGACAGGGGTTTGATTACTGCTTCAAACGCTTTAGTCACTACTACAGAGCTGAGATTTTGTAGGTTTCCTGACCTAATCTTTGGAGTGAATATGTGTCTTGGAATTTATCCTTTTCTCTCAGTTCTTTTCTTTTGGGTTTGCTTCATTAGTGCTATTCTTCACTTCCTCCCCATCTTTTGTGTGTCTTATCTGTGTGTGTGTGTGCTGAGTGTGTTTCAAATAACAATTATAATTAAATTGATGGAGATAGGAAGTCGGTATTTAATGGATAGCAGTTCCATTTGACATGCCTTGAAAACTCACATTCCCTCTCTTTCAGCCACATTTCCTACAAAAAATGTCATCTTTTGTCCTCTTTGATAAACACATATTCTCTCAAACCTGACCTCAACAAACACCACATTTTGTGTGCCTGGGTATTATTTGTCCCTTTTTCCCTTGCTTTTTCATATGTCTCTTGACAGTCATGAGAGAGTGAAATTGTATGTTATTTGTCTTTCTGGGACTGATAGATGTGACGTAGGCTAATGCTCTCCACAATTCTGCCACATGAGGCAAGTGGAAAGAATTTATTCTTGCTTATGGCTGGGTAAGATTCTGTGGGGCTTTTTCAGGACAGTGAGATGGTAGTAGTGTCTGGTAACTCCAGACTTGTCTTTATCCAGGAACACAACAGGAAGATTACCACATCAACTTCAACATGGCAGAAATGAACTGGAGCCCACAAAGCAAACTCCATAGCAAAAGAGAGAATAAGTTGCAATCACTATGGGAGAAGATTGGAGACATGGTTTAGGGGAAAAGTGGAAAGTTGGTAATTCAGAAGGCAGTGAGACAATGCAATGGGCAAAGCCACAAGAGATCGGAGCACACTTGGAACCCACAAGGAGTACGTTCTCCAATTCCATTGATTCTGACCATCAGGGGGTCTGAATCATACTAGTTCATGCCAACAAAGGGCCTTGAGGCCTGGAGATTTTAGATCAGCAGCCTTGGCATATCAACTCAAAAGAACACTGTATTTCTCTGTCAGAGAACACCAACAAATAGCCAGGTGAAGACAGCCTGGAAACCACGATTAGAGACAATACCAGGTGACACAGTGGGAAGATGGTGGGTTCTGGCTGTACATTAGTGAGAGGCAGTGTTCTTGGAGATGATTTGATGGGGGCAAAAGAAATTTGGGGCTCTCGCACAGGCAGCATCAAGCCCGAGCTACTGGCCAAAGACAGGTTGGTGAGGGCTTTAATTGCCTCTCCTGCAAACACGAAATTCTAACCATGGAACACATAGGGTACTGTGTTCCTCAGTCCAACTTGCTTCATTTTAAGAGCACAGATTCTCCCATAGGGGACTAGAAGAAAGCCCTGTCCACAGGCTGTCCCCTGACCACAGAATGCTACAGGCATTCATTCTGTTGTGAAGGTTGAATTTCTCCTTTCACAGGCACAACAGATCCCACCAAGCTAAACCTCAGCCTATTCATCCCAGACCCCAAACACACCAAAAGGCTGGCAAAGAGAGCCTCTGCAGATGACTGGTCTCAAGGATAGGGGGCAGCTATGATACAACAGCAGAGGGCATGCATGCCACACACACATACCCGAGACTCCCTCAAGGGCCAGCCCTTGGGCACTCCATGATATCTTATTTCTAAAGAAATTACCATCAGGATAAAAAACAGAATTGATTTTTCAAATACTGAGAAAAAGTCAGAGACCTATATCCAAGACAAAGATGGAAGAATCAATTGTTGCCAAGGAAGAAGACAAGAAATGATCATGGCCAGGTAATCGGAGTGAAACCTCACATATAACACGCCCAATGGAGGATTGAAAGCAGAAAGATATCAGGGAGTCTCAAAACACATAGATTAAACTGATAGAAATAAAATAAAGTAAAATAAAATAAAATAAAATAAAATAAAATAAAGAATTCCTAAAGAAAAGATTGGTAGCAGACTGAAGGAAAAGTCCAAGAAGCTGGCAGAAGCAAAGGACCAAATTTTTGACCTGGCAGAAAAGGAATGGTAAATAAGGAAGCAAATCCAAAGAAAGAAGGAAGAATGATGAAACATGACAATGAGCTTAGGAAAGTCATTGACTCCAAGGAATAGAAAGAGGTGCTTATTGTAGGAGAAGTAGGAGTGAGAGAAAAAAAAGAGGGCTGAACATGGATTTGAGAATTCAGAGCTAAAACTGTCCCTCATCTGGGAGCAGAAACAGAGATCCAGATTCAGAGGCAAGGAGGACTCACATCACCATCCACAGAAGCATAGAACAACAAGACATAGTTTCATTCCCTCTGCAAAAGCTATCAATGGAGGAATTCTCTTTACCTAAATATGCGTGGGAGTGTAGTTTGTACATAGCCAAGTCACTTACCTCAAGAGGACAAACTATACCAGCTCTCGAAGCAGGCCAGATAGCTCAAGCAACACCAGCCCAAGCCAAAATCCATTTCCCCTGCATTTGTGAACAATGACAGAGCAGTGGTTCACGTCTAGAACTAGGACGTATTCAGAAGTCAAAGGTTGTGTCATGGATTGTGTCTATCAGTTCAGAGGCGGCCTTCAGCTCAACTCATGATCCCAGGGTCTTGGCATCGACTCTGTTCTCAGGTTCCCTGCTCAGGGGTAAGTCAGCTTTTCCCTCTCCAGCTCTACACCCTGATTGTGATCTCTCTGTCCCTCTGTCAAATATGTGCATGTGCATTGTTTGACAAAAAGACAAAAACATAACCGGGGTACAAGGATTGACTGTGGCCAGAGGATGTTTTCTTTAATTTGGACCTAGATCTCTATGGAAGGCAGCCAGGTTCAGAGAACCTCCCACCATCCTCAAATGCCAGACCTTCGCTCAGAGCTCCAATGTTCATTCTCCAGTTCCTTGTCTTCCTGAATATCCTCACCAACCTGTAGCATACGCTGTCTGTGGCTCTCTAATGGACCTTTGTTGTCCCACTGTTCATCTTCTGCTGCCTCCATTAGAACACGCCCATCTTCCACAAGAGGCATTGTTTGCTTATCCCATGAAACCATTTGGGGGATGTTCATGAGAGGGTGAAGGCAGGCTTGTGCTGTCACATCTACATGTACTCCTCCAGAGGGTATCTGCAGGACCCTGTGGGAATGCTCCAGGTTCTTTGACATTTGAATCCTCTTCAATGCGTCCTTTTGAAGATACAAGTTGTCTTCCTAAAACGGGCACGGAAGTCTTTCAGATGGCTTCACTTGGGCTATGGGTCTTTTCCAACATGCTCCATGCTTGCTCCTGTGGACTCCAAGTACATGAGTCCATTCTGGACCTAAGGTTCTAGGATGTAGAATCTGCCTTTGGTAAATCGTCAGTTTTGAAGATTTGGAAGTCATTTTGGCTCTATTTCTAGGGATGCTACAGCTACTCATTATAAGGTCCGCTAGGCCAGAGGGAGTCATTTTGTGTTTCTGCAGTAAACTTATATTGAACCCATGCTGTAAACAAAATTGACCCTACTCCTCCCAAAGGAGCTTACACTCAAAGCCTAGATACAAGGGTGAATCAGGCCAGGTGAAGACATCCCATTAGAGGGGCACGCATATATCTACTAGGGTAAATTGAGATCCAATTGTCCACCCATGTGTTACCTAGCATTTTTGTTTTTGTGGTGTAGCAGACTTAGCACGACTGTGCAGTTTTTTCTGTATTGTTATCTCATGGGCCACGTCTGTATAGCCTGGCTAAACTACCGCTATAAATGTTAGTCTCTGAGGCTGGGAGGGGTTGCCACTTTGCAAAAGAAGGCCCTGACCGGTCAATATGATTCTCGATGCTTTGTGCAAAATTAACGTTTGCTTGACCTTCACTTTGTATCAGTCTCGCTCCTTTGAATAAGGACCCTATCTTTGGAGGGCCACCCGAATTCAAATGATGAGAACTGAAACAGCATTGGAATTTTTGGAAAAGCCTGTGGAGGTAAGATCATGGTATCCTGCATGGAGCTGCAGTGTACAGTCTCCTACCAATCTTCTCTTCAGGAGTTCTTTAGGTGCTTTTATCTTTATCAGTTTTATCTCTGTGGTTCGAGACTCTCTGATATCTCCTATGTTTTCTGACGTACAGCGAGTATCCAGGCCCCTGCTTTCAATCCCGCATCGGGCGTTTTCTATGTAGAGGGTTCACTCTGATTGCCTAGCCATAATCATTCCTTCTTCCTTTACCTGGGCATCAATTGATTTTTTCATCTTTGCATTGGATCTAAGTCTCTGTCACCTCTCTGTATTCGTTAAACTCATTCTGTTTTCTAACCAGAGGGTAATTTATTTAGGAGGAAGAGATCCGGAGTACCCAGGGCTGGCCCTTAAGGTTTGTTGAGTGCGTGCGTGTGTGTGTGTTTGTGAGTGTGTATGTGGCATGCATGCCACTGCTGTTTGTGTTGTGGCTGACCCTGTTCTGGAGGCCAGTCATTTGCTGTAGCTCTCCTTTCCGGCCGTTTGTTGTTTTTAGGGTCCGGGTTGAATATGCAGAGGTTTACCTTGGTGGGCTCTGGTGTGCCTGTGAAAGGAGAAATTCGAGCAAGTCAGCAGAACGCAGGCCTGCAGAATGCTGTGTTCAGAAGAGAACATGTGGTCAAAGCTTTCTTCTCGTCCCATATGGGAGAGTCGTTGTCCTTGGACTAAGCATCTTGGACTGAGGAAGGCAGTTTTCCAAGTATTCCACTGTCGGGATTTCGAGTTGGCTGGCTAGGGAGCCTATGTCCTCACATACCTGTCTTGGCCAGTAGCTTTGTCTTGATGCTGCTGTTGCGAGAGCCCAAAATTTATTATGTCCACATTGAGACATCTCCACAAACACTGCCTTTCACGGAATCACTCCCACTACTCACCATCTTCCCAGTGCGTCACTTAGTATTGTCTCTCTCTGATCATTGTCTCCAGGCTGTCTGCTCCTGGTCGCTTGTTGGTGTCATATGCAGGAAAAAGATGGTGTTCCTTCAAGTTGATGTCTGCCAAGCCTGCTGATAGGAAAACTTCAGTCTTCAACACTTGTGTTGTAAAGTACTCGTGCCCTTCAGACCCTCTGCGTCTCACAGTGAACAGCACTGGGAAACAGGTTCCTTGTGGGTTCCCAGTATGCCCTGCTCTCCTGTGCCTTGGTTCTCCTCATGGGCTCCAGCCCTCTGATCCACTAACCAACCAAATCTCCCCTGAGCCATTTCTCCAACCTTCTCCCATCATCTCTGCAACTTCCATTCTCTTTCGCTGTGGAGTTTATCTTGTAGGCTTCAGGTCAATTTCCACCCCAATGCAGTTGTTGTGTTCATCTTCCTGTTGCCTTCATAGCTGAAGACAAGCATGAGGTTATTAGACACTACTACCATCTCACTCTCCTCCATGTCACAGCAATTCGTACTGAGACATAAGCAAGAATGAATTCTTCCACTTGTCTCTTATGGCAGTCTTGTGGAGAGCATTGAGCTTTGTTACATCTATCATTCTCAGAACAACATCAGACAGACGATTTCACTAACTCATGACAGTCAAGAATCATACAAAAAAGAAAGGGTATTGGTACAAACAGTATGACTCTAATGAGGAATTCAAATGGTGCTGTTCTTTGGAAAGCAGTTTTGTGAGAACATGTGTTACTTGAAGAGGACAAGAGATGACATTCCTTGCAGGAGATTTCCTGAAACTGATGGAATGTGAGATTTCAAGGCATGTCAAATTGAATTGCTACCCACCAGAGACCGAATTCCATTCTCTCGTATTTTAATAATAATTGTGATGTGAAACACACACACACCACACAGCATTAACATATGCACATGCAAACACACAAAGATAAGACATGCAAAATATGGGAAGGAAGCGAGGAATCATACCAATGAAGAAACCCCAAGAAAATACCATATAGGTGAAAGGCAAATAGAATCCAAGTCAGAAGCCAACCAAAATGAGAAAGTGAACTATTACCTATCAATAATACATTCAGTATCAGGACTAAAGTCTTTCGTCAATACAAACAGTTTGTAAGAGTGGTTGAAATTCCAAATAAAAAAAAAAAAGTTAGAAAACATCCATAAGAAAACAACAAATATTAAACTAGCTTGTCCTTCTGTTGCCCATAGGAGATTTCCTTCGACTATAAAGATACTCATAGCTTGCAAGTGAAGAAACAGGGAAGACGTAGGTTATGCTATTCCTAAGGAGAAGAGAGCCAAAGTGTTTGTGCATAAGTCAGCGAGAGTCATTTTATGCCTTCGAGAGACAAAAGATAAGCGGAAGTTGTTTTGTCTTGATGGAGCATCAAAACAACAGAAACCTGGAAGAATTGCGAATATATACACCACGAACAAGGGTGTATCTAAATGTTGGAAGGTATGAACACACAGGAAGGGAGATGGCGAATTTTATCCAATACTGTTGGCAATTATGATATCTACGTTAAGCACAGGACAGATCATCTGGATGGGAAGGTGCTAAGGAATAACAGACGTCCACATGGGCTCTCGAGACCACCTGAACTTTGGGGATTGATGAGAAAGATTGCGTCTCTGAGGACAATAAGATATGTTCTTCCCAGCAGCAGACCTAACTTTGTCTATCGCAGGTCATGAGCTCGAGTCCAAATCCAGTCGTAATTCATGGAAGAGAAGTCAAAACCTATCCTGTGCACTTATGATCACAAAGGTATGAAAACAAGAAGATATCACTTTCAAATTGGAAATACAGCCAGACACTAAAGTGGAAAACACAACACATTCACGAACTGCAATGAATGCAAGAAAGAAAATCCAAAGAAGAAAGAGCCATGAACGAAGGAATTCTAAGAAACTTAGAGGAGGATGCCAAAACATTTTATGGGGAAACCATATAGGGTTAAAAGCATGCATTTCCAAAATTTAAAAACACTGAAAAAGAAATCCCCCTATAAGGACGACTGAAGGAACAAGATGAAGAAAAACCGAACTCCAAAGTTAACAGAAAAATTGAAATCAGACATGTGATTATCAAAATTAAGGAAATACAAACAAACCAATAGGAAATAAATCAGGAGACCTCACACTTTGTTTTCACAACACGAACAAACCGCAGAAACCATTACTGGGATAAAACAGGGAGACAAGCACACAGCTGCAAGTATGAAACCACATGACATGACTCGGAGAAAGGAAAAAAGAAAAACCGAAGAGGCACATCCACACATTTATGCTAGCAAATCCAAGAACGGAGAGAAAAGGATAAATTCCCAGACACATAGGAACATCCAAGTTAGGTCAGTAATCCTACAAAATCTCAGCTCTAGTAGTGACGGAACCATTTGAAGCAGTAATCCAACCCCAGCCAACACACAGAAGGCCAGGTCAAGACATTTTCCTGAGCCACTCCTCTAGGTATTTAGTGAAGGCATTGTGATGTCCTCTCATCAAATCCAGAGATGGAAGAGGCGGGTAAACTCTAATTCACAAGGATAAAGACCCAATTCAAAAAAGGATATTTTAGGAAACCAATTCCATGTCATTTCAATAAGGAAAGACAATAAACAATATAATTCTTTCCTTTTCTCCTGTGACTGCCTTTGGTTTAGAGAGGGCCATATTGTTTTCCTCTGAAATTATGTTGTTCTTGTTGCTGTTCTGTTGAGAAAGCCTGCCTATCATCCATCATCCATTTTTGACAATGTATTCACGGATGCTTTAGTTGCATGTACGTCCAGTGCTCCTCCTAATATATGCCACAACTCCTGACTACCCATTAAGCAGTTCTCTTTTCGGTAAACCTCAGCTGGATTCTCAGAGTCCTGAGTCACTCCTGGTGGGTCTCCTTCTCTGACTCCTTGCCCGTCAGTATTCCCTTCCTTTTCCATTTCACAACAGCAGGGCATGGGACATTCATGTCAAGGCAAGGTCCAGGGGTTCATTCACTTCGACGTCAGAGGAATACTGTGGTGCCGAAATGGACCCAAACTTCCTGATCCACTATTCCTTGCAAAGGCATTGCGGCTCACTCCAAAAGTCTGCTCAAATGGGCCTTGCAAGTCGTCTGTATAGGCCGTCCCTTTCCTTCTGACTAAAGAGACTTGGTCCACATGTCTATAACCGTTACCACAACAAGTACAGTTAACTAATAATGACAACGGTTTCGGTCCAGGCCTCTTCAATGAGAGTTAGCTCTGATGCAGAAGGACACTCCCTCGAAGTCTTTGCAAAGGTATTTAAGGGAAAGCCAGGTAGACAGAAGCCTCATCCCTTAGCCGTGTGTTTCAGAACACTAGGAGACTAGGCCCCAGACAGCACCATATATCGATGCCCTCACCTTTTACCTCGGAAAGGGACTTTCCGTACCTTAGTCATCACAGACCCATAGGCGAAAGACGCTGACAAAGTACGCTCTCACCCACAGGACGACAAAACCCACGGAGAGCTATTCATACCCGCGAGGACTCACCTTTTCTTGAAATATCTGGAATTTGTAGTGGAAAAGGACACCTTGCGATCTCCGGGGACATGTTGGCCTAAAGGAAGGTATACTGAATGTCATTTTCCTTCCTCTATGTCTCCAGAAAGGGAAGTTGGACATTAACCCACAAGAAATCTTGAGTTATTGATCAGGTTCACAGGGCTCTTGTACTGTCCTTCCTGGGGCTTCCTACTTCAAGCCATAGGACACCAAGGTCATGGGAGAGGGACAGCTGCTTCAGTGAAGCCAGCATTTGTGATGTCACAAAGCTTTGAGGTCATAGCAACCACTCCTCATCAACCCAGGCCTGATCACTACACTTGACTGGATTATTCATGGGTGGGCCAAGAGGACCCCAGGCAGTCCCAAACCTCTGGAGCCGCCTGGGTCTCTCACCAAGGCAGTTTGCGAAGCGAGTCGGTGTCACCTTCTCCATGGCCCAATTCGTAGTGTTTGATCGTGAGTGTCAGCACCAGCCCTCTGGACCTCGAGAAAGGCAAGGATCCCTCATTCCATCTTGGCCACGACTGGCCAAGAAACTAACAGACCGCAAGCAAAGCCTCAGATGAGGAAAGCAGAGCCCTGCGCAAGGGTGCCGCCCTCCCACCAAATCACGGAGCATCTGAACAGGAAAAGGGCCACCCAAGGGAAGCTCAAAGTGAACCCCCGCAACAGGGCCAAAAACATGTCTGGAGTCTTCCACAGGGAGCACACAAGTACCTCGATGGTCTCCAGAAAAGGTGCCAACAAGGACTCCCAAACTTCCAAAAAGACCATGCATCCAAGGCAGACTCTACACCCTAGAACCTTAGGTCCAGGACGGACCCATGTTCTTGGAGTCCACTGGAGCCAACGGAGAGCATGTTGGAAGAGACCCATAGCCCAATGAAGCCATCTGAAAGACTTCCCTTCCCGTTTCAGGAAGACAACTTTTATGTCCAAAAGGACGCATTGAAGAGGATTCGAATGTGGAAGAACATTGAGCACTCCCTCAGGGTGGAGCAGCTACCATCTGTGGAACTGCATGTAGATGTGGCAGCACAAGCCTGCCTTCACCCTCTCATGACCATCCCCCAAATGGTTACATGCGATAAGCAAACTGTGCCCCTTGCGGAAGATGGGCATGTTCCTTGGAGCCCCGAGAGGAAGCACAATGTGTTAACAAGGGGTCAGTACAGCGCAACAGACAGCAGATTCTGTAGGTTGGTGTGGTGATCCAGAAAGGCAAAGAACAGTAGAATGAACAAGGGAGCTCCGAGCGAAGGTCGGGAATTTTAGGATGGTGGGAGTTTCTCTGTACCTGGCTGCCCTCCATAGGAACCTAGGTCCAAATTCAATAAAACATCCTTTGGCCCCAGTCAATTATTGTGCAATGTTTTTGTCTTTGTTATCTTGTCCAACGTGCACATGCACGTATTGGACAGAGAGGCAGATAGATCCCAATCAGGGCGTGTGGCAGGATAGGGAGAAGCTTACGTGCCCCTGAGCAGAGAACCTGAGTACAGAGTCAATGCCAAGACCCTGGAATCATGAGTTGATCTGAAGGCCGCCTCTGAACTGATGGACACAACCCGGACCCAAACATTGACTTCTGAATTCCTCCTGGTTCTAGACAGAACCGCTGCTCTGTCATTGTTCAGAAAGACAGGGGATAAGGATTTTGGCTTGGGCTGGTGTTGCTTGAGCTATCTGACCTGCTTCGAGAGCTGGTATAGCTTTTCCTCTTGAAGTCAGTGACTGGGCTATGGACAAACTATTCTCCGATGCCTATTTGCCTAAAGAGAATACCTCCATGCCTAGATTTTCCAGGGGGAATGACACTATGTCTTTAGGTGTTTCACTTCTGTGGAAGGTGTTGGGAGTCCTCTGTGCCTCTGATTCTGGACCACTTTCTCTGCTCCCAGATGAGGGTCCTTTTCAGTCCGAGTTCTCCAATCTAGGATCAGCCCTCTTTTCTTTCTCTCACTCTTACTTCGCCTACAACAGGCACCTCTTTCATTTCCTTGGAGATTCCCTAAGCTCGCTATCATGTTCCATCATTCTGCCTTCTCTCTTAGAATTTGTGTCCTTATTTTCTAGGCTTGTTCTTCCCGGTCCCTAATTGGATCCTCCACTTCTGCCATGTTCCCGGACTTTGCATCCAGTCTCTAACCAATCTTCTTTTCAGGAGTTCTTTAGGTGCTTTTATCTTTATCAGTTTTAACTCTGTTGTTCGAGACTCTCTGATATCTTCTCTGTTTTCTGATGTACAGCGAGTATCCAGGCCACTGGTTTCAACCCTGCATCAGGCGTGTTCTATATAGAGGTTTCACTCTGATTGCCTAGCCGTAATCAATCCTTCTTCCTTTACCCCGGCATCAATTGATTCTTCTATTTTTGCATTGGATCTAGATCTCTTTCACCTCTCTGTATTCATTAAACTCATTCTGTTTTCTAAGCTGAGGATAATTTCTTTAGGAAGAATAGATCCAGGAGTGACCCAGGGCTGGCCCTTAATGTTTGTTGAGTGCATGCATTTGTGTGTGTGTGTGTGTGTGTGTGTGTGTATGTGGCATGCATGCCATCTGCTGTTTGTGTAGTGGCTTACCCTGTCCTTGAGGCCTGTCATTTGCAGTGCCTCTACTTTCCTTCTGTTTGGTGTCTTTAGCGTCCGGTCTTAATATGCTGAGGTTTACCTTGGTGGGCTCTGGTGTGCCTGTTAAAGTAGAAATTCCACCAACTCAGCAGAACGCAGGCCTGCGGAATGCTGTGTTCAGAAGAGAACATGTGGTCAAAGCTTTCTTAACGTCCCCATGGGAGAATCTCTTCTCCTTGGACTAAGCATCTTGGACCTAGGAAGGCAGTTCTCCAGGAGTTCCACGATTGGGATTTCGGGTTGGCAGGCTAGGCAGCCTATGTCCTCACCTACCTGTCTTGGCCAGTAGGTCTGGCTTGATGCTGCTGTTGTGAGAGCCCCAAAATTATTACGTCTACATTGAGACATCTCCATTAACACTGATGCACTCCATTCACTGATGCAGTCCCACGACTCACCATCTTCCCACTGCGTCTCTTAGTATTGTCTCTGATCATTGTCTCCAGGCTGTCTGCTCCTGGTTGCTTGTTGGTGTCATATGCAGGAAAAAGATGGTGTTCCTTCAGGTCGATGTCTGCCAAGCCTGCTAATTTGAAAATTTTAGCCTTCAACACTTGTGTTGTCAAGTACTCATGCCCTTCAGACCTTCGGTATGTCACAGTCAACGGCACTGGGAATCTGGTTCCTTGTGGGTTCCCAGTGTGCCTTGCTCTCCTGTGCCTTGGTCCTCTGCATGGGTCCCAACCCTCTGATCCATGAACCAACCATACCTCCCCCGATCCATGTCTCCAACCTTCTCCCATTAACTCTGCAACTTCCGTTCTCTTTCACTGTGGCGTTTACCTTGTAGGCTTCAGGTCAATTTCCACCCCACTGCAGTTGTTGTGGTCATCTTCCTATTGCCTTCATGGCTGAAGACAAGCATGAGGTTATTAGACACTACTACCATCTCACTGTCCTCCATGTCACCGCAATTCGTACTGAAACATAAGCAAGAAGGAATTCTTCCACTTGTCTCTTATGGCAGTCTTGTGGAGAGCATTGGACTTTGTCACATCTATCATCCTCATAAAGACATCAAACAGACGATTTCACTAACTCATGACAGTCAAGAAACATACGAAAAAGCAAGGTATTGGGACAAATAGTATGACTCTAATGAGGAATTCAAATGGTGGTGTTTTTTGGAAGGCAGTTTTGTGAGAACACGTGTTTCTTGAAGAGGACAAGAAATGACATCCCTTGCAGGAAATTTCCTGAAACTGATGGAATGTGAGTTTTCAAGGCATGTCAAATTGAATTGCTACCCATAGAGACCGAATTCCATTCTCTCGCATTTTAATAATAAGTGTGATGTGAAACACACACAGACCCAACCCACATTAACACATGCACATGCACACACACATGAACACACACAAATATAAGACATGCAAAAGATGGGGAGGAAGCGAGGAATCGTACCAATGAAGCAACCCCAAGAAAATACCATATAGGTGAAAGGCAAATAGAATCCAAGTGAGAAGCCAACCGAAATGAGAAAGTGAACTATTACCTATCAATAATACATTCAGCGCTCAGGACTAAAGTCTCCCGTCAATACAAACAGTTTATAAGAATGGTAGAAATTCCAAAAAAAAAAAAGTTAGGAAAGATCCATAAGAAAACAACAAATATTAAACAAGCTCATCCTTCTGATGCCCATAGGAGATTTCCTTCGACTATAAAGATACTCATAGCTTGCAAGTGAAGAAATCGGGAAGACGTAGGTTATGCTATTCCCAAGGAGAAGAGAGCCAAAGTGTTTGTGCCTAAGTCAGCGAGAGTGATTTTATGCCTTCGAGAGAAAAAAAGCTAAGCGGAGGGTGTTTTGTCTTGATGGAGCATCAAAACAACAGAAACCTGGAAGAATTGCAAACACATCCACCACGAACAAGGGTGTATCTAAACGTTGGAAGCCCATGAACACAGGAGGAAGGGAGATGTCGACTTTTATCCAATTCTGTTGTTAACTATGATATCCACGTTAAGCACAGGACAGATTATCTGGATGGGAAGGTGCTAAGGAATAACAGACGTCCACATGAGCTCTCGAGACCACCTGAACTTTGGGGATTGATGAGAAAGATTGCGTCTCTGAGGACAATAAGATATGTTCTTCCCAGTGGAAGACCTAACTTTGTCTATCGCAGGTCATGAGCTCGAGTCCAAATGCAATCGTAATACATGGAAGAGAAGTCAAATCCTATCCTGTGCACTTATGATCACGAAGGTATGAAAACAGGAAGATATCACTTTCAAATTGGAAATACAGCCAGATCTAAAGTGGAAAACACAAACACTCACGAACTACAATGAATTCAAGAAAGAAAATCCAAAGGAAAAGAAGAAAGAGCCATGAAAGAAAGAATTCTAAGAAACTTAGAGGATGATGCCAAAACATTTTATGGGGAAACCATATAGGGTTAAATGAATGCATTTCCAAAATTTTAAAAAACCGAAAAAGAAAGCACCTAAAAGGAGGACTGAAGGAACAAGATGAAGAAAAACCGAACTCCAAAGTTAACAAAAAAATTTAAATCATACATGTGATTATCAAAATTAAGGAAATACAAACAAACCAATAGGAAATAAATCAGGAGACCTCACACTTCAGTTTTGACAACACGAACAAACCGCAAAAGCCATTACTTGGATAAAACAGGGAGACAAGCACACAGCTGCAAGTATGAAACCACATGACAACTGGGAGAAAGGAAAAAAGAATAACCAAAAAGGTATATACACACCTTTATGCTAGCAAATCCAAGAACTGAGAAAAAAGGAAAAATTCCAAGACACATAGTAACTTCCAAGTTTAGGTCAGGAAAACTAGAAAATCTCAGCTCTCTAGTAGTGACGGAAGCATTTGAAGCAGTAATCCAACCCGTGCCAACACACAAGGCCAGGTCAAGTCATTTTCCTGGGCCACTCCTCTAGGTATTTAGTGAAGGCATTGTCATGTCCTCTCATCAAATCCAGCGATGGAAGAGGCGGGTAAACTCTAATTCACAAGGATAAAGACCCAATTCAAAGAAGGACATTTAAGGAAACCAATCCCATGTCATTTCAATAAGGAAAGATAATAAACAATATAATTCTTTCCTTTTCTTTCTGTGACTTCCTTTGATTTTGAGAGAGCCACATTGTTTTTCTCCGAATTTATGTTGTTCTTGTTGCTGTTCTGTTGAGAAAGTCTGCCTATCATCCATCATCCATTTTTGACAATGTATTCACGGATGCTTTAGTTGCATGTACGTCCTAGTGCTCCTCCTAATATATGCCACATCCTGAACACCAATTAAGCCATTCTCTTTTCTGTAAGCGTCAGCTGGATTCTCAGAGTCCTGAATCACTCCTGGTGGGTCTCCTCATCTGACATCTTGCCCTTCAGTAATCCCTTCCTTTACTAAGGGCCAAGGTATTCCTCCCGAGGCACATAATGTGGGAAGCCATATGATATTTCCCTTTGTCTGCTTGCCTTTTCCATTTCCCAACAGCAGGGCATGGGACATTCATGTCAAGGCAAGGTCTAGGGGTTTATTCACTTCGACGTCAGAGGAATACTGTGGTGCCGAAATGGACCCAAACTTCCTGATCCACTAGTCCTTGCAAGGGCATTGCGGCTCACTCCAAAGGTCTGCTCAAATGGGCCTTGCAAGCCATCTGTATAGGCCGTCCCTTTCCTTCTGAGAAAAGAGACTTGGTCCACATGTCTATACCAGTTACCACAACAAGTACAGTTAACTAATAATGACAACGGGTTTGGTCCAGGCCTCTTCATTGAGAGTTAGCTCTGATGCAGAAGGACACTCCCTCGAAGTCTTTGCAAAGGTATTTAAGGGAAAGCCAGGTAGACAGAGGCCTCATCCCTTAGCCGTGTGTTTCAGAACACTAGGAGACTAGGCCCCAGACAGCACCATATATCGATGCCCTCACCTTTTACCTTGGAAAAGGATTTCAATACCTTACTCATCACTGACCCATAGGCAAAAGACGCTGACAAAGAATGCTCTCACACACAGGGCGACAAACCCCATGGAGAGTGCTCATACCTGCGAGGCCTCAGTTTTTCTTGCAGTATCTAGAAATTGTAGTGGAAAAGGACACCTTGCCATCTCCGGGGATATGTTGGCCTAAAGGAAGGTATACTGAATGTCATTTACCTTCCTCTATGTCTCCAGAAAGGGGAAGTTGGACATTAAACACCAAGACTTCCTGAGTTCTTGATCAGGTTCAGAGGGCTCTTGTACTGTCCTTCCTGGAGCTTTGTACTTAAAGCCATAGGACACCAAGGTCATGGGAGAGGGACAGCTGCTTCAGTGAAGCCAGCATCTGTGATGTCACAAAGCTTTGAGGTCATAGCAACCACTCCTCATCAACCCAGGTCTGATCACTACACTTGACTGGAGTAGTCATGGGTGGGCCAAGAGGACTCCAAGTCGTCCCAAACCGCTGGAGCCACCTGGGTCTCTCACCAAGGCAGTTTGCGAAGCGAGTCGGTGTCACCTTCTCCATGGCCCAATTCGTAGTGTTTGGTCGTGAGTGTCAGCACCAGCCCTCTGGACCTCGGAGAAAGGCAAGGGTCCCTCATTCCATCTTAGCCACGACTGGCCAAGAAACAAACAGACCACAAGCAAAGCCTCAGGGGAGGAAATCCGAGCACAACGCAAGGGTGAGGCCCTCCCACCAAAGCACGGGGCATTTGAACAGGAAAAGGGCCACCCAAGGGAAGCACAAAGTGAACCCCCGCAACAGGGCCAAAAACATGTCTGGAGTCTTCCACAGCGAGCACACGAACATCGAGCGTCTCCAGAAACGGTGCCAACATGGCCACCCAATCTTCCAAAAAGACCATGCATCCAAGGCAGATTTACACCCTAGAACTTTAGGTCCAGGACTGACTCATGTTCTTGGAGTCCACAGGAGCCAACAGAGAGCATGTTGGAAGAGACCCATAGCCCAAGTGAAGCCATCTGAAAGACTTCCCTTCTGTTTCAGGAAGACAACTTGTATGTGCAAAAGGACGCAATGAAGAGGATTCGAATGTGGAAGAACCTTGAGCACTTCCTCAGCGTGGAGCAGCTACCCTCTGTGGAACTGCATGGAGATGTGGCAGCACAAGCCTGCCTTCACCCTCTCATGACCATCCCCCAAATGGTTACATGCGATAAGCAAACAGTGCCTCTTGCGGAAGATGGGCATGTTCCAATGGAGCCCCGGGATGATGCACAATGGGTTAACAAGGGGTCAGTACAGCGTGACAGAAAGCGGGTGTTGCAGGATGGTGAGGAGATCCAGGAAGGCAAAGAACAGGAGAATGTACAAGGGAGCTACGAGCGAAAGTCCGGTTTTAGGATAGTGGCAGGTTCTATGTACCTGGCTGCCCTCCATAGGAACCTAGGTCCAAATTCAATTAAACATCCTCTGGCCCCAGTCAATTATCGTGCACTGGTTTTGTTTTTTTTATCTTGTCCAACGTGCACATGCACGTATTGGACAGAGAGGCAGAGAGAACCCAATCAGGGTCTAGGGCTGGAGAGGGAGAAGCTTACTTGCCCCTGAGCAGAGAACCTGAGAACAGAGTCAATGCCAAGACCCTGGAATCCTGAGTTGATCTGAAGGCCGCCTCTGAACTGATGGACACATCCCAGGACCAAACCATTGACTTTTGAATACCTCCTGATTCTAGACGGAACCGCTGCTCTGTCATTGTTCAGAAATGCAGTGGATAAGGATTTTGGCTTGGGCTGGTGTTGCTTGAGCTATCCGGCCTGCTTCGAGAGCTGGTATAGCTTTTTGTCTTGAAGTCAGTGACTGGGCTATGGACAAACTATTCTCCGATGCCCATTTGCCTAAAGAGAATACCTCCATGCCTAGATTTTCCAGGGGGAATGACACTATGTCTTTAGGTGCTCCGCTTCTGTGGAAGGTGAAGGGAGTCCTTGTGCCTCTGATTCTGGACCACTTTCTATGATCCCAGATGAGGTTCCTTTTCAGCCCCGAGTTATCCAATCTAGGATCAACACTCTTTTTTTCCTCTCACACTTACTCCTCCTACAAGAGGCACCTCTTTCATTTCCTTGGAGATTCCCTAAGCTCATTATCATGTTCTATCATTCTGCCTTCTCTCTTAGTATTTTCATCCTTATTTTCTAGGCTTGTTCTTCCTGGTCCCTAATTGGATCCTCCACTTCTGCCATGTTCCCAGACTTTGTATCAAGTCTCCTACCAATCTTCTCTTTAGGAGTTCTTTAGGTGCTTTTAACATTATCAGTTTTATCTCTGTGGTTCAAGACTCTCTGATATCTTCTATGTTTTCCAATGTACAGTGAGTATTAGGCCGCTTTTTTCAAACCCGCATCGGGCGTGTTCTATGTAGAGGTTTCACACCGATTGCCTAGCCGTAATCATTCCTTCTTCCTTTACCTGGGTATCAATTGATTCTTCCGTCTTTGCATTGGATCTAGGTCTCTGTCACCACTCTGTATTCGTTAAACTCATTCTGTTTTCTAAACGGAGAGTAATTTCTTTAGGGAGAAGAGATCCGGGAGTGACCCAGGGCTGGCCCTTAATGTTTGCTGAGTGCATAGGTGTGTGTGTGTGTGTGTGTGTGTGTGTGTGTGTATGTGGCATGCATGCCATCTGCTGTTGGTGTAGTGGCTGACCCTGTCCTTGAGGCCAGTCATTTGCAGTGCCTCTCCTTTCCTGCCGTTTGGTGTTTTAGGGTACGGGCTGAATATGCTGAGGTTTACCATGGTGGGCTCTGCTGTGCCTGTGAAAGGAGAAATTCCACCAATTCAGCAGAACGCAGGCCTGCAGAATGCTGTGTTCAGAAGAGAACATGTGGTCAAAGCTTTCTTCTCGTTCCCTATGGAGAAACTGTTCTCCTTGGACTAAGCATCTTGTACTGAGGTAGGCATCCTCCAGGTGTTCCAAGGTTGGGATTTCGTGTTGGCTAGCTAGTCTGCCTATGTCCTCAGCTACCTGTCTTGGCCAGTCGGTCTGTCTTGATGCTGCTGTTGTGAGAGCCCAAAATTAGTATGTCCACATTGAGACATCTCCATTAACACTGATGTACTCCATTCACGGATGCACTCCCATGAATCACCATCTTCTCAATGCATCTCCTAGTATTGTCTCTGATCATTGTCTCCAGGCTGTCTGCTCCTGGTTGCTTGTTGGTGTCATATGCAGGAAAAAGATGGTGTTCTTTCAGGTCGATGTCTGCCAAGACTGCTGATATGAAAATTTCACCCCTCAACACTTTTGTTGTCAAGTACTAGTGCCCTTCAGACACTTGTATGTCAAAGTCAACGGCACTGGGAAACAGGTTCCTTGTGGGTTCCCAGTGTGCCTTGCTTCCTGTGCCTTGGTCCTCTGCATGGGATCTGGCCATCTGATCCACGAACCAACCAAATCTTCCCTGAGCCATGTCTCCGACCTTCTCCCATCATCTCTGCAACTTCCGTTCTCCCTCGCTGTGGCTTTTACCTTGTAGGCTTCAGGTTAATTTCCACCCCACTGCAGTTGTTGTGGTCATCTTCCTGTTGCCTTCATGGCTGAAGACAAGCATGAGGTTATTAGACAGTACTACCATCTCACTGTCCTCCATGTCACCGCAATTTGTACTGAGACATAAGGAAGAAGGAATTCTTCCACTTGTCTCTTATGGCAGTCTTGCAGAGAGCATTGGGCTTTGTCACATCTATCATTCTCAGAAAGACAACAAACAGACAATTTCACTAACTCATGACAGTCAAGAAACATACGAAAAAGCAAGGGTATTGGGACAAACAGTATGACTCTAATGAGGAATTCAAATGGTGATATTTGTTGGAAGGCAGTTTTGTGAGAACACGTGTTTCTTGAAGAGGACAAGAGATTCCTTGCAGGAGATTTTCTGAAACTGATGGAATGTGAGATTTCAAAGCATGTCAAATTGAATTGCTACCCATAAGAGACAGTATTCCAATCTCTCGTATTTTAATAATAAGTGTGATGTGAAACACACACAGACCACACACACATTAACACATGCACATAAACACACAGATGAACACACACAAACATAAGACATGCAAAAATGGGGAGGAAGCAAGGAATCGTACCAATGAAGCAACCCCCCCAAAAATACCATATAGGTGAAAGGCAAATAGAATCCTAGTGATAAGCCAACCGAAATGAGAAAGTGAACTATTCCCTATCAATAATATTCAGGACTAAAGTCTCCCGTCAATACACACAGTTTGTAAGAGTGGTTGAAATTCCAAATCCAAAAAAAAAAAAATGTTAGAAAAGATCCATAAGAAAACAACAAATTATAAACAAGCTCGTCCTTCTGATGCCCATCGGAGATTTCCTTCAACTATAAAGATACTCATAGCTTGCAAGTGAAGAAATCGGGAAGACATAGGTTATGCTATTCCCAAGGAGAAGAGAGCCAAAGAGTTTGTACTTAAGTCAGCGAGAGTGATTTTTTGACTTCGAGAGACAAAAGATAAGCCTTAGTTGTTTTGTCTTGATGGAGCATCAAAACAACAGAAACCTTGGAGAATTGCCAACATATACACCATGAACAAAGGTGTATCTAAACCGTGGAAGACCATGAAAACACAGAAAGGAGATGCCGAATTTTATCCAATACTGTTGGGAACTATGATATCCACGTTAAGCACAGGACAGATCATCTGGAGGGGAAGGTGCTTAGGAAAACAGACGTCCAAATGGGCTCTCGAGACCACCTGAACTTTGGGGATCCATGAATAAGATTGAGTCTCTGAGGACAATAAGATATGTTCTTCCCAGCGGCAGACCTAACTTTGTCTATCACAGGTCATGAGCTCAAGTCCAAATCCAGTCGTACTACATAGAAGAGAAGTAAAAACCTATCCTGTGCACTTATGATCACGTAGGTATGAAAACAGGAAGATATCACTTTCAATTGGAAATACAGACAGACACTAATAGTTGGAAAAAACAACACACTCACGAACTAGCAATGAATGCAAGAAAGAAAATCCAAAGGAAAAGAAGAAAGAGCCATGAACGAAGGAATTCTAAGTAACTTAGAGGAGGATGCCAAAACATTTTATGGGGAAACCATATAGGGTTAAATGCATGCATTTCCAAAATTTAGAAACACTTAAAATGAAAGCCACATAAAAGGACGACTGAATGAACAAGATGAAGAAAAACCGAACTCCAAAGTTAACAGAAAAATTGAAATCATACATGTGATTATCAAAATTAAAGAAATACAAACAACCAATTGGAAAAAAATCAGGAGATCTCACACTTCAGTTTTGACAACACGAACAAACCGCAGAAGCCACATGACAACTGGTAGCAAGGAAAAAAGAATAACCGAAGAGGCACATCCACACATTTATGCTAGCAAATCGAAGAACTGAGAAAAAAGGATAAATTCACAGACACATAGAATCATCCAAGATGAGGTCAGGAAACCTACAAAATCTCAGCTATCTAGTAGTAATGGAAGCATTTCAAGCAGTAATCCAAACCCTGCCAACACACAGAAGGCCAGATCAAGTCATTTTCCTGGGCCACACTTCTAGATATATAGTGAAGGCATTGTCATGTCCTCTCATCAAATCCAGAGATGGAAGAGGCGGGTAAACTCTAATTCACAAGGATAAAAACCCAATTCAAAGAAGGACATTTTAGGAAACCCACCCATGTCATTTCAATAAGGAAAGACAATTAACCATATAATTCTTTCCTTTTCTCCCTGTGACTTCCTTTGGTTTTGAGAGGGCCAGATTGTTTTCCTCTGAATTTATGTTGTTGTTGTTGCTGTTCTGTTGAGAAAGCCTGCCTATCATCCATCATCCGTTTTTGACAGAGTATTCACGGATGCTTTAGTTGCATGAACGTCCTAGTGCTCTTCCTAAATTATGCCACATCTCTGACCACGCATTAAGTAGTTCTCTTTTATGTAACCCTCAGCTGGGTTCTCAGAGTCCTGAGTCAATCCTGGTGGGGCTAATCCTCTGACTTCTTACCCTTCAATATTCTCTTCCTTTACTGAGGGCCAAGGTATTCCTTCCGAGGTACATATTGTGGGAAGCCATATGATATTTCCCATTGTCTGCTTGCCCTTTCCATTTCCCATCAGCAGGGCATGGGACATTCCTGTCAAGGCAAGGTCTAGGGGTTCATTCACTTCGACGGCAGAGGAATACTGTGCTGCCTAAATGGACCCAAACTTCCCAATCCACTAGTCCTTGCAAGGGCATTGTGGCTCACTCCAAAGGTCTGCTCGAATGGGCCTTGCAAGCCGTCTGTATAGGCTGTCCCTTTCCTTCTGACTAAAGAGACTTGGTCAAAATGTCTATACCCGTTACCCCAACAGTACAGTTAACTAATAATGACAACTGGTTCGGTCCAGGCCTCTTCATTGATAGTTAGCTCTGAAAGAAAGTCAATCTCCTTGAAGGCTTTACAAAGGTGTTTAAGGGAAAGCCAGATAGACAGAGGCCTCATCCCTTAGCCCGTGTTTCAGAACACTAGGAGACGAGGCCACAGACGGCACCATATATCGATGCCCTCACATTTTACCTTGGAAAGGGACTTTCAATACCTTAGTCATCACTGACCCTTAGGCAAAAGACGCTGACAAAGTACGCTCTCACCCACAGGTCGACAAACACCATGGAGAGCTGCTAATACCCACGAGGCCTCACCTTTTCTTGAGATATCTAGAAATTGTAGTGAAAAAGGACACCTTGCCATCTCGGGGGATATGTTGGCCTAAAGGAAGGTAAACTGAATGTCATTTTCCTTCCTCTATGTCTCCAGAAAGGGGAAGTTAGACATTGACCTACAAGACATCCTGAGTTCTTGATCAGGTTCAGGGGGCTCTTGTTCTGTCCTTCCTGGGGCTTCCTACTTAAAGCCATAGGACATGGTAGAGGGACAGCTGCTGCAGTGAAGCCAGCATCTGTGATGTCACAAAGCTTTGAGGTCATAGCAACCACTCCTCATCAACCCAGGCCTGATCACTACACTTGACTGGAGTAGTCATAGGTGGGCCAAGAGGACCCCAAGCCGTCCCAAACTGCTGGAGCCGCCTGGGTCTCTCACCAAGGCAGTTTGCGAAGCGAGTCGGTGTCACCTTCTCCATGGCCCAATTCGTAGGGTTTGGTCGTGAGTGTCAACACCAGCCCTCTGGACCTCAGAGAAAGGCAAGGATCCCTCATTCCATTATAGCCACAACTGGCCAAAAAACTAACAGACCGCAAGCAAAGGCTACGGGTTGGAAATCCGAGCACAACGCAAGGGTGAGGCCCTCCCACCAAATCACAGAACATCTGAACAGGAAAAGGGCCACGCAAGGGAAGCACAAAGTGAACCCCCGCAACAGGGCCAAAAACATGTCTGGAGTCTTCCACAGCGAGCACATGAGTATCTCGAGTTTCTCCAGAAACGGTGCCAACAAGGCCTGCCAATCTTCCAAAAAGACCATGCATCCATGGCAGACTCTATCTACACCGTAGAACCTTAGGTCCAGGACGGGCTCATGTTCTTGGAGTCCACAGGGGCCAACAGAGAGCATGTTGGAAGAGACCCATTGCCCAAGTGAAGCCATCTGGAAGACTTCGGTGCCCGTTTCAGGAAGACAACTTGTATGTCCAAAAGGACGCATTGAAGAGGATTCGAATGTGGAAGAACCTTGAGCACTCCCTCATGGTGGAGCACCTACCCTCCGTGAAACTGCATAGAGATGTGGCAGCACAAGCCTGCCTTCACCCTCTCATGACCATCCCCCAAATGGTTACATTCGATAAGCAAACAGTGCCTCTTGTGGAAGATGGGCATGTTACAATGGAGCCCCGAGAGGATGCATGATGTGTTAAAAAGGGGTCATTACAGCGTGACAGACAGCGGATGCTGCAGGTTGGTGAGGAGATCCAGGGAGGCAAAGAACAGGAAAATGAACATGTGTTCTCCAAGCGAAGGTCAGGCATTTTAGGATAGTGGGAGGTTCTCTGTACCTGGCTGCCCTCCATAGGCACCTAGGTCCAATTTAATAAAACATCCTCTGGCCCCAGTCAATTATCTTGCACTGATTTTCTCTTTGTTATCTTGTCCAACGTGCGCATGCAAGTATTGGACAGAGAGGCAGAGAGATCCCAATCAGGGGGTGGAGCCAGAGAGAGAGAAGCTTACTTGCCCCTGAGCAGAGAACATGAGTACAGAGTCAATGCCAAGACCCTGGAATCATGAATTGATCTGAAGGCCGCCTCTGAACTGATGGACACAACCCGGGACCCAACCATTGACTTCTGAATACCTCCTGGTTCTAGTCAGAACCGCTGCTCTGTCATTGTTCAGAAATGCAGAAGATTAGTATTTGGCTCTTGCTGCCTTTGCTTGAGCTATCCGGCCTCTTTTGAGAGCTGGTATAGCTTTTCCTCTTGAAGTCAGTGACTGGGCTATGGACAAACTATTCTCCCATGCCCATTTGCCTAAAGAGAATACCTCCATGCCTAGATTTTCCAGGATAAATGACACTATGTCTTTAGGTGCTCCGCTTCTGTGGAAGGTGTTGGGAGTCCTCTGTGCCTCTGATTCTGGACCTCTGTCTCTGCTCCCAGATGAGGGTCATTTTTAGCCCGAGTTCACCAATCTATGATCAGCCCTCTTTTCTTTCTCTCACTCTTACTTCGCCTACAAGAGGCACCTCTTTCATTTCCTTGGAGATTCCCTAAGCTCATTATCATGTTCCATCATTCTGCCTTCTCTCTTAGAATTTGTGTCCTTATTTTCTAGGCTTGTTCTTCCTGGTCCCTAATTGGATCCACCACTTCTGCCATGTTCCCTGACATTGCATCCAGTCTCCTACCAATCTTCTTTTCAGGAGTTCTTTTGGTGCTTTTAACATTATCAGTTTTATCTCTGTGGTTCGAGACTCTCTGATATCTTCTGTTTTCTGATGTACAGTGAGTCTCCGGGCTGCTGCTTTCAACTCCGCATTGGGCGTGTTCTATGTAGAGGTTTCCTTCTGATTGGCTAGTCGTAATCATTCCTTCTTCCTTTACCTGGGCATCAATTGATTCTTCCATCCTTGCATTGGATCTAGGTCTCTGTCACCTCTCTGTATTCGTTAAACTCATTCTGTTTTCTAACCTGAGGGTAATTTCTTTAAAAGAAGAGATCCGGGAGTGACCCAGGGCTGGCCCTTAATGTTTGTTGAGTGCATGGGTGCGTGTGTGTGTGTGTGTATGTGGCATGCATGCCATCTGCTGTTTGTGTTGTGGCTGACCCTGTCCTTGAGGCCAGTCATTTGCCGTGCTTCTAACTTTCCTGCCATTTGGTGTTTTTGGGGTCCGGGCAGAATATGCTGAGGTTTACCATGGTGGGCTCTGCTGTGCCTGTGAAAGGAGAAAATCCACCAACTCAGCAGAATGCAGGCCTGCAGAATGCTGTGTTCAGAAGAGAACATGTGGTCAAAGCTTTCTTCTCGTCCCCTATGGGAGAATCTGTTCTCCTTGGACTAAGCATCTTGGTCTGAGGAAGGCAGTCCTCCATGTGTTCACGGTTTGGATTTCGTGTTGGCTGGCTAGGCAGCCTATGTTCTCACCTACCTTTCTTGGCCAGTAGGTCTGTCTTGATGCTGCTGTAGTGAGAGCCCAAAATTTATTATGTCCACATTGAGACATCTCCATTAACACTGATGCACTCCATTCACGGATGCACTCCCACGACTCACCATCTTCCCACTGCGTCTCTTGGTATTTTCTCTGATCATTGTCTCCAGGCTGTCTGCTCGTGGTTGCTTGTTGGTGTCCTATGGAGGAATAAGATGTTCTTTCAGGTCGATGTCTGCCAAGACTGCTGATATGAAAATTTCAGCACTCAACACTTGTGTTGTCAAGTACACGTGCCCTTCAGACTCTCTGTATGTCACAGTCAACGGCACTGGGAAACAAGTTCCTTGTGGGTTCCCGGTGTGCTCTCCTGTGCCTTGGTCCTCTGCATGGGCTCCGGCCCTCTGATCCACATACTAACCAAATCTCCCCTGAGTCATGTCTCAGACCATCTCCCATCATCTCTGCAACTTCTGTTCTCTTTTGCTGTGGAGTTTACCTTGTAGGCTTCAAGTCAATTTCCACCCCACTGCAGTTGTTGTGGTCATCTTCCTATTGCCTTCATGGCTGAAGACAAGCATGAGGTTATTAGACACTACTAACTTCTCACTGTCCTTTATATCACCGAATTTCATACTGAGACATAAGGAAGAAGAAATTCTTCCACTTGTCTCTTATGGCAGTCTTTCAGAGAGCATTGGGCTTTGTCACATCTATCATTCTCAGAAAGACAACAACAGACGATTTCACTAACTCATGACAGTTCCAGAAACATACGAAAAAGCAAGGGTATTGGGACAAACAGTATGACTCTAACGAGGAATTCAAATGGTGGTGTTTGTTGGAAGGCAGTTTTGTGAGAACACGTGTTTCTTGAAGAGGACAAGAGATGAATCCCTTGCAGGAGATTTCCTGAAACTGATGGAATGTGAGTTTTCAAGGCATGTCAAATTGAATTGCTACCCATAAGAGACCGAATTCCATTCTCTCGTATTTTAATAATAAGTGTGATGTGAAAGACACACAGACCACAAACACATTAACACATGCACATGCACACACACATGAACACACACAAAAATAAGACATGCAAAATGGGGAGGAAGCGAGGAATCGTACCAATGAAGCAACCCCAAGAAAATACCATATAGGTGAAAGGCAAATAGAATCCAAGTGAGAAGCCAACCGAAATGAGAAAGTGAACTATTGCCTATCAATAATACATTAAGTACTCAGAACTAATGTCTCCCGTCAATACAAAGAGTTTGTAAGTGGTTGAAAATCCTAACCAAAAAAAAATGTTATGAAATATCCATAAGAGAGCAACAAATATTAAACAAGCTCATCCTTCTGATGCCCATAGGAGATTTTCTACGACTATAAAGATACCCTTAGCTTGCAATGAAGAAATCAGAACAGAAGGTTATGCTCTTCCCAAGGAGAAGAGAGCCAAAGTGTTTGTGCCTAAGTCAGCGAGAGTGGTTTTATGCCTTCGAGAGACAAAAAATAAGTGGAAGGTGTTTTGTCTTGATGGAGCAGCAAAACAACAGAAACCTGGAAGAATTGCCAACATCTACACCACGAAAAAGGGTGTATCTAAACGTTGGAAGCCTATGAACACAGAGGAAGGGAGATGTCGACTTTTATCCAATACTGCTGTTAACTATGATTTCCACGATAAGCACAGGACAGATCATCTGGATGGGAAGGTGCTAAAAACGTCCACATGGGCTGTCGAGACCAATTGAACTTTGGAAATCCATGAGAAAGATTGCGTCTCTGGGGACAATAAGATATGTTCTTCCCAGCGGCAGACCCAACTTTGTCTATCGCAGGTCATGAGCACGAGTCCAAATCCAGTCGTAATTCATGGAAGAGAAGTCAAAACCTATCCTGTGCACTTATCATCACGAAGGTATGAAAACAGGAAGATATCATTTTCAAATTGGAAATACAACCAGACAGTAAAAGTTGGAAAACACAACACACTCACGAACTAGCAATGAATGCAAGAAATAAAAGCTTCAGGAAGGGCAGAAAGTGCCATGAATGAAGGGATTCTAAGAAACTTATAGGATGATGCCAAAACATTTTATGGGGAAACCATATAGGGTTAAATGCATGCATTTCCAAAATTTAAAACCACCGAAAAAGAAAGCCTCCTAAAACGATGACTGAAGGAACAAGATGAAGAAAAACCGAACTCCAAAGTTAACAGAAAAATTGAAATAAGACATGTGATTATCAAAATTAAGGAACTACAAAAAAAAAACAATAGGAAAAAAATCAGTAGATCTCACACTTCAGTTTTGACAACACGAACAAACCGCAAAAGCCATTACTTGGATAAAACAGGGAGACAAGCACACAGCTGCAAGTATGAAACCTAATGACAACTCGGAGAAAAGAAAAAAGAATAACCTAAGAGGCACATCCACACATTTATGCTAGCAAATCCAAGAACGGAGAGAAAAGGATAAATTCGAAGACACATAGAATCTTCCAAGATTGGGTCAGTAATCCTACAAAATCTCAGCTCCCTAGTAGTGACGGAAGCATTTCAAGCAGTAATCCAACCCCTGCCAACACACAGAAGGCCAGGTCAAGTCATTTTCCTGGGCCACTCCTCTAGGTATTTAGTGAAGGCATTGTCATGTCCTCTCATCAAATCCAGAGATGGAAGAGGCGGGTAAACTCTAATTCACAAGGATAAAGACCCAATTCAAAGAAGGACATTTTAGGAAACCAATCCCATGTCATTTCAATAAGGAAAGTTAATAAACAATATAATTCTTTCTTTTTCTCCCTGTGACTGCCTTTGGTTTTGAGAGGGCCACATTGTTTTCCTCTGAATTTATGTTGTTGTTGTTGCTGTTCTGTTGAGAAAGCCAGCCTATCATCCATCATCCGTTTTTGACAGAGTATTCACGGATGCTTTAGTTGCATGTACGTCCAGTGCTTCTCCTAATATATGCCACAACTCCTGACCACCCATTAAGCAGTTCTCTTTTCGGTAGCCCTCAGCTGGATTCTCAGAGTTCTGAGTCACTCCTGGTGGGTCTCCTTCTCTGACTTCTTGCCCTTCAGTATTCCCTTCCTTTACTAAGGGCCAAGGTATTTCCTCCCGAGGCACATATTGTGGGAAGCCATATGATATTTCCCTTTGTCTGCTTGACTTTTCCATTTCCTATCAGCAGGGCATGGGACATTCATGTCATGGGAAGGTCCAGGGGTTCATTCACTTCGTCAGCAGAGGAATACTGTAGTGCCGAAATGGACCCAAACTTCCTGATCCACTAGTCCTTGCAAGGGCATTGCAGCTCACTCCAAAGGTCTGCTCGAATGGGCCTTGCAAGCCGTCGGTATAGGCCGTCCCTTTCCTTCTGAGGAAAGAAACTTGGTCCACATGTCTATACCAGTTACCACAACAAGTACAGTTAACTAATAATGACAACGGGTTTGGTACAGGATTCTTCATTGAGAGTTAGCTCTGATGCAATATCACTCTTCCTGAATATTTTGCAAAGGTGTTTAATGGAAAGCCAGGAAGACAGAGGCCTAATCCCTTAGCCGCGTGTTTCAGAACACAAGGACACTAGGCCACAGACAGCACCATTTATCGATGCCCTCACCTTTTACCTCGGAAAGGTACTTTCCGTACATTAGTCATTACTGACCCATAGGCAAAAGACGCTGACAAAGTACGCTCTCACCCACAGGACGACAAATCCCACGAAGAGCTGCTCATACCCGCGAGGCCTCACCTATTCTTGTGATATCTGGAAATTGTAGTTGAAAAGGACACATTGCCATCTCCGGGGATATGTTGGCCTAAAGGAAGGTATACTGAATGTTATTTTACTTCCTCTATGTCTCCAGAAAGGAGAAGTTGGACATTAACCCACAAGACATCCTGAGTTCTTGATCAGGTTCAGAGGGCTCTTGTTCTGTCCTTCCCGGGGCTTTGTACTTAAAGCCATAGGACACCAAGGTCATGGGTGAGAGACAGCTGCTTCAGTGAAGCCAGCATCTGTGATGTCACAAAGCTTTGAGGTCATAGCAACCACTCCTCATCAACTCAGGCCTGATCACTGCACTTGACTGGAGTAGTCATGGGTGGGCCAAGAGGACTCCAAGCCATCCCAAACCGCTGGAGCTGCCTGGGTCTTTCACCAAGGCAGTTTGCGAAGCAAGTTGGTGTCACCTTCTCCATGGCCCAATTCGTAGTGTTTGGTCGTGAGTGTCAGCACCGGCCCTCTGGACCTCGGAGAAAGGCAAGGATCCCTCATTCCATCTTAGCCACGACAGGCCAGGAAACTAACAGACCGCAAGCAAAGCTTCATGAGTGGAAATCCGAGACCTGCGCAAGGGTGAGGCTCTCCCACCAAATCACGGGGCATCTGAACAGGAAAGAGCCACCAAGGGAAGCTCAAAGTGAACCCTCGCAACCGTGCCAAAGACATGTCTGGGGTCCTCCACAGCGAGCACACGAGTACCACAAGCCTCTCCAGAAACGGTGCCAACAAGGCCTCCCAATCTTCCTAAAAGACCATACATCCAAGGCAGACGCTACACCCTAGAACCCTAGGTCCAGGAAGGACTCATGGTCTTGGAGTCCACAGGGGCCAACATAGAGCATGTTGGAAGAGACCAATAGCCTAAGTGAAGCCATTTGAAAGACTTAGGTGACCGTTTCAGGAAGACAACTTGTATGTCCAAAAGGACGCATTGAAGAGGATTCGAATGTGGAAGAACCTAGAGCACTCCCTCAGCGTGGAGCAGCTACCATCTGTGGAACTGCATGGAGATGTGGCAGCACAAGCCTGCCTTCACCCTCTCATGACCATCCCCCAAATGGTTACATGCGATAAGCAAACAGTGCCTCTTGAGGAAGATGGGCATGTTCCAATGGAGCCCCGAGAGGATGCACAATGTGTTAACAAGGGGTCAGTACAGCGCGACAGACAGCGGATGCTGCAGGTTGGTGAGGAGATCCAGGAAAGCAAAGAACAGGAGAATGAACAAGGGAGCTCCGAGCGAAGGTCGGGCATTTTAGGATGGTGGGAGGTTCTCTATACCTGGCTGTCCTCCATAGGAACTTAGGTCCAAATTCAATAAAACATCCTTTGGCCCCAGTCAATTATCATGCACTGGTTTTGTCTTTGTTATTTTGTCCAACGTGCGCATGCAAGTATTGGAGAGAGAGGCAGAGAGATCCCAATCAGGAGGTGGAGCTGGAGAGGGAGAATCTTACTTGCCCCTGAGCAGAGAACCTGAGAACAGAGTCAATACCAAGACCCTGAAATCATGAGTTGACCTGAGGGCCGCCTCTGAACTGATGGACACAACCCGGGACCCAACCATTGACTTCTGAATACCTCCTGGTTCTAGACAGAACCGCTGCTCTGTCATGTTCAGAAATGCAGGGGATAAGGATTTTGGCTTGGGCTGGTGTTGCTTGAGCTATCCGGCCTGCTTCTAGAGCTGGTATAGCTTTTCCTCTTGAAGTCACTGACTGGGCTATGGACAATGTATTCTCCGATGCCTATTTGCCTAAATAAAATACCTCCATGCCTATATTTTCCAGGGTGAATGACACTATGTCTTTAGGTGCTCCGCTTCTGTGGAAGGTGATGGGAGTCCTCTGTGCCTCTGATTCTGGAAGTCTGTCTCAGCTCCCAGGTGAGGGTCCTTTTCAGCCTCGAGTTCTCCAATCTATGATCAGCCCTCTTTTCTTTCTCTCACTCTTACTTCGCCGACAAGAGGTACCTCTTTCATTAACTTGGAGATTCCCTAAGCTCATTATCACCTTCCATCATTCTGCCTTCTCTCTTAGAATTTGCGTCCTTATTTTCTAGGCTTGTTCTTCCCGTTCCCTAATTGGATCCACCACTTCTGCCATTTTCCCGGACTTTGCATCCAGTTTCCTACCAATCTTCTCTTCAGGAGTTCTTTAGGTGCTTTTATCTTTATCAGTTTTATCTCTGTGTTTCGAGACTCTCTGATATCTTCTATGTTTTCTGATGTACAATGAGTATCCAGGCCGCTGCTGTCAAACCAGCATCGGGCGTGTTCTATGTGAGGTTTCACTCTGATTACTTAGCCGTAATCATTCCTTCTTCCTTTACCTGGGCATCAATTGATTCTTCCATCTTTGCATTGGATCTAGGTCTCTGTAACCTCACTGTCTCCCATCAATACAAACAGTTTGTAAGAGTGGTTGAAATTCCAAATCAAAAAAAAAAAAAGTTAGAAAACATCCATAAGAAAACAACAAATATTAAACTAGCTCGTCCTTCTGTTGCCCATAGGAGATTTCCTTCAACTATAAAGATACTCATAGCTTGGAAGACGTAGGTTATGCTATTCCCAAGGAGAACAGAGCCAAAGTATTTGTGCATAAGTCAGCGAGAATCATTTTATGCCTTCGAGAGACAAAAGATTAGCAGAAGTTGTTTTGTCTTGATGGAGCATCAAAATAACAGAAACCTGGAAGAATTGCCAACATATACACCACGAACAAGGGTGTATCTAAACGTTGGAAGCCTATGAACAGACAGGAAGAGAGATGGTGACTTTAATCCAATACTGTTGGGAAATATGATATCCACGTTAAGCACAGGACGGAACATCTGGATGGGAAGGAGATAAGGAATAAAAGACGTCCACATGCACTCTCAAGACAACCTTAACTTTGAGGATCAATGAGTACGATTGCGTCTCTGAGGACAATAAGATATGTTCTTCCCACGACGGACCTAACCTTGTCTATCCCAGGTCATGAGGTCGAATCCAAATCCAGTGGTAATTCATGGAAGAGAAGTCAAAACCTATCCTGTGCACTTATGATCACGAAGGTATGAAAACAGGAAGATATCACTTTCAAATTGGAAAGGCACATATTGGGAAGCCATATGATATTTCCCTTTCTCTGCTTGCCTTTTCCATTTCCCATCAGCCAGGCATGAGGCCTTCATGTCATTGCAAGGTCCAGGGGTTCATTTACTTAGACGGTTGAGTTATACTGTGGTGCCGAAATGGACCCAAACTTCCTGATCCACTAGTTCTTGCAAGGGCATTGCGGCTCACTCCAAAGGTCTGCTCGAATGGGCCTTGCAAGCCGTCGGTATAGGCCGTCCCTTTCCTTCTGAGGAAAGAAACTTGGTCCACATGTCTATACCCGTTACCACAAGAAGTACAGTTAACTAATGATGACGACAGGTGCGGTCCAGGCCTCTCCCTTAAGAGTTAGCTCTGATGCAGAATGTCACTCTCCTCGAAGACTTTGCAAATGTGTTTCAGGGAAAGCCAGGTAGACAGAGGCCTAATCCCTTAGCTGCGTGTTTCAGACACTAGGAGACGAGGCCACAGACAGCACCATATACCGATGCCCTCACCTTTCTCCTCGAAAAGGGACTTTCCGTCCCTTAGTCAACACTGACCCATAGGCAAAGACGCTGACAAAGAACGCTTTCGCCCACAGGATGACAAACCCCATGGTGAGCTGCTCATTCCCACGAGGCCTCACTGATTCTTGAGATCTCTAGAAATTGTAGTGGAAATAAGTGACCTTGCTGGTCCGGGATATGTTGGCCTAAAGGCAGGTATACTGAATGTCATTTTCTTTCTTCTTTGTGTCTAGAAAGGGGAAGTGGGACATACACCCACAAGAAAAGCTGAGTTCTTGATCAGGCTCAGAGGGCTCTTGTCCTGTCTTTCCCAGGGCTTCCTAACTAAAGCCATAGGACACTAATATCATCGTAAAGGGACAGCTGCATCAGTGAAGCCAGCATCTGTGATGTCACAAAGCTTTGAGGTCATAGCAACCACGACTCATCAACCCACGCCTGATTACACTTGGCTGGAGTAATCATGGGTAGGCCAAGAAGACCCCAAGCTGTCCCAAATCGCTGGAGCTCCCTGGGTCTCTCACCAAGACATTTTGCGAAGCGAGTCGGTGTCACCTTCTCCAAGGCCCAATTCGTAGTGTTTGGTCGTGACTGTCAGCACCAGCCCTGTGGAATTCGAAGAAAGGCATGAATCCCTCATTCCATCTTAGCCACGACAGGCCAAGGAACAATCAGTCCGAAAGCATAGGCTCAGGGGAGGAAATCCGAGCCCTGCGCAAGGGTGAGGCCCTCCCACCCAATCACGGAGCTCTGAAGAGGAAAACGGACACCCAAGGAAAGCTCAAAGTGAACCCCCACAACTGTGCCAAAGACATGTCTGGAGTCTTCCACAGCGAGGACACAAGTACCTCAAGTGTCTCCAGAAATGGTACCAACAAGGACTCGCAATCTTCCAAAATGACCATGCATACAAGGCAGACTCTACACCCTAGAACCTTAGGTCGAGGACGGACTCATGTTCTTGGAGTCCACAGGAGCCAACGGAGAGCATGTTGGAAGAGACCCATAGCCCAAGTGAAGCCATCTGAAAGACTTTCGTGCCCGTTTCAGGAAAACAACCTGTATGTCTAAAAGGACAATTGAAGAGGATTCGAATGTGAAGAACCTGGAGCACTCCCTCAGGGTGGGGCAGCTACCCTTTGTGGAACTGCATGGAGATGTGTCAGCACAAGCCTGCCTTCACCCTCTCATGACAATTCCCACATGGTTTCATGCGATAGGCAAACAGTGCCTCTGGCGGAAGGTGGGCACGTTCCGATGGAGCCTCAGAGGATACAGTGTGTCAACAAGGGTTCAGTACAGCGCGACAGCGGATGCTGCATGTTATTTAGGAGATCCAGGAACATAGAACAGGAGAATGAACAAGGGAGCTCAGAGCAAAGGTCGGGCATTTTAGGATGGTGGGAGGATCTCTGTACCTGGTTGCCCTCCATAGGAACCTAGGTCCAAATTCAATAAAACATCCTCTGGCCCCAGTCAATTATTGTGCACTGGTTTTGTCATTGTTATCTTGTCCAACAATGCGCATGCACGTATTGGACAGAGAGGCAGAGAGATCCCAATCAGGGGGTGGAGCTGGAGAAGGAGAATCTTACTTGCCCCTGATCAGAGAACCTACAGGAGTCAATGCCAAGACTCTGGCATCTGTTGACTCATCAACTCAACAGAACGCAGGGCTGCAGAATGCTGTGTTCAGAGAGAACATGTGGTCAATGCTTTCTTCTCGTCCCCTATGGGAGAGTCTTTTCTCCTAGACAAAGCATCTTGGACTGAGGAAAGCAGTCCTCCAAGTGTTCCACGGTTGGGATTTCGTGTTGGCAGGGTAGGCATCCAATGTCATCACCTACCTTTCTTGGCCAGCAGCTCTGTCTTGATGCTGCTAGTGCAAGAGCCCAAAATTTTTATGTCCCCATTGAGACATCTCCACAAACACTGCCTTTCACGGATGCACTCCCAGGACTCACCATCTTCCCACTGCGTCTCCTGATATTGTCTCTGATCATTGTCTCCAGGCTCCTGCACCTGCTTGCTTGTTGGTGTCCTATGAGGGAAAAGGACGGTGTTCTTTCGAGTCGATGTCTGCCAAGCCTGCTGAGCTGAAAACTCCAGCCCTCAAGACTTGTGTTGTCAGGAACTAGTGCCCTTCAGACCCTCTGCATGTCACAGCCAAGGGCACTGGGAGACAGGTTCCTTGTGGGTTCTCAATGTGCCCTACTCTCCTGTGCCTTTACCCTCTGCATGGGCTCACGGCTCTCTGATCCACAAACCAACCAAATCACCCCTGAGCTTTGTCTCCTACCATCTCCCATCATCTCTGCAACGTCCGTTCTCTTTCGCTGTGGAGTTTACCTTGTAGGCTTCAGGTAAAATTCGACCCCATTGCAGTTGTTGTGGTCATCTTCCTGTTGCCTTCATGGCTGAAGACAAGCACGAGGTTATTAGACCCTACTACCATCTCACTGTCCTCCATGTCACTGCAAATTCGTACTGAGACATAAGCAAGAATGAATTCTTCCACTTGTCTCATATGGCAGTGTTGCGGAGAGCATTGGGCTTCGTCACATCTATCATTCTCAGAAAGACAACAAAGAGACGATTTCACTCCCTCATGACAGTCAAGAAACATACGAAAAAGCAAGGGTATTGGGACAAACAGTACGACTCTAATGAGGAACTCAAATGGTGGTGTTTGTTTGAAGGCAGTTTTGTGAGAACACCTGTTTCTCGAAGAGGACAAGAGATGACATTCCTCACAGAAGATTTTCCTGAAACTGATGGAAAGTGAGTTTTCAAGGTATGTCAATTTTAATTGCTACCCATAAGAGACTGAATTCCTATCCTTCGAAATTTAATCATAAGTGTTATGTGAAAAACACACAGACCACACACACATTAACACATTCACATGCACACAAACATGAATACACAGAAGGATAAGACATGCCATAGATGGGGAGGAAGAGAGGAATGGTACCAATGAAGCAACCCCAAGAAAATACAATTAAGGGGAAAGGCAAATAGAATCCAATGATAAGCCAACCGAAATGAGAAAGTGAACTATTACCTATCAATAATTCCTAAAGTCTCCCTTCAATACAACAGATTGTAGCAGTGTTTGAAATACCAAAAAAAAAAAAATGGTAGAAAAGATCCATAAGAAAACAACAAATATTAAACAAGCTCGACCTTCTGTTGCCCATAGGAGATTTCCTTCGACTATAAAGATATGCAAAGCTTTCAGGAAAAGAAATTGGGAAGACCCAGGACATGGTCTTGCCAAGGAGAACATGGCCAAAGTGTTTGTGCCTAAATCAGCGAGAATGATTTTATGCTTTCGAGAGACAAAAGATTAGCGGAAGGTGTTTTGTCTTGATGGAGCATCAAAACAACAAAACCAGGAAGAATTGCCAACATATACACCAAGAACATGGTGTATCTAAACGTTGGTAGCCTATGAACACACAAGTAGGGAGATGGCGAATTTTATCCAATACTGTTGTCAACTATGATATCCACCTTAAGCATAGGACAGATCATCTGAATGGGAAGGAGCCTAGGAAGAAAAGACGTCCACAAGGGCTCTTGAGACCACTGGAACTTTGCGGATCCATGAGTAAGATTGCATCTCTGAGGAAAATAAGATATGTTCTTCCCAGCGGCAGACCTATCTTTGTCTATCGCAGGTCATGAGCTCGAGTCCAAATCCAGTCGTAATTCATGGAAGAGAAATCAAAACCTATCCTGGGCACTTATGATCATGATGGTATGAAAACGGGAAGATATCACTTTCAAATTGGAAATATAGCCATACCCTAAACGTTGGAAAACACAACACACTCATGAACTAGCAATGAATGCAAGAAAGAAAATCGAAAGGAAAAGCAGAAAGAGCCTGCACAAAGGAATGTCAAGAAACTTAGAGGATGATGCCAAAACATTTTATGGGGAAACCATATAGGGTTAAATGCATGCATTTTCAAAATTTAAAAACACCAATAAAGAAAGCCACCTAACTGGACATTTGAAGCAACCGAATGAAGAAAAACCGAACACCACAGTTAACAGAAAAATAGAAATCATACATGTGATTATCAAATTAAGGAAATACAAACAAACCAATAGGAAAAAAATCAGGAGATCTCACACTTTAGTATTGAAAACACGAAAAAACCGCAGAAGACATTACTGTAAAAAAACAGGGAGAGAAGCACACAACTGACAGTATGGAACCACATAACAACATGTCAAAGGAAAAAAGAATAACCTAAGAGGCACATCCAGACATTTATGCTAGCAAATCCAAGAACTGAGAGAAAAGGATATATTCCCAGACACATAGAAACTCCCACGATTGGGTCAGGAAACCTACAAAATCTCAGCTCTCTAGTATTAACTGAAGCGTTTGAAGCAGTAATCCAACACCTGCCAACACACAGAAGGCCAGGTCCAAGGCATTCTCCTGGGCCACTCTTCTAGGTATTTAGCGAAGGCATTGTCATGTCCTCTCAAGGATTCCAGAGATGGAAGAGGCGGGTAGACTCTAATTCACAAGGATAAAAACCCAATTCAGAGAAGGACATTTTAGGAAACCAATCCCATGTCATTTCAATAAGGAAAGATAATTAAAAATATCATTCTTTCCTTTTCTCCCATTGAATACCTTGGGTTTTGAGAGGGCCAGATTGTTTTCCTCTGAATTTATGTTGTTGTTGTTGCTGTTCTGTTGAGAATGCCTGCCTATCATCCATCATCCGTTTTTGACAGAGTATTCATGGATGCTTTAGTTGCATGTACGTCCTAGTGCTCCCCCTAATATATGCCACAACTCCTGTACATCATTAGGCAGTTCTCATTTCTGTAACCCTCAGCTTGGTTCTCAAATTCCTGAGTCACTCCTGGTGGGTCTCCATTGTTGACTTCTTTCCCTTCTGTTTTCCCTTCCTTTACTAAGGGCCAAGGTATTCCTCCAGAGGCAAATATTGTGGGAAGCCATATGATATTTCCCTTTGTCTGCTTGCCTTTTCCATTTCCCATCAGCGAGGCATGGGACATTCATGTCAAGGCATGTTCCAGGGGTTCATTCACTTCGACTGCTTAGGAATACTGTGGTGCCGAAATGGACCCAACTATCCTGATCCACTAGACCTTGCCAGGGTATGCGGCTCACTCCAAAGGTCTGCTCGAATGGGCCTTGCAAGTCGTCGGTATAGGCCATCCCATTCCTTTTGACTAAAGAGACTTGGTCAACATGTCTATACCCGTTACCACAACAAGTACAGTTAAATAATGATGACAACGGGTGTGGTCCAGACCTCTTCCTTAAGTGTTAGCTCTGATGCAGAATATCACACTCCTCGAAGACTTTGCAAAGGTTTTTAAGTGAAAGCCAGGTAGACAGAGGCCTAATCTCTTAGCCGCGTGTTTCAGAACACTAGGAGATGAGGCCACAGACGTCACCATATATCGATGCCCTCATTTTTTTCCTCGAAAAGGGACTTTCGGTCCCTTAGTCATCACCTAACAAAGGAAAAAGACGCTGAGAAAGGACGCTATCACCCACTGGATGACAAAACCCACAGAGAGCTGCTCATACCCGCGAGGCCTCACTGTTTCTTTAGATCTCTAGAAATTGTACTGGAAATAGGACACCTTGCCGTCTCCGGGAATATGTTGGCCTAAAGGAAGGTATACTGAATGTCATTTTCTTTCCTCTTTCTCTCTAGAAAGGGGAAGTGGGACATAACCCCTTAGGACAACCTGATTTCTTTATCAGGTTCAGAGGGCTTTTGTCCTGACTTTCTTGGAGCTTCCTACCTAAAGCCATAAGACACCAAGGTCATGGGAGAGGGACAGCTGCTTCAGTGAAGCCAGCATCTTTGATGTCACAAAGCTTTGAGGTCATAGCAACCACTCCTCATCAACCCATGCCTAATCACTACACTGGCTGGAGTAATCATGGGTGTTACAAGAAAACCCCAAGCCGTCCCAAACTTCGGGAGCCGCCTGGGTATCTCACCAGGCATTTTGAGAACCGAGTCGGTGTCACCTTCTCCATGGCCCAATTCGTAGTTTCCGTCGTGAATGTCAGCACCAGGCCTATGGACTCCGGAGAAAGGCAAGCATCCCTCATTCCATCTTAGCCACGACAGGCCAAGAAACAATCAGACCGGAAGCATAGCCACAAGGGAGGAAATCCTAGCCATGCACAAGAATGAGGCCCTCCCACCCAATCTCGGAGCTCCTGAACAGGAAAAGGGACTCACAAGGAAAACTCAAAGTGAAGCCCCGCAACCGTGCCAAAGACATGTCTGGAGTCTTCCACAGCGAGGACACGAGTACCTCGAGCGTCTCCAAAAACGAGGCCAACAAGGCCTCCCAATCTTCAAAATGACCATGCATCCAAGACAGACTCTTAGGTCCAGGATGGACTCATGTACTTGGAGTCCACAGGAGCCAACGGAGAGTATGTTGGAATGCACCCATAGCCCAAGTGAAGCCATGTGTACCTCTTTTGTGCCCATTTCTGGAAGACAACTCGTATGTCTATAAAACAATTGAAGAGGATTCGAATGTGGGAGAACCTGGATCAGTCCCTCAGGGTGGAGCAGCTACCCTCTGTGGAACTGCATGGAGATGTGGCAGCACAAGCCTATCTTCACATTCTCATGACCATCCTCCAAATGGTTTCATGCGATAAGCAAACAGTGCCTCTTGTGTAAGATAGGCATGTTCCAATGGAGCCCCTAGAGGATGCACAATGTGTCAACAAGGGTTCAGTACAGCACGACAGACAGCGGATGCTGCAGGTTGGTGAGGAGATCCAGGAAGACAAAGAACAAGAGAATGAACGAGGGAGCTCCGAGCGAAGGTCGGGCATTTTAGGAGGTGGGATGTTCTCTGTACCTGGCTGCCCTCAATAGGAACTTTGGTCCAAATTCAATAAAATATCTTCAGGCCCCAGTCAATTATTGTGCACTGCTTTCGTCTTTGGTATCTTGTCCAACGATGCACAGGCACATTGGACAGAGAGGCAGAAAAATCCCAATCAGGGGGTGGGGCTAGAGAGGGAGATGCTTACTTGCCCCTGAGCAGTGAACCTGAGACAAGAGTCAATGCCAAGACCCTGGAATCATCATCTCAACAGAATGCAGGCCTGCAGAATGCTGTGTTCAGAAAGAACATATGGTCAATGCTTTCTTCTCGTCCCCTGTGGGAGAGTCTGTACTCCTTGGACTAAGCATCTTGGACTGAGGAATGCAGTCCTCCAAGTCTTCCACGGTTGGGATTTCGTGTTACAGGGTAGGCAGACAATGTCCTCACCTACCTGTCTTGGCCAGTAGCTCTGTCTTGTTGGTGCTGGTGCAAGAGCACAAAATTTATGATGTCCACATGAGACACCTCCAGGAACATTGCCTTTCACGGATGCACTGCCAGGACTAGCCATCTTCCCACTGCATATCCTGGTATTGTCTCTGATAATTGCCTCCAGGATGTCTGCACCTGGTTTCTGGTTGGTGTCCTATGCAGGAAAAAGACGTGTTCTTTAGATTTGATGTCTGCCAAGCCTGCTAATCTGAAAACTCCAGCACTCAAGACTTGTGTTGTCAAGAACTTGTACCCTTCAGTCCCTCTAAGTTTCATAGGCAACGGCACTGGGAAACATGTTCCTTGTGGGTTCACAGTGTGCCCTGCCTCCTGTGCCTTTGTCATTTGTATGGCCTCACGGCCCTCTAATCCACGAAACAACCAAATATCCCCTGAGCCAATGTCTCCAACCTTCTTCCATCATCTCTGCAACTTCCTTTCTCTTTCACTGTGGAGTTTACCTTGTAGGCTTCAGGTCAATTTCCACCCCATTGCAGTTGTTGTGGTCGTCTTCCTGTTGCCTTCATGGCTGAACAAGCATGAAGTTATTAGACACTACTACCATCACACTTTCATCCATGTCACCGAAAATTCGTACTGAGACAAGAGCAAGAATGAATTCTTCCACTTGTCTCATATGGCAGTGTTGCGGAGATCATTGGGCTTCATCACATCTATCATTCTCAGAAAGACAACAAAGAGACGATTTCACTCCCTCATGACAGTCAAGAAACATATGAAGAAGCAAGGGTATTGGGACAAACAGTACGACTCTTATGCAGAACTAAAATGGTGGTGTTTGTTTGAAGGCAGTTTTGTGAGGACACGTGTTTCTCGAAGAGGACAAGAGATGACATTCCTTGCAGGAGATTTTCCTGAAACGGATGGAATGTGAGTTTTCAAGGCATGTCAAATTGAATTGCTATGCATAAGAGACCAAATTCCTATCACTCGCATTTTAATAATAAGTGTGATGTGAAACACAGACAGACCACACACACATTAACACATGCATATGCACACACACGAACACACAAAAGGATAAGACATGCAAAAGGTGGGTAGGAAGGGAGGAATTGTACTAATGAAGCAAATCGAAAGAAAATACCATACAGGGGAAAGGCAAATAGAATCCAAGTGAGAAGCCAACCGAAATGAGAAAGTGAGGTACTACCTATCAATAATTCATTCAGTTTACAGGACTAAAGTCTTCTGCCAATACAAACACTTTGTAAGAGTGGTTGAAATTCAAAAACAAACCAAAAAAGCTAGAAAAGATCCAAAGAAAAAAACAAATATTAAACAAGCTCGACCTTCTGTTGACCATAGGAGATTTCCTTCGACTATAAAGATACTCATAGCTTTCAAGTGAAGAAATTGGGAAGACGTATGTTATGCTCTTGCCAAGGAGAAGAGAGCCAAAGTGTTTGTGCCTAAGTAGACGAGAGTGATTTTATGCCTTTGAGAGACAAAAGATTAGCGGAAGTAGTTTTGTCTCGATGGAGCATCAAAACAACAGAAACCTAGAAGAATTGCCAACATATACACCACGAACAATGGTGTAACTAAACATTGGAAGCCTATGAACGGAGAATAAGGGAGATGGCGACTTTAATCCAATACTGTTGGGAACTATGATATCCGCGTGAAGCACAGAAAAGATCCTCCGAATAGCAAGGTGCTAAGGAATAACAGACGTCCACATGGGCTCTCGAGACCACCTGAACTTTGGGCATCCATGAGTAAGATTGCGTCTCTGAGGACAATAAGATATGTTCTTCCCAGTGGCAGACATAACTTTGTCTAACGCAGGTCATGGGCTCGAGTCCAAATCCATTCGTAATTCATGGAAGAGAAGTCAAAACCTATCCTGTGCACTTATGATCACGAAGGTATGAAAACAGGAAGATATCACTTTCAAATTGGAAATAAAGCCAGACACTAAAAGTTGGAAAACACAACACTCTCACGAACTAGCAATGAATGCACAAAAGGTAATCGAAAGGAAAATCAGAAAGAGCCATGAACAAAGGAATGTCAAGAAACTTAAGGGATGATGCCAAAACATTTTATGGGGAAACCATATAGGGTTAAATGCATGCATTTCCAAAATTTAAAAACACCGAGAAAGAAACCCACCTAACTGGACAACCAAAGAAACAAGATGAAGAAAATCGAACTCCAAAGTTAACAGAAAAATTCAAATCATACATGTGATTATCAAAATTAAGGAAATACAAACAAACAGGAAATACAAATAAATCAGGAAATCTCACACTTCAGCTTTGAAAACATGAAAAAACCGCAGAAGACATTACTGGGATAAAACAGGGAGACAAGCAGACAGCTGCAAGTATGAAACCACATGACAACTGGTAGCAAGGAAAAAAGAATAACCTAAGAGGCACATCCACACATTTATGCTAGCAATCCCAGAATTGAGAGAAAAGGATAAATTCCCAGAAACATAGAAACTCCCAAGATTATGTCAGGAAACCTACAAATACTCAGCTCTCTAGTATTGACTGAAGCGTTTGAAGCAGTAATCCAACACCTGCAAACACACACAGAAGGACAGGTCCAAGTCATTTTCCTGGGCCACTCTTCTAGGTATTTAGTGAAGGCATTGTCATTTCCTCTCATAGATTCCAGAGATGGAAAAGGCTCATAGACTCTAAATCACAAGGATAAGGACCCAATTCAGATAAGGACATTTTAGTAAAGCAATCCCATGTCAATTCAATAAGGAAAGATAATAAAAAATATAATTCCTTCCTTTTCTCCCTGTGACTTACTTTGGTTTTGAGAGGGCCAGAATGTTTTCCTCTGAATTTTTGTTGTTGCTGCTGTTCTGTTGAGAAAGCCTGCCTATCATCCATCATCTATTTCTGACAGAGTATTCATGGATGCTAGTTACATATATGTCCTAGTTTTCCTCCTAATATATCCCACAACTCCTGAACACCCCTTAAGCAGTTCTCTTTTCTGTAACCCACAACTTGGTTCTCAGGGTCCTGAGTCACTCCTGGCAGGTCTCCTTCTCTGAATTCTTGCCCTTCAGTTTTCCCTTCCTTTACTAAGGGCCAAGGTATTCCTCCCGAGGCACATATTGTGGGAAGCCATATTATATTTCCCTTTGTCTGCTTGCCTTTTCCATTTCCCATCAGCCAGGCATGGGACATTCATGTCAACGCAAGGTCGAGGGGTTCATTCACTTCGACGGCTGAGGAATACTGTGGTACCGAAATGGACTCAAACTTCCTGATCCACTATCCTTGCAAGGGCATTGTGGCTCACTCCAAAGGTCTGCTCGAATGGGCCTTGCAAGCCATCGGTATAGGCCATCCCTTTCCTTCTGACTAAAGAGTCTTGGTCAACATGTCTATATGCGTTACAACACCAAGTACAGTTAACTAATGATGACAATGGGTGCGGTCCAGGCCTCTTCCTTAAATGTTAGCTCTGATCAGAATGTCACCCTCCTCGCAGACTCTGCAAAGCGCTTTAAGCGAAAGCCAGGTAGACAGAGGTCTAATCCCTTAGCCGCGTGTTTCAGAGCACTAGGAGACGAGGCCACAGATGGCACCATATATCTATGCCCTCACCTTTTCCCTCGAAAAGGGACTTTCCTTCCCTTAGTCATCACTGACCCATAGGCAAAAGACGCTGTAAAAAGATGCTCTCACCCACAGGATGACAAACCCCACGGAGAGCTGCTCATACCCGTGAGTCCTCACCATTTCTTGACATCTCTAGAAATTGTAGTGGAACTAGGACAGTTTAACGTCTCTGCGGAAATGGTGGCCTAAATGAAGGTATACATAATGTCATTTTCTTTCCTCTTTGTCTCTAAAGGGGAAGTGGGACATTATCCCACAAGACAACCTGAGTTCTTGTTCAGCCTCAGAAAGCTGTTGTTCTGTCCTTCCCGGGGCTTCCTACCTAAAGCCATAGGACACCAAGTTCATGGGAGAGGGACAGTTGCTTCAGTGAATCCAGCATCTGTGATGTTACAAAGCTTTGAGGTCGTAGCAACCACTCCTCATCAACCCTTGCTTGTTCAGTACACTTGTCTATAGTAGTCATGGGTGGGCAAGAGGAACAGAAGCCGTCCCAAACCACTGCAGCTGCCTGGGTCTCTCATCAAGGCAGTTGGCGAAGCGAGTCGGTGTCACCTTCTCCATGGCCCATTTCTTTGAGTTTGCTCATGATTGTCAGCACCAGCCCTCTGGACTCCGGAGAAAGGCAAGCATCCCTCAATCCATCAGGGCCACTCAACGAAAGCTCAAAGTGAACCCCCACAACCATGCCAAAGACATGTCTGGAGTCTTCCACAGTGAGGAATGAGACCTCGAGCATCTCCAGATACAGTGCCAACAAGGCGTCCAATCTTCCAAAATGACCATGCATCCAAGGCAGACTCTACACCCTAGAACCTTAGGTCCAGGATTGACTCATGTACTTGGAGTCCACAGGAGACAATGGAGAGCATGTTGGAAGAGACCCGTAGCCCAAGTGAAGCCATCTGAAAGACTTCCGTGCCCGTTACAAAAGGACAAAATGTATGTAGAAAAGGACGCATTGAAGAGGATTCGAATGTGGATGAACCTTGAGCACTCCCTCAGGGTGGAGAAGCTACCCTCTGTGGTACTGCATGGAGATGTGGCAGCACAAGCCTGCCTTCACCCTCTCATAACCATCCCCCAAATGGTTTCATGCGATAAGCACACAGTACCTCTTGCGGAAGATGGGCATGTTCCTTGGAGCCCCGATAGGATGCATAATGTGTCAACAAGGGGTTAGTACAGCATGACAGACAGCGGATGCTGCGAGTTGGTGAGGAGATCCAGGAAGACAAAGAACAGGAGTATGAACAAGGGAGCTCTGAGCGAAGGTCAGGCATTTTAGGATGGTGGGAGGTTCTCTGTACCTGGCTGCCCTCCATAGGAACCTAGGTCCAAATTCAATAAAACATCCTCACGACCCAGTCAATTATTGTTCACTGGTTTTGTCTTTGTTATCCTGTACAACTATGTGCATGCCCGTATTGGACAGAGAGGCAGAGATATCCCTATCAGGTGGTGGAACTGGAGAGGGAGAAGCTTACTTGCTCCTGAGCAGAGAACCTGAGACCAGATTCAATACCAAGACCCTGGAATCATGAGTTGATCTGAAGTCCGCCTCTGGTCTGATGGACACAACCCGGGACTCAACCATTGACGTCTGAGTACCTCCTGGTTCTAGAAAAAAGAGCTGTTCTGTCATTGTTCAAAAATGCAGGGGATAAGGATTTTGGCTTGGGCTGGGTTGCTTGAGCTATCCTGGCTTGCTTCGAGAGCTGGTATAGCTTTTCCTCTTGAAGTCAGTGACTGGGCTATGGACAAACTATTCACCCATGACTATTGCCAAAAGATTTTCCTCCATGCCTATATTTTCCAGGGGGGAATGACACTATGTCTTTTTGTGCTCTGTTGCTGTGAAAGGAGATGAGAGTCCTCTGTACCTCTGATTCTGGACCTCTGTTTTTGCTTCCAGATGAGGGTCATTTTTGACCCTGATTTCTCAAATCCATGTTCAGACCTCTTTCTTTTTCTCACTTTTACTTCTCCTACAAGAGCACCTCTTTCAATTCCTTGAGATGATGATTCCCTAAGCTCAGTATCATGTTCCATCATTCTGCCTTTTCTCTTAGAATTTGCTTCCTTACTTTCTAGGCTTATTCTTCCCAGTCACTATTTGGATCTTCCAATTATGCCATGTTCCCGGACTTTGCATCCAGCCTCCAACCAATCTTCTCTTCAGGAGCTCTTTATGTTCTTTTATCTTTATCAGTTTTATCTCTGTGGTTCGAGACTCTCTGATATCTTCTATGTTTTCGGATGGACAGAGAGTATTCAGGCCGCTGCTTTCAATACACCACCGGGCGTGTTCTATGTAGAGGTTTCACTCTGATTGCCTAGCCGTGATCATTTCTTGTTTTTTTTTTTTCTTGGCATCAATTGATTCTTCCATCTTTGGTTTGGATCTAGGTCTCTATCTCCGATCTGTATTTGAAAAATGCATTCTGTTTTCTAAACTGAGGATAATTTCTTTAGGAAGAAGAGATCCTGGAGTGACCACGGACTAGACTTTAAGGTTTGTCAAGTGTGTGCGTTGTGTGTATGTGCGTTTGTGTGTTTGTGTGTGCATGTGTGTGGCATGCATGCCATCCACTGTGTTTGTGGCTGACTCTGTCCTTGAGGCCAGTCATCTGTAGTGTCTCTCCTGGCCTGCCATTTGATGTGTTTGGTGTCCAGGCTGAATATGCTGTGGTTTACCTTGGTGGGCTCTGGTGTGCTTGTGAAAGGAGACATTCCACCAACTCAGCTGAATGCAGGCCTGCAGAATGCTGTGTTCAGAAGAGAGCACGTGGTCAGGCTTTCTTCTTGTCCCCTATGGGAGAATCTGTTCTCCTTGGACTAAGCAACTTGGAAAGAGGAAGGCAGTCCTCCAAGTGATCCACGGATTGGATTTCGTGTTGGCAAGCTAGGCAGCAAATGTCCTCACCATCCTGCTAGGCCAGTAGCTTGGTCTTGATTTTGCTGGTGCGATAGCCCAAAATTTATTATGTCTCCATTGAGACATCACCACGAACACTGCATTTCACGGATGCACTGACAGGGCCCACCATCTTCACACTGCGTCTCCTGGTATTGTCTCTGATCATGGTCTCCAGGCTGTCTGCACCTGGATGCTTGTTGGTGTCCTATGCAGGAAAAATATGGTGTTCTTCCGAGTTGATATCTGCCAAGCCTGTTGATCTGAAAACTCCCACCGTCAAGCCTTGTGTTGTCCAGAACTCGTACCCTTCAGACCATGTGCACTTCACAGCCAATGGCACTAGGAAACAGGTTCCTCCTGGGTTCCCAGTATGCCCTGCTTTCCTGTGCCTTTGTCCTCTGCATGGGATCACTGCCCTCTGCTTCACAAACCACCCAAATCTGCCATGAGCAATGTCTCCCACCTTCTCTCATAGTCTCTGTGACTACCTTTCTCTTTCTCTGTGTACTTTACTTTGTAGGCTTCAGGTCAATTTCCACTCCATTGCAGTTGCTGTGGTCATCTTCCTGTTGCCTTCATGGTTGAAGACAAGCTCGAGGTTATTTGACACTACTACCATCTCACTGTCCTTCAAGTTACCGCAAATTCTTACTGACACATAAGCAAGAATGAATTCCCCCACTTCCCTCATGTGGCAGTGTTGTGGAGAGCATTTGGCTTCCTCACATCTATCATTCTCATAAAGACAACAGACCATTTCACTCCCTCGTGACAGTCACGAAATATATGAAAAAGCAAGGGGTATAGGGACAAATAATAAGATTCTAATGAGTTACCCAAAATGTGGTGTTTATTTGAAGGCAGTTTTGTGAGAATACGTGTTTATTGGAGAGGACAAAAGATGATATTCTTTGCAGGGTTTGTTCCTGAAACAGATGGAATGTGAGTTTTCAGGGCATGTCATATTGAATTGTTATCCATAAGAGACCGTATTCCTATCTTGAAATTTAATAGTAGTGTATGTGAAACACACACAGACCACACACACATTAACACATGCACATGCACACACACACACGAACACACACATACAGATAAGATACGCAAAAGATGGGGAGGAAGTGAGATCGCACTAATGAAGTAACCACAAAGAAAATACCATAAAGGAGAAAGGCAAAGAGAATCCTAGTCATAAGCCAATCGAAATGACAAAGTGAACAACTTACCTATCAAAAATTCATTCAGCATTCAGGATTAAAGTCTCCCAACAATACAAACAGTTTGTAGAAGTGGTTGAAATTACAAAAACAAAACAAAACAAAACAAAACAAAACAAAACAAAACAAAGACAGAAAAGATCCCTAAGAAAACTACAAATATTAAACAACTCGTCCTTTGTTGCCCATAGGAGATATCCTTCGGCTATAAAGATACACATAGCCTGAAAGTGAAGAAATTAGGAAGACGTAGGTTATGCTATTGCCAAGGAGAAGAGAGCCAAAATGATTGTGCCTAAGGCAGCTAGAGGTATTTTATACGTTCGAGAGACAAAAGATTAGCAGAAGGTGTTCTGTCTTGATGGAGCATCCAAACATCAGAAACCTGGAAAAATTGCCAACATATACACCACGAACATGGGTGTATTTAACGTTGGAAGCCTATGAACAGAAAGGAAGAGAGATGCGGTCTTTAATCCAATATTGTTCGTGACTATGATATGCACGTTAAGCACAGGACAGATCATCTGGATGGAAAGGTGGTAAGGAATAACAGACGTCCCCATGGGCTCTCTAGAATACCTGAACTTTGGGGATCCATGAGTAAGATTGCGTCTCAGAGAACAATAAGATATGTTCTTACCAGGGGCAGACCTAACTTTGTCTATCCCAGGTCATGAGCTCAAGTCCAAATCCAGTCATAATTCAGGGAAGAGAAGTAAAAAGCTATCCTGTGCACTTATGATCACGAAGGTATGAAAACAGAAAGATATCACTTTCAAATTGGAAATACAGCCAGATACTAAAAGTTGGAATACACAACACACTCACGAACGAGCAATGAATGCAAGAAAGTAAATCCAAAGGAAAAGCAGATAGAGCCATGAAATGGAACGTCAAGAAACTCATGGGATGATGCCAAAACATTTTATGGGGAAACCATATAGGGTTAAATGCGTGCAGTTCCAAAACTTAAATACACCGAAAAAAAAAAAAAAAAAAGCAACCTAACTGGATGCCTGAAGGAACAACAAGAAGAAGAACCGAATTTCAGAGTTAAGAGAAAAAATGAAATCATACATATGATTATTGAATTAAAGAAAACACAAGCCAACCAATAGGAAAAAAAATCAGTAGATCTCACACTTCAGTTTTGAAAACATGAACAAACCGCAGAAGACATTACTGGGATAAAACAGGGAGACAAGCACACAGCTGAAAGTATGAAACCACATGAAAACTGGTAGAAAAAAAAAAAAAAAGAATAACCAAAGAGGCACATCCACACATTTATGCTAACAAATCCAAGAATAGAGAGAAAAGGTTAAGTTCCCAGACACATAGAAACTCCCAAGATTAGGTAAGGAAACCTACAAAATCTCAGCTCTCTAGTATTGACTGAAGCATTTGAAGCAGTAATCCAACACCTGCCAACACACAGAAGGCCAGGTTCAAGTCATTTTCCTGGGCCACTCTTCTAGGTATATAGCAAAGGCATTGTCCTGTCTTCTCATCGATTCCAGAGATGGAAGAGGCGGGTAGACTCCAATTTACAAGGATAAAGACCCAATTCAGTTAAGGACATTTTAAGAAAACAAATCCTATGCCATTTCAATAAGGAAAGATAAATAAAAAATAATTCTTTCCTTTTCTCCTTGTGCCTTCTTTTGGTTTGGAAAGGGCCAGATTATTTTCCTCTGAATTGTTGTTGTTGTTGTTGCTATTCTGTAGAGAAATCCTGCCTATCATCCATCATCCGTTTTTGACAGAGTATTCACGGATACTTTAGTTGCATTACGACCAACTCCTGAACACCCATTAGCAGTTCCCTCATTCCCTGCATGCGTCTCTTTTCTGTAACCCTCAGCTTGGTTCTCATGGTCCTGAGTCGCTACGGGTGGGTCTCCTTTTCTGACATTTTCCCCTTCAGTTTTCCCTTCCTTTACTAAGGGCAAAGGTATTCCTCTGGAGGCATATATTGTGGGAAGCTATATGATATTTTCCTTTGTCTGCTTGCCTTTTCGATTTCACATCAGCGAAGCATAGGACATTCATGTCAAGGCAAGGTCCAGGGGATAATTTTCGTCCATGGCTGAGTAATACTGTGCTGCCAAAATGGGCCAAACCTTCCTTATCCACTAGTCCTGCAGGAGCATTGCGTCTCAATCCAAAGGTCTGCTCGAGTGGCCTTTGCAAGCCATCAATATAGGCCATCCCTTTCCTTCTGACTAAAGAGACTTGTTAAACATATCTATACCCGTTACCACAACAAGTACAGTTAACTAATGATAACCATAGGTGCGGTACAGGCCTCTTCCTTAGAGATAGCTCTAATGCAGATTGTCACTCACCTCAAAGACTTTGCAAAGGGGTTTAAGGGAAAGCCAGGTAGACAGGCCCTAATCCCTTAGCTGCATGCTTCAGAATACTAGAAGATGAGGCCAAAGACAGCACCATGTATCGATGCCCTCACCTTTTTCTTTGAAAAGGGGATTCTGTCCCTTAGTCATCACTGACCCATAGGCAAAAGACGCTGAAAAAGGTCGCTCTCCCCACAGGATGACAAACCCCATGAAGAGCTGTTGATATCCATGAGGCCTCACTGTGTCTTGATCCCTAGAAATTGTAGTGTAAATAGGACACCTTGCCATCTCTGGGGAAATGTTGGCTTAAGGAAGCTATACTGAACGTCATATCCTTTCCTCTTTGTCTAGAAAGTGGAAGATGGACATTAACACACAAGACAACCTGGGTTCTTGCTCAAGCTCAGAGGGCTCTTGTTCTGTCCTTCCCGGGGCTTCCTAAAGCCATAGGACACCAAGGTCATGGGAGAGGGACAGCTGCTTCAGTGAAGCAAGCATCTGTGATGTCACAAAGCTTTGATGTCATTTCAGCCACTCCTCTTTAACCCACACCGCATCACAACCCTTGACTAGAGTAGTCTTGGGTGGGCCAAGAGGACCCCAAGCCGTCCCAAACCGCTGGAGCCGCCTGGATCTCTCACCCAGGTAGTTTACGAAGTGAGTCGGTTTCACTTTCTCCATGGACGAATTCGCAGTGTTTGGTCGTGACTCTCAGCACCAGCCCTCTGGACTCTGGAGAAAGGCAAGAATCCCTCATTCCATCTTAACCAGGATAGGCCAAGAATCAATCAGACTGTTAGCAAAGACTCAGTGTAGGAAATCCTGGCCTTTGTAAAGGTAGGCCCTTCCACCGAATCATGGAGCTTCTGAACAGGAAGAGGGCCACCCAAGGAAAGCTCAAAGTAAACTCCCGCAACCTTCTCAGAGACATGTCTGGAATTCAACAGGGAGTACTCGATTACCTCGAGCATCTCCAGAAACGGTGCCAACAGACCTCCCAAACTTCCAAAATGACCATGCATCCAAGGCAGACTCTACACCCTAAGATCCAGAATGGACTCATGTATGTGGAGTCCACAGGAGCAAAAGGAGAACATGTTGGAAGAGATCCATATCCCAAATGAAGCCATCTGAAAGACATCCGTACCCGTTTCAGGAAGACAACTTATATGACCAAAAGGACTCATTGAAGAGGATTTGAATGTGGAAGAACCTTGAGCACTCCCTCAGGGTGGAGCAGCTACCCTCTGTGGAACTGCATGGAGATGTGGCAGCACAAGCCTGCCTTCACCATCTCATGACCATCCCCCAAATGGTTTCATGATATAAGCAAACAGTGCCTCTTGCAGAAGATGGGCATGTTGTAATATAGCCAGGAGAGGATGTACAATGTGTCAACAAGGGGTCAGTACAGCGCAACAGACAGCGGATGCTGCAGGTTGGTGAGGAGATCCAGGAAGACAAAGAACAGGAGATTGAACATGGGAGCTCTGAGAGAAGGTCGACCATTTTAGGATGGTGGGAGGTTCTCGGTACCTGGCTACCCTCCATAGGTCCAAATTCAATTAAACATCCTCTGGCCCCAGTCAATTATTGTGCCTGGTTTTGTTTTTGTTTTCTTATCAATATATGCACATGCACGTATTGGACAGAGAGGCAGGGAGATCACAGTGAGGGGGTGGAGCTGGAGAGGGAGAAGCTTACTTGCCCCTGAGCAGAGAACCTAAGAACAGAGTCAATGCCAAGGCCCTGGAATCATGAGTTGATCTGAAGGCCGCCTCTGAACTGATGTATACAACCCGGGACCCAACCATTGACTTCCGAATACCTCCTGTTTCTAGACAAGAACCGCTGCTCTGTCATTGTTCATAAGTACAGGGGATAAGGTTTTGTCTTGGGCTGGTGTTGCTTCAGCTATCTGGCTTGCTTTGAGAGCTGGTATAGCTTTTCCTCTTGAAGTCAAGACTGGGCTATGGACAAACTATTCTCCAATGCCTATTTGCCTAAAGAGAATTCCTCCATGCCTAGATTTCCCAGGGGGAATTACACAATGTCTTTTGGCGCTCTGCTTCTGTATAAGTTGATGAGAATCACCTGTGCCTCTGATTCTGGACTTCTGTTCCTGCTCCCAGATTATTGTCATTTTCAGCCCCGAATTCTCAAATCCATGTTCAGCCCTCTTTTCTTTCTCTCACTCTTACTTCTCCTACAAGAGGCACCTCTTTCAATTCCTTGGAGTTGATGATTCCCTAAACTCATTCTCATGTTCCATCATTTTTCCTACTCTCAAGAATTTGCTTCCTTATTTTCTAGGCTTGTTCTTCCATGTCACTAATTGGATCCTCTACCTCGGCCATGTTCCCGGACATTGCATCCAGTCTCCTACCAATCTTCTCTTCAGTAGCTCTTTATGTTCTTTTATATTTTTAGTTTTATCTCTGTGGTTCGAGACTCTCTGATATCTTCTATGTTTTCTGATGTACAGGGAGTATCCAGGCCGCTGCTTTCAATCCCCTTAGGCTTTTTATATGTAGAGATTTCACCCCGATTGCCTAGCCTGGATAATTTCTTGTTCTTTTACCTTGGCATCAATTGATTCTTCCATCTTTGCCTTGGAACTAGGTCTCTGTATACCTCTCCGTATTTGAATATCTCATTCTGTCTTCTATCCTGAGGTTAATTTCTTTATAAAGATGAGATCCCAGAGTGACCAAGGGCTGACCCTTCAGGGATTTTGGTGTGTGTTTGTGTATGTGTATGGCATGCATGCCATCTGTTGTGTACGTCTGACCCTTCCTTGAGATCAGTCGACTGCTAGGGCCCTCCTTTCCTGACGTTTGATGTGTTTTTGGTCTGGGCTGAATATGCTGAGGTTTACCTAGGTGGGCTCTGGTGTGCCTGTGAAAGGAGACATTCCACCAACTCTAAAGAATGCAGGCCTGCACAATGCTGTGTTCAGAAGAGAGCATGTGGTCAAGGCTTTCTTCTCGTGCCCAATGGGAGAGTCTGTTCTTCGTGGACTAAGCATCTTGGACTGAGGAAGTCAGTCCTCCAAGTGTTCCATGGTTGGGATTTCGTGTTGGCAGGCTTGGCAGCAAATGTCCTCACTGTCCTTCTTGGCCAATAGCTCTGTCTTGATGCTGCTGGTGAGAGAGCCCTAAATTTCTTATGCCCCCATTGAGTCATTTCCACGAACACTGCCTCTCATGGATGCACTGCCAGGTACCACCATCTTCCCACTGCTTCTCCTGGTATTGTCTCTGATCATTGTCTCCAGGCTGTCTGCACCTGGTTGCTTGTTGGTGTCCTATGCAGGAAAAACGTGGTGTTCTTTCGAGCCAATGTCTGCCAAGTCTGCTGATTTGAAAAATTAAGCCCTCACGACTTGTGTTTCAAGAACTTGTGCCCTTCAGATCCTATGCTCATAACAGCCAATGGCACTGGGATACAGGTTCCTTGTGGTTTCCCAGTGAGCCCTGCTTTCCTGTGCATTTGTCCTTTGAATGGTATCTCTGCCCTCTGATGCATGAACCACACAAATCTCCACTGAGCCATGTCTCCAACCTTCTCCCTTAGTCTCTGCGACTTCCATTCTCTTCGCTGTGGAGATTACTTTGTAGGCTTCAGGTCAATATCCACCCTGTTGCAGTTTATGTTGTCTTCTTTCTGTTGCTTTCATGGCTGAAGACAAACACGAGGTTATTAGACACTACTACCATCTCACTGTCCTACATGTCACCACAAATTCTTACTAAGACATAAGCCAGAATGAATTCTTCCACATGTCTCATGTGGCAGGGTTGCGGAGACCATTGGGCTTCAACACATCTATCATTCTCAAAAAGAAAACAAACAGACTGTTTGTCTCAGAAGGACAAAAAAACCAGAAGATTTCACTGCCTCAAGACAGTCAAGAAATATATGAAAAAGCAAGGGATATAGGGACAAAAAATCTATTCTTATGAGGCACAAAAATTTGGTGTTTGTTTGAAGGCAGTTTTGTGAGAATACGTGTTTTTCGAAGAGGAAAATAGATCATGTCCCTTGCAGAAGATGTTCCGAAATGAATGGAATGTGATTTTTCAAGGCATCTCAAATTCAGTTGCTATCCTTAAGAGACCGAATTCTTATCACTTGAAATTTAATTATAAGTGTTATGTGAAACACACACAGACCACACACACATTAACACTGGCACATGCACACACACCTGAACACACTCACAGATAAGACACGCAAAAGAGGGAGAAGAAGTCAGAATCACACTAAGGAAGCAACCCCAAAGAAAATACCATAAAGGGGAAATGCAAAGAGAATCCAAGTCAGAAGCCAACTGAAATGAGAATGTGAACTACTTACCTATCAATAATTCATTCAGTATTCAGGATTAAAGACTCCCGACAATACAAGCACTTCATAAGTGTGCTTGAAATCACCAAAAAAAAAAAAAAAAGGCAAAAAAGATCCATAAGAAAACAAAAATATTAAAAAGCTCGACCTTCTGTTGACAATAGGAAATTTCCTTCCTATATAAACATACATATGGCTTGAAAGTGAAGATATTGGGAAAACGTAGGTTACACTATTGCCAAGGGGAAGAGAGCCAAAGTGATTGTGCCTACGTCAAATGGAGCGATTTGATGCCTCCGAGTGACAAAAGATTAGCAGAAGGTGTTTTGTCTTGATGGAGCATCCAAACACCAGAAACCTGGAAGAATTGCCAACATAGGGGCGCCTGGGTGGCTCAGTGGATTAAGCCGCTGCCTTCGGCTCAGGTCATGATCTCAGGGTCCTGGGATCGAGTCCCGCATCGGGCTCTCTGCACGGCAGGGAGCCTGCTTCCCTCTCTCTCTCTGCCTGCCTCTCCATCTACTTGTGATTTCTCTCTGTCAAATAAATAAATAAAATCTTTAAAAAAAAAAAAAGAATTGCCAACATATACACCAAAAACATTGGTTTATCTAAACGTTGGAAGCATATGAACAGAGAGGAAGGGAGATGGGGACTTTAATCCAATATTGTTGGGGACTATGATATCCACGTTAAGCACAGCACAGATCATCGGGATGGAAAAGTGTTAAGGAATAACGGACGTCCACATTGGCTCTCTAGACCTCCTGAGCTTTGGGGATCCATGAGTAAGATTGCGTATCTGAGGAGCATAAGATATGTTCTTCTCAAAGGCAGACCAAACTTTGTATATCACAGGTCATGATCTGGAGTCCAAATCCAGTGGTAATTAATGGAAGAGAAGTCAAAACCTATCCGGTGCACTTATGATCATGAAGGTATGAAAACGGGAAGATATCACTTTCAAATTGGAAATACAGCCAGACACTAAAAGTTGGAAAACACAACACGTCACAAAATAGCAATGAATGTAAGAAAGAAAATCCAAAGGAAAAACAGAAAGAGCTATGAACAAAGGAATGTCAAGAAACTTATGGGGTGATGCCAAAACATTTCATGGGGAAACCATATAGGGATAATGCATGCATTTCCAAAATTTAAAACACCAAAAAAAAAAAAAAAAAAAGTAAAGCAACCTACCTCGATGCTGAAGGAACAAGAAGAAGAAGAACCAAATTCCAAAGTTAACAGAAAAAATGAAATAATGCATATAGTTATCGAAATAAAGAAAATACAAACAAACCAATAGGAAAAAAAATCAGGAGATCTCACAATTCAGTGTCTTAATCATGAAGAAACTGCAGAAGCCATTACTGGGATAAAAAGGGAGACAAGAACACAGCTGAAAGTATAAAACAAATTGAGAACTGGTAGAAAGGAAAAAAGAATATCCTAAGAGACACATCCACACATTTATGCTAGCAAATCCAAGACCGGAGAGAAGAGGATAAATTATCAGACACATAGCAACTCCCAAGATTAGGTCAGGAAACCTACAAAATCTCAGCTCTCTAGTAGTGACTGAAGCGTTTGAATCAGTAATCCAACACCTGCCAACACACAGAAGGCCAGGTCCAAGTCATTTTCCTGGGCCACTCTTCTAGGTATTGAGCGAAGGCATTGCCATGTCCTCTCATCGATTCCAGAGATGGAAGAGGCGGGTAGACTATAAGTCACAAGGATAAAGACACAATTCAGAGAAGGACATTTTGGTAAAGCAATCCCATGTCATTTCAATAAGGAAAGATAATAAACAATATAATGCTTTCCTTTTCTCCCTGTGACTTCCTTTGGTTTTGAAAGGGCCAGATTATTTTCCTCTGAATTTTTGTTGTTGTTGTTGTTGCTGTTTTGTTGAGAAAGCCTGCCTATCATCCATCATCCGTTTTTGACAGAGTATTCACGGATGCTTTAGTTGCATGTACGTCCCAGTGCTCCTCCTAATATATGCCACAACTCCTGAACACCCCTTTAACAGTTCTCTTTTCTGTAACACTCAGCTTGGTTCTCAGAGTCCTGAGTCACTCCTGGTGGTTCTCATTCTCTGACTTCTTGCCCTTCAGTTTTCCCTTCCTTTACTAAGGGCCAAGGTATTCCTCCCGAAGCACATATTGTGGGAAGCCATATGACATTTCCCTTTGTCTGCTTGCCTTTTCCATTTCCCATCAGCAGGGTATGGGACATTCATGTCAAGGCAAGGTCCAGGGGTTCATTTTCTTCAACGGCTGAGAAATACTGTGTTGCCAAAATGGACTGAACCTTCCTTATGCACTAGTCCTTGTAAGGGCATTGTGGCTCATTCCAAAGGTCTGCTCGAATGGGCCTTGCAAGTCGTCAGTATAGGCCGTCCCTTTCATTCTGACTAAAGAGACTTGGTCTGCGTGTCTATACCCGGTACCACAACAAGTATAGTTAATTAATGATGACAACGGGTGCAGTCCAGGCCTCTCCCTTAAGAGTTAGCTGTGATGCCGAAGGTCAGTCACCTCGAAGACTTTGCAAATGTAATTAAGGGAAAACCAGGGAGACAGAGCCCTAATCCCTGGCCATGCATTTCAGAACACTAGGAGATGAGGCCACAGACAGCACCGGATATCGAAGCCCTCACCTTTTTCCTCGAAAAGGGACCTTCCAACCTTACTCATCACTGACCCATAGGCAAAAGACGCTGACAAAGGACGCTCTCACCCACAGGATGACAAAACCCACGGAGAGCTGTTGTCTCCTGTGTCTTGAGCTCTCTAGAGATTTTAGTGGAAATAGGACACCTTTCCGTATCTGGGGAAATGTTGGCTTAAAGAAAGGTAAACTGAACGTCATTTTCTTTCTTCTTAGTCTAGAAAGGGGAAGTGGGACATTAACCCCCAAGACAACCTGAGTATTTCATCAGACTCAGAGGGCTCTTGTTCTGTCCTTCCCGGGGCTTCCTACCTAAAGCCATAGGACGCCAAGGTCATTGGAGAGGGACAGCTGCTACAGTGAAGCCAGCATCTGTGATGTCACAAAGCTTTGAGGTCATAGCAACCACTCCTCATCAACCCACGCCTGATCACTACACTTGGCTGGAGTAGTCATGGGTGGGACAAGAGGACACCAAGCCGTCCCAAACTGCTGGAGCTGCTTGGGTCTCAAATCAAGGCAGTTTGCAATGCGAGTTGGTGTCACCTTCTCCATGGCCAAGTTCGTAGTGTTTGGTCATGACTGTCAGCTCCAGTCCTCTGGACTCCAGAGAAAGGCAATCATCCACCATTCCATCTTAACCACGACAGGCCTAGAAACATTGTGGCCTCAAGCAAAGACTCAGGGGAGGAAATCTGAGCCCGGCAAAAGGGTCAGGCCCTCCCACTTTATCACGGTGCTTCTGAACAGGAAAATGGCCACCCAAGGAGAGCTCCAAATGAACCCCCGCAACCGTGCCAAAGCATGTCTGGAGTCTTCCACAGCGAGGACACGAGTACCTTGAGCGTCTCCACAAACGGTGCCAACAAGGCCTCCCAATCTTCAAAAATGACCATGCATCAAGGCAGACCCTTATCCTTAGGTCCAGGATGGACTCATGTACTTGGAGTCCACAGGAGCAAACAGAGAGCATGTTTGAAGAGACCTAAAACCCAAGTGAAGCCATCTGAAAGACTTCCTAACCGTTTCAGGAAGACAACTTTTATGTTCAAAAGGACACATTGAAGAGGATTCTAATGTGGAAGAACCTTGAGCACTCCCTCAGGTTGGAGCAGCTACCCTCTGAGGAACTGCATGGAACTGTGGCAGCACAAGCCTGCATTCACCCTCTCATGATCATCCCCAAATTGTTTCATGAGATAAGCAAACAGTGCCTCTTGCAGAAGATGAGCATGTTCTAATGGAGCCCAGAGAAGATGCACAATTGTTATCAAGGGGTCAGTACAGCACGACAGACAGCAGATGCTTCAGGTTGGTGAGGAGATCCAGGGAGACAAAGAGCAGTAGAATAAATGAGGGAGCTCGAAGCGAAGGTCGGGAATTTTAGGATGGTGAGAGGTTCTCTGTACCTGGCTACCCTCCACAGGAATGTAGGCCCAAATTCAAGAAAACATCCTCTGGCACCAATCAATAAATGTACCCTGGTTTTGTTTTTGTTATCTTGTCAAATTATACACATGCACGTATTGGACAGATAGACAGAGAGATCGCAATCAGGGGTTGGAGCTGGAGAGGGAGAAGCTTACTTGCCCCTGAGCAGAGAACCTGAGACCACACTCATTGCCAAAACGCTGGAATCATGAGTTGATCTGAAGGCCGCATCTGAACTGATGGACACAACAAGGGACCCAACCTTTGACTTCTGAATACCTCCTGGTTCTAGACAAGAACCGCTGCTCTGTCATTGTTCAGAAATGCAGGGGATAAGGATTTTGGCTTGGCCGGGTGTTGCTTGAGCTATCCGGCCTGCTTCGAGAGCTGGTATAGCTTTTCCTCTTGAAGTCAGTGACTGGGCTATGGAGAAACGATTCTCCGATGCCTATTTGCCTAAAGAGAATTCCTACATGCCTAGATTTTCCAGGGGGAAGGACATTATGTCTTTTGGTACTCTGCTTCTTTGGAAGGTGATGGTAGTATCTCCTTGCCTCTGATTGTGGACCTCTGTTTGTGCTACCAGATGAGGGTCATTTTCAGCCCCGATATCTCAAATCCATGTTCAGCCCTCTTTCTTTCACTCACTCTTACTTCTCCTACAAAAGGCACCTCTTTCAATTCCTGGAAATGATGATTCCCTAAGCTCATTGTCATGTCCCGTCATTCTTCCTTCTCTTTTAGAATTTGCTTCCTTTTTTCTAGACTAGTTCTTCCAGGTCACTCATTGGATCCTCTACCTCTGCCATGTTCCCACACTGCATCCAGTCTCCTACCAATCTTCTCTTCAGGAGCTATTTATGTTCGTTTATCTTTATCAGTTTATCTCTGTGGTTTGAGACTCTCTGATATCTTCTATGTTTTCTGATGTACAGGAAGTATCCAGGCCGCTCCTTTCTATACCCCATCGGGCGTGTTCTATGTAGAAGTTTCTCTCTGATTGCCTAGCCGTGTTCATTTCTTGTTCTTTTACCTTAGCATCAGTTGATTCTTCCATCTTTGCCTTGGATATAAGTCTCTGTCTTCCTCTCCGTATTCTGAAAGCTCATTCTTTTTCCATACTGAGGTTAATGTCTTTAAGAAGAGGAAATCCGGGAGTGACCAAGTGCTGGCCCTTAAAGGATGATGGGTTTGTGTGTGTGTGTGTGTGTGTGTGTGTGTGTGATGCATGCCATCTGTTGTTGTGTTCTTGCTGTCCCTGTCCTTGAGACCATTCAACTGCAAGGGCCCTCCTTGTCTGGCGTTTAGTGTGTTTGGGGCCCGGGCTGAATATGCTGAGGTTTTGCTTAGTAGGATCTGGTGTGTGTGTGAAAGGAGACATTCCACAACCCAATAGAATGCAGGCCTGCAGAATGCTGTGTTCAGAAGAGAGCATGTGGTCAAGGCATTCTTCTTGTCCCCTATGGGAGAATGTGTTCTCCTTGGACTAAGCATCTAGGACTGAGGAAGGCAGTCCTCCAAGTGTTCCACGGTTGGGTTTTCGTGTTGGCAGGGTAGGCAGCAAATGTATCACCATCCTGTCTTGGCCAGTAGCTCGGTCCTGTTGCTACTGGTTTGAGAGCCAAACATTTCTTATGCACCCATTGAATCATTTCCACAAACACTGCCTCTCACGGATGCACTGCCAGGTCCCACTCTCCTCCAACTTTATCTCCTGGTATTGTTTCTGATCATGGTCTCCAGGCTGTCTGCTGGTGTCCCCTCCAAGAAAAACACGGTGTTCTTTCGAGTCAATTTCTGCCAAGCCTGCTGATCTGAAAACTCCAGCCCTCAACAATTTTGTTGTCAAGAACTCAGACCCTCCGTTCGTCACAGCCAATTGCACTGGGAAACAGGTTCCTTGTGGGTTCCTTGTGGGTTCCTTTGTCCTTTGCATGGGTCACTGCCCTCTGATGCACGAACCACCCAAATCTCCCATGAGCCATGTCTCCAAACTTCTCCCATAGTTTCTGCGACCTCCGATCTCTTACTCTGTGGAGTTTACTGTGTAGGGTTCAGGTCAATTTCCACCCTGCTTCCGTTATTGTTGTCATCTTCCTTTTGCCTTCATGGCTGAAGACAAGCACGAGGTTATTAGACACTACTACCATCTCACTGTCCTCCATGTCACCGCAAATTCTTACTGAGACATAAGCAAGAATGGATTCTTCCACATGTTTCATGTGACAGGCTTGCAGAGAGCTTTGGGCTCCTTCATATCTATCATTCTCAGAAAGAAAACAAACAGACGATTTCACTCCCTCAAGACAGTCAAGAAACATATGAAAAATAAGGGGTATAGGGACAAACAATACGATTCTAATGAGGCACACAAAATGTGGTGTTTGTTTGAAGGCAGTTTTGTGAGAATACGTGTTTATGGAAGAGTACAAATGATGACATTCCTTGCAGAAGATGTTCTTGAAACGGATGGAATGTATTTTCAAGGCATGTCAAATTGAATTGCTAACCTTAAGAGACCCAATTCCTACCTCTTGAAATTTAATTATAACTTTTTTGTGAAAAACACACAGACCACGCACACATTAAGACATGCACATGCACACACACACGAACACACACACAGAGAAGACACGCGAAAGAGGGGGAGGAAGTGAGAGATCGCACTAATGAAGCATCCCCAAAGAAAATACCATAAAAGGGAAAGGCACAGAGAATTCAAGACAGAAGTCAACCGAAATGAGAAAATGAACTTCTTACCTAACAATAATTCATTCAGCATTCAGGACGAAAGTCTCCCGTCAATTCTAACATTTTGTAGGTGTGGTTTTACCTCTTTGTTTAGGTTTATTCCCAGGTATCTTAAGCTTCTTGGTGCTATAGTAAATGGAATTGATTCTCCTAATTCCCTTTCGGTATTTTCATTGTTAGTGTAAAAGAAAGCCTCTGTTTCTATACATTGACTTTGTATCCTGACACATTACTGAATTGCTATATGAGTTCTATTAGTTTGCGGGGTGGAGTCTTTTGGATTTCCCATATAAAGAATCATGTCATGTGCAAAGAGAGGAACTTAATTTCTTCATTGCCAATTTGGATACCTTTTATTTCTCTCTGTTGTCTGATTGCTATTGCTAGGACTTCTAATATTTTGTTGAACTAGATTGGTGAGAGTGGGTTTACTTAAGTTTCTGATCTCAACAGGAAGGCTGCAAGCTTTTTACCATTGACAATGATATTTGCTGTGAGTCTTTCATAGATTTGATGAAGTTCATGAATGGTCCTTCTATCCTTATACTTTGAAGAGTTTTGATCAGGAACGGATGCTAGATTTTGTCCAATGCTTTTTCTGCATCAATTGAGAGGACCATGTGGTTCTTCTCTCTTCTCATATTGATTTGTTCTATCACATTGATTGATTTGCAAATGTTGAATCATCCTTGTAGCCCACGGATGAATCCCACCTGGTAATGGTGGATTTTTTTTTTTTTTTAATTTGCTGTTGGATCCTGTTCTAGGATCTTGCTGAGAATCTTAGCATCCATATTCATCAGTGATATTGGTCTAAAATTCTCTTTTCTGATAGGGTCCTTGCCTGGTTAAAGGATCAGGGTAATGCTGGATTCATAGAAAGAGTCTGGAAGTTTTTCTTCTGGTTCAATTTTTGAAACAGCTTCAGGAGAATAGGTGTTATTTCTTCTTTGAAAGTTTGGTAGAATTTCCCAGGGAATCCCTCAGGTACTAGGCTCTTGTTTTTTGGGAGGTTTTTGATCACTGCTTAAATCTAGTTAATAGATATCGTTCTATTCAGGTTGTTAATTTCTTCCTGGTTCAATTTTGGGCATTTAAAATTTTCCAGGAATGCATCTATTTCATCTAGATTGCTTAGCTTATTGGCATATAACTATTGATAATAACTTCTGATAATTGTTTCCTTGGTGTTAGTTGCTATCTCTCCCTTTTTATTCATAATTTTATTAATTTTGGCTTTATTTCTTTCCTTAAGATTAGTGTGGCCAATTGTTTGTCGATCTTATTGATTCTTTCAAAAAACCAACTTTAGTTTCATCGATACATTCTACTGTATCTCTGGTTTCTACCTCATTGATCTCAGCTCTAATCTCGATTATTTTCCTTCTTATGTATGGAGTTGGTTTGATTTGTTGTTGGTTCTCCAGTTCATTAAGGTGTAGAGACAGCTGGTGTATTCTGGATTTTTACATATATTTTGAGGGAAGCTTGGATGGATATGTATTTCTCCATTACGACCATCTTTGCTGTATCCCATAGGTTTTGGACCAAAATGTCTTCATTCTCATTGTTTTCCCTGAATTGTTTGAGTTCTTCTTTGATCTCCTGGTTGATTCAAGATTTCGTCTTTTTAAAAATTTTTAAAGTAATTCATTCATTATTTTTATCAATATATAACTTATTTTTATCCCCAGTGTGAATCGCCAAGTTTACACAATTCACAGGACTAATCATAGCATATACCCTCTCCGAAGTCCATATCCTCACCACCCTCTCCTGTCCCCCTTCACCCCAGCAACCCTCAGTCTAGTTTTTGAGATTGAGTCCTTTATTGTTTGTCTCCCTCCCAATCCCATGTTCTTTCATTTGTTCTTTTCGTACTCCCCAAACTCCCCACATTGCATCTCCAATTCCTCATATCAAGGAGATCATATGATAGTTATCTTTTTCCGATTGGCTTATTTTGTGAAGCATAATACCCTCTAGTTCCATTCACGTCATTGCAAATGGCAAGATTTCTTTTCTTTTGATGGTTGCAGAGTATTACATTGTTCTTTGTGTGTTGAGTTTTCCAAGCTCTTTATACATATTGGATACTAGCCCTTTATTGGATATGTCATTTGCAATATCTTCTCCCAGTTTGTCAGTTGTCTTTTGGTCTTGCTCACTGTTTCCTTTTGATCTTGATGAAATCACAATAGTTCATTTGTTTCCTTGCTTCTGTTGACTTTGGTGATATTCTTAGAAAGATGTTGCTGCGGTTGAGGTCAAAGAGCATGCTGCCTCTGTTCTCCTCAAGGATTTTGATGAAATCCTTTCTCACATTGAGGTCTTTCATCCATTGGGAGTCTATTTTTGTGTGTGGTGATCCAAGCATTCTTAACCAAGGAGCTCTTTAGCTTCCAGGTGTTTGAGTTCCTTAGAAACGTTTTCATGTGATTGATCTCCAGTTTCTAAGCATTGTGATCTGAGAATATGCAGGGAATATTCTCATTCTTTTGGTATAGGTTGAGTCCTGATTTGTGAGCCAGTATGTGGTCTATTCTTGTTAATGTTCTATGTGCACTTGAGAAAATGAGTATTCTGTGGTTTTAGGGTGGAATATTCTGTATATATCTATGAGGTCCATGTGGTCCAATGTGTCATTTAATGCTTTCTTTATGGATTTTCTGCTTGGATGATGTTAGGCAGGTTACGATCTCCTACTATAATGTATTCATGTCAATATGACTCTTTATCTTGACTAACAGTTTCTTATGTAATTGGCTGTTCCTATATAGGGGGCATAGATATTTACAATTGTTAGATCGTCTTGGTGGATAGTGAGTGAGATCCATGTGCACTTGAGAGAATGAGTGTTCTGTTGTTTTAGGGAGGAATGTTCTGTATATATTTATGAGGTCCATCTGGTCCAATGTGTCAGTAAATGCTATTGTTTCTTTATGGATTTTCTTCTTGGATGATCTGTCTATTTATAAAAGAGGTGTGTTAAGATCTCCTACTATTAATGCATTCATATTAATATGACATTTTATCTTGATTAACAGTTTTCTTATGTAATTGGCTGCACCCATATTGGGGGCAGAGCTATTTACAGTTGTTAGATCATCTTGGTTGATAGTCCCTTTTAAGAATTATGTAATGTCCTTCTGTATCTCTGACTATAGTCGTTAGTTTAAAATCTAATTAATCGGATATGAGAATTGCTACGCCAGCGTTCTATTGAGTACATTGGCATGAAAGATGTTTCTCCGTCTTTTCACTTTCAGTCTGGGTGTATCTTTAGGTTCAAAAGTGTCTCGTAGACAACGTATGGACGGATCCTGTCCTTTTATCCAACCTGCAACCCTGTGCCATTTTTGGGGGGCACATTTAGGCCTTTCACATTGAGAGTGATTATTGATAGATATGTTTTTATTGACATTGTGTGACCTTTGAAGTCTATCTTTCTGTAAATTGTCTCTATATTTCTGTTCAATGCTATTCTTAGGATTTTTTCCTCTTTTATAGAACCCCCATTAATATTCATTCAGTGTCGGCTTGGTAGTTGCATTGTCTTTTAAGCCTTGCCGGTCTTGGAAACTCTTTATCTCTCCATCCATTTTGAAACTCAGTCTTGCTGGATAAAGTATTCCTGGCTGCATGTTCTTCTCATTTAGTGCCCTGAATATATCTTTCCAGGCCTTTCTTGCTTGAGACGTCTCTGTGGAGAGGTCTGACGTGATTCTGATGGGCTTTCCTCTGTAAGTAAGGAACCTCTATGTACTAGTGGCTTTCAAAAGATTATACCTTCAATTATGATTCCTCAATTTGACTATCAGTTTTCTTGATGGGTTGTTTTTGTTATCTATAATCTTGGGAGGAGACCGTTAGGCGTCTAGTACATGATTGCTGGTTCAATATGTGAGATTGGGAAATTTTTCATGAAGAACTTGTTTCACTAGATCTTTGAGACTTCTTTCTTTATCCTTCCCTTCAGGGATTTCGATAATTCTGACGTTGGAACGTTTCATGGCATCATTTATTTCCCTCATTCTTTTTCATGGTTTCTAAGCTGTTTGTTCACCATAGTATTAAAAGTCCTAGCAACAGCAGTTCAGACTACAAAGAGAAATAAAAGGTATCCAAATTGGAAATGAAGAATTCACTCTTTCTCTTTGCAGATAACATGATTCTTTATATGGAAAACCCAAGATACTCCACCCCCAAACCACTAGAACTCATACAGCAATTCATCAACTTGGCAGGATACAAAGTGAATGTGAATAAATCAGTGGTTTTCTTGTACACTAACAATGAAAATACAGAAAAATAAATTAGAGTATCAATTCAATTTAAAGGAATAGTACTCGAGGAACTACAGAACACTCATGAAAATAATTGAAGAAGACACAAAAATATGGAAGACCATTTCATGCTCTTGCATCAAAAGAATAAACAGTGTGAAATTGTCTATACTGCCTAGAGCAATGTATTCTTTTAATGCCATTCCAATCAAAATTCCTCTGGTATTCTTCAAAGAGATGCAACAAATAATCCTAAATTTTGAATGGAATCAGAAGAGACCCTGAATCGCTAAGGAAATGTTGAAAAACAAAAATTAAACTGGGGGCATCACGTTACTTGATTTCAAGCTTTACTACAAAGCTGTGATCACCAAGACAGAATGGTCCTGACATAAAAAATAGACACATAGACCAGTGGAATAGAATAGATAGCCCAAATATGGACCCTCAACTCTATGGGCAAATAATCTTCGACAAAACAGGAAAAAATATACAGTGGTAAAAATACAGTCTCTTCAATAAATGGTGATGGAACACTGGAAAGCTATATGTAGGAGAATGAAACTCCACCATTCTCTTACACCATACACAAAGATAAACTCAAAATGGATAAAAGTCCTCAACGTGAGACAGGAATCCATCAGCATCCTAGAGGAGAATATAGGCAGTAATCTCTCTATTTGAACCACAGCAACTTCTTTCAAGATATACATTGAGATATCAACTTACACCAGTTAGAATGGCCAAAATTAGCAAGACAGGAAACAACATGTGTTGGAGGGTATTTGGAGAAAGGGGAAGCCTCTTCCACTGTTGGTGGGAATGCAAGTTGGTGCAGCCTCTTTGGAGAACAGTGTGGAGTTTCCTCAAGAAATTAAAAATGGAACTTCCCTATGACTCTGCCATTGCACTCCTGGGTATTTACCCCAAAGATACAGATGTAGTGAAAAGAAGGGCCATCTGTACCCCAATGTTTATAGCAGCAATAGCGGGTCGCCAAACTGTGGAAAGAACCAAGATGCCCTTCAACAGACAAATGGATAAGGAAGATGTGGTCCATATACACTATGGAGTATTAGGACTCCATCAGAGGGACGAATACCCAACTTTTGTATCAACATGGATTTGACTGGAAGAGATTATGCTGAGTGAAATAAGTCAAGCAGAGAGAGTCAATTATCATATGGTTTCACTTATTTGTGGAGCATAACTAAAAGCATGGAGGACATGGGTAGTTAGAGGGAAAGGGGTCAAAATCAAAAGCTTCTGCACAGACAAGAAAACAAAGAGGCAACCCACGGAGTGGGAGAAGATATTTGGAATTGACAGTACAGACAAAAGTTTGATATCCACGATCTATGAAGAACTCCTCAACCTCAACTCGCACAAAACAGACAATCATATCAAAAAATGGGCAAATGATATGAACAGACATTTCTCCAATGGAGACATACAGAGAGCTGTCAGACACATGAAAAAATGTTCATCATCACCAGTCATCAGGGAGATTCAAATGAAAAGCACATTGAGATATCACCTTACACCAGTTGAATGACCAAAATTAGCAAGATAGGAAACGTGTGTTGGAGGGGATGTGGAGAAAGGGGAACCCTCTTACACTGTTGATGGGAATGCAAATTGGTACAGCCTCTTTGGAGAACGGTATTGAGATTTCTCAAGAAATAAAAAATGGAGCTTCCCTATGACTCTGCAGTGAAAAGAAGGGTCATCTGTAACCCAAAGTTTATAGCAGCAATTCCCAAGGTCGCCAAACTGTGGAAAGAACCAAGATACCTTCAAGGGATGAATAGATAAGGAAGATATGGTTCATATACAGTATGGAGTATTATGCCTCCATCAGAAAGGATTAATACCCAACTTTTATAGCAACATGGATGGGGCTGGAAGAGATTATTCTAGTGAAGTAACTCAAGCAGAGAGAGTCAAGTATCATATGGTTTCACTTACTTCTGGAGCATAACAAATAACATGGAGGACTTGAGGAGTTAGAGAGTAGAAGGGAGAGACTATGGACTCTGAAAAACAATCTTTGGGGTTTGAAGTGGCAGGGGGTGTGAGGTTGGGGGAACCAGGTGGTGGATATTATAGAGGCCATGTATTACATGTAGCACTGGGTGTGGTGCAAAAATAATGAATACTGTTATGCTGAAAATTTAAAAAAAATAGAAAAAAGAATGGGCTTTTTGAATACAGAGAAGAAGAGAGATATCTAGATCCAATGCAAAATGGAAGAATCAACTGATGCTGAAGGCAAAGAAGAAATGATCATGACCAGGCAATCGAAGTGGAACCTGTACATGTAACACGACCGCAAAAAGATGGAAAGCAGCAGCCAGGATACTCACTGTACATCAGAAAAACACAGAAGGCATTAGGGAGTCTTGAACCACAGAGATAAAAGTGATAAAAATAAAATAATATAAATTAATAAAATAAAATAAAGAGTCTCTGATGAAAGGATTGGTAACAGACTGCAGGCAAATCTCAAGAACCTGGAAGAAGCAGAGGATCAAATTAGTGTCCTGGATGACAAACACTGGAAAATAAGGAAGCAAAGCCAATGAAAAAGTGAAGAATGATGGGATATGACAATGAGATTAGGGAAATCATCAGCTCCAAGGAATGGAAAAAGGTGTTTATTATAGGAGACCTAGGAGCGAGAGAAGAAAGAGGGCCAGATATTTCTTTGAGAAATCAGAACTGAAATTGTCCCTCATCTGGGAGCAGAAACCGAGATCCATATTAAGAGTCAGAGAGGTGTCCCATAACCATCAACAGAAGTAGAGCAACCGAAGACATAGTGTCATTCCCCCTGCCAAGCTAGCAATGGTGGGATACTCTTTACCCAACTATGCATGGGGAAGTAGTGTGTACATAGCCAAGTCACTTACTTCAAAACAAGTTATAGCAGGTCTAGAAGCAGGTCATATGGAGCAAGCAACACCTGACCAAGCATTTTCTGAACAATACAGAGAAGTGGTTCTTGTCTAGAACTGTGAGGTATTAAAAAGACAAAAGTTTGGGCCACTGTGTGTCCATCAGTTCAGTGGCGGGCTTTACTCATCTCATGATCCAAGGGTCTTGTCTCAGAGTATGCTAAGAGGCAAGTCTGATCCCCCCTCTCCAGTGCCACTACCTGACGGTAATCTCTCTGTTTCTCTGTCAAATATGTGCATGTGCATCATTTGATAAAAAACAAATACAAAAACAAAAACATTTTACAAGGATTGACTGAGGCCAGAGGATGGTTTATTTAATTTAGAACTAGGTCCCCATGGAATGCAGCCAGGTATAGAGTACTTCCCACCATGCTAAAATTCTAGACCTTAGGTCTGAGCTCCCTTGTTCATTCTTCTATTATTTGTCTTCCTGGATCTCCCCTCCAACCTGTAGCATACGGTGGGACTGTAGCATACAGTGGGACTGTCTGTCCCAATGTAATGGCCTTTTGTTGTCACATTGTTCATCCTCTCGGGGCTCCATGAGAACATGCCCATCTTCCTTAAGAGGCACTGTTTGCTTATCATCTGAAGCCATTTGGGGATAGTAATGAGAGGTTTAATGCAGTCTTCTGCTGCCATTTCTCCATTCAGTTTCCCAGAGGTAGCTGCAAAACCTGGTGGGAATGCTCAAGATTCTTCAACATTTGAATCTCCTTCAATACGTCCTTTTGGAGATACACGTTTTCATCTTGAAATGGGAAATATTGTCTTTCTTTTGGCTTCACTTGTGCTATAGGTCTCTTCCATGCTATGTGTATCTTTAGTGGAAAAAAATCTCCTATGGGCAACAGAAGGACAAGCCTGTTTTGTTTTTGCTGTTTTCTTGTGGACCTTTTTTGCCTTTTTTTTTAACTTTTAAATATTCATCTTTCCAAAAATCTGTTTATAGGGAAATGAGAATTTAGTCCTGAATACTTTAACTAATTATTGATAGGTAAGTAGTTAATGTTCTCATTTTCATTTTTGTCCAACTTGGATTCACTGTCCTTTTCCCCTTTATGGTATTTTCTTTGGAGTTTGATTCCTTTAGAGCAATTCCTCACTTCCACCCCATATTTTGTGTGTCTTATTGGTGTGTGTTTGTGTGTGTGTGTGTGTGTGTGTGTGTGTGTGTGGGTGGGTGGGTGTTGTCTGTTTGTGTTTCACATAACACTGAAAACAAAATTTCAGGAGATAGAAAGTCCGTCTTTTAAGGATAGCAATTCAATTTGATATGCCTTGAAAGCTCACATTCGATCACTACCAGCCACAGTTCCTGCAAAGAATTTCCCAGGTAGTCTTCTTCTATAAACACATATTCTCACTAATCTGCCTTCAAACAAACACCAAATTGTGGATGCCTGGTTAGAGTCATGTTTTTTGTCCCCTTTTCACTTGATTTTTACCATGTTCCTTGACTACCATTAGAGAATAAAATTGTATATTATTTGTCTTTCTGAGACTGATAGATGTGATGTAGTCCAATGCTCTCCACAACACTGCCACATGGGCAAGTGGCAAGAATTCATTCTTGCTTATGGTTGGGTAAGAGTCTGAAGTGCTTTTGGAGGACAGTGAGATGGTAATAGTATCTGAGAACTCCAGGCTTGTCTTCATCCAGGAACACAACTGGAGTATTACCACATTAAGTGCAATATGGCAGAAATGAACCTGAAGCGTACAAAGCAAACTCCACAGCAAAAGAGAAAAGAATTCAAAGAAACTTTGGCAGAAGCCTGGAAACATGGTTTTGGGAGACATGGGGAGTGCTTCAGAGGGCAGTGAGACAATGCAAACGGCAAAGGCACAGGAGCGAGGAACACACTGGGAACTCACATAACCATGTTTCCCAATGCCAGTGGCTGCGACCAGCAGAGGGTCTGAATGTCACGAGTTCTTGCCAACAAAGTGTCTTGAGTCCAGAGTTTTCAGATCAGCACTCTTGGAAGACATCGACTCGAGAGAACACTGTGTTTCTCCTGGAGATGACACCAACAAGCAAACAGATTCAGACAGCATGGAAACCATAATCAGAGACAATCCCAGGAGACACAGTAAGATGTTTGGTTCTGGCAATGCATCCGTGAGAGCCAGTGTTCGTGGAGATGACTCGATGGGGACAGAAGAAATTTTGGGCTCTTGCCCTAGTAACATAAAGACTGAGCTACTGGCCAAAGACAGGTCAGTGAGGTCATTAGCGGCCTAATCTGCAAACACAAAATCCCAACCATGGAACACTTAGGGAACTCCCTTCTGCAGTCCCAGTTGCTTAGACCCAGGAGAACAGACTCTACTGTGGGGGACTAGGAAAAAGTGCTACCTATATGCTCTCCCCTGACCACAGCATTCAACAGGCGTTTATTCCATTGAGTTGGCTGAACATCTCCATTCACAAGCACACCAGAGCACACTAAGCTAAGCCTCATCATATTCAGCCCAGACCCCAAACAATCCAAATGGCCGGCAAGGAGAGCCTCTGCAGATGACGGGCTCCAAGGACCAGGGACAGCCACAACACACAGCATGGGGCATGCATGCCACACATATGGGAGACTCCCTCAAGGGGCAGCCCCTGGGTATGCCATGATCTCATTATCCTAAAAAAATTACACCCAGGATAGAAAACAAAATAGGCTTTTCAACTAATGAAAAGAAGACAGAGACCTAGATCCAATGCAAAGATAGAAGAATCATTTGATGTCGAGGAAAAAGAACAAGAAATGATCATGTGCAGGCAATTGAAGTTAAACTTTGACATGTAACACGCCCATTGGAAGATTGAAATCAGCAGCCAGGAGACTCATTGTACATCAGAAAAACACAGAAGACATCAAGGAGTCTCGAACCACAGAGCTAAACGTGATTAAAAAAAATTAAAGAGTCACTGGTGCAATGATTTGTAGCAGACTGGGTGCAAAGTCCAGGAAGCTGGCAGAAGCAGAGCATCCAAATAGTGACCTGGAAGAAAAAACTGGAAAATATGGAAGCAAATCTGAAGAGACAAGAAAGGATGGTGGAACATGACAATGAGCTTAAGGAGGTCATCTTACTCCAAGAAAGAGGTGCCTATTGAAGGAGAATAGGAGTGAGAGATAAAAAGAGGGCTCAACTTGTCTTTGAGAAATCTGTGCTGAAAATGTCCCTCATCTGGTAGCAGAAACAGAGATCCAAATTCAGATGCACAGAGGATTCCCATCACCCTCCACAGAAGAAGAGCACCACAAGACATAGTGTCATCCCCCCTGCAAAAGATAGCAATGGAGGAATTCTCTTTACCCAAATATGCGTGGGAGAATAGTTTGTCCATAGCCAAGGCACTGACTTCAAGAGGACAAGCTAGATCATCTCTTGAAGCAGGTCAGATAGCTCAAGCAACACCTGGCCAAGCCAAAATCCGAATCGCCTCAATTTCTGAACAATGACAAAGCAGCGGTACTTGTCTAGAACTAGGAGGTATAAAGAAGCAAAGATTGGGTGCTGGGGTGTTTCCATCAGTTCAGAGGCAGGCTTAAGCTCAAGTCATGATCAAGGGCCATGGCATCGACTCTGGTCTCAGGTTCCCATATCAGGGGCAAGTCAGCTTCTCCCTCTCCAGTTCCACCCCCTCATTGTGATCTCTCTGTCTCTCTGTCAAATACGTGCATGTGCATCATTTGACAAAAAAACGAAAACAAAAACAAAACAAAATCCAGTGTTCAAGGATTGATTTGGGCCAGAGGACGTTTTATTTAATTTGGACCCAGTTCCTACGGAATGCAGCCAGGTACAGAGCAACTCCTCCCATTCTAAAATGCCAGACCTTTGCTAGGAGCTCCCTTGTTCATTCTCCTGCTCTTTGTCTTCCTGGATCTCCTCACCAACCTGTAGAATCCATTGTCTGTCCCCCGGTAGTTGCCTCTTGTTGACACATTATTCATTCTCTCCTGGCTCCATGAGAACATGCCCATTATAGGCAAGAAGCACTATTTGCTTATCGCATGAAACCACTTGGGGGATGGTCATGAGAGTTTTAGGGCAGGCTTGTGCTGCCACATCTCCATTCAGTTCCCCAGAGGGTAGCTGCACCAGCCTGTGGGAATGCTCAAGGTTCTTCAACATTCAAATCCTCTCAAATGCGGCCTTTTGGATATAAAAGTAGTCATAATGATATGGGCATGAATGTCTTTCAGATAGCATCACTTGGGCTATGGGTCTCTCCCAACATGCCCCGTGCTTGCTCCTGTGGACATAAAGTACATGAGTCCTTCCTGGACCTAAGGGTCTAGGGTATAGAGTATGCCTTTGGTGCTTGGTCAGTTTTGAAGATTGGGAGGCTGTTTTGGCACAATTTCCATAGAAACTGGAGGTACTCGTGTCCTTGCTGTTGAAGACTCCAGACATGTCTTTGGCATGGTTGTGGGTGTTCCCTTTAAGCTTTCCATGGGTGGCCCTTTTCCTGGTCAGAAGCGCCCTGATTGGGTGGAATTACTTCACTAAGGCTTTGTTTGAGACCTGATTGCTTCTTGACCTTTGGTGGCTAAGATAGAATGGTGGATTCTTGTCTTTATCTGGTGTCCATAGGGCTGGTGCTGACAGTCACCCCCCAAAGACTACCAATTCGGACATGGAGAAGGTGACACCAACTCGCTTCACAAACAGCCTTGGTGAGAGACTCAGGTGCCTTCGCGGTTTGGGAGGCTTGGGATCCTCTTGGCCCTCCCATGACTAATCCAGCCAAGTATACTGCTCAGACGTGGATTGATGATAAGTGCTTGCTATGACCTTTGTGACATCACAGAAAGTGGCTTCACTGGAGCGCAGTCCCTCTCTGATGACCTTTGAGTCCTATGGCTTTAGGTAGGAAGTCCTGGGAAAGAGAAAGAGAGCCCTCTGAGCCTGATCAAGAACTCAAGTAGTCTTGGGTTTTAATGTCCCACTTCCCCTTTCTAGACAAAGAGAAAAGGAAATAACATTCAGTATACTATTCTTTAGGGCCAGAATTTCTCAAGAGATGGTTAGATTTAATTATTTCCACTGCAATTTCTTGAGATATCAATAAACAGTGAGGCATTTTGTGTATCAACAGCTCTCCGTGGGTTTTGTCATCCTGTGGGTGAGAGTCCTTTCTCAGCATCTTTTCCCTATGGGTCCGTGATAACTAAGGGATGGAAAGTACATTTCCAAGGAAAAGTGTTAGGGCATAGATGTATTTTGCTTTCTGTTTCCTCATCTCCTAGTGTTCTCAAACACTAGTCATAAGGGATTAGGGCTATATCCACATGTCTTTACCTTAAACACATTTGCAAAGGCTTCAAGAAGAGTGATATTCTGCATCAGAGCTAACTCTTATTTTAGAGCCTTGGAGAGCACTTTTTGTCATTGTTAGTTAGCTCTACTTGCTGTGGTAAAGGGAATAGCCATGTTGACAAAGTCCCTTTAATCATCGGAAAAGGAACGGCCCGTATTGATGGCCTGCAATTCCCACTCCAGCAGAGCTGTGGATTTAACCACAATGTCCTTGCAAAGATTCTTGGATAAAGAAAGTGTGATCCATATTGTCAACAGATTATTTTTCAGCCATCAGGGAGGATGAAAACCTGGTACTTGCCTTTACATGAATGACACAGAACTGGGTCATGTGAAATGAACAAGGGAAGCAAAAAAAAAAAAAAAAAAAAAAAAAAAAAGGAAAATATCATATCATATGGCTTCCCTCGTATGTCCCCAGGAGGAATACCATGGCCCTTAGTAAAGAAAGGAAAACTGATGGGGAAGAAGTCAGAGAAGTAGACAAACCAGGGGTGACCCAGGTTCTGAGAACCAAGCTATGGGTTACAGAAAAGATAGTCATTTAGGGAATGAGGGAACTGGTTAATGGTTGTTCAGGAGTATGGCATATATTAGAAGGAGCACTAGGTCATATATGGAACTGAAACATCCGTTAATACTCAGTCAAAAACGAATGACAGTAGATAGGCTGGTTTCAACAGAACAAAAAATATTAAAAGAAAAACAATCTGGCCTTTGCAAAACCAGATGAGGAGAGTCGGAGAAAAGGAAAGAATTATAATTTTATTATCTTTACTTATTGAAATGGCATATAATTTATTTCCTATAGTGTCTTTAACTGAATTGGGTCTTTATACTTGTAAACTAGAGTCTCCCTGCCTCCATTTCTGGAATCAATAGAAGAAACAACCTTCCCTTCATTAAATGTCTACAAGAGTTGCTCAGAAAAATGATTTGGACCTGGCCTTCTGTGTGTGGCAGAGGTTTGATTACTGCTTCAAATGCTTTAGTTACTAGTAGAGAGCTCAGATTTTGTAGATTTACTGACCTAAACTTTGGAGTTGATATGTGTCTTGGAATAAATTCTTTTCTCTCAGTCTTGGATTTGCTGGCATAATTGTGTAGAGGGGTATTTCAGGTTTTTTTTTTTTTTTTCTATCAGCTGTCATGTGGATTTATACTTTCAGCTGTGTGCTTATCTCCCTGTTTTATTCAGGTAATGGCTTCCCTAGTTTATTAAAGTTTTCAAAAGTGACGTTTGAGTTCTTTTGATTTTTTCCTTTTGGTTTGTTTGTGTTTCCTTTATTTCTATAGTCAAAAGTAGTATTTCATTTTTTCTGTTAACTTTGGAGTTTGGTTCTTCTACTTCTTATTATTCCTTATGGCATCCAGTTAGGTCGCTATTTTTCTGTGTTTTTAATTTTTGGAAATACACGCATTTAACCTATATTGTTTCCCCATAAAATGTTTTCACATCATCCCAAAAACATTTTATGGGGAAACAATATAGGTTAAGTTTCTTGGCTTTCCTTATTTCATGGCACTGTCTGATCTTCCTTTGGATGTTCTTTCTTTGATTCATTGCTAGTTTAGTAGTGTGTTGTGTTTTCCACCTACTCGTGTCTGGGTTTGTTTCACATTCATAAGTGATTTCTTTCCGTTTTCATACCTTCATAGTCATAAGTATACAAGATACTTATTCTTCCATTCTTTCACTTAATATACTTCCTTTAATTATGACTTGATTTGGACTCCAGCACACTATCTGTGATACACAAAGTTAGATCTGCCCTTTGGAAGAACTTCTCTTATGGTCCTTAGAGACAAAATTTTATGCATGTGGTCAGGTGGTCTAAAGACTCCATGATGATGTCTGTTACTCCCTACCACCTTTGCATCTGGATGATCTGTAGTGTGTTGAAAGAGGATATCGTAGTTCCCAACAATATTGGATTGAGGACCCCGTCTCCCTTCCTTTCTGTTAATATGGTTCCAACATTTAGATACATCGATATTGGTGGTGTATATATTGGCAATTCTTTCAAGTTTCTGATGTCTTGATGCTCCATCAAGACAAAACACCTTCCGGTAATCTTTTGTCTCTCAATGTCATAAAATCTCTCTATCTGCCATAGGCACAATCTCTTTGGATTCCTTCTCTTTGTCATTTGCATAACCTATATCTTCCCGATTCCTTCACTTTCAAGATATCTGTAACTTCATATTCTTTGGAAATCTCCTATGGGTAACAGAAGGTCGAGCTCGTTTAATTTTTGTTGTTTTCTTGGGGACAGTTTGGCCTTTTTTTTTTCTTTTTTTCTTTTTTTAAAATTTTCATCCAGTTTAACAATCTGTTTGTAGTGATGGGAGAATTTAGTCCTGAATAGTTGAACTAATTATTGATAGGTAGGGAGTAAACATTCTCATTTTGGTTGATTTCTGACTTGGATTCTCTGTGCCTTTCCCCTGTATATCATTTTATTTGGTGTTTGCTTCCTTTATTGGGATTCCTCTCTTTGTCCCCATCATTTGTGTATCTTATCTGTGTGTGAGTGTGTGTGTGTATTTGTCTGTGTGTGTTTCACATAACATTTATAATTAAATTTCAAGAGGTAGTAAGTTGGTCTTCTTTGGATAACAATCCAATTTGACATGCCTTGAAAATTCAGAATCCATCACTTTCAGCCACATTTCCTACAAAGTATGTCCTAGGTAGTCCTCTTTTATAAACACATATTCTAAGAAACCTACCTTCAAACAAACACCATATTTTGTGTGCCTGTTTAGAGTTGTCTTGTTAGTACATTTTTCCTATGCTTTTCCACATATTTCTTGACTAATATGAGAGAGTAAAATCGTATGTTATTTGTCATTCTGAGACTGATAGGTGTGACATAGCCCAATGCTCTCCATAACACTGCCACATGGGGCAAGTGGCAAGAATTCATTCTTTCTAATGCCTCAGTAAGAATCCGAGGTACCTTTGGAGGACAGTGAGATGGTAGCAGTGTCTGAGAACTCCACGCTTTCTTCAGTCATGAACACAACTGGAGGATTACCACATCAACTACAACTTGGTGGAAACTGAACTGAAGCCTACAAACTAAACTCCATGGCAAAAGAGAAAATAAGTTGCAGAAACTAGGGGAGACGATTGGAGACATGGCTTAAGAAGACATGGGCAGTTGGTGCTTCAGAGGGCAGTGAGCCAATGCAAAGGACAAAGGTACAGGAGAGTGGAGCATACTGGGAACTCACAAGGAGCATATTTCCGAATGTCATTGGTTGTGACCAGCAGAGGGTCTTCACTGCATGCATCTTGCCAACAAAGGTTCTTGAATCCTGGAGATTTCATATCAGCAGGCTTGGCAGATATCGACTCAAGAGAACACTAGTTTTCTCCTGGAGAGGACACCAACAAGGAACCATATGCAGACAGACTGGAAACCATAATCAGAGACAATACCAGGAGAAATAGTGGGGAAATGGATGGTGAGGATATTAGCTGCCTAACCGGTAAACACGAAATCCCAAGCACCGGAACTCTTTGGGATGCTTTCCTCAGTCCAAGTTGCTTAGTCCCAGGAAAGCAGACTCTCCTGTAGTGGACTGGAAGAAAGCCCTGCCCTCATGCTCTCTTTTGGCCATTACACTCTGCAAGCCTTCATTCTGTTGAGTTGGTTGAATGTCTCCTTTCATGGGCACACCAGAGCCCAGCAAGCTAAACCTCAGCATATTCAGCCCAGACCCCAAACACATCAAATGGCAGGAAACTAGAGCCCCTGCAGATAACTGGCCTCTAATACAGGGGGAAAGCAACAACACAACATCAAAGGGCATGCGTGCCACACCCACACACACACCTTAGACTCTCTCAATGGCCAGCCCTTGGGCACTCCACCACCTCTTCTGACTAAATAAATTACTCTCAGGGTAGAAAACAGAATTGGATTTTGAGTACAGAGAAGAAGACAGAGATTTAGATTCTATTCAAAGATGGAAGTATCAATTGATGCCAAGGAAAAGGAACAAAAAAAATGATCATGGACATGCAATACGAGTGAAACCTCTACAAGTGTCACGCCCAATGGAGAATCGAACTCTATAGCCAGGATACTACCTGTACATAAAAAAAAAAAAGACAGAAGACATCAGGAAGTCTTTAACCACAGAGATAAAACTGATTATATGATAGTTGTCTTTCTCCGCTTGACTTATTTCGCTAAGCATGATACGCTCTAGTTCCATCCATGTTGTCGCAAATGGCAAGATTTCATTTCTTTTGATGGCTGCATAGTATTCCATTGTGTATATATACCACATCTTCTTGATCCATTCATCTGTTGATGGACATCTAGGTTCTTTCCATAGTTTGGCTATTGTGGACATTGCTGCTATAAACATTCGAGTACACGTGCCCCTTTGGATCACTACGTTTGTATCTTTAGGGTAAATACCCAATAGTGCAATTGCTGGGTCATAGGGCAGTTCTATTTTCAACATTTTGAGGAACCTCCATGCTGTTTTCCAGAGAGGTTGCACCAGCTTGCATTCCCACCAACAGTGTAGGAGGGTTCCCCTTTCTCCGCATCCTCGCCAGCATCTGTCATTTCCTGACTTGTTGATTTTAGCCATTCTGACTGGTGTGAGGTGATATCTCATTGTGGTTTTGATTTGTATTTCCCTGATGCCGAGTGATATGGAGCACTTTTTCATGTGTCTGTTGGCCATCTGGATGTCTTCTTTGCAGAAATGTCTGTTCATGTCCTCTGCCCATTTCTTGATTGGATTATTTGTTCTTTGGGTGTTGAGTTTGCTAAGTTCCTTATAGATTCTGGACACCAGTCCTTTATCTGATATGTCGTTTGCAAATATCTTCTCCCATTCTGTCAGTTGTCTTTTGATTTTGTTAACTGTTTCCTTTGCTGTGCAAAACCGAGCACACCGACTGGAGTGAAGCGGGGTCTTTTATAGGAAGGTACAAACAAGTTATGGGTGGGGCGCAACTGATTGGTGGACAGTTTGAACTTTTGAAAAAGGCATACTTGGTGTTAGTGGATTGGCCCTGGAAGACCCCCCTCGCGGGAAGAGAAAAGCGGGAAGGGGAAACAAAGAGGGGAAGTTTGACCTTATTACTGGGCAGAAAGGCATCCTGTCTACGTGACCTATGTGACCATGCAGCCCCCTTGCCTACGTGATCTAGGGGACCATGCAGCCCCCTTGCCTACGTGACCTACGGGACCATGCCCCGGCTATTAGGAGAGGGTATCTTGTTCAAACAGGAGTCAAGTGTCATGCCCTAAAAGCCAAGCGGTTATACAAAGGCAAAAGAGCAGTTACATTGAATTCAACCCTGGGGGAAGGGTCTTTTCATTGCAAGGGGAGGAGGGGTACTTTTACACAACAAAAGAGCAGTTAATTACTTAACGACTGGGGGGGGGTGTCTTTCAAGGACATCATACCAACAATGCCAAATAATTTTCAGACAACAGCAAGATATCCAAGAATTCAACTAAATTCTGACACTATCTACCTGAACATAGCGTAAGATTTCATCAGTTAAGGGATCAGTCCTCCAAGACTATCTCCAACCCCATCTCAGATGCCAGTCTCACTGTAGGCCCCAGGTTATTACCTGTGCTTGTGACTGAGCAACTACAGGTTGGAGGTCCCAATGGCCTACTTCTTACGTTCTTTTAATTTGCTACAGGGGCTCACAAAACTCAGAAAAATACTTACTTTATGTTTGCCAGCTTATTAAAAGATATAATAGAAGATTTAAATCAATAGATAGATAAAGAAGTGCACAGGGCAAGGTATGGAGAATGGCCACAGAGCTTCTATTACATTCTGTAAGACTGCAACTCTTCCTGCCTTTTTATACATTTAACAAACTAAAAGCTTTCTGAACCCAGTCCTTTCAGGTTTTCTGTGGAGGCTTCATGACATAGTCATGACTGACTAAATCTTTGTCATTTGCTGATCTAATCTCCAGCTCCTCTTCCCTCCCCAAATAATCCTGAATTGGGAGGAAGGGGAGGCATGTTGGGCAAAAAGTTATGAAGGCTTTCACCAAGTGGTTGGTCCTTCAGGCAAACAGCCCTTGCCTTGAGTGAGGTCTGAAGGTCACTTCATTAACATAACAAAACACACCTCTCTCACCCTTATCACAGGAAATTCCAAGAGTTTTAGGAGCTGTGAGTCAGTAGCCATGGTTGAAAACCAAATATTCAGATGACCAAAATATATTTCTTGTAAACCACTATATTACCCTACATGCTTAAGTATTTAATTATGTGATCTTTTAAACTAATATTTTTCTAAGAGTCTAAACTGTTCTGTCAGTAATCTGGATTGGGGAGTGATGTATTGCCAAATTTCTGTCGTTTCAGTCCAGGAAGTCAAAGAGAAACAACAGGAGAGCCCCTTAGGGCAGGAAGTTCAAAGTAACAATGTTGACTACTACTCCCTTTTCTTGATTTTTTTTAAAACAAGCAAAGCATCTCTTCAGAGTTGCAGTTTAAAGCCAAGAACATGCGGAATTGGGAGAAAAAAATAGTTAAATTTGGAGACTTGCAGAGGTAGAATCAGAGTAGTGAAAGCCATTACAGTAACAGAACTAACTGAGGTCAGTCTTTGGTGAATCACAGAAACAGGTGGAGTTGTCAAACAAAGGAATCTTTGTTTACAACATACAAGGAGATCACAGGGAATAAGTTCCAAAGCCTTGACTGTTTGAACAGGAGAGAGATTTTTATTTAGTATTTAAGATGAATACTCAGAAGGGAGAGTTTTATTATCCCGTGTATGGTTGGTCATAAGGTTGTGGATGCATGCACATCCACATATGTATTTGTGCAATATGTATTGCATGTTCACCTGAATGAAGCTTGTATTCCACCGAGGGCAGAAACTTCAACGTTAGAATAAAGCAGAGGTAACTGTTGGACAAGGGAAAGGGACTCTGCAGGCTTCAAGAGCAGATATAAACTAGATGGGGTCTTGGACTCATTTTCTGGGACAAGGAATGCAAGGCCTTGATTACTTTTGAAATAGCACTAGGAGTTTTACCACTGATTTATTGTCTCAATAGCTTAGGCTATTTCCTGGTCTGGTGGTGACTGTTAGTTTTCCCATTGCCTTGTTCCCTCAAAATCCTTAACTAGTGAGGTTTTTGCATTTCTTTGTAAGAACCTCGCAGGAAATTTTGGAAGAAGTGTGCTTGGGCAAGTACACAGGTGGGGTATAGATCATTGAAAATAGCTGGGGACAAAAAATGACTTTTCTTATGTCAGGAAAACTATACCTCATCTTTAATTTTCTGGGAACCTCTAACTCTTTCTGCTGATGTTACCAGCAGGCATCTGAGATATTACTGATTGTTCTCTTGAACCTAAGGAAAAGGAAATGTAGAAAGCAAATGACAAAATTTTAAAATCTATCCTGCAACTCATAATTCACTGCAGCCACCTCTCTGTCTTTCCCTTTCTCTTTTTCTCTCTTTCTATTTCTCTCTCACTTTCTCTCTCACATACGCACAACACACGCAAATCAACTTAAAACAATTTTTAATTTTCCCTATTCCATTTTAATATACTTGAGGCATGATCATTTTCTTAGTAAATACAAGAAAAAAAATCTAGGATTCCATCATTCTGTGTGATTAAAGCATTGAGGAATTTACTTCCAATAGCACTTATAAAAACATATTTTATTTAAGTAATATTATATAATCAGGTGCCTGCATTTTTCTTATTCTCCAACTAGTGTTATTTGGCAATTAATATTTTGTCAATCAATATTCCCCTATATCTGAATGTGTGGGCAGTGAGAGATGAGTTAGAGGCAAGGATGGTGAACACTCCCAACAACCGCAGACTACATATATCTTAAGCCATGATTTTCTTTGCAAAGGTCAACATTGATAATGTTCTAGTCATACCTCCGTGTACCAGGAAAGAAGTAGCATATTTCTTGAAAGACACAGCTATCAAAGCTCCATTGAGAAACCGTAAAGATAGAGAAGGGATTTGCAAATTATACATCTGATAATGGACATCTACTCTGATTATTAAAAAATGAATAAAAATAAAAAACCTTACTAATAACCAAACAGAGTATCCAATTTTACATGTGAAGGAAATAATGGAAGAGACATGTCACCAAAAGGATATGGATGGCTTATAAGCACATGACAAATTTCTCAACATTTAGACATTAAAGAAATACAAATTAAAATCATAATGAGACATGCTTACATATCTATTAGAATGGCTAAAATTATAAAGGCTAATTGTACTTCGTCTGAGCTAGATTGAGAAGCAACCAAAAATCTAAACTGTTGTTGGCATATATCATGATACAACCACTTTGGGAAATAGTCTGAACATTTTTTTAAATGCAAAATATGTTGCAGTTACACAAATAGCCATTTTACTTCTAGGCATTTAACCAAGAGAAACAAACCCTATGTTCATACAAGGACTTGTATATGAATTTCATAGCAGCTTTATTTTTAAGAATTGAAAACAATGGAAATGTTCATCAATGTCCATCACTAGAGCAAAGACAAATTATGATCTATTCATTAAAGAGATTACTATTCAACATCAAAATGAACTATTTACAGTTGGAGATTCTCAAAATAATGATGCTGAGAAAAGAAAAGCCAGGCAACGAATAATATATACTGTGTGATTCCATGACTATAAAAAATCTAGAAAATACAAATTTATATATAGTCACAGTCACCAAATATATTGGTGAGATTTTAGTGCCTTCTTCTGTGCTCCCATAGCTTCCTACACTTGGATCTCCGAGCATTTGTTACACCATGTGAAAATATGAACTCTTTTTCTTTATTCTGTCTTACTACAATAAGAATCCTTGAAATTTTATGGACATTTGAACTCTCAGTTATTAGCAGAAATTCTATCACACAGTAAGTTTCCAAATATAAAAGCCAGAGTTTTACAATGACTTCTAAGCTTTTACATGATCTAGCCACTCATTTAACTTTTGTGACCTCTTTCCCTGCTACTCTTCAGTCACTCACAGTGGCCTCCTTGCTATTCCTCAGATATGCCAGGCATGATCCAACCTTATGGCCTTCAAGATAGCCAATTCCTTTGTCTGGAGTGACCTTATTGCTGATAGTTCTGGGCAAATTCATCACCTTTCCATACCTTTGTTCAATTGTCAGCTTCATTGTAACTACCCTGATCTTCCTATTAAAAATTTTAACTCCCCATCCCCTGCCTAGCAACCTTGATTTTTCTCACCCTGATCAAATTTTTCTTTTTCCCCATTATACTCATCAATTTTGAATGCACTATGCAATTTTTATTAAGGTTTATAGCTTTTAATTGTCTCACCCATGAAAATAAAAGTTCTACAAAGCCAAGTATTTCATTTACCAGTGTAGTCTGAAGTAATATCTGCCATATAATAGGTTCAATAGACAATTGGTAAATTTCAGAAAAAATTAATGTTGAGAGTATACTGAATTTCATAAGTCATTTCAATAATTTTTTTCCAAAATATAAACTATGTAAAACATACCTTAAATTTACTTTCAAAATATTTTATAGCATATAATGGACAATATACATAAGCCTTAAAGAAACAATCATATAAATAACCATTTCATACCTACTTAAAAACTGCATAATACCGCACTCCTAGATCCTCTCTGAACGTTCTAAATTAACCCTTCAAAGGAAATACATTTTTAAAAATAACAGATTTTTTGTCAAATAATTTAATAAAATAAAAGTTTCATTCATCTATGTAGATCATAATAAATGTTTTTAATAAGCATGAAATTATAACTCTGAAGTGTGCTAAAATGAAACCACCTGCGAAGGGGGAGAGAACAAAAATAAACATCATTTTTCCAAATAAGAGGAATTTATTACTTTTGAATCCAAGCATGTGGATTTGTTCAAACTGGCAATAAAGGAATATGGAAACACAAACCATAGAAAGTCATATTTTAGATTTCTAAAAGACTTCGAAGTGAAGAGTATACATTTTTTAAATGCTACATAATGCTACATAATGACAAGATGACAGGTTGTGACAAATAGCATTTTAAAAGCTCTACTCATAATGGAACGGAAGGTGTCATTTCCCTATAATTTTATATATGTCATTAATTTACTATATCTGGATACAACATATTACCAAACAGATGTTCATCAAAGACTAAATCATTTTTAATGGAAATAAATAAGTCAAATAAATAAGTAAAATAAGTAAAATAAGTAAAATAAGTCAAATAAATAAGTAAAATATTTTTAAAAATAGCTTAAAAGTATATGATAAAATAATGATATACATATACAAAGAAAAGATACTATACTGTGAATATAAATTAAGTGAAAATTGTTGAAATAAAGAATACAATAAATGGAGACTAAGATGAATATAGCTGTAAAATGAATAAATGAGTTGGGAAAAACAAACAAACAAACAAACAAATTAATGACTTCTGCCCAAATGCAGCAGAAAAGAAAAAAATAAAGAAAATATTTAAATAAGTACTGAGATAAATTTTGGAGAATTAAAGAAAGATAAAAATTACCAGACTTAAAATGATGCCAAACATGAGAAATCAGAAACAAAACAAAACAAAATCCACACACACACAAAACCACTCATATACATTATGATGAGTTTTAAGAATATCAAAAACATAGAAGAGCATAAATGATGCCCAAGAGAAGAACAGATCACCTAAAATGTACAAGAATAATACTGACAGCAGAATTCTCAATAGTAATAGCATATAAAGGAGACAGCTGGGGGTTTGTATAGATGGAAAAAATATTTGAAACTAGATATTATACATCAAGCCAAATTATTGATTAAATTTGAGAGTACAGTAAAAATACAATGAAGCATGTTAGGTCTTAGAACATTTATCACACAGAGACACACATTTTAGAAAACTTCCTTGGAGGACAGCTCAATTTAGATAGAGAAAACAGAATTATGTACTCAAAGGCACATTTTGAAGGAAGGATTGAATATAGTCTGCACTGCAAATATTCTTTAATCGTATGTTCTGAATTTCCTAAATTTAAGAAGTATTTGTTCAAATATTTATCTTTAAATAAACCCTAGGAGACTTTTTCTTGGATTCTGGAAAATCAGTCCATTTGGATACAAATCTTTTTGTCACTGATGGAAATTTTGATATCCCTTAACAGTGGAATGCCTAATGTATTGTTACAGCAATTGTAATTTGTCAATACATGGGTGATGTGTGTGTGTTGTGTGTGTTTATTATTATTTTTGATGGTTTTACTCTTCTATGAGATTTTTAAGTAGACATAATTTTAATAAATTATGATTTGTTGAAATTTATCTTAGGTTATATATAATAAAATGAAATTTGTGTGAACTAAAGAAGTGCGTCTCCATTTTTTTGTTTTAAGAGTAGACTGGTCTTTTAAAATTGTCCAAAGAAGAACATTTTATTCATTATTAAATTTGATGATATACAATAAAGTATTTATGGGCATATGGAACCATATCAAATTCTACTATTAATTCATATTAATAATTACCATAAGAGGAAAAAGGGATATTTTTCAAAATGAAAATTAGCGTATTTTTCAGAATATGATATAGTGTTATTCACTGAACAGAGGGAACAAATGTCAAAGTTTAACACAGTTTACAGAATGTTTTAACATAAATTGAAATTTAAATCTGACCCAATTTCACAGTTTTAAGTAAAATGGTAGCACTTATAGTTGGGGATGCCCAGCTTGCTCAGGGCGGAACACCGCCCCTTCACAGAAGCTGGGCAGCGGGGGATACCTCGCTTGCTCATGGCGGAATGCAGCCCCCTCACAGAAGCTGCGCTGGCTGGAAGCCCGGCCAGCCCAGGGCGGAATGCCGCCTGCTTCAGGAAAGCGGAGCACCCGGGAACGACAGGTTAGCTCAGGGTGGAATGAAAACCGCCTGCCTCCCTTATCCGCCATAGAGCCTTTCTCTTCCCAGAAGTGCCTGTTGCTAGTTAGAAGAGTTCTTTCAATGTGCTTGTTTAACTATAAACTTTATCCTCCTTCTTGCTTGTCAGCAAGATGGGATTAACATTTGACCTTCCTCAATCCTTCTTTGGCTATTGTTTTCTATCCAATAAAAGTGAGACTGTCGAGTTGCTCTTGGCAGACGTCCTTTTCGACTGTTGTCCCCTGCTCCCAGTCTTTTCCAGCTGACTGGTTCGTGCCTAATTCTTCTCTCGTCGCCATCTGGAAGCGGCACCCAAGCCTTCTTGGGCTTCCTGTTTTTGGTGTTCTGTTCCACTCATCTCTGCCACCGCCCCCAGGTCCTCAAAATGGTTTTCGATGGTATCTTCCAGAAAACTTCTGATGTCCTCTTTAGTATGTAGGCTACATCAGTAGGGAATAGCGTTAAAACCTCTTCTGTTCCATGTGGATATTCACGTCGTTGAGCACCGCTTGGTCAAAGTCTGCCCTTTTCTGTTGGTCTGTTTTCTCTGGTCACTTCAGGAGTCCTTTTGTAAGAAATCCTATCCCATCAGATGCTCCTCTCACTCTCTTTCTCCCTTACTCTTGCTCTGGCTTCTTTCTTCAGATTTGCCGGGGAATGACGAGTCCTTTTCATTCCTATGAAGATAGAAGAATTGGCTAATCCACAGATACCATTTTTAGTGATATACAAGTGTATATATAATAACTGATATGGAGATGTACATGTGCACCTACATATATATTCTTTAATCTATAAAGTATGGAGGTTGGATTAAGTCTGAAGTCTCTCATACAGCTTGATAACCTGTGACTCTTTGATCAATAACTTCCATTTTCCCACAGGTCAGAGAAATGGGAACAAATGCACATATGAACATATGTAGCACGTTAAAAAATGATCACAAATCCTATGACTCCCCATTCCCTTTGATTCACATGGGCTATGTGACTGTGTTAAACAGTGAAATAAATGTGTCAGTTTCAGGCCCAAGTCCAAAAGGAACCCCTCTCTTGGAACATTTGCTATTGGAGCTCTGAGTGGACAGGAAATAAGTCCAACAACCTTGTTACAAAGACTGCACGGAAGTGGAGGGCCATCTGAGCCTCATCTCCCAACTGTACCCATCAAAGTGACAGGCATGTGCATAAAGTCATCCTGAATCCTCTAGACCAAGCAGCCGCCTGCTGAAGGCCACCACCCACTGACCTCAGTTAATGCCGTATTAAGCATAAAAATTGCCCCATGAGATCCTGCCCTAATTTCTGACCCCCAAAACATATGTAATATGACAAAAGGGTTGTTTTAAGCCCCCAAATTTTGAAGTCATTACATAACTAATTGGGTAACATGGCAAATACGTATCCAAACTAATGGAAATCAAGGAATATGTTTAAAGGCACCAAGTTATCTTAAAAAGTTCTCTGCACACACAGAAAAACAGAAAGAGACCCATAACTACAGAGAACAAATTGATCGTTTCCAAAGAGGAGGCAGCGGGTGGACAGGCAAAATGCGTGAAATACAGTGGGAGATAACAGGCTTCCAGTTACAAAATTAATAAGTTGCAGGACGAAAGGCACAGCATAGGGAATATGGTTGGTGGTACAGTACGGCGAGCACAGCATAACATACAGACTTGTCAAATCTTGTTGTTTTATATCTGAAAGGAATGCAACATTGTGGGTTAGCTATAATTCAATTAAAAAAATCAAAGGAAGTTTAAAAAAATTAAGAGTGAGCTCTGTTATCCAAATAGGACATACGAGATGGATTTCCCATCATACCATAAATTGAAAACGACTTCTCTTGATAGAACAATGCTTTCCTTAGTCTTAGTCCCTACTCCCTCCACAAAAACAAAACAAAACAAAACAAAAAAACAAAAAACAAAAAAACAACTACTTTTGAAAAACATCTTGGTATTTTGAAAATTATAACTGCAGTGAGTGATGAGAGTGAAAACAAACTGATAATCCACGTTTCCTCATTTCTTATCCCTTTTATGAAGATGAACAGTAAAATCATATGTAAGAATTAACCAGAGAGAGGTCCATTTTCCACTCACTATAATCAAGCTGGAATTCTCAACTATTATTTAGTATTAGTTGATTCTGGTGGCAAATGTAAATATGGTTTCACTTCTTGGGCACATGAGGAAGATTTGGTTGGTGAAACAGACATACCAGGTTGGCCCAGGCCTGCACTGCCAGGGTTCAGAAAATTGCAAGATACAACCTGACACTTAAAACTTCCCATCAACAACTACCGCTGCCCCCCCAACATCTTGTTTCTTCCCACAGACAGCTCATACTGAGACCTGTCCACTGTCAGGGTCAAGCTAAAGGGGGATGCCCACAAACTAGGTGGGAAATGAGAGGATGCAACTGCAGCTCTCTGGGGATGCCTAAGGCCACTGAATTCCCCGTCATGATTCTCCAGCACAGATGGGGGCAGCCTGCACCACGTGGGTGGAGCTCGAGGACACAGAAAGTACTGGAGTGGCAGTCAACAAACAAATGTGTTTGTGTAATATATAAACCCCCATAGGGTTGTCAATTGGTGGGATTCACTTTTTCTAACTGTTCACCCCATGACATACAACTTCAGGAAACCCAGAGCCCATGGATTATTGTTGAAGGGCACATTCGGACTCAACCAAAGTGTAACTAAGCGTAATCATACAAATAAATACAAATATCATTAAAAAATCAATACCACCTCAAACTTTCTTTTTCATTCCCAAATGAGCTTTTATGGGTTTTAATATCAATTAATGTGCTTATAGAACTGGTAAAAAAAAAACAGTCAATGATGAAATTTTAAAATTACCACTCTGCTTTCCCTAATTTCTGTTGATGTACTTTTATCTCACACAAAAATGAATTACTAAGGAATAAATCATACTTCACTGAACACGTTTCAGCTGAAATGATGCACCAAGATGTACAGCTTTGGTCAGGCTTATACTGTTGTTGTCAACATAGTATATGGGGTGTAAGAGCTACTGTCTTTTCCTTCTCCCATGAATATTAGTCCTAACAGATTCTTCACGTGGAAAGAAAACTTAGTCTAGAAGATACACTAATTCATCTCCTTCCTGGTGAAAAATAATGTTAGAGGTATTAGTTTTAGATAGAGAAGCAAGTTCACTTTGGAAAAAAGCACACACACACAAAACCCTCCAACATGACCTTTAATACAGTGATAAGGGTGAAAGTGTAAACTTCATTTGGAAACAGCACTCAAAATACTGTTTTGAAGGGCCTTTACAACAGCGGTATACTCTTTGAAAAGATTTTTCAGATCAACTGATTGAATCATATTTAATTTACCTAGGGACAATTAGATAAAATTTAAAATTCCAAACAAAAACTTTTAGGACACAAATAAAATTATATGTGCTTTTATTCCTGCAACTATCTCCAAAATCTAATATTCAATGGTTTAAATTGCTGCATTTCTCATTTGCAATGCAGATGAAGAGAGGAACACAGCAGACACATGTGAGATGAGGTGTGAGGCATAAAAGGGAGCACAGGAGGCAACTGACCAGCTGAATAGCGACTGCCCCAAAGATGACCATATCCTGAGCCCAAGAAGCTCTGAGTACTTTACCTTACCTGGCAAATGGGATTTAGCAAGCATGATTAAATTAAGGTGTGAGGGGGGAGAGATTATCCTGGATTACCTCGGTGGTCCCAATGTAATCATGAGGATCCATAAGGAGACAGGAGGATCAGAATCAGAAGGCAATGTGAAGTTGGAAACAGAGGGATAAAAGGTGGTGCAATGAAGGGCCACAAGTCAGGGAATGCAGGCAGCTTTAGAAGCAGGACAAGGCAAGAAAGTGGATTCTCCTCTAGAGCCTCCAGAAGGAACACAGGCTGCTAACACCCCGATTTTACCACACTGAGACTGATTTTTGAACTTCTGACCTCCAGAACTGCAAGATAATCAATTTGTGTTGTTTCAAGCCACTGAGAATTTGTCATTTGCTACAGTGGCACTAAAAACTACTAGAAGAACTCACTGAGACATATTGAGTCTGTACAATGGCAGGGACCATTTCTAGGTAGGACTATCTTCAGGGTGTGGTAGTACTGGATCTGGAGAGTTGACTGCCAGCATCCTTCCTCCCTCCCCCTCCCTGAACCCCAGTGCACTGTGTGCCTCCTCCACTGCAGCCCAGGTGACTCACAGGAAGCTGGCCCCATCCACACTACAGGGAAGGGGTCTGTCATGGAAGCCAGTCATGTTCCTCCTGGGCCATTCACACAGCCAGCTGCACGACAGTCAGTGCCTTGTTACTGTTCTATGAGAGACAGTAACCTAGGTTGTCCCACACACACAAACGGGAAGGGCTTTACAGAAGTATCTGGGTTGTCTCTGAATGTGAACAAGAAAAGCAGTGCCCCCACTGCGGGCAGCCATCACACAGTCAGCAGGGGGTTGAAGACAAACTGGCCAGAGGGAAAGGGCACAGTAGGGAAAAATGGAGAAAATCATGGAGACAGTGTGAATAAAACACATTCTCTGCAAGCACTGCCATGAGCTGCTTCTTCATGAGATTGAAGGTTTTTTTTTTTTTTTTTTTTTTTTTTTTTTAATCTTTAAGACAGTTTGAGTTAGGATGAGACAACCATCCAAACTGATTCAGGAGGTCAGACTTTACGGAAACTAAGAAATCCAGATAATAAAAGCAGATGACTCACATGTGTGAAAAGTTTCCTTTCCCACTAAGGGCGGGGGGAAAACTAGAACCTTGAATTTGTGGCTATTCCGTTATACTTGCTATTTTTCATCACTCAAATGTATTTTTCAAGAATGAGGAAATTATTCTCAATAAATACAGTGATGGTTCCCTGAAAATTTGTAACCAAGTAGGGAACAGTCAGAGTCTCTAAACAGATTGTTTTGAATTGACTTAACAATCACACAAAATAGACTGTAAAATTTATCAAAGAGTGGGGCTGAGTTTCTTATATATGATTTCATGCAAATTTTTGTCTACCTGATGATTTTTAGTTTTTGTCTACAGGGTGAGTGAATAAAGGTGTCTCAACATGGTCCAGAACTAATGGTGTTCCCTGGCTCACTATGAAATCCAGGGTCATTTCTGTTTCCTTTTCCATGAACTTCTCCTTCCTCTCATTTGGTCTGTTTTTCAATAGGACTGTTTGTCTTCTTCTCAATTCGTAGGCACGTCAGAGACATGAACTCCTTGAACAGCTGATGTTACAGATGCTTTTCACAGCCTGTTGCCCACATTCAGCTTTACTCTTTTTTGATATACAAATCTTTTTCAAATTTTTAAAATAAAGTGGCATGTCATTTCTTCTATGGCCTGTGGGTCTTATCTCTACCTAAGGTAGTCTACCACTTCCCAAATTTTTACATGCCCCTAGATTGTCTCCAAATTCTTTATCATTTTGTTTGTAGAGTTAGAACTTAAACCAATTTACAAGGTTAATCAATCTGACATCTGCTTACATATGTGATAGGAAGCAAGAGTTCTAAGAAAGAGAGTTCTTTCAGCTCTGAGGAATAGAGCTTAAAGTCAATATTCAATGATACTCTGTCTCATTTTCGAGAAGGAACTGGTGGTTTCTGTTTGGAACTCTGACAATTTTTTTCTTAGTCCCTGAAAGTCAAATAGGTTTACGGCTGTTTTGGTTTGAGTCTGTTCAGCTAATTCTCCCTGGGACTTGAAGGCTTTATGAACTGAAGGCATGACTGTTTTTCAGCTCAAGTAAATGCTGCATTAGTTCAGTTATAACTTCTGTTATTTTCTCCTTTTGTCCTCAGGGTACTTGCAAGGTAGATTTGGACCTGACCTCAGATCTTACTTATTCGTTTCTCATTTCCATCTCTTTGAAATTTTCCTCAGTGTTCTGGGATATTCCTTTGGAAAATCAATTTTGTGGGGCACCTGGGTGGCTCAGTGGGTTAAGCCACTGCCTTCAGCTCAGGTCATGATCTCAGGGTCCTGGGATCGAGTCCTGCATTGGGCTCACTGCTCAGTGGGGAGCCTGCTTCCTCCTCTCTCTCTGCTTGCCTTTCTGCCTACTTGGGATCTCTCTCTGCCAAATAAATAAAATCTTTAAAAAATCAATTTTGTTCTCAGCAGTGATCATTACTGTTTACAGGGTTCCTATTACATGTTACAACTAGTGAATTTAAGTTTCAAATCTTTCTTGTATTTTTATGTTTTAAAAGATTTATAAAATTTATTTGACAGAGAGAGAAAGTGAGCACAGACAGGGAGAGTGGCAGAGGGAAAGGGAAAGGGAGAAGCAGACTCCTCACTTAGCAGGGACTCCCCACCCCCCACCACAGGGTTTGATCTCTGGCAGACATTTAACCAACTGAGCCATCCACGCACCCCAAAGCTCCCTTTCAAAATCTTCAGTAAGTATTTTGCTGCTCTTTACTGTAACTGTATCCCCCTCAGACTTCTTGACAATAAGTTTGTCTAGCTCTGTAGTCAGTTCTTAATCAATGAGGACATGTGCTCTGGACCTCAGTTTGGTGCTCCTCCACCAAGATGCTACTTGCCACTCAGGTGTGTGAACTCTTGCAGCTCAGGCCTAGTCACACTTTTGGGAACTCTGGGGCATCAGCGAAGCTGCTCTAAGGGGACCATGCTTTGTGCATAAAAACAGGCCCCTGCCATGAAGCAGCCCCTCTCAAACCTCCCCAAGTTGTCCTTCCTTACACAGCAAAGTCTCTAAGAAGCTCAACCTGCTGGGAAAGCCCATTTCTCTATGACCAAGGACCACAAGAGAGGGAAGGTATACCATGGGCCCCACACAGAAAGAGGTCTTCACTGAAAGCCTTCGAAAGAGAGTCTGCCTTTTCTTCCAGGCATTCCATCATGGCACCTCAAAATCCTGAGATGCTCTTCCACTGCTCCCTCTGAGATGCCAAGAGGCACTTGGCAGTCGAATAGGTTCTTCCCACAGCCCACCTACATGATTCTTGAGGGCCTGCCTGGTGCTGGGGATGGGTGAAGGCAACACAGGCCCCTGGTCTTATGCTCTGATGTCACTGGCTCTTGAGCAAAGGAGGGAAAATGAGAGGGTCCAGGAGAATGCACTCAACACCATGTTCTCAAACATCTCCCTGGCCCCCAAGATCACCTTGTCATGGCAATGTCAGCAGAGCATGGCAAGTGCTATCTCAGAAGTCCCTCTGAAACCTCAGCAACAGAGAGAGAGCCCATCCATAAACATAATCCCTAGAACCAGCATCCTTTAGGAACCAAAACCCCTATGAGTCAATTACTTTGGTATGTGTTAGTGTACTTTTACCTATGTAAAATATAAGAAAAAGAGGAATGACATACCTGTATGATTTGGGGCAGTATAGCAACTCGATTTTGAGTGTTTTGGATTATAGCTAGATACTTTTTTTCCAAAAAGAAATTTATAATCCATTTAATAAAAACAATGTGAATTGCCATGTATGGAATTTTTATACTATAAATGTTTTCATTGTCTTGAGTTGTAGTAATGTACATACACTGGCGCTGGTCTCAAATGGGGGATGTCTGGAAGGAAACAGAATACATGATCAGGGGAGTGAGTGTAAGCCACCACCCTAAACAGTTCAATTTCTCACAAACATATATCTCAGCTATATATTTGATTGGATGAATATCAACTAAAATTTTAAAATTAAAGTACCGGAAATTATTAGGGATGACATTTTTTGGTAGACTTGTTTCTGATTCTGCCTTGTGACCTGACAAAGGTGGGATGGTGACTCCTGTTACTGCTTGCTTATTATAGCTATGGCATACAGCGGTGGAAGTACTAAGTACTAAGCCACTAGAAAATTTGAGAAATGATAAGCAATTCTAATAGTAAGGATATTTTCACATACATTATAACTAATTTAATATTTTAGGACTGAAACAAATCTAGAAGAATGTACAGACAGTCTTCATCATTTCAGTTACTTTAACATCCAATACTACCCTAATCAAATCCATGGGACTTTAGTTTTATAGCCTTTTCCTTGTAGATGAATCTGAAGAATAGAATCAGTATAAACAACTTTATGTCTGAAAGAATTTATCTTTGAGTATCAGACTTGACCAGCTCCACAGAATTAATAACAAGTCCCTTTCTTGGTGCAGCCACATTGGGAAACAGTGTGGAAATTTCTCAAAAAAATTAAAACGGAGCTGCCCTATGACCCTGCAACTGCACTCGGTATATACCAAGAAGATACAGATGTAGTGAAAAGAAGGGCCATCTGTACACCAATGTTCATAGCAGCAATGGCCAAAGTCACTAAAGTGTGGAAAGAACCAAGATGCCCTTCAATGGATGAATGGATAAAGATGTGGTCCATATACAATATGGATTATTATGCCTCCATCAGAAAGAATGAATACCCAACTTTTGTATCAACATGAACTGGACGGGAAGAGATTATACTGAGTGAAATAAGTCAAGCAGAGTCAATTATCATATGGTTTCTTACTTCTGGAGCATAAGGAATAACACAGAGGACATTGGGAGATGGAGGGGAGAAGTGAGTTGAGGGAAATTGGTGGGGGAGACAAACCATGAGAGACTGTGGACTCTGAGAAGCAAACGGAGGGCTTTAGAAGGGAGGCAGGTAGGGGGTTGGGTGAGCCTGGTGATGGGTATTATGGAGGGCACATATTGCATGAAGCACTGGGTGTGGTGCATAAACAATGAATTCTGGAACACTGAAAAGAAATAGAATAATAAAAAAAAGTCCCTTTCTCCTTTAAATTTCATAATCAATACAAAAAGTTACATGGTATTGGACTTGAGCTACTACTTGCTGTATGTCCAGCTCTCTTCCTTTCTTTTTCTTTTTTTATTTTCAGCATAACAGTATTCATTGTTTTTGTACCACACCCAGTGCTCCATGCAATCCATGCCCTCTATATTACCCACCACCTGGTACCCCGACCTCCCACCTTTTATATACCTGGAGGCACTTGCATGAGGCAGACAAGTTCTCAATAAAGAACTTTAATTCAATATATTAAAGTATACTATGTTTTCCACAGTGAATATAGACTATTTATCAAATCAGAATCAAGTTCTGAAAAAAATACCCATATACAGATAGCTAACAAATACACAGCCCGGTACCTCTAAAGGTTAGTACTTCTACATATTTCAAAAGGCATCAAGTTTTTGCTGCTTTCCCCTGATCCAAGCATGCACATTTGTGTGTATGTAAGTAAACACCCAAAGACAACTGAATTAGTAGTCCACATTCACCACATGGATTAATGCCTGTTGTGATCTCTTTCCCTCCCAAATTGTTTCTGATTATTCACTTTAACTAATTTTGCCTGCTTTCCAATAATAGGGAGAAGAAAATTTGCTTCCCCACCCCAGCACCAATCAAAGGGATACTTATGTCCTGTGAGCCTTCATTTTTCATAGGGGAAAACAAACAAACAAACAAACAAAAACCCAAAAAACCCTGAGCAGTGAAACTAGAAATTCCCTCATGTTTCCTTCCTTTCTGGAGCTTACTGCCCTTAGGTTGCACAGTTGCCCAAATATTGGCCCCTCCATAAGAAGCTGTAAGTAGCACGTAGTGGATGAAAGATCCAGGATATAAGGAAGGGCTACTCTGGGCAGTTGCATGGCCTGGGATGGTCTGCCTCACCACTGGGCAAGGTCTGGGGTCTGGGGTCACCATACCTCAACACCGTTAAGAGAAGACTTCAACGAGAATGTTTATTTCAACATCTTTGCATGAGAAAATAAACACTGCCTTCAATAAACAGTTTCAATTAAAAATTAAAATTTTAAAACTTAATTTTAAATATAATTATACCAAGAAGAATCATGACACATGTTGAATTATTTTAGGAGCCACAGTCTTCCTGAGGTACAAATAAATAGTTTGTACAAATAGGTAAAATCATTTATTAGGAAACTTTAAACCTCTTACAATAAAGTTACCATTAAATATAAGAATAAAGTGACTATTTTGCTTAAAAATAAACAAAGGTCACTTTGAAAGAGAATGGCAGCTTCCCTGTGGACATCCTCTATACCCAGCCCAATCAGTACTTACCAAGTACAAGTTTGTAGATTTTGCTAACATGGTAAATGATGGAAATAAATGAGGAAGACAATATTTTCAAAACAGTGTAAAAAGAACTTTAAAACAAGTATCTTGATTCTCCTTATTCTTCCACTCTAATTTGTAGCCTTTGGATAATATGTGGGAAAGAACATATATACATTTAAATTTTAACTTAAATGTCTACTGAAATAAAATGCTATCTTATTAAAATTCCTATCCAAAATTTAAAAAAAGTCATGGTGACAAATAATGTTGACAATCATGTAATGTAATCCTATCTTAAAACTCAAATTATGCTAAAAATGAATATTTCAAAACTAAATGGTTCACTTTGTTAAAAATATTCTTACTGAGTATTAAAAAAATCACCCAATGGTATCATGTTTTTAAACTCATTCTACTCATCATGCCTGTATTTTATCCTACCAGTTCTCTCTAATGACTTAGCATTCTTTCTTGTCTGCTCTCCTCTCTCATTTCCTTTCACCAGCACCAAAAACACAAAGACTCCAAAGTCCTGAGAGCAGACTGGAGTATCCCTTTGCCTTCTAGAAGCTGTGCATTTTGACCCTACTGGTCCATTCCACCTGCCCAATAGGCAAGATTGCCCAATAGGACAGTGCAGTCAGGAAGGGAGGCAAGGACAGAATCTTGAGGGATAGCAGAGAGAAAGAATCACCTTAAGAAAACTGGCAAGAATTCCTATCTTACATTGAGGTCTTCCATCCATTTTGAGTTTAATATTTTGTTCTAATAACACAACTCTGGGTGGGCTCCGAGATGGCTCCTCAGTGGGGACACATCACCAGGAAGACCACACCATGATTAGAATTTAGAATCTTCGGTACCCCCACCCCAACCCCTACATTCCCCCAGAGAGGGGAGGGGGCTAAAAGCAGAGCACATCTATGTAAGGAAGCCTCCATAAAAATCCTCATAGCAGGGACGCCTGGGTGGCTCAGTTGGTTAAGCAGCTGCCTTCGGCTCAGGTCATGATCCCAGCGTCCTGGGATCGAGTCCCACATCGGGCTCCTTGCTCAGCAGGGAGCCTGCTTCTCCCTCTGCCTCTGCCTGCCATTCTGTCTGCCTGTGCTCGCTCTCTCCCCCTCTCTCTCTTTGATAAATAAATAAAATCTTTTTAAAAAAATCCTCATAGCAGGGGTTTCAGGAAACTTCCAGGTAAGTCAACATATCCAGGTACCAGGAGGGGGATAAAACCCAGCTCCACAGGAATAGACATTCCTGTGCTTGGGACCCACCCAGACTGTGCCCTTTGTGTCTCTGCATCTGACTGTTCATCTGTATCCTTTATCATATCTTTCATAAATTGCAAATGAAAACAAATGTTTCCCAGAGTTCTGCGAGCCACTCAGTTGAACCGGAGGAGGAGTTGAAGGAACCTCTGATTTGTAGCCAAGTTGTAGAGAAGTTGTGGGTAACCTGGGCTCCTCCTACTTATGACTGGCACCTGAATGTGATGGAACAGTCTCACGGGACTGAGCCCTTAACCTGTGGGATCAGATGCCATATCAAGGCAGACAGTGTCAAAGCTGAGTAAAACTACAGGACACCCAGCTGGTGTTGCAGAGTTGCCTGGTGAGGGAAAAATCCACAGCCTCAGCCACAGTGTTAGAAGTGAAGTGTTCTGTGTGAATATGGTAATATAAAAGCAGATGGGAGAACTGAAATGTTTGCTTGACATACACTCTCACACAAAATATTATGTATGCCAGGTCTTTGCTGATGTGATATAGCACATATTCAAGTTCTAGTGAAATATCATAAAGTCAACTCAAAAAACAAACAAACAAATAAGCAAACATACAAAATATGGATGAGCTGGGAGAAAATAAGCAATGTTTCCTCTTTCCTATCAAGAGAAAGACCATTCTTGAATTATCCAAGATTTTGCTTTTACCTGAATAACCATACAGTTCAATAGGACTTGAAGGAAAAAGCATGTTTGATCTTCAGCGATCCTTTCCCCTGATATGGCCGGCAAGAGTGGAGTGATTCTTGTGGATATATCTTTGCTCCAGAGTGGGGAAAAAAAGGAGTTCTTTCACCAACGTTCAAAGGGTTTTTAAAAAATGGCCTTCATTAAAATACATCTGCCCCTCCTTTGGAACCTGCTCACGCTACACTCCAGGCCAGCGAGCATCAAGGGGTTGGAAATACGGTACAAACTCCCATGAAGCCACCTCTCCCTCTAAACTATTCTTCTCTCTGCCAAATTCTGCTTCGGTCAGCCTAAGGATCAAATACCTGTCTTTGGGCAATAAAGTGATGTGCATTAATCAATCATTGGCCCTAACTGGCAAGTTCCTTAAAAACTCATGGGACACAGATGGTTGCCATGACTTTCCCAGGAAGCAGCTACTGTCTTTCCATGAATGCGGCATGAAAATACAGGGCTGGGTGAGCAGATGAATGTCCACTCGTGAAACAATCATGCTGAGGACAATAAACAGTAGTTTTGGATGGCAGATTTAAATTTCATTCACAGCCAAGAAAACACTCCAGATACATGATGTGTCTCCACTTCCTGTTGTTCCCAACATCTGAGTCCTCCCTTCCATTCCTGTTTCCACCACTTCAGTAAATGTCTCCCATCCTCATTGCATATAAAAAAGGCTCTGATTCTTTCTATTCTAATATCTGTAAGACATTACTATGAACAAGAGCAGGGGATAATTCCTCCTCCAAACCCATCTACGAAATAAAGGGTTCTATTCAGGATCATGACAAGCTGAGGAATCCCTCAAGAGAACTTCCAGAGTCATTTCAACCTGTAAGGCTGGCTAAAATGTTCCTCACCATCCGCCACACCAGGGCTAGGACTGATGAGTGTCTCCACCATGCAGGTCCCTCTGGATGACATGATCGCTGGGAAACCAGGCACGAGGCAAGCAAAAATCAGCACCTGCTCTTCTGCAAAGTTTGTCTGAAGTGCTTGAAGCCACAGAAGAAACAGATTGAATCCTTCAGATCTTACCTAAAAACAAAATTAAAGGTGACAAAATTAAACACATGTTTATGCAGAGATGCACTGCAATGCAGATTCAGTTCTGAGAAAGAAAAACTAGAAGTTAAAGGTACCGTTAAACTCCTGCACCAAGTTCTTAGTGACAAGAAATCAGGCGTGCTGCAAGAAGTCCAAGGGTGAAGAGTTGGGGTCTGGAGCCACAGTGCCTGGTTCCAATGCAGGCTCTGCTTTTTGCTTTTTGCGTGCTTAGCTGTGGCCAGTGGAGAACCACCAAACTTCTCCCTTTGCATCAGTCTCTACCTCTGAAAAATAAGGATGATAAAAGAATTTACCACAAAGTGTTTGCACAGGGATAAGTGACTTACAACAGTGCCTGTATCATCAACTGTCATTTAATCACAAAAATAATGCAAAGACAATCATCCTCCAAATTTACAGTGTGCTTTGAATAGGGTTTTTTCTATAATATGCTTATGTATCATGGAAAGTTCTTGAAAAATCTCCGAGCTAAATAAGACCTTAAAGACCTGGCTCAGTTATTTGACCTTGAAGCCCATTCATCAGGCATTTCTACACCAGCCCTCCTTTTTTTTTTCTTTTTTTTTTTTGCCTGTGCAGGTAGCTACCTTGAGGGCTGCCGCCAAATCATCACTTCCACAAAGAACCATTCAGAAATTTCTGGAACTCATATCATTGCTGGACTTCTGGCATAAGTCCATTGTTCCTGGTGGATGCTTCCAGTAGTAGGAAATGGAACATGCTCAATGAGGGCAGGGGGTTGTGTTTGACTTGCCCACTGCCATATCTCCAGCACCTAGAAAGGTGCCTGAAACACATAGCTGGCATCCAGTAAATGTGTGCAATAAATGAGTGAACTAGACAAAAATAGATATGCATTGGTAGACGTGGCCTGTGGAGTACAGCTTCAAAAGCAGGAGAGTATTGAGAGTCCTACATGGTAGGTTGCATGGCACTGAGTTAAAGAAAATGGGTCCTACAATCAGACCAAAGGTTAAACCTCGAAAGTTGTGCGATCTTGGACAAGTCACCTACAAGAACAAAGACCCCTGTCTTCTATTGATAACAGCTGCGAAGAGAGAATCCATTTCAGAATGAAAGGGGACACAGGACGGCTGTGTACGACACTTATATTGTGGTCAGTATGGCAGTGTAAATTCACTTCATGGGGTCCCACACCATCATCCCTCACTACCATTTGAAATACATGGTAATAAGAGATGAAATATATATATGTATATATATTTTTTCAGTGTAACAGTATTCGTTGTTTTTGCACCACACCCAGTGCTCCATGCAATCCGTGCCCTCTCTAATACCCACCACCTGGTTCCCCCAACCTCCCACCCCCTACCCCTTCAAAACCCTCAGATTATTTTTCAGAGTCCATAGTCTGTCATGGTTCACCTCCCCTTCCAGTTTCCCTCAACTCCCTTCTCTCCATCTCCCCTTGTCCACCATGCTATTTGTAATGCTCCACAAATAAGTGAAACCATATGATAATTGACTCTCTCTGCTTGACTTTTTTCACTCAGCATAAACTCTTCCTGGAAGAGATTATATATATATTTTTAAAAGATTTATTTATTTACTTATTTATTTGACAGAGAGAGATCAAAAGTAGGCAGAGAGGCAGAGAGAGAGAGGAGGAGGAAGAGGGCTCCCTGCTGATGCAGGACTCAATCCCAGGACCCTGAGATCATAACCTGAGCTGAAGAAACAGGCTTAACCCACCCACTTAGCCACCCAGGTGCCCCTAGATTAAACACATATATTTTTTAAAGATTTTATTTATTTATTTGGCAGACAGAGATCACAAACAGGCAGAGAGGCAGGCAGAGAGAGAGGAAGGGAAGCAGGCTCCCTGCTGAACAGAGAGCCTGATGTGGAGCTCAATCCCAGGACCCTGGGATCATGCCTTCAAGCCGAGTCAAAGGCAGAGGCTTTAACCCACTGAGCCACCCAGGCACCCCTAGATTAAATATATTTTTTTTTAAGAGAAGAGAAAAGTTAGCAAGTGAACCTCGGTAAAAAACAAAACAAAACAAACAAAACCCAAAACTGACAAACATCTCCATGAAGCAGCAACCGCAGAAATTCTCAGTGATGCACAGATGTGTAGCGACAGGAAAAGATGTCTGGAGGCTGACTTCAAGGAGGACAAGTCGCTCCCACTGGAGATAAAGGCAGACAGAAAGGCCTGCTCGCTTGCTGCCTGAAGCCACAACTTCAACTGGGCTGCGGACTTGATTGCACACCACTTGCTTCACCAGAACACTGTGAGGTTTCCAGTAGCTCATTACATCTAAACACTACTGCCTCCTTTAACAAGGTTTCCCTTCCAGATTGCCCCTGACTTACAGGGATAGGCAGTAGGTGTCCCTCCACGTGCTCCTTCCAAATTCTCTCCTCTCTCTGCTTTCTTCTGATCCACTTTTTATTTATGGGATAGCTTTACAGGATATCCCTTCTGTGATTAAACAGGTCTTAATAATTCTACCTTTTGTAAAGGAAGCCTTCCCCAATTATTTAGATGTTGATAAATATTTACCTCTGAATCTCCATAAATCATCACTTTATATGGCACCAACATGTAGAAAATAAGAATGAAGTTACCCAATTTTCAGAATGAACCATACAAATGACAACCTACCATCTAAAGCCAGAGACAGAAAGAGAACATCTGCATAAACTAAAGTAATGCAGGTTCCTTATTCATTCATATTTATTATGCAAAATGGAAGTTTTAGGAAGATTAGAATAATGCATACTTGTTCTATTATATAGGCAACTAATTCCTCTGTAGATGGTAATGTATCCATAACTCCATCTCCAATCTAGAATTTCTGAACACGAGGAGAGGGTATTAAAATCTCCTCTGTGGGAGGCAGAGCATTACAGTGTCTGGCTCTGGCCTTCCTGCTGCAGGATGAGACTTGCAATTAGTGATGGCAAATGGAATTCACAAAACATTTCTGGGCTTTAAAAGACATCGGAAAACTAGCAAAGGACTTAGAAAATGGTAGGAAAGGAAGCAGGAAGAGGGAGGTGGCAGAAACAAGTGAGCCAAAACCTGATCTGTAAGCAACAAGCTCAAGAGAAACAAATCAGGGTGCCAGAGAACAAATGCCATTTTCACTGCAGGATCTCTACAGGCCTGTGCCCTCCAGACCCCGTTCCCACCACACGGTAAGTTGGGGGAACTGAACCCGAGATTTCCTTAATAAACCAGGACCCTCAAATGGAACCAAAGTGATCCCAACCAAGAACACTCCCAGCCTCCTGGCAAAGGAAAGACAAACCCTCCAGGAAAAAACAGACAGACAAACAAACAAACAAACAAAAAAAAACACACCAAAAAACAGAATTAAAAGAGATTACATCTATGTTCCAATAAATCTGGTCTCAAAATCCCTTCACAGAGCATGCAAGAAATGAGGCCACTGTGAGAGACAGAAGACTGAGGGAAAATGAAGACTTTAGACACTGGAATGATCAGATACAGAATAGAAAATATTACATGTTAATTGTTTAAGAACACAAAAGAGGTTTAAAAATAAAGAAGGATCAAGAGCCTATCAAAAGCAACAGGCCAAGTGTGAACATGAAACTGAAGGAAGTTAAACAGGGACCAAAAATCACTGAGACGTAAAACACAACAGAAAACACACCAGAATGGTGGGGCAGTAGATGAGCCCCGAATGAAGGACTTCACAACACTGCACCAAGAAGTGAAGACATTCCCCAGAATGCAACACAAGAAGGCAGGAGAAGAGGATGAACGCCAGCTTGAGAGACACGAACAACAGACTGGAGGTTTAAATAAGAATCCTGGGAAGTACAGCAGAAGGACAGAGTCAAAATTTCAGAAGAAAACAGCTGAGGATATTACAGAAATGATAAATCCAGAAATACAGGAAATGAACAGATACCAAGCAAGATGAGAAATCTTCAATTAAACATTTTGTGGTAAAGCTATAGAACACCAAAAACTAAGAAAAGGTTTTAAGGAAAAGGCATTTAAAGGAATGAACAGGGTGGAAACAGGGTTTAAAGCTGCTACAGTGGTAAGGAGATGCTAGTAAAATGGTACCTGTAAAGGGTGACAAGAGTATTTTTACTGCCACTACTGCTAATACTGTGTCTAATGCACATAACAACTGAAGACTGCGAAGGTTAAGCTGGAGCAGAAAAAAATTAAACGAATTATGACCCTCAAAAGAAGGATCATGTTGGGGCACCTGGGTGGCTCAGTGGGTTAAGCCTCTGCTCTCAGCTCAGGTCATGATCCCAGGGTCCTGGGATCGAGCCCCACATCGGGCTTTCTACTCTGCAGGGAGCCTGCTTTCTCCTCTCTCTGCCTGCCTCTCTGCCTACTTGTGATCTCTGTCTGTCAAATAAATAAATAAAATCTTAAAAAAAAAAAAAAGAAGGATCATGCCAATGAATTTCACAACTCTGGTGATCACTTTAAAAGCATCTCTTCTTTTTATCATAGCATTTGTATCATGTCCATGATGAGATATTACAGCACACATGATAGAATATTTTAAAACAATAGTCCATTTTGCTCAAACTCCATGTTGAAAGCAAAAGGTAAAAGTAGTGGAACCATGTTTTGTCAAGAAAGCCCAGGGAGAAAAGCAGGTAGTAAAACCAAGTAGCAGTATCGAGGAAGGGCAGCCTCAGGAAGAAAATGAACACCGTTTTCTTCTGCTTTGTTCTCTTTTTTGTTTTCTTGTTGTTGGTATCTTTTTTTTTTTTTTTTTTTGGTCTTTCCCAGAAATCACTTCATATATATACACTTATCTGTTCAACTTCAGTGAAAGTTGGGAGGAAAAGGTGCCAGAACTTTTGAATGGTTGTCTTCAGCTGAGTGCTTATTTTCTTCCTTCAGTTTCTCTGGGGTTTCCCACTATTCTTCAATAAACATGTGTTGCTTTCTGGCAGGGTAAAGCCAAATGCATTTTTAAAAAAAGTAATGGCAGGTCATCCTTCCATTCAGATCAGGAGAGAGCCCATACCAGAAAAGGCAGAGAGGGTAGTAGACTCCCCTCTGTGAGTTCCTGCCCTCTTGGTCTTTCCTCAGCCCTTGCTCTCTGCTATGTCTCTCCAGTCACACCCCAAAACCAGAGAAACAAAAGGACTCTTCAAAACTTAAACCCTGTGAGAAGGGCCACGCGGAGGCAAGGAGAGCCCTGTAAGACTCTGAGCCATGTGGTCTGTATCTGAGACTGCACATCTCCTTGAGCCACGTTCCATTCCCTCCATGCCTAATGTTGGCCTTGTGTTCTACAGAAGCAGTCAGGGCATCCATACACTCCTCTCTGTGTGCTTTTCTGTATACCTGATCCCATCTCAACCCACAACATCCAGCAGCATACACCATCTGTCATCTCCCTTCAGTCAACCTGCAAATAGGTAAACACAGCCTGTAAAACCCACCCTTGTCCAAGCTATGTCTGGAGTTATGATCGTCTGTGTCTTTACCATCAAACTTTCTAAAAGGCTATTCTTGTGTGTGACCTCCATGGTCTCACGCCCAGTCACTCTATCTCTATGTCTGGCTTAGGACTCCACTACTCACCTCCCATTTTCTTTCAGTACTCAGTGACAACCTCCTCGATCTACCCCCACCCCCTAATCAAGCTGCTTTGCAACTTTTCACATCATCGAACATTGCTGACAT